>NC_138053.1:36235152-36959318 GCF_964194185.1 Rhinolophus hipposideros
CCTACTTGAACTCAAAAAAATCCACAAGGAGGAATATTATCATCAAACTGGTGAAAGACAGAGAGAAACTTGAAAGCAGTAAGAAAAAAAATGACTTGTCTCATACAACAGATACTCAATAAGATTGGAGAGTTCTCATCAGAAAACTTAAAGATCAAAGGCAGTGGGCCAAGTGTTGGCAAACATTGGAAGAAACTGGAAACCTTGTGTATTGATGGTGGGAATATAAAATGGTACAACCACTTTGGAAAATAGTAAGGAGGCTCCTCAAAAAATAGCTAAAATTGAAGCAACCCAAGTGTCCATTGACAGATGAATGGATAAGCAAAATGTGATATACACACATGCAATGGACTATTATTGAGCCTTAAAAAGGAAGGCAATTCTGACATATGCTATAACATGGATGAATTTTGAGGATATTATGCTAAGTGAAATAAACCTGTCACAAAAAGACAAATACTGTATGATTCTACTGTGTTTCCCCCAAAATAAGACCTAGCTGGACCATCAGCTCGAATGCATCTTTTGGAGCAAAAATTTTTAATATAAGAGCCAGTCTTATTTTAACATAAGATTGGGTCTTATAATAATATAATATAATATAATATAATTAATATAATATGATATAATACCGGGTCTTATATTAAATTTTGCTCCAGAAGACACATTAGAGCTTATTGTCCGGCTAGGTCTTATTTTTGGGGAAACACAGTACTTACATGAGGTTCCTAAAGTAGTTAAAATCATAAGGACGGAAAGTAGAATGGTGGTTCCCAGGGGAGGGGGAAGAGGGAAATGGGGAGTTACTAATCGAAGAGCATAAAGTTTCAGTCAAGCAAGATGAATAAGCTCTAGAGATCTGCTGTATACCACTGTACCTAAAGTGAACAATAATGTACTGTACACTTAAAAATTTGTTAAGAGGGTAGGTGTCACATTAAATTTTCTTACAATAGAATAAAAAAAAAGGGCAATAGTAAGGAATAAAGGAATACAGATACTCGAATACAATATTATATATTTGAGTGCATATATGTAAATCAAATGGGGATGTATTGTTTAATGGGCATAGAGTTTCAGTTTTCAAGATAAAAAAAGTTCTGAAGATAGATGGTGGTGATGGTTTCACAAGGATATGAATGTACTTAATTTCACTGAACTTTACACTTGAAAAGGGTAAATTCTATGTTATGTATATTTGACCACAATAAAAAACAAGACTCACAGAAAAAATAGAATAAAGATAGACTGCTTAGAGAAGTCCTGTATTGCACTGAGACAACCTATTCAAATTAATTACCCAACCATTCACCTTGGAATCTCAAATGACCACCCACTGTGTCCACCCCCAGCAAGCTATATCATTGGTTAAAAAGCACTTGTAGAAGAATATAATTAACTTTCTGGGAAGTATCAAAACTGATTAAAGAGCAATATCACCAGATGTCACTCTTAGTTTGAAAGTTTTATCTGCAATAGGAAGCAAACCAATTCAGAAACTGCCAACCAAAAGACGATAGCATCTGACCTCCATTCTCCCAACACCCTAAAGCTTGTGCCCTTTTTGCAAACACTATAATTTGCATACCTTACTCCTAAACATCACTGCAGCCAAGTGGTCTGTCCTGCCATGGAAGACTTGTGACACTCTTTCCAGACTGGTTGCAATGATGGGTCTCCCAAATGACTGGGCTCCTTGATCATGCTGCCACTGGGCCCATCGGTCTAATTAGGCTAAGAAACACCTTTAATTAACATGGCCTAATGGAGACAACTTATGACTCAGGAATGCAATTACTGGTGTAAATCAAATTTACTCACCAGTATGCTTCATCATTATGATGTTCATAAGATGTTCTTCAAATCTACCTTTAAAAAAAACTTTTTTTTTAATATGCCCACATAATTCTTCAGAAGATCAATGATATTGATGGTATTCAATGTGAAAACATACACTGTAATGTTTCACTGACTAGCTTTATGTAGCATTTCCTTAAACATATCACAGATATATCTTGTAATTATTTTATTTCATTCTGCCTAAAATTTTATTTAGGTCATTCACTGTCTTTTTCAGTATTTAAAGGATACCACTAAAGATATTTTAGTTATAGAATTTACCAAAAGCATGATATACCTGGTGTGCAAAAAAATGTATACAAGTGGACACTTTGGTCAACGTTGCTCAAGCAGTAGTTTGCCATAATTCGAAGTTTCTGAACACTGATGGTAACCAGTTTGAGCACTTCTTGTAATTGCAGAAGTCAAACGTGACTTGTATTCCTCTTTTATCGGTATATATTGAGTATTAAATTTTAAAAGTTTTCCTTGTATGTTTATACATTTGTATACAAATGTGTATACATTTTTGGCACCCTCAGTATATAACATATATATATATATATATATATATATATATATATAACACATATATATAAAGATACATATACTTGCACATATATCATGTATGTGTGCATGTTATAAATTGGTCCATGAACCTTTACGGGACTTATTGGTCGGCTTTTACATGTTTTGTTGTGGAAAAATGGTCCTTCACTACATTCTCAGAATGGTCTGTCATCACCCCCTCACATCAAACAAAACTGGTTAGAAATCTATGTCTACAGCTGTGCTGTCCAATACGGTAGCCATTAGTTATTCATGTCTATTGAACACTTGAAATGTGGCAAGTGTGAACTGGATTTTGAAAAATTAATATGAAAAAGAAGATATAAAATGAACGATTTGGACATTGATTACATATTGAAATAATAAAGTTTAAGATGTAGTGGGTTAAATACATTATATTATTGACATTAATTTTATCTGTTTCTTTTTGCTTATGTTCATGTGCCTACTAGAAAATTTGAAATTGTATATGTAGCTCTCTATAATTGTACTGCACAGCACTGTTTTAGGAAAAGTCAAAGTTTGGTCATGGGTATGTTGCTACTTCTAGGAGGTTCCCACTAGCAAAATATTTCTATAATACTTTAGTTCCAAAACTGGATTCTAAGAGAGGTTTTAGCAAAAATGTCAGACTATGCCTAAATGTAACAGAGTTAAAAGCGTAGATTTTAAACTACTTTCATCCAAATAGTCCAGCATAATTTCCTTTAGATAATCATGAATTTAGAAGAAGTCTGATATCAACTCTGAATGACTGCCATCCATATTTGCAGATAATTCACGTGGTGCATTTTGATAAGTACCTCAGAACAATAATGACTCAAAGCAAACTTTAGCTTTTAGCACATAAGATGCTACATTTTACAAGTCCAGAAAACATAATGGGAAACATTCATGAAGAAATATTTCAAGGGAAACCAGAATTCCCAAACATTAAAGGCATGTGTATGGTACTTTGATTCATTAATTTAATTAGTCCCTTATGTTGTGCCTAGGGGGTCTGACAATTAAGTTTGCAAACTTCTTGCAAAGATATTGCTAACCTTTTTTTTGTATCAGACAGATTATTCATTATGAATTTGTACCAACTGGACAAACAGTTAACCAAGTTTCCTACTTGGAAGTGCTGAAAAGGCTGCATGAAAAACTTAGAAGACCTGAAATTTTCGCCAACTATTCATGGCTCTTTAATCACGACAATGCACCAGCTCCCACAGTACTGTCTGTGAGGGAGTTTTTAGCCAGTAAACAAATAACTGTATTGGAACACCCTCCCTACTCACCTAATCTGGCCCCCAATGACTTCTTTCTTTACCCGAAGATAAAGGCAATATTGAAAGGAAGACATTTTGATGACATTCAGGACATTAACGGTAATACAATGACAGCTCTGATGGCCATTCCAGAAAAAGTTCCAAAATTGCTTTGAAGGGTGGACTAGGCACTGGTGTCAGTAAGGGGAGCTTCCTGAGGGGAGTACTTCAAAGATGACAGTAGTGATATTCAGCAATGAGGTATGTAGCACTTTTTGTAGGATGAGTTCCCGAACTTCATTGTCAGACCTCATATTATCACCCCCATTTTATAGATGTGGAAACAGGTTCAAAAAGGTCGACACATTGCCCTTTGAGAACAAGAACTCTCTCTTGTTCTCTACTGTGTACCATGGAGACTAGTACTTTGCTTGGCACATAGTAGGTGCTTAGTAAATGGTCACTGGCAGATAACTGACAGTTTCCTGATTGCAACACAAGTTTTCTCTCTAAAGAGCCTCTGATTACATCTTTTTTACAGTACCACATGCTGAGACAGATGTTTTTTTTAAATTCTCCCCATAAATCGACGAAATATAAATATTGATACTCTCTCAACAAAACTTTTGTGTATTTTTTTGGAAAGCAATCTAGTGTTAAATCATGATTCCCAAACATTACAAGTGCCAGATTGACTAGATATCACACCTAATTGGTTGGCCTGGAATTCAATGCACTAAACAAATGGAACATCTTTGTCCCTCATCCACAATAAGAAAATCCAGAGCAGCGCCCACTCCCACCCCAAGGATCTTGATCTCAGTTGCTTCTGCTTCTTGGAGTTTTAGGTTTACTCTGCGCCCCCCCTCACCTCGTCCCATCCATGCTTCCTTTCCTCCTTTGTAATGTAGAATGCACATCTAACAACATTCCTCTAGAAGTTTTAAGTTTTACTCGTGGGTTAAAAACAAACACTAGCTCTGAGCTCTTCTAAGCTGAGTCCCAGTTCATCCAGGGATCGCATCCTGGAGCGGAACTCCTCCAGCAACAACTCCCGTTCCATTTAACTAGTGAGCGAGAGCTGAGCCCGGTGCATCTGCTCACACACACGCGCACGCCCAGGCGCGCTCGCACATACCACTGCAGGGTGAGTCTCGGCCTCTCAGGGAACCTACCTGCAAGTCGCACCCAGTCCCCATCCCTTCCCCGGCAAACCCGGGACAATACCTCGTTCGCACGCCCGAAAAGGCCAAGCGAACACATTCCCTTCCCGGTCCTGCCCAGGCACGATCGCTTCTATTTACCGTCTTGTACCACCAGCTTGCGAATGCCATGGCGATAACCAGTTTGCTCCCAGGCGCGTGGCGCAGGACTTGGCGGGATGCAGTGCGGTAGGCTCGGTGCTCGCACTCCGCCTGCCCTGGACTTGGCTGGCACCAGGCTCTGCAAGTTCTGCAGCTGTCAGGTGGGCGGGCACCTGGGAGGAGCCCGACGCAGGCCCCGCCCCGACGGGCTGGCCCCACCCCCCGATTTGGCTCCGGGCTGGTTAGGGAAGCTGTGTTGTTTCTCCAGGCAGCCACGCCCTGTATGTTGCCCTGACTATACACGGAAGACAGGATCCCGCAGTCCTGTTAAACCACCCACCCACTTTGCGGGCAGGAGGGGATCCCGAGTGAACTTTAGTCCTCTTTCATCCCCATATGTGACTCAGGTCTCACCCACCAACTTTTCCCGACACTGGCCACCCCCTATCTGGCTCGCGCCACGCCCAGCTCACTGCGTCCAGGTCCCGGAATCCCCGGCCACCTCCAGCCACCTGTCCAGGGGGGGCACTGAGCCCCGAGCCTTTCCCGGGCCTTGGTGGGGGAATCGGGCAGCAGGCCGGACAGGCTACGCCCAGAGGAGGCGGCCCACATCTCGGGGGCCGGGGTCCCCCCAGTGCGCGGCACTGCGGCTCGGGCAGGAATGCCACTCACCTCCTGGGGGTGGCGGGCCGCTGCGGCGCGCCGGGGCCGCGGGGAGGCGGCGGGCTTCTGGGCCGGCTGGGACATGGCGAGGCCGCGACAAGCGCTGCCTCCGGGAGGGCGCAGCGGAGACTGGAAGGGAGGCCCGGGCGGGGAGCGCTGCAAGGAAGAGAGGAAGGGAGCGGAGGGGGCAACGGGCGCGCCCGTGAGGCAGCTTTTCCGACCCAGCCCCGCGCCCGTTCGGGGGCTGCCCCTCGCCCCGCTGGGCCCTCCCCTTCCTGCCCGCTGCTGGCTGTAGCGGTTCCCGGCCTGAAATTTAACACCCTCGGCCCAGGGTCCTCCCCCAGTGACCCTCCCCGGCCCACCCCAGGGCTCTTCGGTTCTCTGTGGGTCGGAGAGAGAAGGGGTTGGAGGTCGCCGGGTTCCTCCTCCGACTTGCCCAGACTTATCTTGCGGTTGTGCAGCGGGAGAGCGGGACCCAGGCGTGGCCCGTCTACGTTTCCACCCTTCTCCCTAAGAATCTCAAGAAGCTGACAACGTTTCTGCAGTCCGCCGTGCTTTAGCTACAAGAATTTACCAACTCAAATCTAGCCCAAGACTGGGCCGTCTGGATAAGAAAGCGGATCACAGAAACAGATTGGTCTGTGTGTATGTTTATGGGTGTGCGCGCGCTCGTGTATGTTTCATGTCATTTTACTTTGGGTTTGTTTGTGTGTTTGCGGGGGGGGGAGGAGGCAGTTTTGAAAGTTTAGTAATGTTTTATGGGGAGAAAGCCGTCGGTCCCAATCCAAACCGAAGAACAGTACCAAATTGAAACCCCTATAGCTTTTCTGGAGCCTGGCGGGTTTGCTTTATGAGGCTGGATTGCTTTTGTCTTTGGCTGGTCTTACAACAGCACTTCCTGGTTTGGGGGTGGAAGTGAAATGTGACAAAACTAACTAGAAAACGCTCATCTGCAAGAGGCTGCCAGCCTGCAAGTGCTCCCGGTTTGTGATTAGACCTGACTGAAAAAACCTGTTACCCTGCAGTGCCAGTGACACTTTGGGCCTCAGGGTCACCATTCTCTACACTGCTGTGTTCTGTGCAGTGAGAGGGAGAGAGGCCAGATTATAGGGAAAGATTTGTCAAGTTATATGGAGCTTGGCAGAATGGAATTGCTTTTTCTCGTTTTTTAGGGATTCTGGGATTCCCTTTTAGGGATTTTTTAGGGATTTAGGGATTCCCTTTATC
Organism: Rhinolophus hipposideros; assembly: GCF_964194185.1. Lineage (NCBI taxonomy): Eukaryota > Metazoa > Chordata > Mammalia > Chiroptera > Rhinolophidae > Rhinolophus > Rhinolophus hipposideros. The sequence continues at coordinate 36,242,012 of NC_138053.1, forward strand.
AAGGGGCTAGCTAGCCTCATCCTTAATGAGGGGGGCAGGGAAGGATGATTTAAATTCATTTCTTCTTCAAGGGTTCTACTTACTGTTTAGGGATATAGTATTTCCAACAAACAAGCTACACTGTAGGAATTCATACATAAAAAAATGAAACAACCTGAATATGGGGTCTACGATTGTCCTTCCATGAAAAAGTGATTGGTGGCATCAATTAGGTTGGTGCAAAAGTAATTGCAGTTTTTTCAATTGTTTTTTACCTCTTAAATCACAATTTTCCACCAAACCGCTTCAAACCGCTTTTCCACCACCCTAATACCTGCATAATTGATGAAAATATCATAAGCCTGTAAAAAAAAATGTTTTTTATTGTGACCAAACAGAGTAATTTAAGCAAACACTAAAACTATATGGGTGAGGTGATAGGCAGCTCCACCCCGCCCCACCTTGGGCCCAGGAACTGGAACCATTTTCTTACTCAGGAGCTTAGAGAGCCTACATTCAGGGTTTATTTTAGATCCCTGAGTTCATTAGTCTAACTCTAGAAGAAGAATGGTTCCCATTAAAGTTTGAAGTGTTTTCTAATGGAATATTTATAATGGCATTTAAACCAGTTAGTTTTATATTTCTTGAAAGTCTTCCATGTATTATCACCGTGAAAGGAATTGGAGAGGGAGCGATATAAAGATTAAAATACACATTTCCTGCCCTCCAGGGACTTATAGTTTAGCTGAAGTCATATGGCGTTTGTAACTAACACATGATCGTTTGAGTATCATTGAGACATACAGCGTTGAATAAGTACAAATGTGCTTTGGGAGTTTGGGGTTCTGTGGGTTTTGGTGATTGTAGAAAGAGAAAGGAGGTTTGTGTGGGCTGGCTGGCTGGTTGGATGTGGACAGAAGAAAGGGTGGGGGCAGTTCAGGAAACACAAGGTGCTCATCCACGTGGCTGGAGCTGCTAGTGCAATTCAGGAATAATCCATCCATGTATCAGCTTATTTATAAAGCAGCTACACTATGCTCATGATATAATTGATACCAAAATCTGTGAGCGATAATGAATGACCTTAACCTTCAGGCTTTGCTTACGAGTCAAAACTCATATAAGCAGAACAATTGCGGGCTAACCAGTGCACTGATGACTATACTCGTAAGTAAAGAAAAATTTCAAAGACGTTAAAGATGAGGGTGATCTCACTTTCTCTTGCAGTTAGAGGAATTTGAAACTTGGATAACATGACCAGCATTTGAGCATCTTGGGGAAGCTCATTTTAAATATATGGCTACTTTTGCTACATTTTTATTTGCACAATATTGTAAGAATTGTATTCCTTTATTTACTCAGTAACAGGATGCCTGCTATATGTAGCAGGGACCTCCAACACTCAAAGACCTCACAGTCCAGTAGGAAAGACAGACAAATAAAGCACAAGCACGTGACCATGGGATAAGGGCAGTGGTACTCCAAGAGAGCTGCAGGATCCTGAGGAGTTCATTCTGACTGAGGGGTGAGAGAGCTCACGGTCTGCATCCTCCCCCCATGTTTGACTTGAGTGAGTTGAAACCCCCCTCTAAGTAATCTCCACATTTTCTCTCTCCATCTCCATAGTTGTTCAGGAACTCATCACTTTTCAGCAGGAAACATATTAAAAAAAAAAAGAGAAAAAGACAGGATGGAATCCAGAGAAGAAGGCAGTGGAGCCTGAGAAGAAGCAAGCTAGTAGAAGGGGGTGCCAAAGGCCAAGGGAGGGAGCCTTTTAAACAGAAGCACTAGTCCACAATATAAAATGTCACTCAAAGTTTGGGTCAGGTAATGTATGAAGAGTGTCCATTTGATCTGACCACTGAAAGATTTTGGGTAACCCAGCCTGTGGATAAAACTGAGCAGAGTGTTCTTCTGAGGTACCCACAGTTTGGTTAGTCCCCTTCACTTTGGATGGTATTTCTTTCAACACCACCACATACCCCTGGAAGGGAAGTTACCCCCAGACAACCTAGACCTCTGGCTGACATCTTAAGTGTCTTCCAATTCCACAGAAACTTAACTGTCTACCCCCAGACAACCTAGACCTCTGGCTGACATCTTAAGTGTCCTCCAATTCCACCGAAACTTAACTGTCTACCCACAGAAACTTGAGACTTTCAGCCAAGTTTGCTCCACTCCATAGTGATATTTTCCTGAGTAACCCGGGGTGGGGGGGAAAACTTGTAAATAGACAAAGACAAATTAGCAAAATATGCAAAGGCTCTCACAGCCTTGTATAATAACATGCTTGTATCTGAGTAGGAGCTTCATGCTCTGACTGTTGAATTATACAGAGCAATGGCTCCAGTGGTGATGTTCTGTGCATAAAGGAAAGGTGTGCCAGCCAGTTGGAGAATGTGGTTAGACAACAGGAGCCTTGCCATGCACTATGGTCTGAATGTTTGTGTCCCCCCAAATTCAAGTTGAAATCCTAATGCCCATCATGATGGCGTTAGGAGATAGGTCTTTAGGAGGGGATTAGGTCACGAGGGCGGAGCTTTCATGAATGAGATCAATAACCTTAGCCCTTATTAAAAAAATGCCCAAGAGAGCTCCTTGCCCCTTCCACCGGGTGTGGAAACAAGGAGAGGTCTGGGACTCAGAAGAGGGCCCTCAACTCAAACGAGCTTGATCTTGGACTTTCAGCCTCCAGAACTGAGAGAAACACATTTCTGTTGTTCCTAAGCTGCCTGGTATGTAGTATTTGGTTATAACATCCCAAACGGACCAAAACACTGTGCTTCTCAGATCACACTAGGCTTGTGCATGAACAGCAGATGGGGTGAGAGGAGGGAGGAAAGAATGGAGATGGGAGGATGGAGAGACAGAGGCAGAGGAGAAGAAAGAGTAAGCAGCAGAGGACGTAGTTTTAAATTTTCACTGCTAGCAAACAAGAACTTGAGTCACACACGTATCTATAGCTAGGCCCTCGATTTTATCTCCTCCTCTGTGTCCCTCCAGATAGTAAAACACCTGCAAAATACCTTCAGGCCTTATTCTTCAGCATGACACAATTTCCTGTTTCTTGTTTGTGTGGACCAAAGAGGACTGAGATCACCTCTCCTTTTCAAAGATTTATTAGTGAGTGCTCTTGGGATCAACATTTAAGGAAAGGAAGGGGAAGGAATGGCCACAGGGAGCATGGTCTTAGGAGAGGAAGAGGCTCCCTTAAGTTGTGGCAACCCCAAAAGTGAGCTCAAAGAAGAGGGCTGTCTGTCGGTGGTACTCCCAGGAGCTAAGGACTCTTTTATTCCTAAAGGGGATTCAGGTAGCTTTTCACATTCATTACACTCCTCAATGCCATATAACATAAAATTCTGCAAATAGAATGGAGGCGGGAATAAATATTGCAAAAGCATGATGCCAAATCGCCACTTAACACATTAGGTTTGAAAATACTATTCATTTAATTAAATTTCTCCCCCTTTTATAATGACTTGCCTTCAAGCGGAGCCACTGAAGAACAGTTTGTTTTATAGAGCAGCCAAGCTGTTAATATGGCTATCTAGGTATAGAGAAACAATAATTTTACAACTGTGGTTGCTAAGAATGGTTAGAAATAAAAGGAAAATAACATTTTTATTTTCTAGTTGTGTCTAGTGGTATTAAAACAAAAAAGATTGCTCTATAGGTCTGTCAGCAGGCAAGGAGGTGGGTATAAGAAACTCCCTGCTTGCCAGAAAGCTCTAAGAGCCTTCAGCTGTCTTCTACTTTCCTCGGTAATTCCGTTTGGTTTGCAACTTTCCATCCTTCGGGGTATGGATTTATAAAAAGAGCTCAGTTCTCAGAGTCAGGACAATCTGCAGTGCAACAACTAACTAGCACTGTGGGAATCGTCCCTCTTCAATTCGTCCCTTGATGGCTTCTTGGTGCCAAGAAGATGGAATGTAGACCCCTTAATATGGTCTCCTAGGCCCTGCAGGATCTGACCTGGGCAGTCTCATTTGCAGCCTCATGCCTTCATGCTGCCATGTGCTCCTGCTTTCAGACATTGGGACGTACGTGGCTCTTCCAAGCTTCTGACTTTGCTTATTTCCCCTCCCCTGAAATATTTCTCCCTTTCCATTCCCAAAGCTCTCTCTAATTTTCCCCAGCATTGCAATATAATTCTCAGAAAAAACTTCTCAAACATAAAACTATTTTTGTAATAAATTTTTTTTAAATAATTCTAGATTTACAGAAAAGTTGCAGATAGTACAGAGAGTTTTCCATTTCAGCTTCTCCAGATGTTACCACCTTACATAATCGTGATGCATTTGTCAAAACAAAGAAATCCACATTGTGATATTACTATTAACTAAACTTGAGACTTAGTGAGCTTTCACTGATTATTTCATTAATGTCCTTTCTCTGTTTGTGGTTCCAACCCAGGATATCGTACTAGCATCATGTTTCCTTAATAGCCTGCGATAGTTTTGCCGGCTTTCCTTGTTTTTCACAACCTTGACAGGTTTGAGAAGCTGGTCCGATGATTTGCAAAATGTTCCTCAATTTGAGTTTATCTGATGTTTTTCACTCACGATTAGGCTGGTCTGTGAGTTTGGGATAAGAATACCACAGGGTAAGTGGCCTTATCATCACAGCACATTGGGAGAACCTGATATCCAAGTGATTTATCACTGGTGGTGTTAACCGTGATCACTTGGGGAAGGCACTGTTTGTCTGGGTTCTCCACTGAAAAGTTGCAATCTCTCCCTTTGTATGCTTTATTCTTTAAAAACAAGTCACTAAGATCAGCCCACATTCGAGTTGTTTTTGAATGATATTAAATCAGCTGTCTTTGCTTAAGAATATCCCTGTGACCCATTTGCTTTGATTACCAAACATAACAAAGGCAAATATTATTAAGTTGGTGCAAAAGTAATTACAGTTTAAAAGATCAAAAAATGTAAAATCCGCAATTATCTTTGCACCAACTTAATACAACCAGAGTTGGAAGAAACCTTAGGGTTGTCTGGACCTTGCATGACCTGAGTCACGTGTCTTCTTAGGACCACCCCAGACAGTGGTCACCTGACCTCTGCCCAGGTGACTACTGCAGGTAGGAGTGTGTGCTGGTGAAGGTCATAAACTTTGGACTCTGTTATTAGGACAGATTCATAGGTCTGGTATTTAGCTATGAGCTCTTAGGCAACTTACTGCATTTCTCTAAGACTCAGTATCTTTATCTGTAAAATAAACCTACTAATCCATACCTTGCAGGGCTGTTATTTTTAAAAACATGTTACAGGGAACTTCTGATTTAATGTACAGAGTGGATATGTGTCTACCCATTTTCTCTCCCTGAGTCCCACTGAAACAAGGGTAAATGAACTTAAAACAAATAGGAAAGTTATAAACTCACAAGGATAAAGAGATAATTACAAATATGAGATAACAACACATTGTTGGCAAATAGAAAATGACAGTGGAGGAGTGGAAACTGACTTTTACAGAATGGAGAAAGCGACAACCTGAGAGCCTGCAGAGGGGCTACTGAAAGAAGTGAGCCAGGTAGAATGCCAGTGTGAAGGTCCAGGATTTGGCGGGTGGGGGGGGCACACGGGCTGAATAGAGGGAGATGGGTGAAAATCTGTAGCTTGCAGTTAATAATACCTCAGGCCCATTCCACAGAGCAAGGTAAGTACCCTTTTCCAACCTCAAATGAGATTGGAGACTCAGAAAGAAAAGGATGGTGGAGAGAGGATAAGAAAATTAGAGGATCGATTCAGGACATGAAACAGAGGGAAGGATATAATCAAATAATGACATTTTAAACAACTCGTAAGAACTGACCAATAGTAGTTCACACACACACACACACACACACACACACACACACACACACACTCCCATAGGCACGTCCCTTGTGCCCTGTCCCTAGGCTCAATGTCTCAGAGGCCTAGTAGATATACAACCTCTGCAGTGTGCTGCAGAGCTCAAGTTCTCGCCCAACTGTATGACCACAAGTTGCTGTTCCCGTTCCCAACTAGACAGTGTCTCTGGGAGACGGGGACCCAGAACAATTTTATCTGATTTAGATTGTTGGGAAAGAGAACTGAGAGGACAGCATCATTGCCTTAAAACCACATTTATTTCTCGTCCTATTTGGGTCTGTGTTTATACATTCAAAAAAAATATTTGGAATATTCTTGGAAAGAGATTTTTCTACCCACTTTGTCATCCAAGCTCAATTCTGAGACAGCATAACAGAAAGAAGAATCACAATACATTGGTCAATAAATACTTCAGTGTCAAGACCAGAAAATAAATTTCCAAACAAAACTCTGAATATCTATTTTGCTCTGGTCTCTCAGGAAAAAAATCTTTCCTAAACCTTCTCTATCTCCATCTTTAAGGGTATGATTTACATTTGGAAAGCAGTAAAGACTATTTTGAATAATCTTTTTTCTTTCCCCCACCTATCCATTCACACATATACTACACACACACACACACACACACACACACACAGACAACCAGTTAGGTAGATAGGATTTAGGTAGACAAATTACATACATGGAAAGTTTATCTTAGTTGATGGGTGAGAAAGTGGAGAACAGAATTGTTCAAATTGTGTAAAGTAACCACAGTTTTTGAGGAGGATGTGTGTTGGAGGAGAATTGTCTGATTATTAATGTTGAGTATCAAAGTCCAAGTCACAATTTATGATTTCTAGATGCAAATAAAATATAATAATATATTTACTTCAAGAAGTATCATATTAGCCAGGATAGATAAGGCTATAGACCATAGTAAGCAACAAACTTCAGTGGTTGAACACATGAAAGTAGCTCTCTTTACAAATTGAATAAAAAAATCACAAAAATCTCCAAAAAAAGAAAAAGAAGATACGCCTCTCTCTCATGCAAAATCCACTACTGGTTCAGCCGCTCCCCGAGGCAGCTTGCTTACAAGTACTTTATGCTGTTTTCATCTTAACCGTCTTCATCTCAACCTGAAGATGAGGCAGGGGAAGGGAGAACATGTGGAAAACTCATAATCACTCTTTTACACTTCAAACTGGAAGTTGTCCACATCAATCACACTTCCAGCCCAGTGGTCAGAACTATTCCCAAGGCCCCAATCTACCAGGGAGTCTGGGAAATGAGGGGAAGCACATGGATATTTGAGGAGCATTAAATGTCTCTACCACAGGCTGAAAGCAAGGATTCAAGCCTGAGCTCTGCCGCTTACTCACTGTGTAATTTATTCAACTTCTCTGTAACTCAGTTTCTTCAAGACAGAGATAGCAATTGCATCTAACTTATTGCGTTGTTACTTACCTCATACCACATATGATGATATTCCAGCATTTAGAACAGTCACGGAGAAAGTTCTCAGTGATTGTTTGCTGTCGTATCACCATCATTATTATCTAGCTTGCTATGTCCACCAGGGTCGGGCTGATGTTCACAACCACTAATGACTAAGTGTAGGAGCAACGCTAGAGAAACACCTTGCATTTGAGTAGCATTTACAGTTGGAGTGCTTACAATGAATCTGTGAAGCGTACGACATGAACATAATTCCTGTTTCATGGATCAGGAAACAGCTCAGAATCTCTCAGTTGGGTCAAGGTCTCATTGCTAGTTCTGGACAGAAGACGAGAAGACAGTCATTGTGATTCTTTGAACAGACTTATCCACTGACCTGGACTGACTTACCAAGGCAGAAATCAAGGTGGCAACAGAGGTTTGTTCTGGGCCACAGAGCAGATCTATGGAGGAGAAAGAATGAGACACGTTTAAGAGAACGTGGGAAACAATGGATCCTGGAAGAGAGAGACCACATTCCCAATCTCAGCACCAGTGACCTTTCATGAGAGAAATGTAAGTGCACCTATTAAAATGAATTGTCTATAATGTCAGACATCCTCCAAGGTCAGGAATATATGGAGACAGAAACACAAGAATGCGTTGTCCCTGACAAAAATTAAGGGCTGCAGTGGGAGTCTAAGCCTCACTGGTACGGAATACAAAACAAAACAGAATGTTTTTTCAAACAAATCAGGCAGCAAAAGACTGAACCATCTATCAGCTTTAAATCCTTTTAGCAATTGGATAAGATTGAACTATATGAAATTGCCATCTCTGTAGGTCAAAAATTTTGAATATAGTCAATTTAAGATGGTTCAACCTCATAATTGGGGTAAAGAGGTTTCTTCCCCTATGATTTCCTCTATGCCTGTAGCATAGCCATACATGTACAGTGCTACAAACTTCCCCTGCAACAAATATATGAATAGTGCACCTACCATGTGCCAACACTCTTCTAGGCCCTGGGAATAGATAAGTAAGATGAAGTCCCTGCTCTATTAGTCAGACTTGGCTTAACAGGCCTTTGTTACTGAATATGATTCCCAGAGCCAGGCTTCAGTCAGTCTAACTTGTGATGAATTCCTGGCTTTGTGTGACCATTAACAAATGTATATATAATATATATATATATATATATATATATAATTAATATAAGACCTGGTCTTATGTTGGGGGAAACATGCCATATACATATATATGTGTGTATATATATATATATATATATATATATATATATATATATATGTATATGGCATGTTTCCCCCAACATAAGACCAGGTCTTATATTAATTTTTGCTCCAAAAGATGTATTAAGGCTTATTTTATATTACGAGTATCCTGAAAACTCGTGCCAGTGCTTATTTTCTGGGAAACATATATATATATATGTTTCCCAGGTTCACAGTCAAAGGGTACAAAATAAATAACCCATAAATTGTAACTGTAACATTTATTAGCACTTGTTGAAATTACTCTCCCTTCAAACATTTTACCATCTAAAGAAAAATAATATACAAAGATACTAACTTAAGTGCTGCAACTTCAACATACAGAGAGAAGTAACCAGGTTTGTGAGGATGGGAGTGTAAACTTGACACTACAGAGCATTCAAGGGTGTGTTGCTGACTGACGTTATCCTGAGAGACTGGACTGGAAACACCAACGAGGAGGTGAGTCTTCAGGTATGTTCTGAAAGTAAGTTTTGGAAGAGGGGAAGGAGAGGCAACTTAAATAAGAATATCCAAAGCTTCACAAGAAATATAACCTAAAAGGCGGAGTAGTCCACTCAAAGAGAAGTAACATTATAAACTGTCTTCCTAGGAATGTTGGGGAAACACAACCCAAGTTGAAAAGGGGTGTGTGTGTGTGTGTGTGTGTGTGAACTACTATTGGTCAGTTCTTACGAGTTGTTTAAAATGTCATTATTTGATTATATCCTTCCCTCTGTTTCATGTCCTGAATCGATCCTCTAATTTTCTTATCCTCTCTCTACCATCCTTTTCTTTCTGAGTCTCCAATCTCATTTGATTGGAAAAGGGTACTTACCTTGCTGTGTGGAATGGGCCTGAGATATTATTAACTGCAAGCTACAGATTTTCACCCATCTCCCTCTATTCAGCCCGTGTGCCCCCCCCACCCGCCAAATCCTGGACCTTCACAATGGCATTCTACCTGGCTCACTTCTTTCAGTAGCCCCTCTGCAGGCTCTCAGGTTGTCGCTTTCTCCATTCTGTAAAAGTCAGTTTCCACTCCTCCACTGTCATTTTCCATTTGCCAACAATGTGTTGGTATTTCATACCTGTAATTATCTCTTTATCCTTGTAAGTTTATAACTTTCCTATTTGTTTTAAATTCATTTACCCTCCTTTTAGTGGGATTTGGGGAGAGATAATGGGGAAAGACACATATCCAGTCTGTACATTAAGTCAGAAGTTCCCTGTAACATGTTTTTAAAAATAACAGCCTTACAAGGTATGGATTAGTAGGTTTATTTTACAGATAAAGATACTGAGTCTTAGAGAAATGCAGTAAGTTGCCTAAGAGCTCATAGCTGAATACCAGACCTATGAATCTGACCTAATAACAGAGTCCAAAGCTCATGCCCTTCACTAGCACACACTCCTACCTGCAGTAGTCTGCCTGGGCAGAGATCAGGCGACCACTGTCTGGGGTGGTCCTAAGAAGACACATGACTCAGGTCATGTAAGGTCCAGACAACCTTAAGGTCTCGTCCAACTCTGGTTTTAATATTTGGCTTTGTTATGTTTGGTAATCAAAGCAAATGGGTTACAGGGATATTTTTAAGCAAAGATAATTGATTTAAAATCATTTTGGCCAAAGCATTAAATAGTACTCAATTAAAACCCTGGGGGATAAACATAATGCAGAAAAGTGAACTGAGTAATCCACAGTACCTAATTATAAATTTAGCTATGGATATAATCAGCTCATGACACACCTACAAAGTGGAAAACATATGTTTAGGTGACTCCTTTGTGAAGCTTCCACTTAAATGCCATGTGTCATAGAGCCTCCTTATACATAGCACTTGGCCAAACTCACTCAAGGAATGATTATGTACCATTTGCTTATTTTCAGATTCACATTTGACATGTATTATTTGGACATGTGTTTATCTTGCCTATATTGAAATGAAGTAGTACAAATTATAATATGTGATATCTGAAGTGTCCCAGAAAAAGCACAAACGCTGGTGACAAGGTCACAAGGACACCAGCAATGAAAGGCTGATGATTGCATCCTTCAGAATGATGTATTACAGAATTGTATACTTGAAACGTACGTAACTTTACTCACAATTGTCATCCCAATAAACTTTAATTAAAAAACAAATAAAATACAAAAAAAGGAGCACACACACTTATACAGAGTATAATCTTTTACTTGATCTTATTCAGAGGTTATCAAGAATAAGTTAATCAAGTAATAACTCACTGTTACATCAGAATTAGAAGAACAAAGATGAAAAATAAGAAACAACAAGACAGTATGATCTGAATCTTGAAGTGTACTGCAGTACCTTTGGAAATAGAAACTAACCTGAATAAATGAGAAGAGAACAATTCAAGACCATATAGACTTGTGCTAAAGTTTGGAAGGACTTGAATTATGGAAGTTCTTAAAAGCCAGATCAAGGAGCTTAGACTTTCCTTTTCATTAATTTATTTTACATTCTGTTTGCTGTAAAAATAATTAGGAAAACATAAACAGGGAAAATAACACTGAAATAAAATTACCACCAAATCCCAACACACAATTAAGTTACTGATATAGCTTTATCTTTATCTGTAGCTCTTCAATGTACATGCTATTTTGTAAATGCCTTCTTCACCTACCATAGGTTCCAGAACATTTTTCCATGTCAATAAATTGTAGTACCAATATTTAAAGATATCAGAAAAGGAAAAAGAAAATGTGGGGGTGAATGATTGGTCTGGCCTCACGGTAGGTTGACTTAGGCTGGACCCTGAAGAATATGCAAGATTTAGATAATCGGGGGTGATACTCCCGGCAGTATAACATGGAAAACTGCAAGGAAGGGGAAAAGAGAATGGCTTGTGCATGGCCAAGGGGGGAGACCTCCCCATGGAGAGAAAGCTGGCTTCCTGAGGATAAGGGTGAGTAAGGCAGGGAGAAGGATGAACCCAGCTAAAGGGAAGGTTTATGACAAATTTTCTTTGTCTTCTCTGAGAACCAAACAGGGAGAAATGGTTTTGAATGGTAGCCCACAGACAAATGGGGTGGCCTTTCCCCATAAAGAGAATTGTGAATGTGATGAGCGATCATGAGAGGAGCAATTTTCTAATTCTATTCTGAATGTATTGAGACTCTTTTGTTGTTAAGTAACAGAAAAAGACAAGTGTACTAGTTCAAATGAAAAAGAGAGAAGATTAGTTACAAGGAAATAAGGGGCCTCCCATACCTAGAGTTGAAATGCAACTGGGCCTCACTTGAGACTGGAATTCATAGCTGGAAGGCTGCAAGGAAGCTTGCCCTCCTCTATCTCCATCTCTGATCTCTACTTTCCTCAAGGGCCTGCTATGTTCTTTCTCTGAAGGCTGGCTTGCTGGGTTCTCACTTCCCACAATGAAGCCAAAGTCTGCATGCTTTGTGTTACCGTTCTTGCTATTTAGAAAATTTCCCTCTTTGTCTCCTTCTTAATCTCTTTATCCAGTTCCCACCTCCCAATGGGGAAGAGAATCTGTTTGGGTAATTCAAGTCAGGCCTACCCTGGTCCAATCTTATGGGTTGGGAGGACGAGAATGGAGTGCTGAAGCCCTAATAGGCTCTGGGATTCTATTCCAGAGAGGGAGGAACTGGAACAGGCTGGGAGGACACTCCAAATGGTCCCTGGGTCCCTTAACTCCCATCTCGCCAGAAATTATGCATTGGATTAAAAATCAAGATCATACAACTGTCCAAAATGACTTTGAGCATTAGAACCAAAGACACTTTTTCTCAAAAACGGAAATCTGGATATACGACAAGCTGCAGACCATTGAAGAGCCTCTTATAAAGGACACATTTGTCCTCATGTGACAATCTGAGCCTGAAACAACAGAAATACAGGAGGTGGGGGGAACAAAAATAAAATAAAAATAAACCCAACACTATTAACTACATAATGTGAAGTGGTCTGCAACAAAAAGGATTGAAACTATTATAATACACACCAAAGATAGGTATACACTGATATACAAACCCTCACTCTGCACGATGGCTTTCTTTCCTTGGTTAAATCTATCCAAAGTATTTGCAGTATCGTGTGGTTTGGGTGTGGTAGTAGAAGGGTGGATGAGTCATGTCGATGACCAATTGCGGTTTCTTTTTCTCTACAGTGAAGAAATATGGTTTGCTCAGCATATCAGCCCAGTCTAAATACCTTCTAGATATGCTACAAGAAATAGTTATTAATGGTTGAAAGACGTACTGAGAGAAGACCTGAGGGCAAAGACTAAGGAAAATTTAGATGATTATTCTTTGTGTGGGAGGGGTTAATTAGGATATATAGAAACACTAAGATAATATGAAAACGTCCATGTCACAAGAATGTAATAACTCATATCTACAAGTTGATTCCTACGAACCACTTTGTCTTGGTAAATTCCAGACAGAAACAACACATTAGAGGATTAATCAGATTTTGTTAAGCATTGAAGCAATCTGTTTTCCTCTGAGAGAACTGGACTTTCTATACAGAAAATTAATTCAATAAAATGGTATTTGTGAGTGAGAGAAGAATGGAAGGTAGAGGAAAGCAGCCAGATTTCAAGAATGTAGCATGAGAGGCAAGAATATAACAAAATACACTTGCCAACAAGAATATTTCATTGTGTGACTCAGTTTCCTGTGTTGCCTCCAGATTTGAGGGCCCACAGTGAGCATGTCATTGCCTCATGATGGGAACACTATAGGACTTTGGGTTTGGTGTACTCATTACCATGAACGCATCATCCCAAATTTGTTTTCTTTGTTGCCTAGCAAATGCTGGAATTATTTCAAATAACCAGCACAAATATAAACGAGTATTTCAATCAAATTCATTTTACCTGAGGCAACGGAAAAAAGTTCCCATTCTCAGGGATGAATATATCAGGGTAAATTCTGACTTCCAGCTCAGTCAGATATGTGGGTCTTCGTTAGGGCTTTCCTAGAGTACTGCTCAGCTGCAGATCATTCTGTGGTCTGGAGAATGTCTGGAATGCTGGCTAATGCGGACAGATCTAAAACATTCACCAACTGGATAGGAGACTGCTTCTGACTTGGGGTCCAGCCAAAATTGGTTTGCCCCTGTCCAGAGGATACTCTAGGGTTTTAAAACAATCAATTAATAAAAATAAATACAATGTAATAATTGCAACCAGCATTACTTACACAATTATCATATACAAGGCCCTGTGCTAAGTGCTTTAATACGCATTGCCTCTTTCAATCTTCAGAATAACCCTAGGAAGTAGATATTCAGTTTTATTATGCACAGCTATCAGATAAGGAAACTGAGCTTCAGAGTGATTAAGTAAGTTGCTCAAGGTTAGACGGTAAGTGACAGAGCTGGCATTTGAACACTGCTGTGTGGATCTAAAGCTCTTAAGCTTTGCCCAGATGGCCCCCAGGAAATAGAACTAATGCTCACCTTAGTGTTTACTTGGCTCTGTTCTTTACTGCTCCACAGGCATTCTAATTCAACTATATATTTGTATGAAAATCTACTGCTGATTATTTTTTATATAATTTTAAAATTTTAGAATAGTTTCAGATTTACAGAAAAGTTGCAGAGATAGTATTGAGAGTTTCCGTATAGCCTGCATCCAGCTTCCCCTATTGTTCAGGTCACACATTACCGTGGTACATTTGTCCCACCTAGTGAACCAACACTGGAATGTTAACCATTAACTAGACTCTGCACTTTATTCTAATTTCCTTAGGTCTTTCTCTGATGTCCTTTTCCGGTTCCAGAATCCCAGCCAGGACAGCACACTACCTTTAGTCATCATGTATCATTAGGCTCCTTTGTGATGACCTTGACACATTTGAGGAATATTGCTCAGGTATTTGAAGAATGGTCCTTACTTGGGTTTTTCTAATGAGGCTTTTCTTGTCTGGAGTTATGGATTTGGGGGAAGAAGGACTATAGAAATGAAGGATCATTTTTATAATATCCTGTCGAAGGCATATACTATCGACGTGATCTATTACTGATATTAGTTGTGATCACCTGGCTGTTGTAGTGTTTGTCTGGTGCCTCCGTTGTAAAGTTACATATTTATACTTGTCTACACTCTTTGGAGGCAAGCCACTAGACACGGCTCACATTCAAGGGGTGGCAAGTTAAGCTCCACCTCCGTGAGGAGGAGGTATTTTCATAAATTAGTTGGAGTTCTTCTGTATGGATTATTTGTGTCTTCTCCTCTACTTATTTATTCAATCACTTATTTCTATCTGTATGGGCACATAGATATTTATTTTGTACTTTAGGCTACAGTTTATACTATATTATTCATGTTGTTGCTTAAATCATTCCAGCTTTGGCCATTGGGGGCTCTTTCAGGTCAGCTCCTATTCCCGTTTGCCATATCCTCATTTTGTTTCTGCACACCCCCCTACTTTTTGGCACTACCAGAAGCTTCAGGCCCATCTAATGTACTCCCTGCTGCAGCACTAGCATTAGCCATTTCATCAAGGCGTCCTAATTCCTTTAATTGGAAAATAGCATTAGAAATCGAGATCTGGGTGCTGTCCGTGTATGGGAGCCTTATTACTTCTAGGACAGAGCTCAAAGGACAGAGCTAGTAAATATAGGCATGTATACTAAACCATGTTTACAAACATATCTATAATTATTACTGTATCTATCCATCTGTATCCATATTAAGTTTAACATGAGCTTATATGGATGTCTCCAACTCTAATCCATAACACACGCTTCATTCTAGCTTTCTCTCTTGCTTTCCACTCCCAAAGTGAGAAAACTGGATCCTATCATTTGCCACTATTTATTTGTTCAGTCCTACCCTCTGTGGACAATAGTCTCAGAATTCTTAATCTATATTCCCAGGGGAAATAAATTTATCAACTATCGTACAGCATTTATGTGACGTTCCCTTTGTCTTGAGTTTTACAGTCTCTAGTCAAAATGCTGCTTTTTAAAGTTACCCAATTTTTAAAAGAATTATTCTCTTTTCAGGCCCAGTGTGTCTAGAAAAGGGGCAAAGTGCTCAGTGGCAGGTTGTTCGTTTATGGCACTAATTTTCCTAGGGGCTGCAGTAGAGAGAAGGAGATAAAACTCCTTCAAGGGGAGAAATGCTGCAGTAAAAGGTTTGTCTGCAACATACATATGCTTCATTTAGAAAGAAACCCTTGGAATTAGATGGAGCTGATATAAAATATTGAGGCCGGTGACCTTAAGAGGTCTATGGAAGATGGAAGTTTCCTTAGTGTTGATAATGACCATGAATAGGTTCACTGTGGGGGATATAAGAGCTCGACTGCTGATAGTATTCTCACTGGATATACCAGAACAGAGTTGTTTGAGCCCATTTATCATAAGATAAAGAAAAGAGGAAACTTCAGTTGCCTTATGTAAACCCAACCTGGCATTCTCTAGCACAAAATACCCAATGTATTTGGGGAGGTCTCAGGGATCCTCAGAGGGATGTCAAAGGCTTTTCTAAAGGAAGAGGAGCAACTGAGGTGTAGGGCCCAGAAATCTCATTGCTTATACCTATACACCTTGTACAGACTCTAAAAACACCTAGAAGAGGGGCTCTAGCCACCCCTTGCTAAGCCCCATGCTTTCCCCAAGACTTTATCCACATTGTTCCTGTTGGTCCACCCAGCCTTCCTAAAATTTGCATTAAGGCTTACAAAAGACAACGGTGACCCAGAGCTCCAGTCATTTTTCTCCTCATATT
Organism: Rhinolophus hipposideros; assembly: GCF_964194185.1. NCBI lineage: Eukaryota > Metazoa > Chordata > Mammalia > Chiroptera > Rhinolophidae > Rhinolophus > Rhinolophus hipposideros. The sequence goes on from NC_138053.1 coordinate 36,258,264, forward strand.
ATGAACCCTATATATAAGGCCAACTTTTAAATCATAAAATTTACTTAGACAGAATTTTGTATATCTCTTATATTATCATATTTTGCTTAAATAGTCAAATTTACTTACATGGTAAGATTGTTTTATCAAAAAGAATGTCAACTAGTTATTAATAAAAATAAAAATTTGGATTTAGATGAGAAAATTAGCTCATTTGTGGGTATATTTGTATGTTTTCTTTTGGGAAAACATCTTTATCCTAACTCTCCAAGGTTCATTAAGCCAGTCTTCATCTGTTTAATGTCACTTTGCAGTCCTGCAATTCCTTCGGTTACTGATCCTACAGTAGTTCACCAGGGGAAGTTATTCGCTAAAACTGTGTACCAAGAAGCTGAATTCATTTATTCCTGGACTGGGATTATTTAAAATGGAATACTGGAATGCTAGAAAGCCACATTCCAGAAAGGTAATATAAATTTGTATTCCCACCCTTACCCGCAGTTGCACTTTCTGCAGTTTCAGTTACACATGGTCAATTGCTCTCTGAAGTAGTAAATGAAAAATCCAGAAATAAACAATTCACAAGTTTTAAACTGTGTGCCTTTCTGAGTAGCGAGATGAAATCTTGCACCATGCCACTCTGTCCATCCTGCCCAGGATGTGAATCATCCCTTTGCCCAGGGTATCCACAAGATATACATATGCTCCCTACCCAGAGTCACTTAGTAGCCATCTTGCTTATCTGATGGACTCTGTTGTGTTCAAGTAACCCTTATTTATCACAAATTGCAAATTACAGCCATTGTGCATCATAAGTACTCAGTTAAGATGGCAAATGCATTAAATTTGTAATGGAAAACATGAACAGAAAACGTGTCTGATGAACAGCAATGTGTTGTGCCGGAAAGCATTGAGCCCACACAAGCACTTCAGCAAGGGACCCCTGAAATGAGTAACACCAAACCATTTACTGCACGTAAGGGATGGTTACAATAAGTTGTTTTGAGAGAGAAAGAGAGAAAGCACTGATTCGCCTAACTTTTATTACAGTATATTACCATTGTTCTATTTTATTATTAGTCATTGTTAATCTCTTACTGTGCCTAATTTATAAATTAAACTTTACCATAGGTCTGTATGTATAGAAAAAAAAAGTATACATGGGATTCGGTACTATTCATGGTTTCAGGCATCCACTGAGGGTCTTGGAATGTATTCCATGGATAAGGGGGCACTACTACAGAGGGTGCCAAAAAAATGTATACACATTTTAAGAAAGTAGAAAACTATTAATACTCAATATAGACCAATAACAAAAGACGAATATAAGTCATGTGTATTCATGTGTACACATTTTTTTGGCACCCCTGGTATATAAAGCACCCTGGAGATAAAAATATCTGAGTAGTTAATGTATTAGCTAAGTAGGCTTTGGCAAGCTACCTGGCCTCCCTGTACCTTAGTCTCTTATTTGTGAAATGGAACTTACCTTATATGGTTGCTATGAAAATTAACTGAGAAAAGAAATATAATTTAGGCTTATACATGTTACGTAGTAAAATAAATATAGTAATAAAACTACATTAGTCTTAGTACAATGGATGTTAGGCTGATCTAAGACATAAATTGGCCAAGTATTCAGCTTCTTATTAAGATTATTCTGTGTTGACTCCTATAAAACAGTGTCCTTGAATAATAAGAGAAATGCAAATACACCTCATTACAATTTTCTACCTCTCAGAACTGGCAAAGATCAAAAATTTCAGTAATGAATTGTATTAGTGAGAATGCAAAGAAAAAGGAAATAAAATAATTATCAATATTTCTGAAAATTACAAATGTTCCTACCCTTTGACCCAGCAATAACTTATAGAAGTGTATGCAATAAACTTGTATGCAATCCTAACTGTTTATTTGCACATAAACAAAATGATCCATGAGCAAGGCCATTGTGTTTAATAGAAGTATTTCTTTTAATAAAAACATTTTGGAAACAATCTACATTTCCATCAATAGGGCATTCAATAAATAAATTTTGTTACATACAATCATGAAAAAGAATGGGAAGCTTTTTCTGTAGTACTATGAATACTCTCCAAAGTATACCAAGTCTGACAAGTTCATGATCTTGTTGCAACAATGTTGCTAACCTTTTTTGATATCAGAGGGATTACTCATTATAAATTTGTACCAACTGGACAAACAATTAACCAAGTTTACTATTTGGAAGTGCTGAAAAGGTGGCATGAAAAAGTTAGCCGGCCTGAACTTTTTGCGAATAATTCATGGCCTTTGCATCACAACAATGCACCAGCTTACAAGGCACTGTCTGTGATGGTGTTTTTAGCCAGTAAACAAAACAACTGTACTGGAACACCCTCCCTACTCACCTGATCTGGCCCCCAGTGACTTCTTTCTTTAACCGAAGATAAAGGAAATATTGAAAGGAAGACATTTTGATGACATTCACGACATCAAGGGGAATACGATGACTGCTCTGATGGTCATTCCAGAAAAAGAGTTCCAAAGTTGCTTTGAAGGGTGGACTAGGCACTGGCATCAATGCACAGCTTCCCAAGGGGAGTTCTTCGAAGGTGACTATAGTGATATTCAGCAATGAGGTATGTAGCACTTTTTGTAGGGTGAGTTTGTGAATGTAAGTGTCAGACCTTGCACTCAATAAAAAGCTAAGTGCAGAGAAGTGTGGGAAAAATGCTCCTATTTGGCTAAAAGGGGAGAAAAAAAGAAAAAGATGTATATGCTTGAATGTGAATCAAATATCTACGGAAAACGCATAAAAAACAACTGGCTTTAGTCCTTTATTAGAGGAGGAACAGGGTTGTTGGAGAACAGGGTGAGAAAAAGGTTTTACTGTATATTACTTTACTGTTTTTGAATCTTAACTATGTAAATGTATATTTTAAAAATGAATAATTCAAAATGTACCTAATTGGTCAAGTGATAATCCTTACTCACCCCCCATTTTGGTGCTACTTTTAAATTAAACTTTATCATAGTTCTGTATGTATAGAAAAAAATAGGCTTTGGTGAAATAATGAAAAATCCCAATTTCTCGAAGCTAAAGATTTTAGGTAGAAATGAGGGTGGTATTATAATTATCCTTTTGCTGATAAGGAAACTTGAGTCATAGAGAGATCAAGTTGGGAATCTAAGCCTGTTTGACTCACAAACTCCTACTCCTTTTATGGCTATATACCTGGATCAAATAGAAACTGGCATTACCAAGGTTAAAAATGAGTCATTGAGAGAAACCAGGGTTTTAGGAAGCAGTAGGGAGAAGGAATTGATGATAGGAAAAGGCACAGGGAATTAATCCATCTAAGTTTATATATTATGCCTGATTGAAGAAGCTTTAAAATAACCTGAAGCAGAAGCAATTTTCTAAATAAGCATGGATGAGGGTCATTTAATATGTGAAAGAGGCAATTGAGTGGCAGTAGCCCAGTCTTGGAATGGAATGCATCTGTTCCCGATTTCCACCAGGACAGAAACAAATCCCTGGAGCTTGGGTCAAAATGAGAGATACTTCAGTACAAGACAGGAAAGATATTCTGATGTGAAAGTTTCTTCAGAATTGAAAAATTACCAAGGAGATTACAGTCTCTATATCTAGAAACTTTAAAATACAGCTTTAAATCAGTCTAGGAGGGCTTGTACATTATCCTGCCTCAGACTCCAGAGAAATGGAGTCCAAACATTCAAGATCCTATCCAATCTTTTGATTCTATCATCCCCAATCCCCAATCTACTTGAAGAGTGATTGTATCTAGGTTTTCCTTCAATGTGTGCATAGCAACATTTTCCCCTTCCAGGCTTTCTCATTCTTCTCCCTCAAGAAAAAAAAAATAAATAAATGATAGTTTGGATTTGGAAACAAAGAGAATAGCAAAGTCTGTTAATTTGGTTTCACCTCCTATTATTTTCCCATAATGCCCCAATACAAATGCCTCCCTCAGGTCAAGAAGTTTTAAATCTCCTCAGCTTGTTAAACATCAAGATCCATCTCCAGGTACAATGCTCACATGGACTTCCCAGGCCTGGGATATTTTCTCTTAGGAAACCCACCCACCTAATGTGTCATGTTCTACTCAGTGTTGAAGGTCTCGCAGTAGCCATAACGCTTTTGAAGATCAATCTCAAAATCCCTATGATACTTAAAGTCTGAATCATAAAGTTTAGTGCTGAATTACACTGTGATTCTTTGGCATTATACAATATCTATCTCTCCAACTAGTTTGTGAGTTCTTTAAGTAAAGAAATCTTGCCTGATGTTTTTCTGAATCCCCTCAAATTGCTGAACAGTCAGAATGCAAATATTTGTTTTTAATCACAAATAGTTTTGTAGGCTTATTTTCACCCTTGATGTTGAATGAATTTAAAAGCTCAAAAAGATTAAAATATTAAAGTTCTGTAGACTATGTTAGAAATTGGTTAAAAATGCAAACTCTCTTGGGCATTACATATTTCATTTCAGAAGGAGTACTAAATACCTAATGCTTTTTACTGTTGTGATTCAGAAGGGAGACGCCCTTGACATTCAGGAAATGAAGCTGCTCCTGTCCTCTCCAATCGTAGTTCTTTGGTTCCGTATTTCAAGATAAGAGACCTGGCAATGGTATGAGGCAATGGATTTTTCCATATGACACCTCAAACACAAGCAATAAAACAACATAGATAAATTGGGCTTCATCAAAATAAAAAACTTTTGTGTATCAAAGAACACTGTTAAGAAAGTGAAAAGGCATCCTACAGAATGGAAAAAAAATATTTGCAAATCATATAACTGATAAGGGTCTAGCATCCTGAATAGATAAAAAATTCTTACAACTCAACAACAAAAAGATAAACAACTCAATTTAAAACCAGGCAAACGACTTGAATAGACATTTCCACAATAAAGATATACATGAAAAGTGCTTGACATTATTAGTCATTATTAGCAAAACCATGATGAGATATTACCGTGTTTCCCCGAAAATAAGACCTAGCCGGACAATCAGCTCTAAAGCATCTTTTGGAGCAAAAATTAATATGAGACCCGGTCTTATTTTAAGACCGGGTATAATATAATAATATAATATAATATAATATAATATAATATAATATAATATAATATAATATAATACTGGGTCTTACATTAATTTTTGCTCCTTAGTCTGGCTAGGTCTTATTTTCGGGGAAACAGGGTACGTTGTACCCCCTAGAATGTCTATAATAATACTTCAATAAAAGAACTATAGCAACTATTGGCAAAGACGTGGAGAAGTTGAAATACTTATACATTGCTGCTGGGAATGTAAAATGGTGCAGGCTCTGTGGAAAACAACTTGGCAGTTCCTCAAAATGTTAAGCATATTGTAGAATTACAATATGACCCAGCAATTCCACTCTTAAATACTTGTATATACCCAAGAGAATGAAAACAGGTGTTCACAGAAAAACTTGTACCCAAATGTTCAAAGCAGCATTATTCATAATAATAAAAAAGTAGAAGCAACCGAAATGTCTATCAGCTGTTGAATAAACAAAATTTGGTATAGCTATGCATTGGAATATTATTTAGCAATAAAGAGGAATAAAATATTGATCCATGCTAAAACATGAATGAACTTTGAAAATATTATGCTAAATGAGAGAAGCCAGACACAATAAGCCACGTATTGGATGATTCCAATTTTATAAAATGCCTAGAATAGGTAAATGCCTAGAGACAGAAAGCAGATTAGTGGTTGTCAATGGATGGAGTGCAGAGAATTGGGACTAACTGCTATTAGGTATTAGAGTTCTTTATGGGGTGATGAAAATGTTCTGGAATTAGTGGTGATAGTTGCAAAACATAGTGAATATACTAAAAACCACTAAAGTATACACTTTAAAAAGGTTAACTTTATGTCATCTGAAGTATATTTCAATTTAAAAAATGCTATTTATAAAAGAAGAGAAGACGCTTAAAATGAGTCATGAAGAATAAGCAAGGAAGGGTCCTGTGAACAGACAGTAGATAAATAAATTCTAGGCAGAGATATCAAATGTACAAAAACACAGAGCCCTGCAGCAATGTATTCCATTCAGGACTCTGCAAGTGACAGTTAGAATATTTTTAAAATATACCTATAGTGTAAGTCCTGACAATTGTTTTTATTTTTTTCTTTCTTTTCTTTTTTGCAGTGCAAGTCCCTGCTTAAGCTGTGATTGCCAAGACATCCATTTCAAAAAGGAATCCACTTCAAAAACCGCTACCTGGAATAAACACATTGCCAGCCACAAGACTAGATAAAGAGCCAAGCCACCAGCCTGGACTGAGGCACCTTTGTTTTAGAAATCTGGATTGATTTTAATAACTAAATGTTTGGGCTTCTTGTTTTTTCTTCCTGTGCTCTAAATTTCTCTCTTATGTTTTAATTTGACCAATAAACAGTAAGCCTGTGAAATCCTAGGTCTTGACCGTTGAGACCAACAAAAGCAGAACCCCAGGCCCATGCTCTCTCTTTCTCTCTCTCTCTACCTGTGAACTCACTGTGTGGCCCCAGGTATGCCGTGTAATTTAATAAACCTGTATCTTTTTAAAGTTGCCTGATAGTTATTGGCAAAGGGTGTCTTGCAATCATAATAAGAACCTCAGGGGCTGGTCCAGCCATAACACTGATTATTGGATAGGCCAAGACCAGTACAAAGCAACACAAGAATCAGTTGTAGGCTGAAATACAAAAATCAAATCTTTTAAAATAAGTCAATATGACACTTCATCTAAGTGCCAGCTAAGTGGATTCTCACTTCTCAGCTTTATCCTCCATCACTGCATTCTGTTGCTATCCTGCACAGACAATTACATTTATTTGCTTGTTTGTTGGGTTTTTACCTCTAATCCTGCATAGTAAACTCTGAGGACAGGGAACACGGTTGTTTTATTGGATGATATATTCCAGGTACCTAGGACAGTGCTCCATAAAAAATAGTTGAATGAATGAGTAATTGTGAAGACAGAGATCTGAAATAGTAGATCAAACCTCTTCAGGTTATAGGCCCAGAGTGGCCTGGCACTGACTTGTTTATCTGAAGCTGATCCCGTCCAGCCTGGTACACAATATCCCAGGCTTAGCTGGTCTAGGGCTTGGCTGTGGTTTAAGTCTTGTGTTTGCAAATTTTGTAGCACTTGATAGCATAAGAAATCCACTTCTGCCAAAGTCAACACAAAGTAAGTGCTGTGATACATACTCATAGCTCAGCCTGGGTTAGTCAAGGTTGGGCAGACAGGAACAGGGCGGGCTTTTGTGTCAGGCAGCAGAGCAGTAGATTTGAAAGGTGGGAAGTAAGCAAACAGATGCTGCTTGAGTGAAAGGCTTGTGGGAGGCATGTTGGAGGATGAGGTTGGAAGGAAAGGTTGAGAGGTCAGTTCGAGTTTGACATCAGCCTGATTGGGCTACAACAGCTCTCCTGTGTAGCACGGTGTTAACTGCTGGAGAGAAATAGAGGCAAAGTGCCAACCCGTACTTCTAAGGAAGGTGGAACACTCTTGTTGCAGGTGTGGTTCTCTGAAGAAGATGCTGAGACAAAGCGTGTGGTATGAGATGCTTACCAGGGATTCACACTTGGGAACGGAAGCAGGATTGAGCAGCGGGAGAAACAGAACTATGATGGAGGCTTGACAATGCCTTGGCCAACCCAGGGGGGCTCTGGAAAGAGACCTGAGTGGTCACACACGTTGCCCAATGGACGGACTTTTATTACCACCCCATCCCCCTCTTCAGTGGCCATACACAGGCTGCCCAGTAAGGGCATGGCCTCAGGCTAAAGCAGTTCTCTGCAGCCCAGGCTCCTCTGAAAGGAACGTTTCAGCCTCTGAAACGTTCTTTGCAGCTGGGAGCATGTTGTTGCTTGAAGGGGATCTGCTCTCTGCATCCCTCACTTCTGCCACCCAAGCCCACCCTACTGTTGGGTGACATTCATCACAGAGCTTCTTTCTTTCTTTTACTGTAAACACTGTCCATAGGCTAGTTTTTCCTCCTATCTTAACCCATTGAAAAATTATCAAATTCCTTCCTCATTAAACAATAGCTAGCAAGCAGGAGGAATACTACTTCATCTTCTTTAACTCTTCCAGAGACATTGGTAGGCCAAAGATGACATTTTGCTGCTCCTACACTAGGTTTGGATTTTGAAATGTAAGACGTATAAACCATTTAGACTGTTAAGACCCTCAACCGATAAAGAGATGCTAATGTTTTCTCTTTCGGCTGGAAACTGTTTAATTCTCCCTGTAATGTTATCATCTTTAAGGAAACAGAAGACGAAAACAAAAGGATGAGGGAAATGAACTTCACTGCGTGCCGCCAGCATCAGGCTTTTGGAGGTGAACTCTTCACCTTCAAACATAATATACATGTTTGTATGTGTATGTACATGTATACGTTTCCACATAACATACATACATATGTTATGTATCCCTTCATGAGGAGGAAGTGCCCTCCAAAGACTGACCGTGAGGCGTCAACGATGTCGCCTGCCTCTTGTGCCCATGAATGTGAGGTATGGTTTGTTATAGATGCAAAACTAACTCCTCTAGGTCTTTCAGGACGGCACATGCAGTGCAGACTTCAAGTTCATTAGGAACCTCCTTCCCCAGTCATACGCCAGCCGTAGGAAGGGCCAGCAGAGATAAAAAGCAGTTGCGTAATCATATAACAGTTCCCTTCAGTGACAAGCTCTTTGGTTAACTGGTTAACTTTACAGGGAAACAGCATCCACACTTGCTTTCTAATCTGAGCTCTGAAGGTTAAAATAATTGGGTCACTTTGCGAAAGACATTTAACTTCCCAGATCTCTGTGACTTAGTCATCTGGGAATATTATTATCCTCCCTTAAGGAAGCTGGGGAGGGGGTGGGGGAAAGATGATATCCGAGGTCCTCACACCTGACAAACTGCAGAGCCAAGCGTGGAGCAGATCTGTCCGCCTAGCTCGATGCTGAATCGCTGCCTCTCCTAGATTCTTAAAACAAGGAGGTTGGTTGGGGATTGTTAAATTTCCTTTCATTTTTAAATGTTTCAGGTGCTATCAGGACATACTTATCAGATAGAAATAGAAACCTCACTCAGTTCATATCTACAATTTTCATGCTATATATTCATAGAAAGCCCAAAACTGATTTTTGCCATCTTTGAGGAAGTCTCTTCCGAGCAACAAGAGTTTGGGTGACACCCTTTTGAATTCCAAACATTTTAGCCATGGAGGAGTATCTGATCTGCTAAAGTAATTTGTTATTAACTATCTTTTTTATAGAGCATTTTAAACAAGTGAAGGTAAATTGCCAAAACTGTTTAGTGCCCACCGTTGCCTACGAGGCCTTTGTGTGGTGAAGGATAAATAGATAATTAAGCGGAGAAGGTTTTGCGCCCTGAAACGGTCACAGTTCCTATCGGAATGTTGGTATAAGAAAGTCATATTTATTTCCACTTTTAACACAGGAGTATTCTGCTCCTACAATAGATTCACCGATAGCCATCAACTGAGCAACCAGTTTTTCGTCATCACTGTTTAGGATAAGGCACGTGCCCAGTGAAATGAAAGTGAAAACATGGCAAAAAGGTCAGTTTCAGCGTCAGGTTTACTTTGTGGCCAGGAAACTCAGGGTGCCTGAGGCATGGGACTTGAAGAGAACCCTAACACCTTCTAGTAGCGGCCTAGCGGTGCAAATTGCAAATCATCTACCTGGGTCCTTCTCTTCCTTCCCATGTAACACACACTCCAGGAGACAGTAAAGACATTTACATTTCTGGGCACCGAGCAGAATGATTTTTCCAGGAAGTGATTTATGCTTAATTAAGAAAATAGCAACACCTCAAGTTTGTTTTTTTTTTTTATATTTTTGCAGCTTGCCAAGCATTTCACTGATGGATCACAGATTTGGGGATTTCACAGACTAGTAAAATTACAAAAAAACAACAACAAAGAAAAACAAAACAAAAATGGAATAGAGTGTCCAGCTTTGTATTTTTGTCAAATGACGATATTTGAGAGAGAAAAAAGTTATCACAAACCATGAACATAGCTCGTGAAAGAAAAAAAAAACCATGATCATAGCAAAGGAACAAGGAGGTCATTTCATTTATGAAGTCCTTTATGTAGCCTAATATTTCCTTTTTGGAAAATCCACTATACTATCCTGAATTTTCTCATTCTTTCGCAGAACAGCAGAAACTTTGTCAAAGAACTTTCACAATTAACCTCCAAAGTAGGTGAAACAGGCATCACTCTCATCTGTCAAGAAATATGGGCTAAGAGATAGGAAGCCACAAGCTCTGGTGAGGCTGACATTGCTCATCCACAAACCACATTTTGAGCATCAAGAACCTAGGTCCTGGGCTGGAATCCTGGTTTAGCTATTAATATTTACCAGCCAGGGAAGTTTGGGACATTTTACTAACATCAGAAAGCCCTAGACAAGAGATTGCAATCAGCTTGCCCTGAGGGCCTGGAATTTTAATATGGGGCCAAGCATCTGATAGGTTTGGAGGGTTCAATTCACTCTTCTTACTTCACCTGTCTATTAGAGTGATCTTCCCAAGGCTAAGGTCTCTCTGTGTCTTTCCTGGATTTCCCAGATTACAGCCAGTGACTAAGTTTGCTCAGCCACCAAAATCAGATTTGTAGCTGTTATTTTCCTCCAGCTTTGTGCTCCCCAGAGAAACACTTACAATGTGATTAGATATTATTCTTCAGAGACTAACCCTCTTGGAGTTCTATAAGCACCCCAGTATCCTTTAATAAACTTCTCTTCCTCTTAAAAAATGCTAGGCAGAGCAAAAGAAGATGAAGAAAAGGGGCTGTTCTTTATTCTGAAAATCTGGAACTATATCCCTGAATGTCTGGGAGGACTTAGTGGGTATAAATTTAATGGACCAGTATTTAAACCAGCTTATATCTCCCCCAACCAGATGGATTTTGGGTTGGGAATACATTGCTGGAATCTGAAGTAAATAATAATCTGAAAATTCTTTGGGGGTTCATATGTATGCTTGGTCAACAGCAAGGGACCTCTCACATTCTCTTTCCTTCTATGAACCCTGTACTTATGGAGGAAAAAGGAACAAAAGCTGTGTCGGAGTGGGGATAGAGGCAGTCCTATTTTGCTATTTTCTGTTGTTATTTTTTTTCGTTCTTCTTTCACACTGATTTTCCTTCCCTTTATTAGCTTAGATTATTTTACTGGAAAATTGGAAGCACAGAGACGTGAGGGAAATTGCCTAAGATCACAGAGATTGTGGTAAAAGGAGATCAGAATTCTGCTCCTAGTTTTCTATATAATTTTACTGTTAGTTTCAAGGATTTACCAGGAAAACATTACAAGGAGAGACTCTTGGACTAAATTTTGGAAAAATTCCACTTTGTGTGTGTGTGTGTGTGTGAGTGTGTGTGTGAGAGAGAGAGAGAGAGACAGGGAGAGAGAGGAGAGAGAGAGAGAGAGAGAGAGAGAGAGAGAGAGAGAGAGAGAGAGAGAGAGGAGAGAGAGAGAGAGAGAGAGAGAATAGAACCATAACTAGAAATACCATCATTGTCACATTCTACATTAACTAGTAATCCTAAAAAGATTTTTATTTTGTGACCTTTTAAGAGACAATTGTCATGAAAAAAATGAGATAGTTTCAGAGTACTGGTACTCTTTATTGCTGTTCACAGAATTATGAACATTAATGTGAGTTCCGTGAACCAAAATTGTATCTCACTTCTGCTTCAAATATTTACAGCAAATGAGAGAGTCTTACAGGGAATTAACCTCACTAACTTAGAACAACCATGTGTCTGCAAAAATTGTACACAATAAATAGCAAAAACACCAAGATCTCTTCCCAGAATCCAGGTGTTGCCATGGAAATAGATAACCAAAATGATGCCATGATTTCTTATCTCTAGAAACAATTCTTGCACAAAAGTAACACAAACACAAAGCCACACAAATGGATGAGAATATTTGCTTATTAAATCATGCTGGTTCACAGAGATTAACCCCATGGTAAATCTTTTGACTTTGCCATTTCTTTTTTGATAACTGAACAGACAAGTTTATCTTTTCAGTTAATGAAATAATGGCAAAGAGATATCAAAGATCTTCATTATTAATGACCCCCGTCATAAACAAGAGAAGGGTACAATACTAAGAGGCCTCATGATATGTGACTGTGCCTCCAGCCACTTGTGCCATGTTTTGGGAATTCCCATGCCCATTAAAAATATTATTTTGGGGGGGCATTATATTAGTAATACCCATTTATTTTAGGAAATTTGGAAAACACCCAAAAGATAAAAGGATAATCACTGTAATCCTTCCATCCAGTGGTAACTATTGTTATAATTCTGGTATAATTCTTTCCAGATCATTACATGCACATGCACATATTATAAAACAAATTAGACAATGTGTTAGTGTGTGTGTGTGTGTGTGTGTGTGTGTGTGTGTGTGTGTGTTAAAAGATTGGAATCACACCCTATATATTATTCTCCCAGACTCTTTTAATCTTATTCAATGTCATGTGCTTAGTCAGTCAGTGGATAGAAATGCTTCTGTGTCTGACTAAAAAGAGCGGCCTCTTTCCCAAAGAAAGGTATGCTTAGAAAATAAACACACACACACACACACACACACACGCATACACATCATTGAGTGAGTATCAGGACGCCATTCTCTTAAATCAGTTGTGATTATTTCCTCATTGTACCCATAAATATTTGTGGAAATTCCCAGTATAGCACATAGATGGGTCCACTTATAATCTAGAAAAATGTACAGAACGCCTTGGATATGACTTAGATCTGGTTAACAATATATCATGCAGTTTCATTGAAAAATTGACAAAATTATTGTGATCCAAAATGATTGTGATCTAACATTTCACTCCTTTTATTCCAAGAAGGTCTGCTAAAATAACCATAAGAGAAAGGAATTTGAACCTTCATGAGGCAACTAAATATAGAAAATAGCGTGGATTTGAATTCAGACAGACTCAGATTTAATAACAGCATAGCTACTTAATATCAATACGATATTGCTTTGAATACAGAAGATAGCACCTAGCGCTCTTTATCCATTAGGGCTAATGTCCTCTAGCCACTGCTGTTGCTGCTGGCAGTATAATATCTCCTTCTAGAGGGTTCCACAAAGAATGAGTCAGCAAATGGAAACTGATTATACATTTCAAATCTAGTTTTTTTTCCCTTGAGAAAAAGCTTATCCTGTCTTGTTTTTCAGTTTAAAATTAATGTACCTCCTGGTTTACTTTGTTTTCAATGTTTTCTCTAATTAGGTAAATGGTCTTTAGGGCATTTAATGTTTCCTACTCTCTTTCCAGTCAATTAGACTCACATATTTAGTGGTGCTTCCTTCATGGATCATAGCTGTCTTATTTGCCAACTTTAGCACTTATTTCTCATCACTTTTTAGCTGAAAGGATGATGTCATTTATCCTATATGTCTGAGATTGAAACCCGAATATTAAATGAATCATGTGAGAAAAAGAATAGGGAGAATGTATTTGGCTTCAGGCTCAGTACTATGTGCATTGTATTCATCTGATGTCATTAATAATGTTAGCTGAGAAAGCCCAGCTCTGGCTTGCACAAAGCAACTAAGCTGAAATGATTTGCACGTACTCCTCTTTGGACAGGCTGAAATCATCCCATAAGATTTATTTTTCCTTCAGCAATCAGCCACCACTACATACCAATACTATACTACCAGTTCTAAGTCATGAGCCGAAGGTTCATTGTTCATTTGTTATTTCCTAGTGTCAGTCACGATCAGTAAATGTTGGAAAACAAGTAGCCTCTGTTCTTAAGAGTTCCTGGCTGTTTTCATAAGTTAATTTCATTACACAGTTGAGAAATAACTATGAGGCTATATAAATAGAATCATAAGAGAATATATCAATCCTTAAACCCCCAGCTATATGAAAAGTTTATACTGTAGGTTTTTAAAATCCTGAGACAGAACATCCCCTGAAAATCTGACCCAGTGACTAGCAATTGAAACCAAATCCCTCCAATATTAGCATAATTCCCTTCATTCTTTGTTTTATTGGTCACTGAGGGGTGCCTAAATTTGGACTGGTCACCAGAGCTGGAGGACATAGAGACCTGTGGGTACAGTGATTCTAATCAACCAGCTACCAGGGAAAATGACAAAAGATTTCACCACTACATACTCCCTATTTAGTGCATTTTGATACATTCTCTCTTTTTTTCCTTAGTTTCTGAACCCTGATTTTATGTAAGGCTACAATCTACCCAGAAAAGAGCATATTTCCCAATATCTTTTGCAACCAGTGGTGTCCATGTCATTAAGCTCTGGCCAATGAGATGTAAATGTAAGTGTCTAGGACTTTGGTGACGGCTGCTTAAAGGAAACTGACTCAGTCAGCAGGTATCCTCTCGGCCCCTTTACCTTTCCTCTTTCTTTTGCCCTTAAATGACCTATAATGATTGGAGCTCCAATAGCCTTTTAGAACCAGGAAGTGGCCATCAAGATGGAAGCCAGCACGAGGATGGAGGCAGAAAAAGATGGAAAATGCCTTGATCCACGACGGCTGTGAAACTGCCATTCCATATCTTTTATGAGAGAAATCAACTTTCATCTTGCTTAAATGACTATAAGTTTGTGTTTTCTATATGGGCAGCTGAACCTAGTTTAACTGATACAGCCGTCAAAGGGTCAAACTCTTATGAATTTCCTTTAAAAGGAAACAAACCTTTTTTTCAAGACAAGAGATCTGAAATACCAACACTTTCAAGACTTTCTTTTATACCATGTAAAGTAAAGATTACTGTTAGCAATCTCTGTCCTGAGGACAATTTTGAGACGGAAGACAGGAGTTTGAGGTGCCTGTGGGGAATTTGAAGGAGAAGAGAGGTGGGAGGAAAAGAAAAAGATTTGGAAAGGGAGAGTTAAAGATGCTTTGCTTCTATCAGATTTCTATCTTGGGCTGGTTCTCTTGACCATTGATGGATTTGGAACTTCCTAACCTGCCCTAGAGGCCCTAAGAGACAGGGAGGAAGGAACTGCACGTATTTTAGTAGCCCTGAGGCACCCCAAAAGCCTGTCCTCCTAGTAAAACAAGATGACAACAACAACAGTACAAGACTGCCATTCTGCTGATTGTACCAAACACGGGATATTGACCCGCATGGTCCCTAATCTAAATCTTCATAACCCCCTTGAAAGGCAGGGGTGTTAGTTTTATTTTACAGAACTGCAAACTGAAGCTGAGAGAGATGAAGCATCTTGCCCAAGTCACTATCTAGGGTTCAAATAAAGTGACCAACTGTCCCTGTTTGCCCAGGACCAACGGGTTTCCTGAGACACAGAACTTTCAGGAGTGTGCCAGGCAAACCAGGATATTTGGTCACTCTAGTCATCTGACAGCAAAGCTCTGTTATACTATCTTTAAGCCCCGATAAGTACAGAGCTCTGACAGATGACCTCAGAATATAATATCCCAGATGTTCAACTTCCACCTTTGGCCTGGGAATCTGCTCCCCTCTCTAGGAGAGGGTCCTGGACTAGACTAGCAGGATTATGTGATGGAACTAAAGTGTCCTCTGTGCTGTTTTACCATTCCAAGCTAGGATCCCCAACTCCACACAACCCAGCAGCTGACAACCAGAGAGGGCTCTGTGCTGTACAGGCTCTGTCCCTGTCCCACTGCGCTGAAATGTTCTCCACACCCTTCTCACTCTTTTCCACCAGACGAAACTACTCAACACTATTCTACTACCTTTGAAGTTTTCTTACTAAAATACTTTTTGTTCTTTGGAATTTTAAGAGCATTATTATTTATGTTTGCCTAAAGACGTTAATGGTACAAATTTAAGATGAATAACTTCCAAGTGCTATTCATTTCTATTTTAGTTTATCCCTTATTAAATGGCACCAATGGGATTTTATGAGTCTCAATTTAATCCCAAATAATGGCCGCCTAAGGCAGGAGTTCCAGTTTAGGGAATCTGGGTGGTACAACAACCTCCCTAAATTGTGTGCTCTGGTGTGAGTGTGTGTGTGTGTGTGCTCTTTTATAGGGTAGAAGTTCTATAGCTTTCACCACATTCTCAGGGAAGTCTGTGACCAAAAGATAGGTGAGAACCACTGGTGAATTAACAAGAATTAACTTGGAAAAGTTTTCAGTTTTTACAAACGGTGTCTTTGTTTTATGAAATGATTCACGGTAGCAACTTATCCCAGTGTATTAGCCTATGATTCAGGCTGTGGTCTCCGTGCATCAAAGGAAAAAGGCAGAGAGCCATCCGGAAGGCGTGGTCAAGGCAAGGCCAGGAAGTGCGGCTGAGAGCTCTAATCACTGCGGCACCACACCCTGCGGTGACAGAACTGGAATCCTCACACCCAGAGGAAAGAGCCATGGAGTCCAGAGCTGATTGCAAGTCCTTCTCATTTTCTCTGTCAGTCTCCTATCTACAGGACTGGTTTCTCATTTCTGGTGTTTTCTTTTTTTCGTAGTTTTGTTTTTTACAAAGCGCATCTTCTCTCATAAATAAATTAATTCAATAAACATCTATTGAATATTATAGTCCAGTGTCTGGGAGCCTGGACATCATTCTTGGGATCATTGCCCAGCTCCACACCATGTAGCCATATGATTCTGGGGAAGTCTGACTTTTGTAAACTTCCATTTTCTGAGCCTCAGTAGCATGGAGACTGCTCTCTGTCCTCCTCTTTCCCAGCAAATTCTTGACATAGCAACTCTTCAATAAGAGGGCCACTGATAATCTGGTTCTTTACTCCCACCGGCCCCTGTCGTGCTCCCTGGCCTGCCTGCCTGGTGTCTCAAGCAGTGGAGCAAGTTAAGTTCTCTATCAGTGAAAGTGTCGGCCGGCACAGCCTCAAACTACCCTTTTCTGTTTGTTTCATTCTCCGTGATGCCCATCTGCCCCACCTATGAAGCAATCTGAAAGACTGCTCTAGAAGCTGAGTGCTGATGACATCAATGGTTATTGCAGAATAAGGAGAGATAAGGAGGTGGGACCCTTCCGGGGACTATCGAATGACACTAAATATTTCAGCCTGTTCAGAGTACACTGAAGAGCGATGCTGGGGCCTCCCCAGTACATAGGCTTATGCTTTTGAGTAACTAAAACTCAAGAGTCCATTATCCTTTTTAATGAGGCTGAAGTGCTTTCGCCTTACCAAGCTCAGAGTAGGACCATTAGGAGACCATGGATTCTTTCTCATGATTAAAAAAAATATCTTTTTTTCAGGTTCAGTAGGTGGAAAAAAAAAAAGAACTGAGTGTGAAGGATGGCTTGAGATCCCTCAGTACAAGCGAGGCTAAGCTTTGGCATGAAACTAATGGTCCTCGGGCATATTGCTTGGATTTTCCCGTCTTTGGACTTTCACGTTTATCTGCCTATACAGTTTTCCCCTCACCTATATGAATGAATCATTTTCTCCTCTCACACCTGCCAAATATTTCAAATCATGCCTCCCATTTCTGGTTAAGTGCCTAAATTGAACTCAGTATGATGAAACAGCAACTCACGGAAAACAATTTTTCATTCTGGTTTTCAAGCCTCTTGAAATAAGCATTTTGGGAGAAGCTTGTGGGCGTGATATCCTGTCCCAGCTGAATCCTCCTGATGAAAATCCATTGTCAACACTGAAGTGCTATCGTAGGTAGGATGTCACAGAGCCGCAGGAGTGAAGGGAACCTGACTCATTTTCCCGAAACAATCTGACAAATCAGGCAGCTGCCCCTAGCATATACTGCATCCAGAGGGAAGTAGAAACTCACTTGAGATAAAATAATGAGCTTCTGCTGCCATCTGGTGGAATTCTCACCTTTAATCATTGCTGATTACAGGGTCAGTCGCCAGAGAATATTATAGACCCGCGGTTCTCAGAGTTCTTGGGACCATCAGTATTGGTATTACCTGGTCATTTACGATCCGCGACATTGGGCACATTACTTAATCTTTCTGAATGCAGTTTCCTTAGTTATAAAATATCTCACTCGTAGGATTGTGAGGAATTAAACAGGAAATGTAGGTAACGTGAGCATTAATAAAAAAAATATACAATACTTAATATTAAATCTAACAAAACATGTGCGATTATGAAAAAAGTATAACGTTTCTCTGAAAGATACTTGTGAATACCTAAATGAAGGAGCTCATTGGGAAAGCAGAATCTCGGGCTCTACTCTAGACTTATTGGATCAAGATGTGCATTCTAACAGAATCTCCAGATTATTTGTGTGGACAGTAAAGTTTGAGAAGCACTATTCTTGATGTTTTCCCCCAAGAGATAAATATTGTTATTATTGATTCTTTGTGCCTTTGAATACCCTTAAGTTTCTTCATTAAAAAATACTGTCACTGGGGCGGCCGATTGGCTCAGTTGGTTAGAGCACAGTGATCATAACACCAAAGTCACCGGTTCGATTCCCACATGGGCCAGTAAGCTGGGGCCTCCACAACTAGATTGAAAACAACGACTCGACGTGGAGCTGATGAGTCCTAGAAAAACACACTGACCCCCATATTCCACAGTTAAAAAAAATTTTTTTTTAAATGCTGTCACTGAAGATACTCCTCACAAGACAGAGCATGGACTGAAGGTTAAGAGCACTGGATCTGGGGTCAGATGGCATTTATTTTGTATCCCATCCCTGTCACTTATTACCAAGGAAATTTGGTCAGATACTTAATCTTTCTGTACCCTGGTTTTCCCAGTTATAAAATAAACATGAAAATATCTAACTCATAGCATTGTGAGGATTTAAACAGAAAATGGAAGTAAACTAAACAGTAGTAATAAAAATAGGTGCCTGGTATTAAAACTAATAAAAAATGTGCAATTATGAAAAAAAGTATAACATTTCATTGAAAGGCATTTGAAAATGCCTAAACACGAGTAAAGAGAGAGGTAAAACCACGTTCAACAATAGGAAGATGCAATATTATAAAACTGTCAGTCCTCTTCAAATCGATCTATTCTAATGCAATTCAGATTATAACCTCAAGTGGGCTTTTTGTTGACCTTGACAAGCTGATTCCAAAATACATGTTTTAAAAAAGGCTAAGAATAGCTTCTATAATTCTGAAAGAGGAGACTCAGATGGGAGAGTCACTCTATCAGATATCAAGACTTACTATAAAACTAAAATAGTTAAGGCAGTGTGGTATGACACATGGATGGACTAGTGGAACACAATAGAGAGTTCAGAAAGAGGCCTACGCATATTTGGGAATTTGATATTTGACAGTGGTGGTATTACAAATCAATAGAAAATACATGAGCTAATTGATAAATGGTCCTACAATAATTGGCTATCCATGTGGAAAATTTTTACACACACACACACACACACACACATACACCCGCACATACACAACACACACACATTAGATTTTTTTCGTGATGGTACACATGAAGTTAAATTATTTCCAGATTCATTAAAGATCTAAAGGTATACTTAAGAATTTTGGAAAAAATACAGAAGAATTTCTTCATGATTTCAGAATTTAAAATTTAAAACTTCTGTACGTGAAAAGACACCATAAATAAAGTGAAAATACCAGACATAAAATGGGGGAAGATATTTTAATACTTAATTAACAAAGAATTTGTATCAGAGTACATAAAGTACTCCTATACATGAAAAGAAAGAAAGAACAAAAGAAAGAACGAAAGAAAGAAAGAAAGAAAGAAAGAAAGAAAGAAAGAAAGAAAGAAAGAAAGAAAGAAAGAAAGAAAGAAAGAAAGAAATCAATAACCCAGTGGGAAAATGGACAAAAGATGTGAACATATCCTTCACAAAAGAAAAAAATGTCTTTTAAAGATATGACAAAGTATTTAACAGAGAAATGGAAAATGAAAAGTAAAATATTATAAAAAATTAAAAAGTAGAACTACCATATGATCCAGAAATTCTACTTCTGGGTAGTTATCAGAAGAAAACAAAACATTAACTTGAAAAGATATATGCACTTCCATGTTCATTGCAGCATTATTTGCAATAGCCCAAATATTGAAACAACCTAAATATTCAACAATAAATGAATGGATAAAGAAAATGTTTTAGATAGATAGACAGACAGATAGATAGATAGTATCTATCCATTAAAAAAAAAATGAAATCCTGCCATTTGTGACAACCTGGATGGAACTTGAGGGCATTATGCTAAGTGAAATAAGTCAGACAAGACAAATATCTTCTAATCTCTCTTATATGAGGAATCTAAAAAAAAAACAACCCCAAAACCCAAAAATCCCAAACCCCCAAACAAACAAAATTTGTAGATACAGAGAACAGATTGGTTGTTGCCAGAGGCAGGGAGTGGCAGTGGGCAAAATGAGTGAAGGGGATGAAAAGGTACAAATTTCCAGTTATAAAAGAAATCATGTATGGGGATATAATATACAGCATAGTAACTATAGTTAATAAGGTATTGCATACTTGAAAGTTGCTGAAGATAGATCTTAAAAGTCCTCATTATAAGAAGAAAAAAAATTTTGTAACAATATATTGTGACGGATGTTAACTAAACTTATTGTGGTGATCATTTCTCAGTATATACAAATATTGAATAATTATGTTGTACACTTGAAACTGCTGTAATGTTATATGTCATTTATACCTCAATAAAATAATTTTAAAAGAACAGAAAAAATGAGATAGTATTTTACAACCACCAGCTCGAGTCTCCTGATGCCAAGCGAAGAAGCAGTAGGGGCTGTCCTTGGAGGTTGGTGGGGGGTGAAAACCAGCCCAGCACCCCTGGAGGACAATTGGGCATGACTTCGTCAAGTTAAAAGCACAACCTTACAAAGCCACCAATCTCACTTCTATGCATTTGTCCTGGAAACACTTCAGCACACATGCCCAAGGAAGCATTTACAAAGACTTTATTGAAGCTCTTCTTGTAAAAGCAAAAAAATTGGAAACAACCTAACAGTACATTAGCATAGCAGAATAGATGAGTGCATTTTATCTTGGTACTGAATGCTATACAGCAGTTAAAACAAATGAATTAGAGATGCACATAACAACCCGTACCTCAGAATCATAGGTTAGGCAAAAAAAAAAGAAGACACAGTCAAAGATATATGAACAATATAATACCATTCAGGCATATGAATAATAAATACCAACTCTAGGGTAGTAACTGTAAAGGGAGAGATGATAGCATTCCAGTAAAGACACAGAGGGTTTCAATAAGATATGTAACATTTAATAATTTAAGGTCAGTGCTGGATACTTTTAAAAGAAATATTCTATGAAATTTTTGTACGCTTGAAACAGTTTAGAGAGAAACATAATGCACATAAAATGAATGGCACATTTTAAAATACAGTTTATTTCAAACTGTAGTTTTAAACTACATTTAAAAATACAGATTATTAAAGATGATTGAAATCCTTCCAAATAAATGAATCTAATATTAAATATTTATCTCTGAGAGGAAATTAAAAAAAAAATTTATCTTAAAAGATCTCCTGACAAAGGTTAAATCTATTTTCTTTTATCAATATGTCTACAGAGCAAACAAATACACCAATAATTTCTTTCTGGGCACCAATCAAGGTCCTGGCATCAAGCTACTTACTGAGGGGGGAGTACAAGGGGCAGAATACCTGGCTTCTAGCATATTTGGAATAAGGAAGAAAAAGGAGAAAGAGAAAGAGCTGGAGGAGGAGGAAGTGAAAGATAATTATTCAAGGCTGGATAGAGTCTACTTGCGTAATGTAATAATACAAGCACACCATATCATACATAAAAACGAAGGTTATCCCTTTCAAAGTAGCCCCCTCATGACATGCAACATTTATCCTGGAGATAGCACTAGTAATTCATATAATTTTGGAAGCCCTCTTAGAATTACCTCCAGCGTATATATAGCACTCCAGTTTGAGTTTCTGTAATAAGGATGATATCTAGGAGGTAAATTTGATTTTTTTAAGAAGAACCAAGAATAATGGCCAAGTTGGTTAACATGGCTTTTGGTCAGTGACTCCTCTTGTTTTCCACAATGTAAAATGGTATTTGTATGAGGTTATGACCAGTGGTGGCTGCCCTGGGGGTTCCTCCAGCTGCCATAATGTCTGCCCAGCCACCCTGAGAACTGAAGGATGCACTATCTCTGTATTGCTGTACACAACGTGACTCAGACATTAGTTGACCAGCTCTTCAACACAGTGCAGCCGGTCTTCCTGCACATCCTGCAAAACGACTCAATGTGTGTGAGGACCCTGCTGATGTTCCCTCTGCGTAGACACATACATTTGTTGGATCCTGCTTGCAGTTAGCTGCGGGGTCACCTGACTGGGTTTGACCAGGTAGGGTCCCCATCCAGTCGCCATCGCAGACCCCTGAGTCCTTGTTCTTTCTCCTCAGTCGATAGCCAAGCATTCTAAGATGGCAGAATCACACAATGAAAGGTGCCTTAATTCCTGAATCACTATTTGGAGCACAGCCTCCAGGAAAGCCCCCTGACCTGCACTGAAATATGAGGAGAGTGAGAAATAAGCTTTTATAGCATTAAGCTAATGAACTTTTGAAATATTTTTTGTCAAGCAACACATTCTGACTAATGCAGAGGCAATTCCAAAAAACAAGTTCCAGAACTGTTCGAAGTGCTGGCAGCAGCATGATAAACCCAGTCTCTTAAAATGGTATTGAAGGACAAAACTCATTGTCAAGTACCTTGGTGCTGGTGGTTTTTACTTAAAATGTAGTATTATGACTTTAGGGTCACATGACCCAATGTCGTAGAGTAGAACATTCATGTGCTAAGAGCTAGATTTCTCCTGAAAGAGCTTGAGGTCAGGTTAGTATTTGAGTGTTTAAGGGAAGAGAAGGGAGGGCATTTCAGGTAGAAGGGAAATGGAAGCCCATGAAGAAAAGCCCTTGGGGGCAGGGGTGAGGGGCAGAAGCATCTCATTAAAAAAACGAAAAAATACTCCCTCCCCTGTTCTTGCCCTAAACAAAGCAATTAAGAACTTGTAATCCTCTCCTGGTTTTGAAAGATACAGATTCCACTTAATGGCTTATATACTCTCTAAGCATTTCAAATTGTTATTAAAAACAAAGAGACTCTGGAAGTCACAATGCTAATAGCTACTGTTTATTAAGTAACATGTTATAAGACAAGCTCAGTGCTTTAAATAGGGAGAAGCAGCATCAGTGTCCCCTGGCAGCTTGTTGGGCCTGTAGTGGTCAGATTGCACCTCAGATGTACTTGGTTAATATCAACATTTCAACCAGATCCTCAGGTGACTTGCAGGCATGCTAAGGTTTGAAAAACACTGCTCTGAATGTTTTATCTCAAATTCCACAAAAGCCCTATGATTCTACTCACGTCTTCTTACTTCAGAAAGCTCCAAGTATTTCCTCTCATCATTAAAAATGAAGAGACTTCTGGAAGTCATGATACCAATAGGTAGTTTTTCATTGAGTATTGAACCTGTTCCTCCAAAACCGTAAGAAGTATGCATAGGTATTATCATTAAGGCCATTTCAACAGATAAGAAAACAAGGGTCTCAGAGATTGATTAATTTACCCCCAAATACAAGCTAGTATTACATATATACATATATTATATATGTACATGTAATATATATAATACATATGTATATAGTATACATATATATATATAATACATATATATTATACATGGGGGTGGGATGTAAGTCATTCCCAGCTGACTCCAATATCTAAACTTTTACTTCCTGCAGTGGTTTCTCCTTGTGAGCTGTGAAGACGGTCACAGCCACATAACAGGCTCAACACTGACAGACCAACCTGACTTCCAGAACTCACTTAATTGGAAGAGCCACAGAGCACCTGACACACCTAGAAAAGTGTTTGTGAAAGGCAATCTTGCAAAGGTGAACAAATGTATACATATGTAATTAAACATAGACACGAACACACATTCATACACAGGTAGGTATACTAGTATTCATGTGTCGCAATATAATTTTAAGTGTTGTCTGACAGCTTTAACAAGGGAAGTCTAAAGCCTGATTTCCTATTTCTTTCTGAGGGAGAATTCAATTACTTGGATATCTCCTCACTTATTAAATTTATTGAGCCAAGGAAGACAAGAATAATTAATTTATTTAACAACAGTGAATGGAATATGGTATTTACTTATTGCTCACCGTGGGCACCTGCTATAATACTTTAACACAGTGGTTCTCACACTTCAGCCTCATCAGAATCGTCTGAGGAGCTTGTACAACACAGATTGCTGGGACCATCCCCAGAACCTCAGAATCTCAGTAGGTCTGGGGAGGGACCCCGAGGTTTTGCATATCTAATAAATTTCCACATGCTACTGCTGCTTCTGGACTGGGACCACTAGGGTAGCATCATGTTCTAGAGCAAGCATCACACCCCAGGAGCTAGGTTTCAAGGTGTGCACAGGTGGTGTAAACCTTCCCACGTAAAAGAAAATAAGAAGGGTGGCTGGGAGCATCAAGGTTTTTCACACCACAGGGCTTCTTCAGGGTAACATTTCTCATTCTTTCTGAGCCAACCTCTTGCTTTAAACTGGATTTCAAGAAAATATGAGAGTCAGGAAATGAATCATTGTAAGGCTTAGGCAGGCCTGCGTGCTTTGTGGGTCCCCTTTGCTGCCTCTCTGCTCTGGCTTTTCTTCCCACTCCAGGCCCTTCCTTCTGTCTTAGCCCTTCACCTGGCTCTCACTCACTCCATCCACATTTATTGCATTGGCACATCTTATCCCTACTCCTCAGGACAACGCCATGAAGTAGAATAAGTATTATTCTTATTGTACAGATGAAAAACTGAGACCCAAAGCATTTGCCCAAAATGACAAAGCCAGTAGGTAGCAAAGTAGGGTTCAAACTCAGATTTATCTGCCTCCAAAGCTCTTTCCCGTGTCTCTGTCCCACTCACCTTGAGGCACTGGTTGTCCATGTTGGCTGCCTATAAGCATCATAGTGATGCCCTGGCCACACCCCAGATCTATTAAATCAGAATCTCAGGTGGGTCCCTGGGCTGTAGTATTTTTTAAAAAGCTCTCCAGGTAATTCCAATGTACTGTCAGGATTAAGAACCACCGCTTTATGGGTATCTCTGTGACTCCATTAGGCATATACAGAGGGTGTCAAAACAATATATACACAGTTTAAGAAAGGAAAACTGTATTAAAATTGTAATACTCAATATATGCTGATAACAAAAGATGAATACAAGTCACGTTTGACTTCTGCAATTACAAGAGGTGCTCAAAGTGGTTACCATCAGTGTCCAGATACTTTTGATTACAGCGAACTACTGCTTGAGCGACATTGACCAAAGTGACACCTTTCTTAAAATGTGTATACATTTTGGGGGCACTGTCTGTATATGCCCCCACAACCCTCTGATATTGACCCAAAGAAATGGTGTAATTATCCCAATGTTTGCATATTTGAGAGATTATTTCAAATCTCACCAGCAGGGGCAGCTTTGTCTAAGACATCCAAAAGCTTCTTGAAAATACAGTTGCCACAAACTGTATTAACAGGTGGGGAAATTATGACCTTGAAATACTAAATTTTCACAACACAGTAATGAGATTTAACAGAAGTAGCGTCCCAAACTCTATACAGTCTACTGTTTAGCACAGAAATGATGATAATGGTTATTCAACCTTCTGGAAGTAACAGTTTCTTATCAATAAAATATCTACTTTTGGAATGGTATAGTCATTTCTAGGGCCCAACTCAAAAAACTGTGTTTTGTTTGTTTGGACTCACAACCCCCCTTACCTGCCAGGAGAATTCAGCTATATATCTTTGAGCTTCAGACATGTCGAGTATTCTTGTTATTTCTCCTATTATACTGGCTAAGAACAAGGCAAATGCCCTAAATTTTTATTTTCAGGCTGAGAATGACTTTATTATACACGTAACTAAATCAATTAAGCAGGACCGTCTCTCAAGGAATAAGGAGGAAATGTTGTAAGAGCAGGAGATGTTGTAAAGACAAAATATTTAAAAACATGAGGGCTTAGAATCAGGAAAAACGGGATTCAAATTCTGGTTTTGCCCTTTATTAGCTGTGCAAACTTGGGCAAGTTTAATGTCTCTGAGTTCTCATGTTTCTTATCTGAAAAGTGTGGCTTTTGACATCTGCTTAGATCAGTTGTTATGAAACTTTCCAGAGTATACAGCAAACAGACAAGGAAAGACAGTGTGTGCAGTAAAGGGCTGTGGGGGCAGGGAGGGCTTAAAATTTTAACTGAAGCCTGGACAGCTCTACCTGAATGTTTCCTTGGAATGTCATACTTGGCATTTTGAAAACTTACATTTACCCTTTTTTTCAGTATTCTGTTTCAGTGTGTGGCACCACCATTGCTTGACCCCTAAATAGTGAGAGGCTTTGGAGTCAACCTCAGTGGCTCCTCTCCTATTCCATCTCTCCCGGTCTCCGGCATAGAAGAGAGGGAGCCAGCTCTTTTCCTCCAGTCTCTCTTAAACCCATCTCTCTTCTCTGTTTCTGTTTCTCCACAGGCACTAACATAAGTCAGGTTTCCATCTTCTTCTTTGCCTGGACAAGTGACAGGCAGCAGTTAAAAAATACTTTCTCTTCCAACCTTCTCTGTTCTTGCTTCCTGAGCCCGTCCTATGAGCTCTAACAAAGATAGTTTTTTGATCGCCCATCTTTGATGGATTGCCATTGCTGAAGAACAAAATCTACACTCTATACATGGAAATTAAGTAGTCAACATTCTGCTTTCTATGGATTGGAGTCTAATTTCCCATCAATCTCACATTCCTTGTCCCACCAAAGGGACTCAATGATTCAGTTCTACAAAATTAGCCCACGTTCTCTCAATGGAACCTTTACCCATATGCTTCAGTCCTTCTAAGTGCCCTGTCCCCTGTACCTGAAATTTCTTTTCCTCCTTCACCTATTCAACCTATTCAAGCCCTACGAAGGTCAGTTCCATTTCCATGACTTTAGTACCCTCTTCTCACAGATCTTCAATCACAATGAATTGTTTCCTCCTCAACACAGCTCTGCCACATTGTTTAAAAATCACCAGAGTGCCAAGCATAACAATCACAATTGGCACCTGTGTTTATCTGTCCCAGTCCCAAATTTCTAAAAGGTCTGGAAGACCAAGACCAAGGGTCCAAATCGTATTCATTGCCGTATTCCGAGCATGGTAGAATCCAGGTATTACTGGGAATGAAGTGATCACACTAGATTGTGATCATAATGAAAACTGGAACACTGTCTGTCGTGGTCACCTTTGTATGCCCAGTGCCTAGCACATTGTAAATGCTCTATAAACATTAGTTGAATCAGTGAGTGAATAAATGGGAGGAAAAAGTTAAAAAGAAACTCTATGCAATCTAGAATAGTGGTTAACATTTTATATTTGATCTTTACTATCATTCATAATTTTGTCCAACATTGGATCTGTTTTCAGCAGGGTTAAATTTTACTTTTCATGTCAAAAGCAATGCAATATAAAACCTTTCCAAAAAGTGGAATGCTGATCATGCTGAAGACAAGGCTAAGAGCCAGAGGGACACCGACACACACACACACACACACACACACACACACACACACACACACGCAGCTTGAGCTGCAGTATCATAGACATTGAAAGAGAAGCAATTTTCCTAAAACAAGTAACTAGCAGGAAGACATTTTGTAGAAAGAAGTAAATTCTCCTTAGCAAAAAAAGATGCCTAATTTTATGTGAGCTCACAGCAATAGTTGATACAGAGACATAGATTTTCCTGTCAACAATACTACAAAAAAGCAAAATCTTAAATGAACTGGTGTGGGATTTAGAAACAGATCAACAAAATCTGAATCATGAAAGAAGAAAGAAACCTGGTTGGGAAAAGAACTGAGACGATCCCTGGCTGTAGTAAAGATTCTTAAGTTCTTCAGTGAAGATGTACTTCAAATTAATATCAGAAACTCACTGATCATGTCAGACTAAAACGGGATGGGCTCCAGAGGGGCTAGCTCAGAGACACTGGCTAGCTCAACCATACATCTTGCCACAGGGGCCAGTGGCCAAGACTCCCTCTCCCCCAGTCAGCATTTAGGTGAGAATCACCATGGTTTATCTCAATGACTTCCCCCTTTGTGGATTTTAATAGCTGACCAAGCCACCTTCGGAAGGACACATTTTTTCTGTGTATGGTATTAATGTCATTCAATCCCTTGTTTTTTCTTCTTCTTTTTTTTTAACCTAACGAAACATCTCATTGGCATTCTAGCCTTACTAGGATTTAGCATACTTTTCTTCTCATTTCCGATAGACAAAACTATCTCCATATCCCAGGAGCCATATCTGTGTTACCACACCTTTCTCTTCCACTGGTAATAACTCACCTGGCTCCCGGGATGGGCACAAAATGCAGGCTAGGGGAGTCATGGTTCCTAACTTCCCTGGCCACAGCAATTGGTCCAAGGATTGAGCCCAAAGTCAGGACAATCAGCATCCTTTCCTGGGTTTTTCAAACTGAGCTGAGAGGAAAAGATTAGGATGCTGTATGTAACCTTGCAGTTGTCAGCATGCATGGTTCAGTGGCAGGAAAGACTATATTCAACATTCAAAAAGAAGAAGAGAAAGAGAAGCCAGTGACAGAAGCCCTAGTTCCAGAATCCTCAGATACACCTATGCCCTTCCTAAGCTATATAAGCCAATAAATTCCTTTCCCTCTCCCACAACACAATTTTGTTTCTTCTTAATTTGGTTTGATTTAAGGAATCCCAATAAATACCATAGGATCCATTATGCATTGGTTTCAAAATTTGAATCTCAGAGGACAAGTGTATTCTTTTCATGCCCTAAACTGGCAATTTCAAGAATAAACACCACCCTACCTCTCACTCATCACACTTCCACCACACTGCCTGTCTGGTCTCTGGACATGGCATAATCCTTCCTGCTTCCAGGTCTTTGCACTTGCCAATCCCTCGGCCTGGAACCACAGTCCCCAGCTACTTTTATACCTGGCACATTGTCATTCAATGCCACTTTCTCAGAAAGGCTTTCCCTGACCACCTTCAAGTCATCTACTCCAATAAAGTTATCTTATGACCCTGTTTACTTTCTTTATAATATATATCCCAGTATGGATTTATCTTGTTTGCTCGTCATCCGTCTTCCTCTACAGAACATACGTTTTGCGAGGGCAGGACACGTCTCTGCCACTCACTGCCTCATTCTCAGTTCATTGCATGGTGCCCAGCTCATCATACACTTACACATTTGTGAAATTAAAATGTCATTGCACTCACTACATATAGTTATTATTAAAGTAACAGCATAACGTTAACTGTACGTATTTTATGTACTTTTCATGCCATGGTTTGGGTATATTTTCAGCCATCCTCAACTATCCTTTGCTCTTCCATAAAGTTTTGAGTCAGAGAACTCCATTGGATATTCTCACATATAGACCAGAGGGCCCTCCTTATCCAACTGTGACAAGTGGGATTCTGCTGTTCAGAGTGGAGAAGTCAGGTCTAGTAGCCCATTGAGAGAGAGAGAGAGAGAGAGAGAGAGAGAGAGAGAGAGAGAGAGAGAGAGAGAGAGAGAGAGAGAGAGAGAGAGAGAGAGAGAGAGAGAGAGAGAGAGAGAGAGAGAGAGAGAGAGCTGCTTGCCATTCAGAAGAGTCTGAAACTATACCCTAGGAGTCGGAGGAGTTCACAGGGAGCTGGGAAGAACTAGACTGAATGGATCATTTACTGCAATTTTTTATTAAGACACTAGGTGGCAGGTGACTATGCTTGTAGATACAAACAGGAATGATCAGCATTACAGTGCTGACCAAATGCTGGATAACTTTCTCTGTTGAAATTAAATTCCAATGGGGATTTTAATCATTTGATATGATGGTAAGAATTATGATAAGGGATTTAGACTCGGTCTATGAAGAGTATGATTTATTCTGAAACTTTACTTTCAGATTCACAAATGTGCAACATGGGAACATTACAAAACTAATGTAGTAGAAAGATTGTCAGCTCCAGGGTACCACCAAGAGAAATAACTTCTATATAGTGAAACTAAAATCAGTATTTGCACTGCAATAACAGTTCTGTGCCTTTGGGAAAAAATAATCTAAGTTAGTAAATAATTGATTGTGTCTTTCTCTTTCTTTTCTCTTTTATTTAAACACCAGGAAGATTTTTAATATTCTTTCGAATATAAACTGATCAGAGAATCTATTGTTTCCCTGGTAACCTTCTATGCAAAGTCCTGGGCTTGGAGAACCTTTATTTTCTGCCAACGCCACAGAATATTAGAGAAAACAATCAGCTGAAGGACACATGCAAAAGCAGATTGTTTAAGTATTTTCTTTCATTAAACAAAAATGAAATGTTCAAGTCACCTGCTATTAAATAGAAAATATCTATCTATATCTATCTATCTATCTATCTATCTATCTATCTATCTATCTATAGATATATATAACACAAAATGTGTTTTCTCTCTCCATATATATATATATATATATATATATATATATATATATACATATAGAACACAAAATGTGATAAGCACAATATATTCCAATAAATATATTTCCTTTCCTTAAAGAGTGGTAGTAAAGAAGATTATAGGATAATGATGGGAGGCAACCAAAGAAGGAAAAGAGGACGAAAGGAAGAGTTAGGGAATGAGAGATACTGAAGGGAAATGAGAGAGAAACATTCACACAGAAGGGAGAGACCAGAGAAAGAAACGGGAAGAGGCAGAGAGAAACCAAGAGAGTCACATCATAGAAAGATAAATGGGAAGTAGGCACACGAAAAGAAAAGCAGAGAGACCAAAAGTCAGAGAAGGAGGAGCAGGGAGAAAGAATTAGTAAGTTTTCATATCTTTTCACCGTTGACTCTCTCTCTAGGATAGCTTAGTCTTCAAACTTCACAATAAAATCACCTGTCACTTGCTGCTCTTTGAAATGTTTATTAATCAGTGAATCATTGTTTACTGCTCTTTAACTGCAGTAATACTTAAGCCTTGGAAGCTTTTCTTCAAATAAATATAAGTGAGCCTCTTCAAAGTTGCAAGAACCAGAGACAGGCTCAGGTTTACTCATAAGATTAGAGTACATAGAAAGGATATGCAGAAAAAAGAAGGAAAGCAGCAACCACATACAGCCAGGCCTTTCAGAAAAATAGGAGCTGGAAGATCTTTTAGCTGAGAACACAGTTCTAGCCATCAACTATGTCCCATCACTATGTGAGCACCAGAAATCTATTGTTCTTTCTTTTTTTTCTTTCTCCATTCCTGTCATTTCACTTTCTATCTCTGCTTCAGCTGATCTTTCCATTATCAATGATTTTCTCTCTGTCTCTGAACGCACACTTGGTAAAAGGGGGGATCCATGCTTGGCCAGTCATCGTTGGTATAGGCTGCCTTCCTGGGCAGAGCTCTTGCTTGAGGCCACATCAATGATTAGCAGGCCTTGGGTTAAGTGCACACCCATGGGTCAAACAAGTCTGATCAGGGTGGAAGGACCATGAGGTACAATGTGTATGTGGGAGACCTTTCTGTATTAGACTGTGTGTATGGCAGGTATACAGAAGGGTGAAAGACTGAAGAAACTGAAAGACACATTGGTTGGTGGGAGCAATGCATTCCGCCCTTGCTCATCAAGCATACTCCACTTTTTCATCTTGGGCATATGGCTTGCTTCAATAATGCCCATACAACCCAGTTAAACCACTACATGTACACTCACCAAATGCAAAGACAAGTTTAGTCACTACAACCAGAAGAAATGATATGAATCACTTCAAACTTACCGTCTAAAGTCAATGGCCTTTGAAGTTGTTTCAAAAAAAAAAAAAAAAAACACAAAAAACCCAAGCCCAATGAAGCAAGAATGCAGAATAGTTTGGGTAGAGAAGGGAAAATTCAGGAAACGAGTAAGCTCTGTGAGAGAAAAGAGAGAAAGGGAAGGCAGGAAGATTTCCCAGTGGTGAGAAATGAACAGAAGTCTGTGGGCAGTGGGTGTACCTGCACCCACCTCTGTGTCCTAAGAGATGATGGAGATGTACCTCTCGATAGGGGATTTACAGCCTCTGCAAACCTCTCTGTACCTCCTATGTGACCTGACTTCAAGTTACCAGAATTTAAGGGATCCCTGTTGGCTTAGGCAGTGTAGACGCCAATGGTATCCATGATGGATTGAAGAATGGAGACCTCAGAAAGGCAGAGTACACAGGTGTTTTCTGGACACTGCGTAAGACTTTCACGTTTTCACCAGATTGAATAGGCAGCCAGTCCCAATATTACCTCAGATGAATTCCCTTATAACCTGGTTAGATGTATGCTTGAACTCATATTTCATCTGATTTACAGAAATGGATATTTCTTTAACCCCCTAAATAATTAGAGATTGGAAACATACCAACTTCACTGATTTGTGCACTGGGGACAATAGTGAATGCAAACTAACCACCAAACTGTCCTTTTCTTCAACCCTCTAAATTAAGGTAAGCCTTTATCAAATAAATAATAGTTGTTACATTGTGCATTTGTTTGACACCTTAAATTTTCCTGTAAACATAACCATAATGCTAAATGTCTCACAAAGTTGTGGATCAGTGATTGCCTTAATCATCTTGGGCTGCTATAAGAAAAACGCCCTAGGCTGGGCAGCTAATAAACAACAGAGACTTATTTTCCACAGTACTAGAAGCTAGAAGTTCAAGATCAGGGAGCCAGCATGGTCGCAGTCCAGTGAGGGCCCTCTTCTGGGTTGCAACAGTTGACTTCTTGTATCCTCACATGGCAGATAGCAACGAGGGGAAGCAAGCTCTCAAAACTATTATAAGGGTACAAATTCCATAATGGGGCTCACCTTCATGACCCCATCTAATCCTAATTACCTCTCAAAAGTCCCACTTCCTAATGCGATCACCTCCTAATACCATCACATGGTATTAGGACACATTCAGTACATAACAGTGATAATCTTCACTTTTTCTCTAAGAAGCAGGGCAACGTCATTGGTTTGTTCTGTGGCCCCCACAGCCCCTATGGCCCAGCTTAGAGGCCACTGAGAGGAAGAAAGAAACTACCATGTTTCCCCAACAATAAGACCTAGCTGGACCATCAAATCTAATGCGTTTTTTGTGGCAAAAATTAATATAAGACCCGGTCTTATTTTACAATAATGTAAGACAGGGTTTTTAATATAATATAATATAATATAATATAATATAATATAATATAATATAATATAATATAATATATATATAACATATATATTATATATAATAT
The DNA here is from genome assembly GCF_964194185.1 of Rhinolophus hipposideros. Classification (NCBI taxonomy): domain Eukaryota; kingdom Metazoa; phylum Chordata; class Mammalia; order Chiroptera; family Rhinolophidae; genus Rhinolophus; species Rhinolophus hipposideros. The sequence goes on from NC_138053.1 coordinate 36,291,555, forward strand.
AATATAATATAATATAATATAATATAATATAATATAATATAATATAATACTGGGTCTTATATTAATTTTTGCTCCAAAAGATGCATTAGAGCTAATTGTCCAGCTAGGTCTTATTTTTGGGGAAACACGGTAGAGCCAGACCATTACATGTTTTCCTGAAGAAATCAAGGCTGTAACCTTAGAGAAAGGGAAGCTGGGGCATGGGTTTGTTTCCCCCTATTACCTGAGTGGGTGGGACCTTCTTGGTTCTGGCCATGGAGGAGGCTGGGAATAGAGAACTGGCTGGCTTATGGGTACATTTGGGGTGCTGTCCTAATTTGGGTAGAGAGAAGTATATGGGAGAAAGGAAAAAAAATCATTTATCTTGCATTTGGAACAAAAGGAAATCAGCAGCAAAGACAGAATATATTTTCCTTGAAGCTGACTGTAAGCTCTCATTAGGCACAGGAACCAGAGCTTATTTATAGAATTGCACTATAGTTTTGCTATGTCTGGAGAGCAAGTCCAATTAATTCTCATCAAGCAGGTTGTTCAAGTTCCTATTACAATGAATTCCATAAAATTAGTCTCTGGGCATAAAGCTCTGGGGATGTGAAGAGTCGTATTGATCCGGAGATGGGGCTCAGCTAACTTTATGGCAGATTTCTCTCCCCTCTCCTCCTTCCTGTTCCTTTCCCCTTCCATCTCTCCAGATGCCCACCAGCATGACTCAATCCTGGTGCCTAACTGCAGAACTGCTTTGATCCTCACTTCTCCTATTTATAGAGGGATGATGTCTCCTTAAAAGGGCTACAATGAGTCCTGAATAAAATAGCATATACGAATGTCCTTGCACAGAAGAAACACTTGATAATTATTTGGTAGAAAATAAAGAAGAAAGAAGGCAGTGGCTTTAGTGCTACTCAGTACATGGAAAGATAAATCGTTTGATGAAAGGTTTATTGGGTGGTAGGATATGAGGAAGATGAGTCAGAGCAAACTAATGAAAGAATGTGATGTTGGAGGGTGCAGGCTGTCACTGCTGCTGCTGACGTTATTTGAAAGAAATATAAGACTAACTCTCTCGTCCGTGGTAATTAGAGGAGCTCCCTAGGCACTTTATATAGCTGGGATGGTAACCTTTGTATCCTGCTTGAAACCAACTCCAGTTTGTATAATTACATCCTGACAGCAGGCCCCCAGCTGCATGGTTTTTACAAAAAGATAATATTTTCTCTAGTGTACTTTCTGTAATTAACGTTTCACATAGGTGAGTGGAAATGGTGACAGTATCTACCCTGGTCTCCTTCTCCTTCTCCTTCTTAGGGCAGATGGGCAAATTTCTGGGAAGATTGTGACATTAGGAAAGTACTGAAAAGGAACAAAAATTAAAAGGTGTTCTGGATGTACTTTTCAGAATGCTTCCTGATATAGTCTTCCTAGCAATGATAAATACAAAGCCATGCATCCTGAACATGAAGATGGTGCCATTTTGATTGTCACCATCTGGTGACGGACTGAATTCTGTCCTCCCTAAATTCACATTGAAGCCCTAACCGCTAATGGGACTGTATTTGGAGACAGGCTTCTTAAAGAGGTAATTACAGTTCAGTGAGATCATAAGGGTGGGGCCCTGATCCCATGGGACTGGTTCCACGTAAGAAGAGGAAGAGACAGCAGAGATCTCCCTTTCCACATGCACGTACAGAGGAAAGGCCACGTGAGGACACAGTGACAGGGCAGCCGTCAGCAAGCCAGGAAGAGAGGCCTCCCCCCAAACCAACCTGGTGGCCCCTGGATTTACCTAAAACCTGCTGGTACCCACGGGCCTGGACACGCTGCAGTGGGCTGAAGGGGTGGAACCTCCACTCTCCAGGGCTTATCTTGAAACATCCCACAGTGATCCACATGGAACACGGAAGAAGAAAGCATCTCGCATCAAGTTCTGTCATGTGCATGGCTACATTTGGTTTTCATTGGCACAGCCACATAGATCACAAAGAGCTCTGCAGCGTGGTCTATGCTTCTTCGTGCCTCTATTAGTTTCCTAGCACTGCTGTAACAAGTCACCACACACTTAATGGCTTAAAACCACCACTTATTCTCTTACAGTCCTGAAGTCAGAAGTCCAAAACCAGTCTGACTGGGCTAAAGTCAAGATGTTGGCAGAGTTCTTCCTCATAGAGGCTCAAAGAGAGTATCTGGTTCCTTGCCTTTTTCAACTTTACTGGCTGCCTGTAATCACTGGTTTGTGGTCGCTTTCTCCTATATCAAAGCACATCACCCCAATTCCTGCTTCCATTGTTTAGCTCCTTCTCCTCTGACGCTTACCCTTCCTATGTCCCTCTTATAAAGACTGTGATTACACTGGGCCCACCTGGATATCCCCAGATACTCTCCCCACCTCAATAACTTGATCACACGTGCAGTTCCTTTTGCCATAGAAGGTAATATTCACAGGCTCTGGGGATTAGGACATGGACATATGGGGGGACATCATTCAGCCTACCTCACAGCTCTTCCCACATCCCCACACCTCCAGGCACAGACCCTTGATACCGACCATCCTCATTTGCAACTTCCTGTGGGTTCATTATGGCTGGACTGAGGCTCTCTTTTTTTGAATATCCAGGTGTCATATCACCTCCTCTAGGAAGCCTTTTCTTACTTCTCAAACCCACTTTGACTTCTCATTTACTTAAAATATGAACTCCATTATTTGACTCTTAATATGTTATACTGAAGTCAATTCTACTTTGTTTCACATGTATTTGACTTGTTTGTGAAATGGAATTGTAAGTTTCCTATGTAAGGTTTGTGTAGCTTCCTCTCCATTCCCCTGAAATAATTTATTTGACCTCTAGGTCACCTTCTCTTTAGAGGGACCTCCTAATGCCCATAGGATCTATGTCACTCACCAACTGAGTGCCTAAATGCATTAGTATCCTTGCTGGTTTGCGCCCCATCCCACCCTTGGCCTTGGTTGCGGGTCAGGCTCCTGCTCTGGTCTTTTCTGAGTTCTTTTTCTGGGAGCCTTCCTTTACTTCATTGCCCTCCAGTATTCCTTCCCTGGGGCTGGAGTTCTGCTGCTGATTCCCAGATTCTCTGGTTACCAGGTCCACGTATACAAACTGTCCAAAAAATCCTCATTTGATAGGAACCTGGGGAACCAGGCCACTACTTGGCCTTGTGGCTCAGCCCAGCCCATGTGTCAGGACCCGCCTGTCATGCCTTGAGCCACTGGAGTGGCCCATACAGGAATGCTTTTGTCTACATAGATAAACATCCACTTCAGAATCTGAGACAGATCTCCCAGCTGCTCTTATGTCTCAATACATGCGTCTCCTGCAAGCACTAATCGCCTGTACCTTTTATCCTATGTTTCTGTAAGTAGCCATACATCATAAAGGATTATAAGATACTGTGTAAATGTCCCACATTGCCTAACACAGACCTAGAAGGTGTTCAAAACCAGCACCAACTGATCAGAAAATCGGTTTCATTTTTCTTACTCCCCCTTGGCACATTCAAGACAAAATTTACTTTGTTACGGACACATTCTGGAAAGAGAGCTGTTTCTTTTGTCTCCCTTTTCTGGAAACGTTATAATTAGCTGCAAATTCCATTTGAAATTCATCTTTTGAGAGCCCGCTATATGGAAGCAGCAGGGATACCAAGATGAAAAACACAGTACCTGCCTTCAAGAAACTCCTAATCTAATATGGTACACAGACAAGAAGAACAGAAATGAAAATCAGGGTCAGCTACATAATTTGCAGGGTCCGTTACAAAATGAAAATGTGGAGCCTCTTGTTCAAAAATTAGGGAAAAAGTGACATTGATAGTATAAAAATGTTAAACTTTTTCTTTTTCCTTTCTTTTGGGGGCTTTCTAGATATGGCACACTGTTTTTTATGTGATGTTTAATATCATCCTAAGTAAAGAAAAATTTTAAAGTTAAATTATTACAATGAATTTTATCATCTGTCTTTATATTGTGAGGTACCAATTTTAAATTAAAATATGAAAGCAGTTAACTCATATGCAGAATCACTGAAATTATATAACTGCAGTGTTTGGTTTTTACCAAGACGGTGGAAATGGTGCACAAAACTAACTCAAACGTTTTTTATTTTACTTCTTGATCTGCAGGCATTGTACCAATACTCTACATTTAGCTTACTGGGGAATAAAAAAAAACTGAAAGTCAAGGAAGTATGGGTTACCCCTATCTTTGCCTTTCTCATATCTTGTATTTTTCAGTGTAAGTGGTTGGCTAATACGGGGAAGTAATAAGAATAGGAAAGGATTATAGGGTTCCTTGCTCATTCTTGTTTCTTAGAGCATTATGGTCTCATTTCTGCATACAAAGCAAATTCTAGTTGGAATAGAAAGCCTGTCCTCTTAGGGTAGGTGTAACATGTTTATCTTGTACTTGTTTTGAGGCTTTCTGAAGTCTCATGCATTGTAGGTCCGCTGGAATTGTGTGTTCCTGGGGCAATGCAAATGTTTTCTGTAAATGGGGCATCAAGGAAAGGCAGGCACACATATCGCATGTGTCCACTCTGCTCAGGTGCATGCTCCATCAAATTTGACCAACAAAACACAACTTCAAATATAAAATTAAGGATTTCGAGATGATGCCAGCAGAATATTAAATAAAGTGGGCCCTTCAGAGTACAGGGCTCTGTGCCACTATGCAGGTCATATACCCATGAAGCTGGTCCTGATGACAGACAATAAATACCCTGTGAGAAATTCCATGATAAAGACACACAGGGTTGCATGGGGACACCGCATAAGAAAGGTAGAAGAAAGGGGGCTTTCTATGGGAGGTAACACTGGAGCTGAAGTTTCAAGGATGAGAATGGTTTCACCAAGTGAATGAAAGAGGGGAAGAGTATTATAGTAGGAGAAACAGCAGGTGCAAAGACACGGCGGCATTACAAAGTCTTGCACCTTTGGGAAACTACAGCTGTTAGATACAGTGGGAATGCAGATGTGTGTGGGATAGCAAAGTTGAGACTTAAAAAGTCTTAAAAGAATGTGAGTGCCAAATGAAGGAATTTAACTTATCCAGACAGCTATGCAATGTCATTGGATCAGTATAAGCAGAAGAGTGACATAAAAGGATTTGTATTCTCAAAGGATGTGGGGCTGTTTGTTTGTTTGTTTGTTTAAATGTGGGTGATGGGTTTGAAAGAAGGAAACTATAGCAAGAGACAAACCAGTTTGAAGCCATTGCTGTGCTATGAGAAGCTCAGATTGTGGAATTCTTTAATATTGTCCCTTTTTAAAAATTGCTAATTTAGAAAGGCAGACTCATGTTAAGGGATGAGAGTTAAAATATTAACGAAAAAATTAACTAAAGCATAATGCCATTTACAACAATAACAATGGCTACAGAATTGAGTTCTTATATCAACTTCATTATTCAGTGATTCTTCTGTTAACTGCTAAAACTTAACTGCTAAACAATTTTAAGCATGTTTTTGGCTAGGCTAGTTTATCTTAAAGCAAGAGCAACGGTGAGGGGAGGGGTATGCAGGAAACAACCTGTGAGCCAGGAACTATTCTCCCAATATCATTTGGTTGTTGTATAAGTTCTACTTATTTAGCTTTGCAAAGAGTTGGAGACCTGAGGCAAATTTCCAATCTCATCCTGACTTCCTCACTTTTGATTTGTCTGTGCCCAGGACAAATTTGATTTGTCCCATCAAAATCTTCCCTCATTCAATCTGAGTCATCAGAGCAGAGTTTTGCTACATTTTTCACGTAGTAGCACACAGAGAAAATTTTGAAATCTGTTTGGCACACTGGGTTTAATGGACAAGGACTTTTGGCCACTGTAGGGAGACTGCTCTGGTGGGTTCTGGCCGTGGCAGGCCCACGCATCTGCTTTCAGGGTTGAGGGAGTAATTACGTGAGTGCACCTGCAACTAACTCATTTGCAGCGCAGCAGCCTGCCTCAGCACGTACACTGGGAAACTCTGTTAACACAGAGTCTTCAGCTCTTCCAAATATCAGTGTTAACTAGTCCAGTGCTTCTCAAACATTGATATGCTTATTCAGTGCCTCCGGATCTCATTAAAAATGCATATTCTGATTCAGTTGGTCTGAGATTCTGCGTATAGCCAGCTCCCAGACTTCAGTGTGGTTCATGGACCATACTTTGTGTAACAAGGAACTGGATGATTCATTAATACAACTGGCTCTGGTAAAAATTACAAAATTTAAAAAATTAATATAACAGAAAATTTACAAATTCATAAAATAGTCTGACTTTTAATATTAGTTACCAGAACACAAGAAACAGTATAAAACAGCCTCTTTTGAATTATAGGTAAAGTCCAACATTCTTATTTGACTAAACCTGACTTGGTTCAGTTTTACACTCTAAAACCTATTTTAAAGTGACTATAATGAACAGTTCTTTTTATAAGGAACACTGGCCTGGAATATAGAGAACTACTAATTTGGTTTTCTCGTAATCAAAGAAAGACCCTTACAAAAGAGAGGTCAGAGTTGATTATTTAGCAAGGCTTTTGTGCTAGATTGAACATACTCAAAGAAAAGCATAATTACGTGAAAAATTATTATATTCTCCTAGTCCTTGAGGTAGAAAAGCTATTAAAAGAATCACTTGACCTTACACAAAATATCCTTTCCTCCTCAGATTCTGACTAATACTTTTTGCTCTAGAAACTGTTATTGTTTCTTTCCAACTGTCAATAAAGGCAGACTCAGACTATAGGTGATAACTTCTGTTTCCAAATGGGAATAAATTTAAAGGCAAATGCAAAAATGACTTTAAGATAAAGCTGAAAGTGGCATTTAAGATAAGCTCAGTGGTATTACAACTTCTTTGAAAGTGGAAACAAATTTCCAAGATTTAAACATTTTGAAGATAAAAATGTAAATTTTCTATTTTGATACATACATTTTTGAATAAGAGAAAGCACTAACATGCAATGAGATTGAAACTAAAGTACAGCTAATGGGGACAGAGCCAAGAGTGCAGTTTCCAGGCTCTCGGCCTCACGTGGAGGGGTGCTGTCTCGGGTAGTAGGAGGCCATCATCTGTGGCTAGTTGGCCGTCAGCTTTATCAGTTAGCCAATTAGCCCCTGATATAACTGCTGCGGCTGCATTGGTTGGTCAGTCGGTTGGTTGGCAGACAGAAAAGCGGACAGCAGGTTGCAGGTCCTGTGGCTCCAGCCTCCAGTGAGACTATAGCTGTATGACTCCCCTATCCATGGCTCCTCTATGGGTGTTCCTTTTTGGCGTAGCCATGTCCTGCATTCTTATGTGGGGAGCAGGACCAGAGATCCCGCAGGATGCCTCGCATGACAAATGGCGCAGTGAGCAGGGTCTCCCACATGACACAGCTCTATTCAAATTCAAATTATGGAAACCTTGGAAAATTTTACAAAAATACGTATTTATAAGCTCCAAACACCTTTCTTCAACCTCTTTGAAAAGCTTACTAAACATTTCATGATTTAGTCTATCAATCCTTGTAATATGAATATCAGTTGAAATATTTGAATATACATCAATTAGTAGAAAGTGAATTTAACAATATTTAGAAATGTACTATTTTTTAAGTAATGTAAATGAAATTGTTGTTTTCTCAATGAAAATATCTTTGGAAGAAAGGGTAGTTGTAACTCTGAAAAGCTGGAAAAGAAAAATGTTGTCTATAACCCAGGGAAGAAAAAAAGTTTATGTGGGAAGACAAATTAATGATTCTGGAGACCTAAAAAATTACTAGACATTTGAATGAAATAAATTATGAAAGTGAACTGCAGAATTTCATTACCAATTTATGGAGGTCTCCCTTCTATGCAGAGCTAAAAAAGGTGGGTGGGGCTTTCTCTATATGATGTGAATAGTTGACCAATCTCACATCAATCCTTTCTTTGCAGATTGCATAGAGAAATCATGGAATGAAATGCTTTGACTATGGATGAGTAGTTTTATGGTTAATAAATTGTAGTACATGGTGTTTTATATTAGAGAAAAGGGCAATCAGATTTCATGCTTCAGAGTGTAAATTGATTAGTCTCCTGGGATCTGAACATAAATCATTGTTTTGGCCATCTTATTGTGATTTCATCCAGTTGATAAAAAACACCTTTTTTTTCTCATTTTCATTAAAGAATTAGATGTAGACCACTATAGTTATCAAATGATGAAACCTGGTGAACTGACAATCTTATTTTTATGAAGAAAATATGAATTTAACATGGGTAATAACATCTGCTTTAATTGTGTAGGTTTTGGTTAATGAAAAATATCCTCTGAAGTGATTATAGTTCAGGTAATTATACTCAGGTGATGGCTGGATCATAAAACAAAAGTCTGAACTGCTAGAGTTTCAATAAGGAAAAGAAAGTTGAGCTACACCTGCGGCAAACGCTGTGGTAGGCACATTTCGCATGTTTCCATATGAATGATTATCTGTAAGAAGGACTACTTTTCATAAAAATAGAAGCTTTTCTGAAACAGCGAAACAGAGCTTTCAGAATATTCCTTATTTAAATACCATGCACAAAAATAAAGAATACTCTCACCTTAGTTTAGTGTTGGGAATTCATGTATCTTCAATGTTACTCCATTAGCAGTTTCCTCTGGACTTGAATGCATCACTTTCCTGAAGTTAAAACCTCCTGGAACATCTTCACAGAGCTGAAATTGCCAGTAAACTTATTAATGATCATGCTTAATTATGTTTAATATTCTCATTAGTTACCCACTTTCTCCCCATCTTTCAGCTTAAGACACAAATGTCTTTTACAAATCAAAGAAACAATCATTTTCCTTCTGTACCCCAACAATTCTCTTACAAAGATGACACTCAGAATATTTGCCAACTTACGTGAGTAGCAATTAATCAAGAAATAATATTTCTTATTGCTCTTTCCCATACTTCAGCACGGCTGTCCTTTTGCTAGTCAGGAAGTTTGCGTCCATTTTCCCCAGTGAACCACTTTCAATCCTAGCTCTTTATCCTTTTTTTTTTTTTAACTTTGAATATATCCTTAAATCTTTTTTTTTTATTAGTTTCAGGTGTACAAGACAAGGTAATACTTAGACGTTCATCATTTATATCCCTCACACTGTGAACCCCCCTCCCCCATCCATTATCCCTCCGACCTCACACCCAGCCATCACATTATATATATAAAATTATAGTTGGCATTCATTAATGTCTAGCTCTTTACCCTTTGAATGACATAATGCATCAATACCTCATTGTATAGGATTTGCAAACCTTAGGCACCTGCTATCGACCTTCCAAGCCACAGAGATGATGACTACAGCAGCTGTAATAGATTGCTGTTAAATAGGTCAATTTTTGCTTTTGATAGGAAAAAGCTACTTTCCAACCTTTTCTAGCTGATGTGATGAATTGAGAATGAGGATCTTATTTTCCAAAAACAAAACTCTATTGCTTAAATATCCATAGCAATTATAGAAACAAATAAGACTACTTTCAGGATTGGTGAGGCAGCTTGAAGTAGTAGAAAGACAGACCACAGGCTTTAAACCCTAATAAATCTGGGTTTGAAGGCAGTTTTCCTACCTTATCTTGAATATGTTATGTAGTCTAATTCATCTTCTATTTCCTAATCTGGAATGTGGAGGTGTTCCCTTGGGGTTTAGATGGGATACTTATAGAGAGGGCTTAACAGAGTGACTAGCTAACATATAATAGATACCTGATGAATAGTAGCTATTATTATTCCTCTTCCCGACTCTTTCTAGGTTAACTTCTGATTAACTTGTACAGATACATAATTTATATTGGAACTACTTACAGGCCTACCTCAGAAATACTGCGGTTCCAGTTCCAGCCACCGTAATAAAGCGAGTATCACAATAAAGCGAGTAGTAATCTTTTTGCTGGTGGAAGTTCTTGCCTTCCATTTCTAAAAGAAAAGAAAAAAGAACACCTGTGAAGCGCAATAAAGCCAAGCCTAATAAAACGATATATGCCTGTACTGTGGAGAAGCAGCTTTTTATTCTTCACTTTGCTCCTGATCAGAACGATCACAGACGTGAGTGCCTTCAGGAAATGGTTCATTTTATGAATTGTGAAGTCTTTTGCCAACTGGGTTTGAAGAGTCCCAACTTACTTAGATGACTGCCTTCCTCACCACACTGTTGCTGCAGCAAAACTTTGTCTCTGATTCTGCTTAGTACCTGGATTCTAACTGACATTGAACTCCCAGGCTGGAGATGTGGCTTTCTCTTCTACCTGTGGATATACTAAAATTTCTTATTTAATCAAAGTAAATTTTTGACTTGTTTGCATTGTAATATTTCTTGATATTATACTCTTTCTTGATCATTTCAAATTATTAACTAATAAATTTAAAACTGTCCTGCCATTGCATATTATGGTCTGACACAGCCCATTGAAAATAGTATTTTCTGGGATTTACAGAACTCATTTTAATAAAAAGAAGTTTAAAACCAGATATAAAAAAGTTATTTCTAGAGACAGGGTAAAATAAAAGGTGATTCTCAAGAAGTTACTGGCCCTTGCTCTTCTTCTTCAAAGAGAAAAAGTGTTTAATTTTTAAAAATATATTTAAAGTATTTTTTTCAGTTACAGTTGACATATACTGACCTGTCCTCTTATTGGCCCTCAAAGAACTAGTGATACTATGTGCTGATAGCTGTGTGACCTTGGGCAAGATAACTAGCTCGTAGAGTCTCAATTTCTTCACCTGTAAATTAGGATAATAAAAGTATCTACTTTCTAGGGAGCTAGTGAGAAATAAATGAAGCAGGGCAGGTAAGGTGCCTAAAACAGCGCCTGACACATAGACATTTTCAATACATGTTAGCTATTATTATTTGTTATTATTTTTGAAAAGACATTTAATTATTGCTAAAGTTTTACAATAGTTTCTAAAAGTCTTGTTGATGAAAACCCCCAGATATTTCTCCATTTCATGTCTAAGGAAATTGCTAATTATATAATCCTTGGATGCTAAAGATGAAAAATACTGTTCTTCATTTCCCTCTATTTTTTTTCAAGAAACATAGCTTGGCTATTATTTATATCTTCGAAATATCAAAAATCCAAAAGATTTTAAATATGTGTGTTCATTTCTAGATGGTTTCTAGTCTCTTGGTAGATTTTTATGAGACACTTGGATGATTGAGTAGCTCTCTGAATGACGTTCTATCTCTTAGCCCTAGTTTCTCTACCAGAAACAGAATGCTGGGTGGAATTCATTGATTGTAGTAATGCTTTCATTTTATACACGTTTTGCTTTTCTATAACTCCAACCTCCAAGTCACTTCCCACTCCCCCAAATCTTGGTGATATTAAAACAAGGGCTCTAAGCAATTTTAGCAGATGGGACCCGAAATAGGAAGTAAGACGGTTGGAAGGACAAGCAGCTTGTAGCTCATGTACAGGAGTTTGGACGTTATTCTATAAAGTATAAGAAGTTAATTAAGCAGTGGAGAAATAGGGATTATTCTGTGTTGACTGAAAGGATGAACTGGAGTTAGAAAAATTGGAGTCAGGGACATCAACTGGGAATCATCCAAAAATACATGATAAAGAGCTCATCTGGGAGAGTGGAAATGGGGACAGATCAGGGCTGAATGGTTGAGATGATACATAAGATAAATAGTAAATCAGGACATGAGGTCCAATTGGATAGAGTGGAGTCCAGAAGATACTCTGTATAAAATAATTGCTTCTCCTATAGCACACTGCATCAGTATGCTAAGGCTACCATAACAAAATACTACAAACTGGGTGTCTTAAACAACAAAAATTAATTTTCTCATAGTTCTCGGGGCTAGAAGTCCAAGATAAGATGTCAATAGGACTGGTTTCATTCTGAGGCTTCTCTCTTTGGCTTGCAGATGGCCGCCTCTTTCCTGTGTCCTTATGTGGTCGTCCTTTGCTCTGTGCTGTCTGTGTCCTGACCTCTTTCTATAAGGACACCAGTCATATTGGATTAGGGCTGACCCTAACAACACCCCTAACACGTAACTTAATTACCTGTTTAAAGGCCCTATCTCCAAATACAGTTATACTCTGAGATATTTAGCCTTGCTCTTTATTTTTCTGTTTGGTGCCCATAGTTCTCATAGTAAATTTGGGCAAAAATTGTATAAAAATAAAAACAAATAGTGGCATTAATATTTGTGGAAGGCTTATCATGTGCTATACACCATTCTAAGCATTCTAAGTAATAATATACATATTTTATTTATATATATGTAACATATATTATATAATATGTATATATGATCCTTTGTTCTTTAAGAGAACCCTATAATGTCAATACTATTATTATCCCCATCTTGCAGTTGCAGAATGGGAAACTGAGGCAATACTTAGAAAATGTGCCTATGGTAGATTTATTTTAAAATTGATAGACCTGGAATTTAAACCTATATGGTCAGACTTCAGACCCTGTGCTGGAAAGCTTCCTAGCTCATTGAATTTCTCAAAATACCTTTGCAATAAAAAAGGAATTGAGTGTTTTGAGAAGAATCCCCTCTCTTTAAACAGAAACGGTCATGTAAGTCATCACATTAACCCTTAGCGCCAACATTAAACTCATCTCCTACTCCTGGTACCAACTCCCTGTCCTCCCAAAATGACAGTATAAAATAAGAATGAGGGAGAACGTTATCTCAGATTCTGAAAAGAACAAAATAGGTTTCAATGTTCTATTGTGGAATAAACAGCTTTTTGTTTTAAGGAGGGGTGTTCTGAAGGAGGTGAGGAGCATTTAAAGATCTGAGAACTAGATGAATTAACCATACTAATAGTAATTTCTCAAGCTTCACTTATTCTACCTTTACTTTTCTGTCTTCCCTAATTTGTGATTTGGGGCAGTGATCATCAAAAATTTTAGCAGTGTAATTTTCTATTTTCCAAGTAAAATATGACATGGCATCATCAAACAAGAAAAACAATACTTTTTATACAAACTTAAGCATTGACACTCATATTTACTTTTGAAACAGACAATGAGAATGTACATTAATATTTTGGTGTTTTCCAGTGTGTTAAAATTTGGCATCGATTACCTTTGAACATCTTTGCTGGTTAGTTTTTAATAACAGTTTAAAAAATAACTTTGAAAATAACCATTTAAGATACTTAAACTGTTTAAAAATAATTAGTAAAACATATTTTAAACACTTGTAACACATGCATGCTGGGCCCCAGAAGCACCTCTGAGGAAGGGTCACAATTTGCAAAAACCAGCGATAGAGGGAAATGCAGGCATCACCTCGGTTCCAGAACATAATGAGAAAGCAGTTCCCCTTCTGGAATACATTTATGCTGGCCCACGCTCCAGGCCAAGGAGCAGGCGTCAGGCTCCATCAATCTTAGACACACAGAGAATCCCTTATCCATATGCTCAGAGTGTTTGACGCTGTGTCCCTGCCTTGTCACAAATTAGTCACTTTCTGTTAGTGACTGTGAATATAAAGGAGGCATTTTCTGAAATATGGATCTTGTTTCAAAAATTAGGGATAGAGAAACCGATAATTTCTTCCTTTCCTGTGTATCTAAATGAAATAATTTTTAGTCTGTAGCCTCTATAGTTGCTACTGACAATATTCCATCCCTTAAACCTGTTCCCAAAGTCCCAATTCTAAAATGAGGAGAGCAGATAAAAATAGGGTAGAAAACTTGCCTCCCTTCCTCTTTTTCCTTTTTTCCTTAAGGGTCACTGTACCCAATTTATAGGTTCATAGAAATTTAGCCTCAGAAAGAAACTCAGAAATCATGCAGACTAGTGTCTTGCCTCTACAAAACTTCCCTAAATAACATGGCTGATGGCCTCTGATTGAACATTCTAGGGCCAGAAGCTGACTATTTCATCATTCCACCCTTGGAAGGCAGGAATTTATAGCTAGTTCTCCCTTACATCGAATATGCCACAATTTAGTCAATCCCTTGTTGATAGACATTCAGGCTGTTTGCAAGAGTTTTTCACAACAATGTTGCAATAAACATCTTTGTGAGTATAGCCGTAATTCTAAATTTATTTCATTAGCAAAGGCTCCTTCAACAGAATTGCTGAGTCAAAGTATATGTGCACGTCTTTTATTTTAGTAGCTGATGCTGGATTGCTTTTCCAAAAGATTGTGGTAATTCATATTCCTCCAACAAAATATGACAAAGCCTATGTTCCCATTGGATTTTATCAGACCTTTAAACTGTTGCCTATCCGCTAGCTGAAAACAATGATACCTCATTATTGTTTTCATTTGCATGCCATAATCACTGCTGAGGTCCACATCTTTCAAATGTTCATTGGTTATTTGTGTTTGGTCGTGTGTAATTTGTTGTTGTTGTTTTTAAATTGCTTACCTGTTTGACTTAGGATAGTTTATATTATCAATTTGAAAAAAGTCTTCGTTGATTAAAGTTTGACCTTTCTACTATTACTCATGGCACTAAGTTTTACCTTCCAACTATCCTGCCTTATCTTCTCTGAACAAATACACTTTTCAACAATTATCTGAAGTGCTGCTTGTTCATAAGTGAATTATCGCTTCTAGACGTTACCTGCACAGTAGGACCTCGATCCTCACAGTGTGGTCCACAGAACCAGCATCCCCTGGAGATGTTCAGACGGCCCACTCTCCAGCCCTACTCCAGGCCTGCTAAATCAGAATCTTCAGTTTTACAAGACACTCAGCTAATCTGCATGCACATTAAAATTTGAGAAACACTGCAATAGAGCATGACAGGTCTTTAACTCTTGCCTTTGGCTCTAATATTTATATCAAAATTATCATAGCATTTTAGGTCACAGTAACTAAGTTCTTCATTCTGCTTTCGAATAAACTGTTGCTGAATCGTTTCCCCATATGTATTTACTAATGAACATTTTGTACCTAAAGATTTTACCCTTATTCCCAGTAAATCTCATTATATTCATTTCAACCTATAATTTTGATTTATGATATGCTCTTTGAAAACTGAACCTGCATTTTAATGTAGAAGCTCTTATTACTCAGTTTGGGATGGGGCAGGGGATTAATCTAAAACTTTGAATAAAGAGAGGTGGTAAGGCTCCAGATAAGTCCCTCTACACTTTCTTTTGTCTTATGCATATATTAAGTACAGTTAAGATAAATTTTAAAACGAGCCTTAAGGGGAAAGAGAAAGAAGATATTATAATATACAACATTTAACTGAAGATATTTATGCATGTTGTGGCACTTGAGTGACTTCATTTCTTTTTTTCAAAACAATCACCTGTTGACCCCTTATCCTTACCAGCTGCTTCTGTAATAGATCCAGACACCAATCTCCAGAAGAAACATGGGGTTATGCTGCTACCTCAAAGCAGCAATGCCTGAGAACTATTATTACAATGATGACTTTGACACCTAGAATGAATGTTTCCAACCACAGAAAAAAGACATATGAGAACCAAAGACAATTTCTCTTTTAAAGGTACACTCAACTTCTAGTCGAGAGAAGATGGTATCAACCTGTTTCTCCTTGCTCATCCCTACAAAGAACAGCCATGAACCCTGGAAATAAAAGACAGCCAAAGGAGACTCTGAAAGCTGGTAAGAAGAAAGCAAACTGGTTGGGGACCCCAGACAGAAGAAACAGCACAATGGAAGGGTATTTTGCAGGCCCTACCCAACAGAAGAAGGTAACCCACATTTAGTATTTCCTGGCCTCAAACTTAGCAATAGAAGACAGCCAAGGTAGGCTCATTTCTCCCTAGATTGAAGGGGAATCTCTCTGAAACCAGCCAAACACCACCAGGAAGGGGAATAAAGCTAGACCCTGCTAATAATAAGTGGCCAAGAAGCACTCTCTTTCCGTGCCAGGCACAAACTACGCTCCCCTCAAATACCAACGCTAGTGGGAGGAACTCGCAAGGGACCCCATCACAAGTAGCCTACCTGGGGAGCCTCTTTGGCCCTCCCCAGAGATTCCTTGGCAGCTGAGGAGCACCTATAGGTGGGTCCTGCCATAACAAGTGCCTAAAAAGTCTTTCATCCTTCATGTGTCTAAGACTCCTCTTCCCCACCGGGAGACATTGGGACAGTTATCAATATGGGGGATAAAACAGAGGATACCACTACAAATCCTGCAATTACTAAGATAATAATGGAATGCTGTGAAAAATGTTACAATCATAATCTTGACAACTTAGAAGAAATTAATCAATTTCTTGAAAACCCACAAACTATCAAAATTCATCCAAGATGAAATAGATAATACAAATAACCCTCTAATAATTAAATAAATTGAATTAATGATGAAAAGCTTATGCAAAAGAAATCCCCATGCCCAGATATTTTAACTGGAGAATTCTACCAAACAAAGAGGAATTAACACTAATTTTATACAAACTTTTCAGAAAACTTGAAGAAGATTGAGCACTCTCCAACTTATTTTATCAGGTCAGTATTACTCTGATACCAAAAAAAACCAGACAAACCTAGTACAAAAAGCCCCCAAAACTACAGACCAATACCTCTAATGACATTAGACAGGAGAGGAGGAGGATGAAGAGGAGGAGAAGGAGGAGGAGAAGGAGAAGGAGAAGAAGGAGAAGGAGAAGAAGGAGAAGGAGAAGGAGAAGAAGGAGAAGGAGAAGGAGAAGAAAGAGGAGAAGGAGAAGGAGAAGAAGAGAAAGAAACAAAGAAAAGAAAGAAGGAATGAAGGAAGAAAGGAAGGAAGGAAAGAAGGAAGGAAGGAAGGAAGTTCTCCAGAAAATACTAGCAAATGAAATCTAAAAATGATTTAAAAGAATTATACACTATGACCAAGTGGAATTATTGTGGGTGTGCAAGGCTGGTTCATCATTCCAAAATCAAAGTAATTTGTCATATTAACAATGTTGATAAACACCAAGAAAAATTATACGGTCATATCAATCGACACAAAAAAAGCATTTAGCAAAATCCAACACCATTCATGATAAAAACTGTCAGTAAGTAGCATCTATAAATACCTCACCGTGATAAGTAGCATCCATAAACAATCCTATAACTAACATCATACTTCATGGTGAAGGACTGAATGCTTTTCCCCTAAGATCAGGAACACGGCTAGGACGTTCACTCACTACTCTCATTCAGCGTAGTATTGGGACATCTAGCTACTGCAGGAAGGAAGTTCAAAAAAGAAATAAAAGCATACACATTGGAAAGGAATATATGAAGGTGTTTCTGCTTGCAGATGACATGTTATCTATGTAGAAAATCCCAAGAAATCCACCAAAAAAACCCCTTCTAAAACGAATGAGTGAGTTCAGCAAGGTCACAGCATACAAGATAAACACACAAAAAGGAATCTCATTTTTATATAATAACAATAACATGTGAAGCTGAAATTAAAAATACAGTACCATTATAATTACTCCAAAAAATAAAATACTTAACTATACACTTAACAAATCAGGTACAGGATCTATACACTGAAAATTACAAAATGCTGATCAAAGAAATCAAGAAAGATCTAAATAAATGGAGAGATATACCATGTTCTGGACTGGAAGACTCAGTAAAGATTCCAATTCTTCTAAAAGTGATCTATAGGTTTGAATGAAATTTCTGTCAAAATCCCAGCAAGTTTGGTTATTTTATATATATATATATATATATATATATATATATATATATATATATATATATATATATATATATATATATATATATTTGTATGTATGTACATGTATGTATGTATGTATGCACGCATTTATTTACTTAATAGACAAGCTTACTCTACTATTTATTTGGAAAGGCACAGAGGGATAGACATATCAACAGAACATAACAGAATCCATATAACTATGCTGACCTAGTTATTCCATAAAGGTGCAAAAACAATTTAATGGAGAAATTATAGTCTTTTCAACAAATGAAGCTGGAGTAATTGAACATCCATAGGAGCAAAGGTAAATCTTGACTTAAACTTCACACTTTACACAAAAATTAACCAAAAATGGATTATGAACATAAATGTAAAATTACAAAATTTTTAGGAAAAAAGAAAATTTTGGGAATCTAGGGCTAGGCAAAGAGTTCTCAACTTGACACAGAAATTGATACATTGGACTTCATCAAAATTAAAACTATTGTTATATGAAAACCCTTGTTAAAAAGATGAAAATTACACAATGGGAGAAAATATTTGCAAACCACATATTTAATATATGACTAATATCTAGGATATATAAAGAACGATCAAAACCCAACAGGACAAAACCAATCAATTCAATTAGAAAATGAGCAAATATATGAGGGTTTGGATGACAAATTTTGTATATTTGCAATGGAATACTCCTCAGCAATAAAAATGAATGCAATACTAAAGCATAAATCATGAAAAAAATTTCAAAAGCATCATGCTGATCAAAAGAGACCAGAAATAAACAGTAATGCTATATGATTCCATTTATATGATGTTCTAGAACAGACAAAATCAATCTATCATGATGGAAATCAGAAGAGTGGTTAGGTTGCTTGAGGAAGTGGTGGGTGAGAGTGTCGGGGAAGGGGCACGAGGGAACTCTCTAAGTTGATGTCAATATTTTCTATCTTGTTTACATTGCAGGATAAATAGTATGTGCATTTGTCAACATTCATCAGACCGTACATTTATATTTAAGATCTACGCTTGTCATTTTATGTAAATTATGCCACTTTTTTTAACATTTATTTATTGGGGTGACAATTGTTAATGAAATTACATACTTTCAGGTATACAATTCTGTATTACGTCATCTATAAATCTCATTGTGTGTTCACCACCCAGAGTCAGTTCTCCTTCCACATTTTAAAAGTATAAAAAGACAAAACAAAAAACAAGAAAAATTAAATTTTAAGGTAACTGAAGATGCCTTAAAATCTGAATTTCTGTCCTTCTGGGGACTCCCATAGAGATATGGTAGAAAACCATCTGGCTCTTACCCGTTTGAGTCATTACACCCAGTGCGTAGTCCAAGGGCATAAACCATAAAAAGTGAAAAAAAAATGCCACTTGGAGGATAGACTCAGCAACCACAGCAGTTACCTACATCATCTATTGCTCCTCCTTGTCCTTCAATATTATAGCTTTTGTCCTTCTCCACAATTAGTCATCAAGTAACCTGTTCCTGTCACCACTCAACTCCCTGCCTGGTTTATTTCTGTTTTGTCCTGAACACACTTGTTATTCATTTAACCTTTCTTCCTGTTGTCTCCCCAAGTTCCACCAGGCTGTGCATGACGTTGTGAGCCATCCCCCCCCCCCAGGACTGCAGACACTGGGTAGAGAAATACAGAGCTCCCCTCAGCTCTGACAGGCTCACAGCTGCTTTCCTGGCTGGCGCGTGCTTGAGGAACCAGTAAGCCTGTCCAAGGTACAGAGACTAGCAGCAAGTAAACTTTATTTTCATCCAAGGGACCCATGCAAGCCTTGTTTTGATGTCCAAGTCAGATGTAGTTGGAGAGGGTAAGGGAAGACTAGGACATTTAGTCTTCTAGCACATGACAATGAGTGGTGAACAAGACAGGCACAGTTTTCCTAAGGATCTTAAGGGTCTCACAGTCTTGTGAGGCAGACACACAAGTTCATCAAAATGTGGTTCTCAACCACTGTGCTGTTCAATATTCACAAGTGAGCTACTGATTTTAGATCAAGCTATAAATGCATTTTTGTTATATCTGAGGACACAGTCTGTCACTGTGATGTCATTCAGATGGAATTAGACTGAGAAGGTCTTAGACTGAGAAATGTGGTTGAGAACCAGGTGCCACCTGTGTTAACTGAATGAAACAGGTGAGGCATAATGTCAAACCAGGGCCATAAAATGTCTAATTTACTGACTCATAGGAGAAATCTGCCTGTGCACATATAAGAGGGAGGGCAGCAGCAAACAGTTCTATTTAAACAGTAAAACAGTGCTGAGTGGTGCCCAAGTGAAAAATGCAGTAACCGTGGGTGCTTTCATAGGCACCATGAGAAGTTATACTGGAGCAGTGATTGTACTGTCACTATTCATAACTTGTTTATTGCTGTTATAAGACTTTAAGTCCCTTCAAGTGAGATTTTCCCAAATGCTAGCATTCCTAAGTTAGCAGTAAAACAAAATAAGTTGAGAATCACAAAAAGGAAATTGACGACGGATGTTGAAGTTGACAGGGTACAATGGGCACTCAGGGAGGGGGGGCATGCAGAGTCCGGTATGTCTGGGACAGGCTGATAAATGCAAGAAAATATGGCTTACGGTGGGATGGATTGGCCTCTAGATCTCAGAAATGTGGTGTTTAATGGATTTCCCAGTGGACTTTCCTTTACCTGTACAAGTCGCAGGAAGCAAAATTATTATTCCTAGTTTTTGTTCCTCTGTCTTCCAGTGGCTGAGCCAGAATTTGAACATAGCACCATCTTCCAAGCACGAATACTTCCCACTCTGACACAATGCTTCTTGCTTACCACATATGTCACATTTTTGTGGGAGAAAACAGATCTATGAGTGAGAGATTTCTCATTGAGTCTGTTTCTTTCAGGAGCTGAAGTGTTAAGAATGTTTTTTGAATGTCTATTTCAGCAGGAAGGTGTTCTATAAAATGAAGTTTGTTTCTATTGGTTTGGCATCTAGAAACCCTCAGGGAATTTCCTCCACTCATTATCCTAAAATGTGTAACAGCAACAGCTGAGGCGGTGGCAACCATAGGTTTTGCTCCTGGAGTGGCGGTATCCAGAAGAGACTCAGTCTGTACAGGGTGTAGCTGCTGCTCTGTGCCAGTGCACTCTTTTATTTTTGGTTCTGACACAATAGCAAAAGACATTCCTGTGTGGATTTCTCATCCATATATTATTCCTGTCCACACAACGTCCACTGCCCCTTCTGCCCGACTATTATTGTTAGATATTGTTAACAATATTCTACATAGATATACATTCTATACACATTCTATATTGTTAACAATATAGAATAACAATAATTGTATGTATGTATATGTATGTATGTATGTATGTATGTATGTATTATATCTTTGTATAACAATATACATTCTATATTGTTAACAATATTCTACATAGGTATAGATTTAGTTATTATATATACTGCTAGAGATCCATTTTAGTTGTCTTTTACCAGTCCTTTAAAATATTACCTTGTGTGACAAGCAAGGAAAGTAAATATCCCCATGAAAACAAAAGAAATATGCACAGGAAGGAGAATGAAGAAGGAAGCACTTTATTTCTTGGTAAATGAAGGCAAAATATAATGCCAGAATGCTCCCAAACCCTCTCCATATTAAAGGGATATTTCAACCATCTTTACCTTCTGTCTCTTGAAAGAAAACCAATAGCGAGAGAACACCTGTCAAAGACCTATGGTGGTGCTGTTGTGAAAGCCTCTGGAGGCCTAAGCCATCTACTGAATTTTTGGTGTGGGTTCAGCCTCGACTGAGAGCCAGAACCTGCTTGTTTCTCTCCACATAGAAACACTAAAGGCTCTCCCAGAAGAGGGTTCCAAACCTTGTTTCAGTCAATCAGTGCCCTTTCTTCAAAAGAAATTTTAACCCACAATCCAAGAAATCTAAATCCATAGAGTAGATGAAAGCAAAGCTGCTCTGATTAAATTAGGACAAAGGTCACCTGCGTCTCCTGCTGTCCCTTCTCCTCTACGAGACGCTGAAGCTCTGCCCAAGCAGGGTTTCATACAATACCCAAATCCTTCGGGGACTCCAAAACGTCTCCATAGTCCGGTTCCCAACTACCCTGCCAGTATCACCCGCTCTCTACATTCCCAACACCGATGCCTGCAGGTCTTTAGATCTCCCCTGGCCTAATGTTCATAGAATTAATGCATTACGGCATGACTAAGTGTAAATGAACTAGGGGAGTACCGTGTTTCCCCGAAAATAAGACCTAGCCGAACCATCGGCTCTAATGCGTCTTTTGGAGCAAAAATTAATATAAGACCTGGTATTATATTATATTATATTAACCCAATATTAGATTATGTTATGTTATATTATGGTATGTTATGTTATATTATAAAGACCTGGTCTTATATTACATGAGACCGGGTCTTATATTAATTTTTACTCCAAAAGATGCATTAGAGCTGATGGTCCAGCTAGGTCTTATTTTCGAGGAAACACGGTACGCACATAAAAAGAAAGATATGATGTGAAGCCTGCTCTAAAGAGGCAAAAACTCTGATCAACAGAAAAAATAAGAACATATTAGGAAAACGGTGAGTAGTTAACTGAGTGGAAGCCTATGCTTACAAAAACAACAGCCGTTCAGAGAACACCTTTTTGGAGGAAGTGGCCCTTGCAGTTTCTCAAAGGATGAGTTAGGATTGTGTAGGTAGAGGGAAAGCTACGGAGGTAAGAATCAGTAATGCCCTTTTGTGGTCAGGTGGGAGACAGCCTGGCCGGAAGGAAGGACTGGCACTGGGGAGGAATAGGATTTACGTGTGGGTAGATAAGCTGGGGCAAAACTGTGAAGGGCATTTCAAATCAGGGAGCAACATGGGGTGTGATTCTTTTCGCAGGCAAACTATCATCTATTCTTAACGAGGAGAGTGACATGATGAAAGTGGTAAACTAAGATCTTGAGGAGAAGAATAACATGATTGAAATCATAGACTAAGAAAATTAGTCTAGCAGTGTTATGCTGACGAAAGAGAGTAGCTAGAAGGCTGCTTTAATAATGAATGAGCTCTCCTCTCCTGCTGAGAAAGAGATGTGTATGCCTCCACTCAATTTCAGAAACACCCACATAATTTGCAGCAAATGCTGACACTAGTGTTTGTGGCCCTTCTTGTGCAGATGAAAGCAACTCAGTGTTGGGCTTAAAGCAAGTTTGTATGTTTGCAAACAAGTACATTTGGGAAAATAAAAAAAGACATAAATAAGGCATTCGCACTATTTTACAAACTCAGTGACAGTGTCTTGATCAATTTTATTTTTAAATTCCACTGGTATACTCAACGTTGTGGCAGTTTTCCATTTTATCAACTTCAATTTTTAAAACTTGCAATTATAAATGTGCTGATTTCTGCACGTTTCCTGGCAGTGGTAGGGGTCACGGATAGTTTCCATTTTTAAGTTGCTAATCCTTGTCACCTTTCCTTCGACTTTAGACTCAAAAAGATGTCGGATACACTTTCTCTGTAACACCCACCGTGCCGAGCTCAGTGCTCTGAATACAGTGATCAGTAAGTGAATCCACGGCTCATGAAGCTTTCAGACCGTATTTCAGCAGGACCTTCTTTCTTTGCAGAGGTTCCTACCATTCTTGCTTAATCACTTGTGCTTCATCCTGTTTGAAGAAGGGGCAGAAACTGCTTTTGGTTGTTTTCTTCAATTTCATGCCATCAGTGATGGATTACCATCCTCTTGTCATGTCTTTTCATTAATTTTTTTCCCTTCCTGTTTTGCTTTTGGGGCTCATCTGCTTTATTGCCATCTTCATTTTGAAGAGAAAGGACTGCATTAAAGGAACAATGGAATCAACAAGTTTAATATATTAATCAGACAAATTCCTAAAGTGCTTTCCTCTAAGGAAAAATTTGCACAGAAATTCGCATTCATTAGGCTAAAGGCAGAGCGTGTCAAGGCAGTTGCAGGTTTAATAGAGAGGTCAGACCCTTTTCTCTCTGTCATTCCTACTGAAGACATCATTAGAGCTACAGTAAAATAAGAGAATGTCACAGAATGTCAGCCTAGTCATAGTGCAACTGTTCTTTTTTCATTAGTGACTCAGCTGGTTGCTATGGCAACCCCATTCTAGTATCAAGGATACTGAAGCTGATGCTTTCCGCCTCTATTTTCAGTTAGAATAAATTGTGCTCCCACCTCATGGGCTCCTGCCATGATATTTATATTTGGGTCACGATAATAAAGCCAGCTGGGAATATGTCTGTTGAAATTTCAGCCAGACAGACAGTGCTTCCCATTAACAGGGAGAGTGAATATAGGATTTCTAGGTTTGATTTGAGCACCAATTACCCTGTGGGAGGACAGGTATTCCCTTCTTCCCTGTCCATCTTGCGGGGAGATTGCAGACCTCTCCTGTACTTGTTCTGTACAGGCTGGCTGGCTCCAGGAAAATTAGGCAGTCTATTCTTAGTGTCCCCTCCCTGACTTACCCAGTGGTCCACCTATTTAAATGCTTCCTTCTGAGTGGGCTCAGGACCATTCATTTATTCACTCACTCACTTCTTTGTTAATTGAAGAGTGATTATAATGGGCCAAGCATTGTGTTAAACGGCACATTTAACTGCTGGTTTATATTCTAGCTGTTCACATGATCTAGAGCAGGGGCGTCCAAACTGCAGCCCGTGGGGCCGCAGCGGGCCAACTGCGGTCCATGATCCATTGTTAATTGGCCCGCAGCAAATTCCAAAAATATATTTAGTTTACTTAAATAAACCAGGTGAGGCAATACGTACTTCACCTCGAGTGAGTGGCCCGGCTGTTTGTGTATTTTACTGCATATGGCCCTTGTTGAAAAACATTGAAAAAATTTGCACACCCCTGCTCTAGAGGAAGGGATCCAAAAGGGAGAGGAGAAATGTGTACTAAACATGCTCATAATACCATGTGATGCGTGTTTTCACAGAGGTATGGACATAATTTGAAAGTTCAGAAGAAGGAAAGAGGAACTGCTTGGGTGAGTGAGGAGCTACTTCACTGAGAAGGTGATGTTTAACTTGGAGTCTTAGCGACCATGTTCTCTAGCTGAATGCCTCGGTGATTCAAAGCTGAAGTTAGCCTGAAGGACTTTCATTACAGCAGTGTTATCTGGTGGAAAGCTTGCTTGCTCTTTAAATGTGAGTTAATCGTCTTGAACTCAGAATATTTTCTGGCCACTAGGATGGGGTTCTGTTTAAAGAAGGAAAAAAATCTGAAAAACAAAGCAAGATAGTCTTTGGAATTAGAGTTGGCCCAAGTGCAAAAGTCAATCTGAAGATCTTTTGGTCAGGTCACCTTCTCCCTGGAATGGATCTATTGTGAGAAGCATCTATTATATCTCCGAAGCAAATAAAGAAAAAGATACTGAACAAAGGTGTTCTAGGCTCCTTACAGATGGTAGGGCATTAAAGGATTCCTCACTGCCTGATTGCCTATAAAACTAAGGTATTTGGTGACTGTGAGATTAATAAAAGCCCATCTCTCTCTTGCATGTCAATCACTGTTCAGAAGTAGAGGCGACAGCCTAATGAAGCCATTATGTAGAAGACAGCGTTATTTATGAAATGTATCACGAGACAGGGCCCCTTGTGGGACCAAAATTATAACTATAATGGTCTGGGAATGTCTTTTCCCACTGAGCCTGTGTCACTACATAGCTCAGAAATTCAAGCAACCTTTCTAAGATGAATGCTCTCTACAGCCTGCTGACCGCAAAGAGTGTTACCAACACGGTCAGTGAAATGCAAAGAAACCAGATCAGGACACAGGTTTGTGCAGGCCCAAGAGGCCTCACCAATGTCCTCTGCCCAGACCCTTGAACAGGGAGGGCAGGCCTGGCACAGAGAGGAGGCTCCTCACCAAACTGTGTTCCTTAAAATCCAGTTAACAATGGAATCCAGTCATTACAGCAGCGAGCATCACTAGTATTCTCGAATCTTTAAGACATTTTTTTAATAAAAAATACTTATATTTTTGTATAGGTAATACATGTAATATGGTACAAAATTTTAAAAGTATCTAAATGTAGACACAGTTCAAGTATGCCTCACCCCTACTCAGATACGTCAATGTTCCCCTCCTTGGAGAAAGCCACCATTACTAATTTCACGTGTCGCCTTCCAGGGATCGCATGCTTATAGAAATATACAAATGTTTATGGAAACCGTATAATACTATACAAACTTTCTGCACTTTGGTGTTTTTCACTTAAAAAAATATTTCTTGGATATCATTCCATATTCCAAATGAGCCACATGTTTTGTTTTGTTTTGTTTTGTTTATTAATGAGCTGCATTGAATGGAGTCCATTGAATGTGACATATCATACACATTTAACCAACCGCATCTTAATGGACATTGTCGAAGTCCATTCAGGCTGCTGTAACAAAATATCACAGACAGGGCAGCTTATAAATAACAGAAATGTATTTCTCACAGTTCTGGAGGCTGAGAGTCCAAGGTCAGGGTGCCAGTATGGTTGAGTCAGGGCTCTCTTTGTGGATCACAGCTGGCACCTTCTTGCTGCATCCACGACATGGTGGAAGGGGTGAAGGGTCTCTGCAGGCTTTCTTTTATACGAATAAACTAATCCCATTCATGAAGTCTCCATCCTCATGACCTCAGCACCTCCTAAAGACCCCACCTCCTAATACCATCAACTTTGGGGGTTAGTATTTTGAATTTTGGAGGGACACAAATATTCAGACCTATCGTAGACACTAAAGGTAGTTTTTAATCTTTTGCTATCACAAACAACAGTGCAGTGAGTGGAAATAGAGCAAACTTTTTAGAAATGCAAGTGCTGAGTGAAAGAGTGTGTGTACATGTAATTTTAATAATTTTGTAAGACTGCCTATGATTAAAATTGTATCACATTTTACTCCCACCCAATATGTATGAGAGTTCGTTTCCCACATTCTTACTATCACAATATGTTATATCACTTTTTGCTCAGTGCATCTGTTTGAGAGGCAAAAACTTGCATTTCATTGTAATTTAATTTATATTTCCCTTATGATGAGCATTTTTCACATATTGCAAAAGTATTTGTATCATTCTTTTCTGAACAGAAATATGTGTTTATGTAATTTTGCAAATAACTTATTCATCTCTTTCTTACTGATTTGTCTGTAATATGTTACAAACATTTTTATCAGGTGTCATTTCTCTTTTGACTTTCCATACTTTGCCCTATACTTTTTGTGTATGTGTGTAGAAAAATGTTTGTTAATGACTTCTAAGTTTTCTATTATATTTAAGATTTTTCCACTCTGACATTTTACATATATATCATCTCCATATGTTTTCAAATTTTATTTTTAAAACATGTAAATTGTGATCCACCTAGATTTTAGTATAGAAATTCAAGTAAGGATCTAGCTCAACTTATTTTTGCACACGGCCCTTCTGTTTTTTTCAACACCAACTTTTGAAAAATCCATTTCCTCCCACTTATTGGAAATGCATAATTTTTCATATGCCAAGTGCCCAAATGCATTTATGTCTATTTTTGTGTTTTGGGTCTGTTCCATTGACTTGTGTGTGTATTCATGTGCTAGTAGCACAAAAATTTTATCTTTTGCACCTGTCTGTTATTCAAGACAGCTATCCTTCATTGCCCTGACAGTGAGAGTGAAGCTGGCTCCCGGAAATGTTTCTCCCTTGCCAGTAGAAGGTGTTCAAGAGTCACTGCAGGAGGAAGGAGAGTCTCTTTTAGTTTCTTGTAATGTTCTTGGCTTTATTGCAGCAGCTATTAATTAGCATGCAGGTCACCCAGTGATGTTTACCTTCAAGCTTGCCTGGCCTGGTCTGTGGCTCCCTGTGCACCGTTCTTAACCTGCTAGCGTCCTGGTGGCAAGATTTCCTTTGTCTGTCTCCTGCCTACCAGATTCAGCCTGCTGATAGTCCAGTAGAGGAGTTTCTGCCTACCAGTTCTGATTCTCAGTTCCCTGCCATGCCCACCAGACTCTGCCTGCCAGCTGTGAACTGTCTCTGGCCTGGGGAAAATGCAGGGCCAGAGCAGGAACATACGTATGCTAAATTTATACTAATTATTTTGTTTTTTGTTGACCTGAAATTCAAATTTAACTGGGCATCTTTTGTTTGTTCTGTTTTTGCCAAATCTGGTAATCCTACTCAGAAGCAGGATTCCCACATCCCTTGACTGAGCCATTGAAAAATAAATTAGAAAGAGGAGTACCTGCATCCTTGAAAACTCTATGGTTGTTCACCTTTGTGGACAGTGTGTGATCATAGAAGATACTGCCACTGAAATGTGTTCCCTAATTTCAATGGGGATGATGAAAACCCAGAGTAGCAGAGGACACTGGCGGCACTTAACCCAAAAAGACAAGGGAGCTGCATCTACCACAAAGGACAACAGAGAAGTACTGCAACCAGAATGCCTTGTCCCTCAGGATCTTTGGTGCTAGCTAATTGATCACAATGTCCCTAGTGCCCTAGACAACCTACTAGAGTATTGGTTGATCAATATAACATAAAAAATTCTAGCTATGGTTGTCAAAAATCTTACTTGAGCAACCACAATAGAGAATCGTAGCTTCTCACTCAGTTTCCAGACTTAAGTTAATTCATATACCCCAAATTCCTTGACTGGAGGGGAGTCTGGGTCTCTTGTCTTGTTGAGGATTGGAAGTACATAATGTAAAACTTTCTCCAAGCGTGTCCCCAAAGGACTTAGAGTGATTATACATTCGATAAAAGGAAATACCTAGATCCTTGGGGGTTTACTACACATTGGCACTGAATTGACTAATTCCTGGGGTCCCCAAATACAATTGTAACCCATCAATCAAAGTGGGGGCTATGGTTATAGGTAATAGGTAGAGTCTTAAGTCTGACTAACAGTTGACCAATTTGGTCCAAGGACCCACCTTGTGTTTGTTTCCCCAGTTCTTAAATATATAATTGGAATAGACATGCATGCAGTTAGCAACTTGTAGAATCCCTACATTATATCTCAGACCCTGGAACTGCCTTTTACTTCCTACCAAGATAGTAAGCCAAAAACAATATGGTATCCTCGGGGAAACTGCTGAGATTCACATCATCAAAGACATGAAAGGAGTAGGGGTAGTTACCTATAATAACCCCATTCTACTCACCAATTTCACTTGTGCAGGAATCAGATGGATTTTGGAGAATGACTATGGACTCTAAACTTAATCATGGAGTGACTCTGATTGCAGTTGCCATGCCAGATGCAATGTCTTCCCTATATCAAATCGGTATGGTCCCTGGACTGTGGTTTCCAGCTTCAACCTAGTAAATGTCTTTTACTCCATAGAAATTTGCAAGTACCACCTGGAGTAGTTTGCTTTTACTTGGTATGGCATGGTTCCCTTTCATAGCTTTGCCTTAGGGCTATGTCAGCTCTTCAGCTCTTTGCTATAATAGGTCTGTAGAGATCTTGATTATGCTGACATCCCACAAAACACTCTGTTCTAGTACATTGGTGTCATCATGCTAATTGGGTCTGATAAACAGGAAATAGTAAGCACTTCAGATGACTTAGAAAGATATGAGAACTAGAGGATGGGAAATGAACCCCACAACAATTCAAAAGCCCATTACTTCAGTGAAATTTCTGAGAGTTCACTCGTCTTGGAAGTATTAAGATATCTACTTCAAGATGAAAGATTAGTTGCTGTACCTTATACTCTTGCTACAAAAGAGAGGTGTGATGTGTGATGGGCCTTTCGGATTTGGGAGGCAATACTTGCCACATTTGAGTGTGCTCCTTTGATCCACTTAGAGTCACATATAAGGCTTCCAGTTTCAAGATGGGATCAGAATAAGAGAAGCTATTCTGCTCTGCTACCTGAGACACATGGTCCCTCAGATCCACAAACACTCATAATGTACGTGGCAAAGAGAGACGCAATATGGGCCTTCTGGCAAGTACTATCAGGAAAATCATAGTGAAGACTTCTAGGTTTTTGGAGCAAATATTATCAGATAACCATTTCCACTCCAATAAATAGTTTCTTAGCTTTCTACTAAACAAGACTGAAACCCTGACCATGTGGCCTGAGCTTTCCACCATAAACTATGTGTTTCTGACCTACCTAGTCATAAGGTTGAGTGGGCACAGAGGCAATACATCAAGTGGAAGTGGAACGTGAGAGACCAAACTCAGAATGATCCAAGGAAGCTGGCCAGGTGGCTCAGAAACCTTTAACATTGGCGACTGTTGCATCATCTCCTCTCCCTCGATTCATGACTTTGGTCACCTAGTCTGTTCCTAATGACCAACTATCTGAAGAAGAAAAACATCCTGGTTTAGAGATGAGTCTGCACATTCTGTTGGTATGACCTGAGAGGAGATAGCTGCAGTAAGTCCTACAGTCACCCTCAGAGGTAATCTTGAAGGACAGTAGTGAAGGAAAATCGGTAGTAGTAGACAGAACTGTACGTGGTACACTTAGTAGTCCATTTTGTCAATAGTTAGAAATGGCCAGGAAAATGCATGTACTCATAGGCAGTGGCTAACTGGCTGAACTGTCAGCAACCCTGGAAGGAAAAAGATTAGGACATTGGTAACAAAGAAGCCTGGAGAAAAGATATGTGGCTGGAACATAGCAAATGTGCACAAGTAGTGAAGATATTGGTGCCCCAAGTAAATATTTGTTAAAGGGTATTCACTTCAGAGAAGGATTGTAATAATCAGGTGAAGAAAATGACACACACTGTATGTCAGTCAGCCTCATTCCTCAGCCACGTCCGTGCATGCTTAATTGGCCTATGAGATATGTGGCATGGTGGTACGCACAGAGGCTATGAGCTTAAAAATATGGACTTCCTCTTATTCAGGCTGACCTGACTAACACTGCTACTGTCTGGGATGTAAACATACATTGGCAAGTAAACATACGGAAAGATACTCAACGTCATTTGTCATTAGGGAGTGGCAAGTTAAAACAGCCATTAGGTACCACTATACACCTATTATCAGGTGGGTGCAAAAGTAATTGCGGTTTAAAATGTAAAAAAAAAAAATCAAAAAGCACGATAACTTTTGCACTAACCTAATAGCATGATTAAAATCTGAAAACTGACAATGTCAAATGCTGGTGATGATATAGAGCAATACGAACTCCAATTCACTGTTGACAACGGGAGTGCAGAATGCAGCCCACTTTGGAAGACAGTTTGGCAGTTTCTTAAAAAATTAAACATATTATCCAGCAATTAGACTCCTAGGTTGAGTTTAAAGCATGTCCACACATGAATGTTTTTAACAAATGTATTCATAATTGCCCAAAACTGTAAGCAACCAAGATGCCCTTCAATAGATGAATGGATAAACTGGATAATATTCCAAACAAGGGAATATTATCCAGCAATATAATTTAGAAATCATCTGTCAAACCATGGAAAGATGTAGAAGCACCTTAAATGATATGGATACATAAAAGAAACTATTCTGAAAGCGTTATATACTGTATGATTCTAATTATATGACATTCTGGAAAAGGCAGAACTATACGGGCAGTAAATCGATCAGTCAATCAATCAATCAAATCACTGGTTGCCAGGGGTTTGGAGGTAGAGAGAAGGATAAATAGTTGAAACGCAGGGGATTTTTAGGGCAGGGCAACTGTTCTTTATGATGCTGTAATGGTGGGTAAATGACATTAAATGTTTGTTAAAACCTATAATTTTACAACACAAGGAGCAAATCTTAATCTATACACATGAAAAAAATCATTTAGGAGGTCAGGGGTTCCCGAAAGAATGCAGACTGTGACAAGAGAATCCAAGTGTATTACACATGTAAGAAACAACTTCAGTAAAAGTAAAAGAAAAGGTGCTGACCTAAGTAACTTTGGAAGTGAATGGAGTTTGAAAGACTAAATGCAAAAAGAACTGCACGTAAGTACTGACTAGTGGATAAAGTTTTTTTCCATTAGGGTATGGATTAACAATTTTGATATTGCTATATGTATATACTAGAATTAAAAATTAAGTAAATGGATGGCAAATGGTGGGATCCAGGCTATACACTGTTGGAGTAGAAAAGTACAGATTGGCAAGGGGAGAAGCCTAGAATGACCCATGTGGTAATGGACAGAGTTGGAGACATCAGTAAGAACCCATATTTAACTTAATATAGATACAGATGATTACATATAAATTGATAGATATGTGTATCAATAAATGGAAAACATGGTGATAGATTTAAACCCAAAGATGTCAATATTAACATTAAATGTAACTGGTGTAAGTATACCAATTAAAGGCAGAGATTGTAGATTATATTAAAAAAGGAAGACCAAACTTTTAATACAAACACATAAGCAGGTTAAAAGTAAAAGGATGGAAAATGATATATTAACACTAATCAAAAGAAAGCTGAAATGGCTGTATTAATATCAACGTAGATTACAGAGCAAAGAATGTTATTCAGGATAAAGAGCATCATTTCATAATGATAAAGGGATCAAATAATCAATAATATATACAATTTTAGACATTTAAAAACCTAATAACGGAATACAAGCTGTCACATCCCAGTTTTGCACTTTCAAACAGTTGGCGTTATATAAGGATTGACTGTCCATTCAGACAGGCTTACATTTGTTATCCTAAGACTTCGACTCTCACATTTGGCTGGTTTTCTCAGCCATTCGATGTTACTTGGTTTTGACACCATGAGTCAGTCCTGACGAATTTCAAAAGAGGGTGATATTTTGACATTTGCTGTGATTGTTTTCATACCGATTTTATGAGAACATACAAATAAGAGAGAATGAAGTCTGCATATACTTTAACTGCCATTGCTAATGGTGATGGGATCATCATAGCAGGCTCATTAGAGTAAAATTCCATGGTCTTTTTCATATAAAATTCAGAATGATGTGGTGTCACCATATTGACCAAATATGAAGAGCTTCCCCTTAGGGTGACATGACAGCAACAGAACCATTAAAAACAGTGCCTGTATGAGTCACTTAATATCGATTTGTTTTATCTTCACTTACTGAAAAAAAAATTTTAAGCTCTAACCTGCCAGAGCACAGTAATCTGATATTTCTACCCAACAGTGTGAAACGGAGACAGAATCCCAAAGTTCATTCCATTTCTGACCAGAAGACCATACAGCTGAGTGAAGCATGGGAAGTCTTTTGTATGACTGACGAGGCAGTATTTCAATATCACATTTTTTGTTTCTTTTGATTTTAAAAGACAAATGTTGCAAAAATTTAGTCAAGGTGGATCTTGAACCATTTTCTAGTTAGTTTTCCCAGTGATTTCAAGTATATTATCAATTAATAAATCATGAGAGATTCCAACGTTTTATAATAGTTTCCAATGCTTTTTAGCATATACTTTGCTGGCCCAGAGTTTGTGATTATTAATCAACATGTTTCTAAATGATTTCTAAAGCAAATAGGTTTCCAAAAGACCTTCAACCATTATCTTTTCTAATAGATGGATTTGGAAGAGGAATATCCTTCTATAAATAGTCATGATATAAGGATCACATCCATATATCTTTATGTAGTTTCATATCTGTATCAATTACCATTTACTGACCTACTTTTCTAAATGCTTCACATTAATTGGTAATTGCATCTCTTCAAAGAGTTCATGCCTAAAACCTGGCATGGGTCTTGAGAACCTCTGTGATTGAAAGGAAGCTACTCACTATAAGGCTTGAAGGACACCAGGTGACCCTAGTTTATTTAATGAAGCATTTTTCTTTTGTGGACTGTTGTTTAATCAGTGTTTGCTTTGTGTGTAGGTTACTTGATATGAATGGGGTTTTCAGATGGCTGAGGAGGAGAACCAAGACAGCCTGCTTGCTAGAGGGGCTGAGAAGAGAGAAGTCAAATGGGAGATGGGACTGGAAGAGGGGAAGCTGCTATAGGGAGCTATTTTAGGGGAAGAGCTGAGATGATCAGCGTGGATGTGAAAGAAGCTTTTGCTACATGATGTGCAAATTAATTTCTTCCTCCTCTCAAAAACATTAGCAAACATATATGTTGGACACCTACAGTTTTGATGCAGGAAGGGTGCTGAGATTGGCCTCAGAGAGAAAGAAGCATGGCCCAAGGGATTCAGTGACAATCTGATTACTCCTGAAAGGGGCACCTCCAAAAAAAAGAAGAGAAAGTCATCTTCTGTCTGCTGCTTCTCTTTTATTTTCCTGCTGCTTCCAAGATGGCAGAATCTATAGGTAGCTCAGAGGAAGGAGAAATGAGATGAG
The DNA here is from genome assembly GCF_964194185.1 of Rhinolophus hipposideros. Lineage (NCBI taxonomy): Eukaryota > Metazoa > Chordata > Mammalia > Chiroptera > Rhinolophidae > Rhinolophus > Rhinolophus hipposideros. Next base: position 36,325,445 of record NC_138053.1, read on the forward strand.
GTTACCCTCTTTGGAGAGGAAATGATGAGTCATTCGTCATGAGAGTTGAAAAGATTAGGAATTTTTTTTCTTTTTTACTTTTCCTGTGTTGCTCACAGAATTATAATAACTGAAGTATTTTAGTTCTCATCTCAAAGCTATCGATGGCTCATCATACACATATGTGATTCTAGTAATACAAATTAGTTGGCTTTTAAAAATCATAACACAATTGAAGGGGAACAGAGAGTACTTGGAAAGCTTAAATGGGGACAGGATGGCTTGCATATTGTTTCAACTAGAGAAAAATGTGTTCAGACATTTTTATAAAATCTGCTGAAAAGAGGCAGGTTGGTTTTCCATCTTTTGCTAAAGAAGCCAGTTCAAATCCAGTTCTGAGAGGAGCTTTGGAGGAAGTGAAGCACAGTGGCTGATTCAGGTTAAGGGAGTATAGAACAGAGCTCAGGAGGGATAGGCTGCAATCTGGCATGAAGCCAACAAGTCAGTCAGTAGTCAGGGGAAGTTTGAGTAGACAAGCCACTGTATTGAAAGCTTCTCTTTCTTGGAAACAGGCTCATCTTCTTAGTCATAGCTGTATTTCCCTAAGGCCTTACATATATTATGTGCTCAATTTGAGCACTGGGTAGATTTAAATTGCATGAGAGTTAGACTTCCATGTTCTCATGGAAGAAAACAGGTTGCTTTAATAACTTTCATCAAGGCAAATGGGATTGTAAAAATCTTTCACAGCTCCATATCTAATTTATATACACGACAAATCACTATATTTTTACTCACTTCTTCCTTTCTACAAAGAATGTTACTATTGTTATAAACATCCTTCCACCAAAAGGTCAAACCCTGACTTATCTAGCTATTCCTGTGGCATCATCCCAAATTATTGTTAGGACTTCATATCCTTCATAATGTTGCACAGATTTGATATGACAACTCAAAAAAAAAAAGATTGCTTTGAGATATGTGATGGCTATATCTCAGGAAACATGTATAATCACTCCAATGGATTTTCTTCAAATCTCATACCTGTGCCTTACTTTCTTCTTTTCCCCTTTGATAATTAACCTCTCCTTCCTCATTGTGTCCTCACTGTTAACCCTCTACAGTCTGGTTTAAAGCTCCATCATGCCTCTGAAACTGTTCTTACTCTCCATGTGGCCAAATCCAATAGACATGTCTATCACCTCGTTTATTCAACCTCTCTCTGGCATTAGATACTGTTGGCCCACTCTCCTCCTCCTCCTTTTAAAAAAGTAAGCTTAAATATTTAATATATGGTTAAAATAAGTAAATGTACAAAAGGGTCATCATTTTTTAGAGAACCAGTCCATGCAGTTGTCAGATTTAACAAAGAAAAGTATAGGACACCCAGTTAAATTTGAATTTCAGATAAACAACAAATACTTTTCTGTATAAGTATGTTCTCAATAATGCATGGGCATAGTTACACTAAAAAGTCTTCATTGTTCCTCTAAAATTCAAATTTAACTGGGGGCCCTGTATTTTATCTAACTCATGCCACCGTGTTCCATGCCTTGTGCTGCTAACCAGAAGCAATAATTTCTCATAAGATGTTTCTTCTGATAGTTAGCTCCATATTTCTAAACAGTATTTTTAAACTTCCTGATTTTTTTTGACATTATCTCTTGCTTCTGTGATAATAACTGAGGATTTAATTCCCTTGCATAATTCTCATTCCTCAGTTCCCCATGCTCTCAATAGAATTACATTTGCTTTGTTAATTGTTGTTTCCTTGTAACAGCTGGTAAAGTACCAACACTTTCCAATTCATATTCCATCAACTATAGGTATCTTTGATTTTTTTGTAAAGCAAAGGAATTAACGCTCCTGCCCTATTCTTTATCTCTTCTTTCCAAGTCAACTTCCCACTTTCTGCCTTCTGCACTTGCTCTATTGAATTGACAAGGTTGATACTATTTACCATCTGTTTTGTAACAATTAATTTGGCCAATAGGTTGATTCTAAAAATCGAAAATCAACAGTGCTTAACATTATTGTTACTTTGCAAATACTGTTCAGTGAAGAGCTAATGATTCCTATTATGAATATTTTCTTATGCTTCACCAAAACAGGACAAATAGCACTTTCTTATAGGTGAATTGCAATGTGGAATCTGACATATCATTGCAGCCTTCACACTGTTACATTAAAATCTATTGATCTATCGCTTGCTTTGAAAAGCTCTTTTGCTCATGTATGATATTATAACATCATACACTGGTTACTTAGAAAATGTTGATTCAATGAGTTATGCAGATCTTCCAAATGTTGACACATTTTATTTTATATCAAAAGATCATGTTTATTAATATCACCATTGATCATATGAGGAAAATCGTTAAGTATGGGGAATCTGTCAGGTTCATAGTATTGGATACAAGTTTTCCAAAATTCTCCTTTCTGCTTGAAACTTTATATTTTATCAGTGGCAATAAATACTGTCAGTTTTTTCTTTGAAGTAACAGGCTCATTTCATTCATTTTAGGAAATATCTGCCCAAACTCCAAGTGTGAACAACCATAGTTTGCCTGTTAGTTGTTCAGTCACGTAAAAATGGTGTTCCATGGCAAAAGCATCTAATTCAGTTCACAACTCAAAGAGTTGCACAAGGGCTGATCCCCAAGAATACCCTCATACTGGGGCAGAAAAGATTATGCACTCTTGTTTTGATACACAGAATATTGAAAAGACATGGACTCAGAGGTCACGATTAATAAAATTAGTAATTATTACTGCTTCATCGATGACATTCTTAATGAAAAGTGGCATTTTGTTTTTTTACCGGAGTGCATGACAGAGATGAATTCAGTGCCTGCTAGAACTGACTGGCGTCACCCCACTGATTTATGCTAAAGCAGCTGCAATTTTACCACCATTGCTTATGCACCATCAGTATAAATGCCAAAGGCATGAAAATGGTATATTATATCTTAGCATTATTCTGAAAAGAGTTTTGATCTCACTGACTCCCTGCAAAGGTCTCCAGGTTCTTCAGGGATCTTTGGAGCCCAATTTGAGAACCATTCATCTAGGCTTGTCCTGGAGAAGTTCCTCTGAGGACCTTTTAACGTTCTCTCTGCTATAATCCTGAGACTTCCCTTCCTATCCGTGGGTTAGAGCTACTGTTTTCTGGATCCCATGTCAACTTTTTGTTGTTGTTTCCTGCCTGGTTTTATTGCAACACGAAGCAAGTTATATGGGAGGTAAGTTTTCTGAGTCCTTACATATATAAAGTATCTTCATTCTATCTTCACACACGATGATTTAGCAAATGTGGAATTATACTTTGAAAATAATTTTCCCTCAGAACTTCACATTGCTCCATTACCTTCTAGCTCTTGTGCTGCTATTGCAAAGTCTGACAAGAAGGTGATTCTTGTTTCTTTATAAGTAGTTTTCTTCACACCCTCACTTCAGATCATGTTTCTATACTTGAATTTATCATGTTTATATACTTGTCTAAATTTCAACAAGATGTATCAACAGGTGGGTTTTTATTTTTTGTTCATTTATCATGATAAGCCCTCATTAGATCTTTTAAATCTGTAGTAATGTCTCTTAGTTGTTTGAGATATCCTTGCATTATTTCTTTGATAATTATTCTCTATCATTTGTTTTCTTTCTTTAACTTCCATTAGTCAGTTTTTGGAACATCTGAATATATTCTTTAGTTTTTTCCTACATTTATAATTTTATAGTTAAGTAATATTTTCTATCTCCTTGACTTTTCTATTTTCTGAGTAATTTTTCCATTTTGATTTGTAATCTTCCTATTGAATTTGTTATTATTATTTTTTATTGGGGAATATTGGGGAACAGTGTGTTTCTCCAGGGCCCATCAGCTCCAAGTCATTGTTTTTTAATCTAGTTGGAGAGAGAGAAGAGCAGCTGCAAGTCCAGTTGCCGTTTTCAATCTTTAGTTGCAGGGCCTCAGCCCACCATCCCATGCAGGAATTGCACCAGCAACCTTGTTGTTGAGAGCTCGCGCTCTAACCAACTGAGCTATCCAGCTGCCCCTGAATTTGTTATTTTTGGCAGTCATATTTAATTATTCAAGATATCTTTCCTATATTTTGTTTGTTCCTTTTTTCATAGCATCTTTTTATTGTGTTATGATGCAACATTTCATCAAGTCTCTCTGATGAGAAGTCAAGCTTTTTCTATTCCATATATTAAATTTTCACTTCCTCCAGTGTCATTTTCACGTGTTGATTCATCTTGATCATTTTCTTTCATGTTGGAGACTTTCTTTAAAAAAATCTAGTAATCTTTGTCTATTCATATTTAAGAATAAGGCAATAAAAAGTTAATTGGGAGCTCAAAATTTTACATTAAGGTGCTTGTTAGAAAGGCAGACATTATTTATCCTAGGTAATTTCTAGAAGCCAAAGAGTGTGACCCTTCAATTTCTACGAGGATTTTTTCTTTTTTTTGCCAGAGATTCAGAATGCAGAGGTAAGTATGGTGGAATATCAAGAGTTACATATACTTCCTTTCAATGAATTACTCTGTGATCAGCCCCTAGTCTCATTTCTACTCTCTGTCATACCTGGCATATCCTGGGCTGCTCCCGGGTTCTGCAGGGCAGATTGGGTCTCCCCTTAATCTTTCTCTCCTACATGTTCTCTGAGCTGTGGATTCTTCTGGCAAACTCAGTCACTCCTCCATTTGTTTGCTACTCAAGAAATCAATAAAATAATTGAAATAAAATGACTGGTGGCTCTTCCTGGTGTCTTTGTTGTTGTAGGTTTATTGATGTCTTCTTAAAAAAAAGCATATTTGTTACCATTACTAGGGTCTTGGTATAGAAAAGGGAGAGGCATATGCTCATCATTCCACCATCTTTAGCCAGTAACTCTCCCTTTGCTTTCAGCTGCCGTAATATTCATTCTCCCAGTTTTTCTCTCCTACACTGACTCTTGCTGGTTCCTTCTCCTGTCCTATCAGCTCAATGTTAGTTGTTTCTCTTTGCTCTACACTCTCTTCTTAGATAATCTTATCCACTGGATTATTTTTAAATGTTTCTCTATATGCTGATAGTTCCCTACTTTGTCTCTCCCTCCCTGACCTTATTTCAGAACTCTAGTCTCTTTATCCAATTACCTACTTGAAATCTCCAATGTTTCAGATACTTTAAATGGTGGTTTCCAGTATCCCCCCTCTTCAACTTCTTTCCCCTGTTCCGGTGTCTCTACATCAGTTAAGGGCTTCTTCCCTCTGTAGGGCCTTTTCACATCCTGTTTCCTCTTCCTGGAGTACAGTTTTCTTCTTATCCTTAGATGTCTCCTCAGGGAAGCCTTTCTTAATTACCCTACAGAAGTTGCTCCCTCCTTCCTACATTGTCATTCTGTCTCTTGGCACTCTATTATTTATCCTCATAAAAATTTTCAAATTTGAAATTATTACATTTATTTTTTTTTTCTCTTTCTTATTAGGTGGTGAGGCCCACTGCAGGTAGAGACTGTGCTTTCATATTCACCACTGCTTTTCCAATACTAACATAATGCTTGACAAACAGGAGAAACTTAACCAATATGTGCAAGATAGGGTTTAAAATGAAAACTGAAATCTCAAAAAGGTTTCTTACTTATAATTATCTGAAAACTGCCTTAAAGGACCTCAAAAAACGATAACAGCTCATCTTACTGCTTTTTTAATTTTTTAAATTTAATTCAAACTTGGAAATGTGGCTCCATTAAAACATGCCTATAATACTTATGAACAGTCCAGAAAACAATATGGGTGCCTTTTAACGGGTATATATAATTTCCAGAAGGACTCTTTAACCATGTATAAGGTTATAACTCCAAATAAATTTTCTCTCAGTCTTTTCCTTTTATCCTTACTTGACCCAACTTTATGAAATTAAAATGGTTTGTTTGATAAGGGCCACGAATGTTCGGTTCAGAATGAATTATGAATCATGACAGCACCTGAGAACACAGGCACAATAAAGAGGCAAGACTTGCCTGCTAAACCCAGACAGCTCTCTATATTTCACTCCGTTAAACCTGCCAGAGAGAATGTCACGAACTAGATCAGAAGAAACTAGAGGATATCTCTCTGTCAGGAAGAGCTGTATTCACTGGGTATATATCAATTGTCCTGCTACAGATTCTTGGCTTGATTCCCAACACCCATTTCTTCAGGGAAAAAACAGAAACACAAAACTGGTTGGGCCAAGAACTAAGCCCTGAAAATGGACAGAACAAGCTGTTACTAATGACTCTGGATGTGATACTGTGCCCGGTCTAGTCACCACCCCAAGAGCCTTCTATGATCTCTTGGTACTAGAAAGAATCACCTGGGCTAAACTTACAAATGGCACGAGCCATCACAGGGAAAGAATATCACATATGCTGTCATTCTTGGTTTTAATGGGAAAATTCTTAGAAATTATCATCTTACCCTGTTTTGAATCGAAGTACACATTTGCTGTCATAATAAGAGCTATCTCTGTGTAATGACAAGAGCTTGTTTTATCACATCCAAGGGAAAATGACTGCTAGGGGCCAGCATCTGTTCTGTCCCTCTCATCCTGAAAGACACTTGAAGCATTTGCACTCCTCTCCTGCAGGCTGCTCCTATCCTGTGGGGATGTTGTGCACAGGAAATAATATTCACCTTGAAAAGCCTTCTGGTTTTCTCCAAGGAGGTGAAAAGTAAAGTAGGAGGGGCCCACCCTGAGGGGGTCACTGGTTGCCTGCAGAGGTGACTATTGACAGAACCACAGGTGGGTAGGAAGTTGTGTTAATTAACTGGATCTGGCTCTATAGCTTCTGGTCTCATAAGCCCAGGACGACACCTGCCTCCCTCGGTGTGCTCTGGATAAACTCAGAAATGCTTTCTTAGGAGGAGATTGAATAAGTTGGAACTTTGAAGTCAGACTACCCAGATTTGAATACCAACTCAGCTACTTCCTGGCTCTGTGACTTTATCAAGTTACTTAAGCCTCTCTGAGTCTTAATTTTCTCCTCTGAAAATGTGCCTATAATTGAAACCCCTCTGTGGATTTTTTGCAGGGATTAAATGAAAAAGTTCTTAAAACTGTGACAATGCGAAATGAGTGTTAAACAAATAACTATGGTTAATTATTGTGGCCACTGCAGCTATATTCCCATCATTCATCCTCTTCTCGGAAATGACCCTATTCTTGTTTGGTTTTGCACACCCACCCCTACAAGACCTTTATACTTTGGGTGAAGCTTTGGCTCAAACTCCCTCTGACTTTAGACGTGGGGCACTTGGCTCAGCTCTAAACTAATCAGCATAGTCCCACCTCCTTGCATGGTTATTGGTCCTAGGGTGGGTTCTTTAAATCTAATTAGGTTCAATGAGGTTTATGATGATTGCTGGAGACTTATGGGAAAGAAGTGTTCTTGCTTTTCAGAGAGGTTTCAGAAGGGAGGTGGCACCATCATCATCATCATCATTATTGCTGTTATTGTTATTGTGGATGACAATTATAGGTTTTCTGGAGAGTCCTGATATTTGCCTTTTACCACCTGTTAGACCCCTGCGATGGGAGGAGTCAACACTGCACACAAAATACACCAAAGGGATTTGCTGAACTTCTTCGTAAGTGTAGGGGGCAGGGTTAACAAGGTTAGAATCTTCACTGGATTCTGCACAGGTTAGACTCTCTCAGATCAGGGTCAAGGAGCTGAGCAACTGGGGGAGGGAAGTGTAGAGTTGTGTCTCAAGAGCCATTTGAAAATGCTCCATGAATTTTTAATTACAAGAGGGAAGCAAGTTATGTGACATCAATAATCCATAGACAGCAAGCTCTCCAAGGTCCTTACATTTCTTTAAATAGCATAGCCACTACAGAGGGAAACATTCTGATGTCTTTTTATAAGTTTCTAACAATGAAACAATGGCATCTTGGAGAATACATCAGCTGCAGAACTGGCTGCTTGAAACCCAGTTATGAGGTACTAATGCAGGTGCCAGCAAGCTATATGTGGGCCAATTATGAGATACAGACCTGTTTTTATTGTCAGGGATCAATTTCTACTCTTTATCTCCTTTTGCCCAGGAGCCAACATTCCCCCTGGTTGAGAGAACTACCATGGGGCAGTGAAAACAATAGCTGACAAACGTCTCCAGCCTCATGTTAGCAGTTTGGTTTAGCCACCTTGGGAAGACAAACTTGGCATGCCAATTTTCAAAGCTTGCCAACCTTTGGAGTGAAGCACAGTAAAACTAACTGCATTTATGTTTTGTTTTGTTGCTTGGTTCCTTGTTATGCTTATAGTATTATTTAGCCTAACTAAGAGGTAAGCAGGCCCAACATTTGTTCTTGATTATCCAGAAACACCAGATCACAATTCATTGGCAAAGTGAAGACCTCCAAAAGTATAATCATACAGATAATATTTAAGTAAGGAAAGGGAAAGTATGTAATCAAGCCCAATTCTCAACAGCCTTTTGAAAATGCTTCATGAATTTTTAACTGTAAGAGGGCAGGAACCTGTCTTTATGACTCAGCTGAAAGATGGTTCCTCATAAGCCACTGCTTTCATCTGAAGTTCAGGAAAAAAGAACATTATCTACCAAAGCATCAATATCACTGGGCTTCCCTTGGAGACTTGGTTCTGACATTTAAATCTATAACAAGCCCCACATTCAGGGAAAGAATCATGGTGATCATCCCACAACTACCCACAAATTTATCAAGGGGAAAGCTCCTTTCTGGGTCTGATTTCCGAGTGATCCAGCTCAAACAGAAAAATCCTGGTTCATGAATCTCAGCAGCCATGATGATCTGATGAAGGGTTGATGAAATGGCAGGGTGTTTGAGCAACATAATACACTTGGTCATAGAATAGACCAAGTACTTGCCCTCAAGGAGTCTATAGCTTAAAAAATGACCATGTAAGACTAAATCAGTGAGGGAAAACAGAACAAATGGTGAGCCAAGGAAGCAAGATGAGGAATTAGGATGAATCACTCTTCAGTGATCAATATCGTTTCGCTTAATTGTATCATTGGCCCTCAGAGACAGCAAAGCTGCACAAGAACACTGCAATAATTTGTAAAGGAATCTTCCACAAGATTTGAATCAAAATACTTTATCCAAGATTATTGATACCCATAGCCATTCTTTAAGACTACAATAAATCCTGGTGATCCTTGCTGTAGGATGAAGCTTCTCAGGGATGGTTGGTAGGCCCAACACAAAGCTTCCAGAGATCACTAGGAATCTCTTATCCAGACCTTTGTAACAATTAGAACAGCTTGGCCATGGGAAGTTGTCCGCTGGTGTTCTGTGAGGAATTAGAACTTATAGAGAAAAGACATTGTTATTGCACCTGAGTCTGACCATGAGGCAATCCACCTGAAAGCTTAAATGTACATTTTAAGGTAAATTTGATTTAAATGTCCATTGACAGAGGCATGGGTATACACTGAAATAGGAATAAGGTGTAATTGGTGCTCTGTAGCTTTCAGGTATGACTCTCTGACCCTCCTATCCCATGAACAAACTGATACCTTTCAATATATGTCTTTTCTCTTTTAGTTAGCCAATAGGAATTTTGTTCTCTGCAACTGAGAACCCCAGTGATATAATATCTATAGAGGAGAAAGAAGTAAAGGCATAAGAGTCCTGTAGATATTAACCTATAATTAAATACTAGCTAAAAGATGTATAGGTACTAGAAATATATGTTGTTGCCCTAGTGTTATTCTTCAATTCTAGGTGTATTTCCTTATTTAGGTCTGAAGTTCCTCAAAAACAAGGACCTCATCTTTTCATCAAAGTATAGTTTTTAAAAACTTGGGCTCTGCCACCAGACTGCCTGATATGAATCTTAGCTTCACATTTCCTAGTGGTGTGACCTTGGATAAGATACTTAACTTCTCTGTGCCTCAGTTTCTTCATTGGTAAAATGAAGATAATATCTTCATTTCACTATAAGTGTTTAGATTCAATGTAACCATAACCATAAAGGGGCTATCATAGTCCCTGCAATGTGATAAGACTTAATAAAGACTAGCTGTCATTATTATCATCTTACAACCCTATAGAACTTGCTGTAATGACAATGACAGATAGCCAGTATGAACAAAGGAGTGAAAGAGTGGATGGAAATCACCGCCAATCCTGTAGCATTTTAGTAGCTGATGATACACACCCTTCTCACCCTCTGAATTTTGGGTTTTTTTCTAAACGCTCTTTCTTCCTCATTGATGGAGCAACGGTGAGCACAGAAACATTTTACACTGTCAACTTGATTTAATATCCCCCAACCTTTTCACGCAACTCACTCCAGCCATACTAATTGGCAGTTCCATTTATATATCCTCCTGCCCAAATCTCCTCTATATCTGATTTCACACGAAAATCATTACAGGCAGCATTTATGCAAGTCTCCATGGTGACAATCCATTCTCTGGTCTCCACGGTGACTCTTGCAAACACTTATAACCTCTCAAATTCATTTTGTTTGTTTATTTGAAATGTCTACTGATTTGATTCATCAGCTGCGCCACGCATAACAACACAGATCTATGTCCTTCCAGGAATAAAAAGGAAGGAAAGACAGAAGAGAGACTGAAGTAAAATAATATTTAGGCAGGTCTCATATGGGAATAGCCTTTAAAAAACATATGGGACTAAAAACCAATATTTTGATTCTGTCCCTTAACTATATAAGGAATGATGCGATTAGCTCTTAAACTTATTTTCAATTTGTCTTTAATGGTAGAACAACCAGAATCTCAGTAAAAACAAAGTGTGGGACAAACATCACTGAGTCGGTAATCAAAAGACCTGAAATCTAGACCTAATCTGAGGATGACCAACCATCCAGGACTAAGGGGTTTCCTGGCACGTGGGAATTTGAGTGCTAAAATCAGGACAGCCCTGGGCTTCCTAATTTTCTTAACTTTATTGGGGGGCTGAATAAAATCATTTCTGTGGCTCCTTCCAGATTGAACGTTTTGTGACTCTACAAAACAGAGCTCGATGTTTACCCAGGAGCACCCAAGTTCACTGTAAAAATGGTATATCATGCTGCATTTCCCAATTATAAATGCATATGGGAAGTAACCGTGCACGTCTTTTGGAGCTGAGTATGCTTAGATGTGAGAGTCAAACAACTGGTCCAGTTGTGAACTCTAACCAACTGCCTTAAATCATATGCATTCTTCTTATTTGAGCTGTTCCCCAACATTTTCAGCAAAGAAGGGAAAACTGTTTTGGGGGGAAGTGAGTAAGAATGAGTTCTATTTATTTTTCAAAGCATCTGCGTCCTTTGGGGCACATCAATCACCCTGCCATTGCAAAACACCTCTGACCACCAGTAAGAAACTCACTGGCGTGCAGACCTCTGCACTCTTCCCATTCTGAAAAATGAGAATGGATTTGTTGAAAGATGCCAGGTCAGCTTATCTCTTTGCCTCATAGCAAGAGAAAAGAAAACATGTTAACAATATAAGGAATCATTCAGAACAAATCTCATTATTTCTTTTCACATAACTGGAAGGTTCACGGTGTTATTTAGAAGAGCGGGAGATCGGTGAGCTGGGCACAGGTGTTTTGAACAGAAGCAGTACGTTGGTGTTTCCATTTCAGTTCACAGCATTTGTATATATGTCCCTGGCTACAATTTCTATGTGAAGAAAAAGAATTGCTTTTGTAGAAAGAAGGTGCACAAGATTCTTTTTTCTCCCTGAAATTCATGTTAACCATACTAGGAGACGCTTCCTTCCTCAAAGATCATTCTGTTGCAACTTGGTGAGTCTGAGGTAAAGCGTTGCTCACTAGCATGGTTTCCTCATTGATAGACATGGGCATATACTGCAAGTTCATCTATCTGTCTATATTGAAGAAGATTTATTTATAAAACAATAATTGTGTAATTGAGGAACACTAAAGGAAAAAAAAAGACCCCTTAATTATAAGGATTGTTCTTAGAAATCTTTTGGTTTTGTCTATCTTTGTTTATTCCAATTCTATTTTTCCCAAAACTTTTTAAAAGATTAATTTTATTAGTTTTTCTTCATGACTATAAAATCATTCCATTGCTAATTCTCTTCTGTAGTAGGATAGAGTGTGTTACCACCATCTAAACACCCTCCCATCTAAGCACTTGCCCTTGAAGGAAAGGGGACATCTTCTAGACCACGCAGAGACTGATGTCATGTTATAAGAAGTGATCAGTATGAACAAAAGAGTTTTGTTTTATCTTATATCTTTATCTTCAGTGCCACCCACTGAAGGATTTAAAATTTAATCTCTTTTTTGAGGCGGGGTTGGGGGGGCTGGAAACAGGCAGAAACCTTGCTGGCCTTGATCTCAAGGGGAGCACGGATGTCCTGAGGACAGGGCAGAGAGTAAGTACAAAGGGAAAAAGAAATTTCCAGTGTAAACCCGTGGTTCATTCCATATGAATAGTAAATATTTTATCCATCCTCTGAACCCATTACATGTTTGCGATCATCTATAAATAAATTTGGGTTTATTCTTGTAATGGATGATACCTGACAAATATGGGAGGGTGTGGCATTATTGAACTATATACCGTACAGGAACTGGCCACACCGAATTAAATAAACCAGGACCACTGTACCACTGCCGACAAATGATGCACTGACCGACCCGGGGCTGTCAGGACACTTGGCGTAGCCTGTCATGAAGAGGAACTTCAAGGGAACAAATGTAATCAAGTGCTCGAATTTGCTCTGTGGGGCTGTAAGATGAGCAAATGGATAATGTCTCCGAAGAAATCTGGAACTATGTTTTAATGTGAAGGCTTATCAGTATGATTCCACAAAGAAGTTCGTACAGGAGATGTTGGAGAAATGAGGACCATGAACCTTAGTGTCATCCAATACAGAATTTAAAGAAGGTTGTATTAGTCCTAAGGGAGGATGGAAAGTGTATAAGTGGAAGGCTGGAATTGGTGGGAGGGTGCGTCACTGTCAGACCTGGCCTCCCACCTCCAGCACGCACATTCCGGAACCCTGATACAAGAAGTAGGATAGCAATGAAGCTTGTGCTCTGGAGCAGCAGTTCTCAGGTAACACAATAACTGATGATATTTGTGGAGGCTGTAGATCAAATGCCAGAAGAAGATTTCAAATTGTTGATTGAACACATTTAGCAAATGATCTTCAGAATGGGCTCTCTAAAGGAGCAGGAAGCACAGGAAGATTGTGGTGAGATCAGAGGGTCCCACCCTCCACTTAGTCCAGGAGAAGGGTGCATGTTGCATGGTCTGCTGGATCCAAGGTGAGATGTGATGGCCAAGGGCACATACAAGCACTGGCTAGCAAAGAGAAGTTTTGTGTTCTTAAACGGGTTCAGAAGATTCAGGAAAGGCTCAAATCTGGCTAGCAGAAGCTATAAATGGCTAGGATCTGCTGGCCTAACTGTGATGTTGATATGCTTTAGGTCTTGGAGGTTTCTCTCTGCTGTCTCCATGAATTCTGAAGGGAAATATAACAGTAAGACATTGTGTTCAGCTGGGAGAAACAAAGATTGCCTCTCTCCTGCAAAATTCAGTGACTGCATCATTCAGGGTCCAGTCAGGACACAGAAATAGGTCTACATATTTCAAAAAGAGGTCATGTTATATGGGAATGTGTTGCATAGGTGATGAGAGAGGTGAGAAGCCACAGTGGATTCTGTGAGGAAATCTGTTGACTAGCAACTGGAGGTAGCCCCTACCACTGACAGACGGAGAGAGGAAGGAAGAAAATGGTGATACTGGATCCAGAGGCTGGGACCATTCACAGAAGGTGGAGGTTTCTTTGTAGAGAGAAGGCTGTCTTGTATGAGACAGTCACTCATTGCCAGAGTCTCTCCTGAAGAAGAAGGAAAGGAGAAGAAAAACTCTGGCTTTTTCCCTCCTCTTGTCTTCCAGTATTCAACCAATGCTCCCATCAGTTGACTTTTTCTGGAAAGCAGAAGGCAATGGAGCCTGGGAAATGTCATTCCCTGAAATACAGAACAGAATTGGAAAGGGCAGGAGTGGGTCTAAGAGAAAACAGAAATGTTACCCGCACTATGGTTTAAACAAATTGCGGGGTTTGCTGCTGAAGGAAATCTGGAAGTAAGCTATCCCATGCTAGTAAGGTAGCTCCAAGATATTAGCAGGAAGGCAAGCTTCTTCTTTCGGTCCACCATTCTTAGTGTGTAGCTGTAAGTGTTAAAATTGCTTTATGGTCTGAAATGACTGCTGTGGCTCCAGTTATCACATGCACCTTTTAGACAGGAAACAGGATAGTTGGACAGAACATAAAGAGCTTTGCAAAAGCCCTGCCCCAAGACTACCACTTACATCTACCTCTATTCCTGTCAGTGACTTAGGCTTAAAAATGTTGTTTTTCAGCTGGGCAAACTGCCCTAGCATTCTGCCCTTAAAGGAAAGATTGGATATTGGACAAACCACATGCAATAATTTTTGTCACAGATAAAGAAAGACTGGCATTTAAGAAGGAGCAAAAACCAGAAAAGGGTGACTGGGCAGCATCTCAGATACAAGCCCAAGTCTCGATACAGAGAAATCCAAGGCAGAGGGGGAGTTCTAGGTGAGGAGCGGCATTACTATTTTATACAGCTCTGCTCAAAATTAGGTAATAACCTGTAGAACGTATTGAACACTGAGTATTGCTTTGATCAACTGCAAGTAAGGCTGGATTCTTTCTCTGGTAACAGAATACCTTTCAAGATATTTGGATACATAAAAAAAAATAACACCATTCATTCATGCATACATTTATTCATTCACTTATGTCAGCAATTACTTGGTCATGCACATGCTGGGGTCACAGAAGTGAACAGAGAGAGGCAGCCCTGATCTAATCAAGCTTATAGTCCTGTGGTAGATTCCTTAACTTTGGCCTAGAGCTCAGAATAACCTGTGAGCCACATATACGATTTATTTTCCCTGTAAAGTGTTAAATAATGCAGTATTTTAGAAAATTCCTACTAACTGATAGCTATTATGAGTTCAATTGTGTCCTGCCTGAAAAATAAACGCTAAAGTCCAAACTATTATTACCTTAGAATGTGACCTTATTCGGAAAGCAGGCCATTGCAGATGTAATTAGTAAAGATGAGGTCAGCTGGTGGGATGGGCCTTTAATTCAATGACTAATGTCCTTATTGGAAGAAAAAAGGGACGCAGACTCAGGAAAGGAGAATGCCATGTGATGACTGAGGCTCAGATTAAAGCAACGTAGCTACAAGAGAAGCGATGGTAAGAATTGTTGGCCAACACCAACAGCTAAGAAGAGGCAAGTTAGGATTCTACCCAGAGTCTCAGAGGAAGCATGGCTCTGCTGATAGCTTGATTTTGGATTTCTAGCCTGTAGAACTGTCATAGAATAAGTTCTGTTTTTTTTTAATCACCCAGTTTGTGTAATTTTGTTATGGCAGCCCTGGAAAACTAAACATTGAACAACAATAACAACAACAACAACAACAACAACAACAGGGCTTTTGCATAAACATTCAGATTTCCAGTTTCTCTCGAAGAAAGCATATCTGGCAACACTGCACCCAAAACTTACTTGACAATAATGGTGGAGATGAGTAACCACTATATTTTCCATTTATATCAGTTGACTGGTCTACTTTTCTATGGGTCTTACAGGAATTTGTATTTGTACCCCCTGCTTTATTTTCTGCTTCTGGCCACAGCCTTATCTGATGCACTTGACCCCCGAATCTGTGTTGCCAGAGGCCAACAGATCTTTACCCAACTGGAGATTTGGGTGCCAACCGTATTTAATATTGCTACCCCCCCCCTCTATTGCATGCTTTATTTTTCTCTATAGCTATCTATCTATCTATCTATCTATCTATCTATCTATCTATCTATCTATCTATCTATCTATCATCTATCATTGGCTACCTCTCTACCATCTACCTATCTATCATCAACCTATTTTAGCTTCCTTTTTTTTTTTTTAGCCTCTGTCTCCTCCTGCTAGAATATATGTTCCTCAAGGGAAGGCATTTGTCTGTTTTGTTCACTGTGATAGCCCCAATGCCTAGAGCAGTGCCTTGCCTAAGAATAATGAAAACTGTAGGATGTAAGAGCTGTAATAAATCCCATAAATCAGCTAATTCAACCCCCACCTTTTTTCAACCCTGGAGGAAACAAACCAGACCAAGAGAGGGGATGTGATTTGACAAAGGTCATACAACCAATTAGCAGCTGAGTGACTCAGGCTCAGAACTAGGTTTTCTGCCCCCCCCCCCCCCCCGTCCAATAATAGTTCTATAGTTCCAGCCTGCCTTCCTGCTCACATAGTCAAACCGTGTTTCTCTGAAAACAAGACCTACCCTGAAAATAAGACCGTCGGCCAGACGGATGCATTTTGTACACTATGATGATGTTCCAGAAGAAGATGACATGACTGTATTTGAATAAGTGTAGATGGTTGTACATGAAAAAATAAGACATCCCCTGAAAATACACTCTAATGCGTCTTTTGGAGCAAAAATTAATATAACACTCAGTCTTATTTTCGGAGAAACACGGTAATATTTGAATCTTAAGTACAAAAGCATCAAAATGATAATAGAGAAATTATAGCTTGTATGTATTGCATCTAATTCTTTATCTGCTAAATGCTTTCAGAACAAAACTGAAGAAAAGAAACTTTCTTTGTTTCTGATATCTGAAAACGTGGCAGTACAGTTGGTGCCTCATTTTTAATTATTCATAGTGTTTAATTGTCATGGTTTAGTAAATGCTTTTTTGATTTCAACTTTAGAACACAACTGATTTCTTGATAGCTATATTCTGTGTATCTTGTTAATGAGGTAGTAAAAAAAAATAAAACTATATTTCCACCCACAAGGTTTGAAATATAAAATAATGCTAAAAAGTTAAATGATGGTTTTTGTTAATCCAACCTTCATAGGAAAGTTCAGCCCAGTAGTTGAAAAAAGAATACCAAGTCAAAATGAGGCTAGCATGTATTCTATGTCATTCATTTATTCAGCACAAATGTAATGATGTCCTACTATGTGCCAGATCTTTCTGCTGACTAAAACCAGATAAAGCACCTGTCTTGTAGAGCTTATGTTCTAGAGCCATGTTTTCCAAAATTACCTAATGGGAGTGGTCTCCTTGGGGGGGTGGAAGCACTTATAAAACATACAGACTCCTAATCACCACCCTAGAGTTACAGAATCAGAATCTCAAGGAAAACATCAGAAATCAAACATGCAAATTCATTTTTATCAGGAAAGTTTTAGAAACAGTTTTAGTGGGAGTTAATGACATTGATCGAGTATTTACACTAACACATATGTAACTTGGAAAATAAGTGCTATGGAAAACTATATACAGTGATGGTTCATTGACTGTTTATTTGTTATGTATTTATTTAGTAACTAACGTGTGCCAACCACTGCTTTAGGTGCTAGGGAGACAGAAGTAAATAAAACAGAAAAGATCCCTGCCCTCACCAAGCTTTCGTTCTGGAAAAGCTTTCATTCTGGAAAAGTGAGGAAAACAGACAATGAGCACACACTGAAATGTGATAGTTTCCTGTGGCCATAGATAGATGCCTTTCCCTTTTGGAAAGCCTTTCTGCGCTGGGTAACCAGGCTAGGAGGAACCCAGAAGAGAAGGGCGAGAAACTAAATGAGAAGTGCTTCCCTACCACTCCGGGGCCAAGCCTCAGGGGATGGAGGAGAAGTACTCACATTAAGTCTGGGCTGAGATCAGTACAAAAGTCTTGATCTGTCCTTTTCTTGGCCCATTCTGGAAAGACTGCATGCTTCTCAGAGGTTAAAGAAGCCCAGAGGTTAACGCTACTCACTATATCCAACATGACACCAGGAGAAGAATAAAATTGGAAAAGTGCTTAAAAGATCATATTGGAATATCCTCTCTACTCCATTGACTCTCCAGGCTTTCCCCTAGAGTGTAGGGGATTTACAAATTTCTACATGTCTGGGGGTGGGGAGGTGGCATGTGGAAATAGCTGAAGGTTATCAGCTGGTGAACTCACTAGACAAGAGAGATAACTGCGGAAGGGGCAATTTAGCTCTGTAGCTGAGAACCACAGCATGGATTACCCAAGCCAGGGGTCTACTGGGAATCGTAGCCAGGCCTCAAAACATCAGTAGCACCAACAGAAGCAGAAGTGAGAGACAAGTGGACAAGAAGAAACCATGAGGCTTCAACCATAATCAGCTAACCTGACTCATTTACACACCGTATTTCCCCCTAAAATAACACCTAACCGGAAAATAAGCCCTAGCATGATTTTTCAGGATGCCCGTAGTATAAGCCTTACCCCAAATACAAGCCCCATTTAAGATCATCAGCCAGATGGATGTATTTAGTATGTCCATTGACGTTTTTAGTATGTCCATTGCAGCACACGACAGACGTATTAAATTATAAAATAATATTAACATATAATTAAACATAAATAAATAATATTATTGACATTAACACTTAAAATAAATGATAACATAAATTACAATTATTTATAAATACCCAAGCAGACACCTTTGGACGAGAAGTAAATGCCTATGTAAAGAGATGGACTTGAAACTTATTGCCAAATGACCAATGGGAGCACAGACACAACGCACGAATAACATGTGCACTTGAGAACAAATGGACGTGGTTGTGTCTAATATGAATCGTCATAATTCAATACGTTGTATGTTGTAATGGACGTACTTAATGCACTTGTGTGAAATAAAGAAATTTCTGTATTTCTACAATTTTTTTTGAATTGCCTACAATTTTTCATCACTTTTATGTGGACCATCACTCTTAGCTGTCATTTTTGTTGCCATTCATGTCTCATAAGTCTTCAGTTAACACTTGATTTAATGTCAGATTTAAAGGGAATAATATTTTGACCCTCAGACAAGATGAGTGCAAAAAGAAAGCTATTCCGTAGAGTATAAGAAAGAAAGAAATCGTGGAGGACTGGGGCAAAAATCTTACAGTTTTCTGCAAAGAGAAGAAGTTGGATCTCTGAATGGTCCAAAAATGGCGAGCAGAGTATGGTAACCTCAGTCAACAGGTGAACGAGAGAAATGCTAAGAAGCGCAAGTGTGGATCAGGTTGGCAACCATTATTTCCTGAGCTGGAAGACATCATCTGTGAATGGACTGCTGACAGGAGAGCAAAGGCTTTGGTTGTGTGCAAGGCTGGTATTCAAGCATTTGTCCTTGCAATGGCACCAGAGTTAGAAATATCCCCTGAAGAATCCAAAGCATCACAATACTGGCTGGATGGCTTCCAGTTTAGCGATCTGAACTGTCTCTAAGATCGACAACACTGGAAGATACAGAAGTTATTAAACGTGCATTTGCATTCAAGTCCTTTGTTGATGGCATCGACTTTTCTAAATACCAACTCTCCAACGTGATTGCTATGGATGAAACTGCAGTGTTTATGGGCCAAGGATCTCAAATGACAATTTGATCAGAGGGGTGCCTTTTCAATCTACATTTCCTCCACTGGTCAGAAAGTACATGTGTTACTTATATTTTGGCAATTTGTCTGGATGGAAAAAAAGCCCCACCTCTAATTATCACTGAGAGCAAGAAAGATAAGGTTGGATGTGTTTCAGGCATTTATGTTCTTGAAACTGAAAAAGCCTGGTGCACACAGGCAGTTATAAGGAAGGGGGTCGATTTAATGCTGCCACTTGTTTTGCAAGGTGGCCAAAGAGGTCTGCTAGTCTGGGATTCAGCCAGCACTCACTGCGCTAAAGACATGAAGAACTTTCTTGCAAAGAGAAGAATAGATCAAATAATGATTCCAGCAGGAATGACTGCCTATCTCCAGACTCTCGATACTGCAATAAACAAGCACATGGAAATCAATGACCACATTGAAAATAAAATGGAGAGAACTCAGCGTGGAAACTTTGTGAAGCCCAGCCTGCAAGAGGTCGTGACTTGGGTGAAGAATTCATGGGATAAAATCACTGACAGCTGTGTTGCCAATGCACTACGAGCAGGCTACATGGACAAGAAGTGCTCATTTAAGGAGAGCTCTATTGCTGGACATGAGAGATTGAGGCCAATGGTTCTACCGGAAATGGAGTCACAAGAAATTCAAGCTGGATTTCGGGGTTTGGAGAGTTATGACGATGTTCTAGAAAAAGATGACATGTCTGTATTTGAATAAATATAGATTTTTGTACATGAATAAATGTAGATTGTTGTACATGAAAAAATAAGACATTCCCTGAAAATACACCCTAACGGGTCTTTTGGAGCAATAATTAATATAAGACCTGGTCTTATTTTCGGGGAAATATGGTAAATTATAGACCTCTTCATAGGTAGACCCAGTGAAGACCCAAAGATGAGCATGACATAAGGATCTGACTCTGTCCCACTCCCTACAATAAGAGGATGTACTAGCTGTTTTTGCAAGGCACTATCTTGGAAAAGAGGAGAGACGGTTTTAGGTTAGAAAAGGTGGGTTTTTTTTTTTAATTATGAATATTTTCAAACAAATACAAGAACAGAAGAGTCTAATGAACTCCCACACATCAATCACTCATATAGATTTTTGTCACTCATGTTCCCTTTATAACCTAATCCTCTTTTTTGAAAATAGCAAATCCCAGACAGCATATCATTTCGCTTCTATGGACTTCAGTAGGCATGTAAAGAAATATAGACCATTTCTAACATCACCACAATGCTATTATCACACCTTAAGAAATTAAAAACCACTTCATGGATTATCAAATGTAAAGTCTATTTTAAATGTTTTTGATTGTATAAAATTGCCATTTTCAGTGGGCTTGATCAAATTGGGATTTAATTAAGGGCCACATGTTGCATTTGGTCATTTCTTTTAAGTGTCTCAATCTAGAGCAGTCCCCCACAATCATCCAGAATAGGAATTTAAGAAAAAAACACGATCAGCTAGAAAAAAATAAACCAAGTTATCCTATTTTGCTCATGTGAGTCTGAAAGTATACATTTTGACCCCACTACAATAACTTTAGAAAATCTTTTTGGGGGAAGCATGTTTACTGAAAAGCAGCTAAAATCTATTGGAGCAAAGGGTCTTATTCAGGAAATATTTTTACGCACTATTTCCAAAGGCTATTGGATGGATGTGACCCTCGTGACCCTCAATGTTTTAGTTGCCATCCTGTAAACCCTGCAAGACTCATTATCAGTAGCACCTACTCTGACTCATAGACTATTAAAGCTTATTGAGAAATAACCCGGATTTCCCAGAAGACTGATTTACGTCAGCAAGCAAAACCATAATCATAGCCATAAATCTTAAACCCATCTATGAGTACAGATGGTATAAAAACAAAAAACAAAAATTTCAGTGTCTTTTATTACTTTCTATCAAAAGAGGACTTTGTTTTTCTTTTCTTTTTTTTAAATTATCCACAACGTCTTAAAAGCCATTCAACCTGATTGCTATTCCCTTCCTGCTACCAGGCAGGTAACATCATGCAAATTGTAACTAAAGACCAAAATTCTCCGTCAACTTCTCTTTGCTCTATTTTATAGGTTGTTGGGAAACCAGAGAATAAATATTCCTGAAGCAAACAACAGAATTTAGACAGTGGTACAAGTATAGAAAAAGCCCTCACAGGAAAAAGCATTATCAGTCTTCATTTGTATAAATTCCCATTTTTAGAAATTGAATTCATTCCCTATTACTGGTTTATTGGTTAATTGCTACAAAAGTGCCCCTGGGAATTACTTCTAAAAATGGTGATTAAAACAATCTCCTGAAATGCAGACTCCGCCCTTAGCCAACCCAGCTCATTCTTCTCCATGCTCACAGTATTATTTTTCTGGCTGGTGTCCGGCCAAAGGTGGATTATTTATAGCAGAAACACAAGAGCTCAAAGAATCCTGTCTACCTTTTGTTGTCAAGGTAACAATTTAGATTTTCCTCTTTCTGTCGAAAGGTCAGATTTCTGATGATATGAGTCACAGAGCTCAGGGGAATTTTTAAAATTGAGATAGCACTTTTTCAAAGACAAATGAAAAACCAAGGCTTTATAAACATCCAGACCACTTAAAATTGGATTTACAGCAATTAACCCTGCCGCCTCCATGGTTGTGCTGTGAGGAAGTGTGGAGCAGTCACCTCTCCACCACTTTCAGAGCTCTCTTCTGAGGTTGGCAGCCCTCTCAGCTGCCTACTGAATCTGTTATTTACCAACTATAATGGCTACTTCTCATTTGTGTGAGGTGTAATAGAGATTCTTTAAAATATTTTTTTCTTGGTGATGGGTGGAGAATTGACTCTGGGTAGTAAACACACAATGTGACATATGGATGATGTAATACAGAATTGTACACCAGAAATCTATGTAATTTTACTAACCATTGTCACCCCCAATCAATTTTAATTAAAAAAAAAACTTTTTAATATTTTTTTCTTGAAATTTCATACTTATAAACTTCTAACACTACAATGGGGAAAGATATTTGGGGATTGACTTTGAAGGGAAATTTTGGACTGATGATAATAATAGCACTTACCTTTGGCCTGAGACTATTTTCAGCACATTTATTAACTAACTTAATTCTCCAAACAACACACTAACGTAGAAAAATATTGTCATCTCAAATCATTTTTTACAAACAAGGAGGCGGAGACACAGATTGGGTGAGCAACTTAGCCCAGTCACAAGACAAAATAGAAGAAGAATTTGATCCTAACAGTTTAATTAATGAGTCTGCACTCTTAAGGGCTCTGCCAGGATTCTTCTGCAGGAGTTCATGTCTCCAACTGTGATACAGGCAGGCCCTAAGGTGGCCTTCTTCTCGGGAGGGACAGAAGAGGAACTCTGTTAGTATTTCTTTCATTGGACACTCCAATTCCTACAACACACCCTCTCTTACACAGCCACCCCCACACTCACTCCTACCCTGCACTACCCACTAAAGGCATCTATGGGCCTGTGAGTGAATTTCTCGTTTCCAAGCTGCATTCTCTCAATCACATATCAGGGGAAGGGGGTTGAATAAAGTTCCAGAAACTCATCTTCTAGACTCCCCCAAACTCAACTTGATATACCCAATTTTAAAGTATGGTGAATTTAGTATACTTTGAGTCCCAGCCATGTCAACCAGCAACCTACTTTATTTACAATAATAGCTACCTTTGTCTTATTAAGCACATACTACATTCCAGGGACTCTGAATAAATTCTTTCATCTTCACAACATCCTTGTGAGAGGTTGTGAATCCAACGAAGAGACTGAGGGTCAGGGCAGCAGGAAGCTGCCCAAAGTCACACAACTGGGAAAGGGGCAGAGTCAGGATGAAATTCACATCCGCCTCATTCTGGCGGCTATTCTCCTTTCACAGCATAATTTTCTCCTTGTTTTAACAAATAATAAATCAGATATACATAGCTCAGTACCTCAATTCACCTTGTTCAAAGAGAGCTCTGAAAACATAGATGTGAAAATTTAGGTGCATAATGTTAGGGCTTTGTGAAATGGATTGGCTCCTTTGAACTGACTATAAATAACAATCTTGAATGGGAGTGGAGTTTTTAAAAGAGAAATAATCTTGTGCAAAAACAAGATTCACAATAACTGCTAGTTGCTTTACATGGTGTGAAGATGGCTTTTCACAATTACTTGGAAGACCCAGCTCATTCTTGACAATGAACTTTATGTAGGTGGCTTAGAGGGGACAGACAGGCTGAGGAGTACAGGGCATCTTCCACAGACCTCTCCACGTGAGGAAAATAATCACTGACCCATCTTTTCCCCACCACTTTCTGCAGCATCTCCAGGCTTTAGTATTCAGAGAGGGATCATGAACACTAAGGAGTTTCAGCAAAACATTCTTTTGGTTCTCTCCATACACACAGCTACACAATGAAGTTCATTCTTATTTACAAAAGATTGTTTAGATCCTTGGAATATCTGACTCATGTGTATTTCAGAGTTGCATAACCACGGATAAAATTCGACTGGATGTACCAATTTTTACATCAAAGAAAAAAATTGTTATAAAGTTGTTAGGTTATGACATGGATTTGGATGAGGCTCAGCCGAAGTCACATTGCCTCTTCCAACAGAGCATCTGTAATTAGTTAAAGCCTGATGCAGCAAAGTAGGGAACGAATGAACATTGATTTAGCTTCTGTGCCCTGCCTCCCCCAGCCCTCCTGCCTGCCTTCCATGTGGCTGGCTCCTTCCCATCCTCAGTTCTCAGCTCAAATAGCCCCTGTGATGGTTTTAGGCCGTAGACTAGTACAGGGACATCTTGCTATTCTCTCACCTCAGAGTCTGCTTCCCCCCTGACCTCTACCACACACATATCTTTAGGGCCCTTGTAATAACTTGCAATGATGTATTTATTTGTTTGCTGTATTTGTTGTGTTTATTTATGGTCTGCCTCCTGAATAGTTTGCATGCTTCTGTGAAGGCAGAGGCTGTATCCACTGTACTAGTAACATTGAGGAGTTTGACTCCTAGCCAAAAACCTGTGTGACTTTGGGGACAGAGCCCCAGAGAGCAGTTTCCAGGCTCTCGGCCTCATGTGGAAAGGTGCTGGCTCAGGTAGTAAATGGCCATCAACTATGATTGGATGGCCATCAGCTGTGGCTATTTGGCTATCAGCTGTAACCAGTGAGCCATTGGCCATGAATATAACTGCTGTGGCTACGCTAGCAAAAAATGGGGGCTAGCAAGAAGATGGTGGCTCAACTACCAAGCGCGGATTGCAGTTAGCACGGTGGATTGCAGCTAGCGAGGAGAGTCAGTCAGTTGGCAGAAAGCAGACAGCAGGTTGCAAGTCATGTGAATCCAGCCTCCAGTGAGACTATAGTGGTGTGACTCCCCTACCTATGGCTCTGTGGGTGTTCCTTTTTGACTTCACCATATCCTGTGTTCTTGTGTGGGGAGGGGGAACTGACACCCCGCAGGCCGCCCAGCACGACAGTGACGTTTTTTCAGGAGGACCATAATCATTTATAAAGGCTCTACCTAAAAGGCTTCATGGAGAAAAGCTGCCTTCCCCACACCAGACTTCGTGCACAGCCATGCACGAAGTTCTGAGAGGGGTTGCAGTCAAGAAATCAGGCTTCCCTGGCCGTTCATACTCTTGTATCTATCTGGATTCCCAGCCAGGTGATGTCCATTTTGAAGCCTCTTTAACAGGGAAAAGTAGAAGCCTTCTCAGGTGCTTCTGCTGCGACTTCCCAATGAGGAGAGGGGGAGACAAAACTTAAAGACATTTTTCTCCACTCTACTCAGTACTGAGTACTTTTTCACGTCTAGCTCTTTCCCCTCTGCCTTCACATCCCCCAGGTCCATAAAATGGCGGTCTGTGACCGGGACTGTCTTCATAATGAGACAGTTCCCCGTGTCTGTGCTGGTCCATTTCCCCCTGACAGGTGTCATTCCATGGGGAAAAATGAAACGGTGGGAAAATCGGTGCTTTCTCTTGTACATCCTCTTGTTTATACTACCACAGTAAAGGACTAAAGTCATGGTTATTTCATTTTGATCTGTTGTCTTAATCAGCTACTCTGATACCTGGTGGCTCAACTTCGCTCTTGACAAACATACAGTAGCTGCTCAGTAAATACTAAGCAAAAGATCGAACGAGTGACTAATCTCTCCAGGTATTATGTTAAGTACTGTGGTCATTCTGTAAACATTCATGAAATGCGTACTCTGTGCCTGTTCTAGGCTCCTGAGTCCCTCCAAAGGTGCCCTGCCATCAAACGGCTTACCTTAAATGTATTACTATCACTATCTTAGTTAATCCTCATAGCAGCCCGAGCAGGTAAAAATTGAACGTTATAAAGGTGAATCATTTGCTTAAGGTCATACAACTTATAAGTAGCAGCACTGCCATTGAAAAAGATCTCTTCTTTCTCTGGGGCCACGGCCTTCGACCCTCCCAAACCACCAGGGGAGAGGCTAGTTTCTCTTCTGATCCCAGGGATCCAGCATCCACAGTTACTGAAAGGTCAGGGAAATCCTGGCCTATCTCTTCACAGGCATTCTGAAGGCTGGTGGGACGGACCCCAAAAGCTCTTAAGATGCCCTGTTAATAATAGAACTCTGTAGCCACTTCCGCTTCACTAGTGGCCATACAGCTGGCAAGCCCTGTGCGTCCATGACCCTCCTCTCCTGCCCCTTCAGAAGACTCGGTGAGTCCTCTGGGTCAAAGAAATCTGAAAGTGGCACTGCGGCTGCAGCATACAGAGGCAAGGCAAAAAAAGGGAGGACAAAAAGACTGCGAGAGCCATTGGTGATTGTTACTTTTCCACTGTCAGCAAAGTCCTAAAGAAGGCTTTGGCTAAAGACTGAGAAGGACTAGAATAGAATTTAAGAAGACTCCCTTTCCTTAGTTTTTCTGTTATTTTTATTGTCCAAGATTCCATTTCTAAAACCTGCCAAATGATGCTCAGAATTTTTATGTATTCTTTTACATTGGGTAATCTCATGGCAAATACGACCTTGAAAATGAGCAGTAACTGTTTTTCTTAGGAATTTGTTTGAAGTTTGGCAGTTTTTTAAGAAATACAAACATACACTTGCCATATGATCCAGCAATCCTACTACTTGGAATTTACCCAAGAGAAATGAAAACATATGTCCACATAAAGATTTACATGCCAAGTGTTTATAGTAGAGGTACCACAGTCAAAGCCATGACACAGCCCAATGTTATCCATACATCTGGATGGATAAACAAAGGTGGAATGCCCATACAATGGAATCCTATGCAGCCACCAAACAAGAACAAAATGCTGATACATGCAATGGCATGGATGAACCTCAGAAGATTATGCTAAGTGAAGGAAGCTGGACACAAAGGATTACATAGTATGTGATTCCATTTATATGAAATTTCTAGAAGAGACAAAACTACAGAGACAGAAAGCAGACGAATGGTTGCCTGGGCTGGAGGTGAGGGCAAGAGGGAAGGTGTGAGGTGATGGAGTGTTCTAAAGCTGAAAAAGCTGAATTGTGGTCATGGTTGCACAACTGCATATACTGACCCAAACTTTTCAAACTGTACGCTTAAAATGGGTGAGTTTTATGGGTCACTTATACATCAGTAAAGCTCTTTAAAGGGAAAAGAGGAAGAAACTGTTTAGGCAATAATCTTTAAGATTTAAAAAAAGAAATTGAAGAAAAATAAAAGTATCCTGAACACAAGCTATATTCTTAGGATATGAAGTCATTTTAATATCTGCTCATGGAAAAATTGATATTTGCACACACACAGTATGTCATCTGACATTTCAAGCTGGTTTCTGTGTGGGCTGAAATATGCAAGCACGTCCGTGTTATCCGCTTCTTGGAATTCTCTGGAGGACTTTTTGACAGGATTGGAGGATAAACTGCCACCATGCATGGGAAATGAGAAAAGAGACAATAACTGTGCGGACTGGACCTGCTGGTGAAGTCCTTTTGAGAAACTGATAGGGCCAGACGGAGTGGGGGAGGGGACGGGAAGGGAGGGGAGGGGGCATGATGGGCTGGGGGCTGGCAGCACAATTTTAATCTCCTCCTTACAACTGGCATGCAGAGAGGGCTTATGGACAAAAGCAGCGGAGCATGTGTCATGGGTCCTGCATTTGAATGATAGTCAACAAGCCCTCAAAGAAATCAGACTCTGGTCAAGGTGGCATTTTAATAAAAGCAGACAGCTGCCTCTTGCCCTGCATGTCAGCCTCCCTGCAACATTGACACTCTCTTCTCTCTGTAGGAAAGCCTGCTAGAGGCATATTGGCTGGCAACATAAGGTTACTTTTTCTATTTTTTTTCTACTCTTTAAAAACCAGCTTGAAGCTTATTACTGTTAGGAATGTGCATGAGGCACTCTTGTGAAAATATGAAAGGTGGAGTGCGAGGTAGGGGAAAAAAAGACAAATATTGTGGAAGTTTTCAAAAAGGTGGGATGAAAAGCACAGTGTCGGGGAGGGTGTGAGCCCTGTCACTGGCTGCTACGCTTGGGGCTTCTGTTCCCTCGAGGGAGGCTAACAGAAGGAGTCCACACTTTTCAATAGGGCAGCATGACATTAAGCGGATGGTTCCTGAACACTGGCACTCCAGACTGCAGGGTCTCTGCAGGTGGGTTTTATGCCATGCTCTTTGGTTGCTGAAATATAAATCCCACATGAATTGTGCAGCCGCAGGCTTCACAGACAGCAAAGAGGATTATGTGATGTAGGGAAGTGCTTTTCTCCCCCTTTCTTCTTCTTTCTTTTCTTTCTTTCTTTCTTTCCTTTTTTTTTTTTTTTTTTTTTTAATAGTAGCATTCAACTTTCCAGAGAAATGGAACCATGTCTTCATGGCCAAGTGCAAGAAAGTTTTAAGGCAAGGCTCTAATAATTCAGGCCAAAGAGGATTTGCCTTGGCCACCCCCCTTCACTTCCATCACACATAAAAGAATATATTGTGAACAAGTATTTCTGAGACAAAAAATAAATAAATAATGGAAAATGAAGCAAAGAATATAAAACAGACAATTCACAGACAAGAACATATAAATTGCAGTTAATATATGAAAAGGCTCAGCACACAGAGTAACTAGGGAAATGCAAGCCAAGCAACGAGATACCAGTTTTTACATTTCAGATTGACAAAAATTAAGAGGTATGATAGTCACCGGAAAATAGGTAGCAGGTTCTGCAGTATATTGCATGTGGGAATGTAAACTACAACAGCTTTTTGGTGAGGCAACAAAGAATTAACTTTTAGAGTTAAAATAAAAAGGACCCTCACATTCCCCTCTTAGTAACTTATCTTACAGAAATGAAAACCACCAGCATGTTGGGTGGCAGAAAAACTGTAAACAAACAACCGAAAACCACCAATCAAGGAGGGATAAAGAATTATGGTGCATCTATAGTAAATAGATATTAAAAGGAATGTAGATAGATATTAAAAGGAATGACTTGGAGCTATATTTATTAATCTGGAAAAAAGTCCATGTTCTGTTAATCGTGTAAAAGTTTCTAAGCAATATACAAAGAAGATCTAATATTTAGTAAAAATTATAAACTCCGAGTCTCTTCCCCCACAAAAAAACCACGAGTAAAAAATTTAGATAGATAGATAGATACATACATAGATGATAGATAGATAGATAGATAGATAGATAGATAGATAGATAAATATAGGTAGACAGATAGATAGACAGACAGACATAACTAGGTAATATTGATGACCTTAAGGGAGGGGGAGAATGAGAAAAGTATTAACTTTTTCTTTATACATCTGTGGATTGTTCACTAGTAACAATGAACACGCATTACCTTTTAATTAAAATAATATTTAATAATTTTTAAATAAATTAAATAACTTAATTAAAATTGAAGAAATTCTTAAAATTAAGTTTCTTTAATTAAAAAAATACCACTATTAACTCAGCCCTGTGCTGAAATCCTAAATTTAGAACCATATTTCTGCCATCAACCAGATTTCAACTTAGTCCAAAAATTATGAACAAAGAGAAATCAAGCGGAAAAACATAAATGACAAGACATGGCATGATATTCCGTCCCTTAGGAGGCTGGACAGTGAGGTGAGCCGAGGCAGTGCACCTTGGTGGGGGCAGGGACAGAGTCAGGAATTTGAAGTACAGAGTTTGTGTTACAGGTACTTTGGGAGAAACATGGTGAAATAAAAATAGTGGAATTACTAGATCGATCTTACTAATTGTGTTTTTCATAATCTCCCAATTCCTTATCGATGGTTTTGCCTTCCAAAATTACTGAAAGAGGTGTGTTAATGTTTCCTATTCTGATAGCAGAGTTTTCCATTTCTTTTTGAATATTATTTAAACCAGGTGGTGTGCAGAGGTGCCATTTCATTACTTTGTTGACCTTTACATCTTACATGTTTAGAAGATTTTGTACTCATTTGACATATCTAGAGACAAAAATTTTCTTCTGGCAAACTTTTGCATCTTTATGTCTGTTGTAAATTTAGTATTTTTATATCTTTCTGGTGAATTGAACCTATTATGATCATATGATTACTGTTTTTATGCCTAGTAATGCTTTTGCCTTAAAATAAATTTTGTCAGATGTTGATGTTATACAAGTTTCTTTTGATCAGTATTTAACTGGCATGACATGTTTATGCCTTGGTAATGCCTGTCTTTTAGGTATGTCTCTAGTTAACTGTTTATAGATAAGATCTAAAAAAATTTTTAGTTCTAATCTTTGTCTGTTAAATGAAGAGTTTAGTCCATGTACATTTATTGTGCTTATTGACATACTGAAGTTTGTTTTTCACCACACGATTCTGTACTGTATATTTGCCAGAGTCCTTTACATTCAACAACTTCTTTCCCTGTCTGATCCTTTTGGTGCCTTTTATCTGGATCTATCCTCTCTACCTAAATTTGCAGGTTGACACCTCAGTGAGGCACTCTGACTTTTTTTTTATGACTTTGTGAGCTATCTTTTTTTCGTATTTGGTCCCACCCTCTGCAGCCCTCTCCACCCTGTTTCACGTTGTGCTGGGACCACATGGGACCAAGTCAGACCCAGTACCTGGGGCCACTGCTTCTCTTGGAGGCATTATTAGGCACTTCTTGTCATCAGGGCTCTAGTTATCGGATTCATCTTCATTTCTACCTTTTGTAGTTAACAAACTCTTACCATTAAAATCTACTTCTCTTTTATCCTCTATTTCCATAAACACTATCACAACTCAAGTTTTGGTTTTTAGTGCTTCATAGTTAGACATTTAATAGCTACTACAGTGACTCTGCTAGACACAATATTTTTCTCCCCATGTTTCTGCCATCACGTTTATCTTCTATGAAAGGGATCTGGTCATGTCACTACTACACTAAAAAGCAGTGGCTCTCCAAGCAAGTTACATCTGCCCTCAGTGTAGCATTCCAAAGTGTCCTAATCTATTATTTCAGCTTTCTTTAACTATTCTCTAATTGATTTGCTAGCGCTGGTTCTATCCCCCACCTAGACTGTAGCTTCCTTATCATGGGAAATTCTCTTGTGCATTGTTTAAAACTTGCGTCATCTTACCACCTTGATCTCTTGCTGACCAAAATCTTGACTATATCTCAAGACTATTAGATTGTGAGTTCCTTGAGGGTTGACATTGACTTCATCATTGCAGCATCTCACTACACAGGTGACTACATAGCAGCTACTCGGAAAAGATTTACATACTACCATGTATTGGTTGTCCCACTGTGAGAAACCAGACTGTCATTGCCATAGGTCATAGTTATACACCTAGTCATAATATCTACCTGTAACAACCTAGTGGGTTCCTTAATTCAGAACTTTTTGAAGATGCTTGTGGCAGACGGAGTTTGTTGCCATTTCAACAGCTCATCTTCCCTTCTTTCATGTTAACAGAATCAGTTGTGCCTAGATATTAAAAGAGTCTTACTACAACTTGGAGAAGATAAATCTCAACCACCATTCATGTGATTAATTGGATTTCATTTTAAATTCTGTATATCTTCCAAGTATTGATGAGGATGAGTCCTAAAAACCTGCTAAAACCTACCTAGCACAAGTCCACCATAACCCTTGTTTGGTACTGTTACACGGGATCTCAGTGTCCTGAGGCTCCTTTCTTATTCTCTTGGCAATTGTTTAGCCTCTGTTTCCTTGGCATTGCTATTCTTGGACTGCCCCTGATTCTGCCCTGTCCTCTGTGTCTATGCCATGAGCGATTAGCAGAAATCCAGACATTGCTGAAGAGGAAGAGAAGGCATGTTTATGTTTTGCCTCTTGTCTTAGTTAATTACAATGGATTTCGTCATTGCAAAAAAACATGGATCCTCTGATACTTCCTGTAGAACATTATTAGATCTCCTCGCTGCCATGTTTCAAGCCCAGCATCTCATAGTATATGCAGCATAAGGCTTGGGGTCACATTACTATAGAATTTCCAAAGGACTGAGGGCTTTTTGGAGCGTTTACTATTGCAGCTTGCTCAACTTCCATTCAGGGAGTTGTAACTTAGTTAGTGGGGAAATTGAGTCCACTTCCCCTTATTCTCTCTCTCTGGTGAAGAGGCAAGATGGAGAGGGGGGTAGAATTAGACTTCAGGACAAAGAAAAACTTCATTCCATATCTAGGAGGATAGGGTACTTCATCCATGCTTAAGAGTAGAAAAAATGAACAGAAGTTCAACCTTGAAGACAAGTGAAAATGGTGTAAAACATTATAAAAGTATATAAAAATAGTAATTTCAAAGTAAAACTAAATCAAAGTTAGGTATTTTTACATATAGCGGTATGTGACTCTTTATTTCCTTTTTATTATTATTATCATTATTTATTAGTGTCAGGTGTACAAAACAACACAATAGTTAGACATTTATACCCCTCACAAAGTGATAACCCCCCACCACCAAGCTACTACCCCTCTGACATCTTATATACCTGTTACAATACCATTGCCTATCTTCCTTATGCTGTACTCTACCTCCCATGACCATATATATATACATATACACACACATTTACTTATAGTTGACATATAATATTGTTCTACTTCAGCTTCAGTTGTACAGCACATTGGTCATGCATTTACATAGTCTATGAAGTGATCCCCTTGCAAAGTCCAGTGCCCATCTGGCAGCCTATATATTCTTTACAACACTGTTGATGATATTCCTCATACTGTATTTCATATTCCCATGACTATATTGTGTCTACAAATGTGCTCTTTCTAATCCCTTCACCTTCTCCCCCATCTTCTACCCCCTCCCATCTAACAACCAACAGTTTTTTTTTCTATATCTCTGAGTCTCTTTCTGTTTTGTTTGCTCATTTATTCTGTTCTTTAGATTCCACATATAAGTGAGATCATATGGTATTTGTCTTTCTCAGGCTGACTTATTTCACTTAGCATAATGTTCTCTAGGTCCATGTTGTTGCAAATGGTAAGATTTGATTCTTTTTTATAGCTAAGTAATATTCCATTATATAAATGTAACACAGTTTCTTTATCCAATCATCTATCAATGGGCATTTCAGTTAATTCCATATCTTGGCTATTGTGAATAGCACTGCAATAAACATAGGGGTGCACATATTTTTTTTGAATTAGTGTTTTGGATTTCTTTGGATAGATACCCAGGAGTGGAATAGATACTGGGACATGAGGTAGTTCCATTTTCAATTTTTTTAGGTACTTCCATATTGTTTTCCATAGTGGCTGCACCAATCTGCAATCCCACCATCGGTGCACCAGGATTCCCTTTTCTCTACATCCTCGCCAGAACTTGTTTGTTGATTTATTGATGATTGCCATTCTGACAAGAGTGAGGTGGTATCTCATTGTGGTTTTTATTTGCATTTCTCTAATGATTACTGAGGTTGAGCATTTTTTTCATATGGCTGTTAGACATCTGTATGTCCACTTTAGAGAAATGTCTCTTCATGTCCTATGCTCATCTTTTAATTGGGTTGTTTGTTTTATTGGTATTGAATTGTATGAGTATATTTATAAATTTTGGATATTAACACATTATCAGATGTATCATTGGCAAATATATTCTCCCATTCAGTAGGATGTCTTTTTGTTTTGTTTATGGTTCCCTTTGCTGTAAAAAAACTTTTTAGTTTGATGTAGTCCCACTTGTTTATTTTTTCTTTTGCTTCCCTTGACCGAGGGGATAGATTAGTAAAAATATTACTAAGGGTAATGTCTACAAATTTATTTCCTATATTTTCTCCTAAGAGTTTTATGGTTTCGGGTCTTACATTTAAGTCTTTAATCCATTTTGAGTTTATTCTTGTATATGGCATAAAAAGGTGGTCCAGTTTCATTTTTTTGCATGTTATCTGTCTAATTTTGAACGGCAACAGTTTTCCTATGTTTTTAAAAAATAAATAAGTTTTGCAAAGCACTGTTTCTATCCCATAATTTAGGAAGAATATTTTGGTATGTAGAAAATAAAATTATCTATAGCTTTTCTCTGTAGCTGTACTTTATTGATCTTTTAAAGCAATTCTTTTTGGTAAAAATAGGGCCATCTGTACATAACATACAAATTAAAAAAAAAAAAAATTTCCCCACTTCCAAATCAATTGGCCTGTTATTTTGGACTCTAACCTGCGTCATTCCACTTCACTGAAACACTTGGGGGCATCTCTATTGCTACACTCCCATAATTAATCATTTCCTTTTTGTTGGATTTGAAATGGGGCCTCTCGTTAGCCTGATATCTTCTTGGCTGGCTCATATTCTTTAGTTTTATCTATTTTGCTATGCTTTCTCCATAGACATTTATATTCGTCATTCAGTCATTCATTAGGCTCTGACACTGGGAGGGAAGAGAATGTAATTGGCTGGTGGGAATCTTGAGTGAGAAAAAATAGTGAACATCTTTATTTCCAAGGAGAGAAAATCAGAACGCACAAGAAAGAACTCTCCAAAGATTCAGTTGACCAGGAGGAGAGCTTTCCTACGTGAGCAAAAAGCATTGGTGACAATGTTTTGTTAGGAGGCGTTAAAATGCTAGATGGAATGGAAAGAAACTGCAGGGGCTGCTGATTTGATTTGGATGTACATCATGTTTGATACTTCATAGATTGTGGAGAAAAAAAATTGCTTTCATTATAGAAAATTAAAAACATATACAAACTTAGAGAAAATAATACAATGAAATCACATGTACCTATCATCCACCTTAAATAATTATCACCTCCCAGAGATCTTTTTTCTTTTAAACAGGGCTTCCCTGCAGCTTCCCTTGGCTAAGCTTTAAGTCAGGGCCTCCCTCAAACAAGAGTCATTCACAGCTTTGAAGATCCCTTTCCAACATGATTTTTTTTAAGTGAATTATTTTGCTCAGATGTTACACACATCAATAAAAGTGCATAAATCAAATATGTAGCTCAATGATTTTATATGTATATAAAATGATATATGATATATAAACTGGACACACCTGCATAACCAACACCCAGGTCATGACACAGCACATTACCAGCATCCCAGAATCCCCCATGCCTCCTTTGAATTACTAGCCTCTCTGGAGGTGAGTCATTACATGGACTCCATCCTAGTAGATCAGTTTTGCTTGATTTAGAACGTTATATATAAATGGCTGAATTGGATAATATGTAGTATTTTGTGTCTGGCTTATTTCTCTCAACACTGTGAGATTTATCCACTTTGTTTTGTGTGGTTTTAGTTTATTCATCTTCGTTGCATATATTGTTTGACTGCATGAAAATACAATTTATTTATCCACTTTACTAATGATAGACATCTGGGCTGTTTTCAATTTGGAATTATTGCAAATGCTGCTACTATGAATATTCTTATGCTCGTTCCCTATATATGTATTCCTGTTGTGTATATACCTAGGAATGAAATTACACATAATTGCATATAATCAGTTTAAATAAACATTGCCAATTTCCAACCTGGTTGTTTCTATTTACATTCCCACCTTCAGCACATAAAAGTTCAAGTTGTGCCACATCCTCACCAGTATTGTCACTCTTTAATTTTAGTCATCCTGGTGAGTATGCAGAGATATCACATTGTAATTTTAATTTGCATATCTCTGATGACTAACATGGTTGAATACCTTTCCATATATTTCCATACTCTTTTATTCAGTGTCTCTTTGAATATCTTACCTGTTTTTCTATTGGTTTGTATATCTTTTGCTTATTGAATTTTTTATTAACTTACAGGACTCTTGAATCTATATAATTGAATTACTCTTGATACATGAGTCTTTTGCCAGACATTTGTACGGCAAATATTTCCCATCGAGTGGCTTGCCTTTTCACTTCCTCACGGGTTCTTCGATGAATAGAGTGTTTTGTCTTTGTTTTCTACTACCTATAACCTCTGGTACTTTTTTGTATCCTATTTAAGGAATTTTTGTTTATCCCAAAATAATCTCCCATGTTTTCCTCTAAAAGTTTTATTGCCTTTCACTTCATATTTAGGTATACAATTCTTCTGGAGTTGATTTTTGCATGTAGTACGAAGTAGGAACTAGGTTCCCTTTTTCCTTATATGGATATGCAATTAATTCAGGAACATTTGTGTAATGACTGTCTTTCCTTTACCCCACTGCACTGCAGCATGGTGTCATCATCCATTGTATCCATACACGTGTGGGCCTGTTTCTGGACTCCCTATTTCTGTTCCATTAGCTTATTTGTACATGATTATGTCAATACCACACTGTTACTATTGTTTATAATATGCCTTGATAGTGGATAGAACACCTCCAGCTTTACTATTATTCAAGAATGACTCTTACTTGCTCTTCCCGGCCCTTTGCATTTCATGTGCATTTTGGGTCAGCATTTCAATTTGTCAATTTTCACACACACACACACACACACACACACACACACACACACGCACATACACACACGCACGCACATACACATACACACACACACTCACCTCTGCTGAAAGTTCGGTTTAAATTTATTGACTATTTGGGTCGTGGCCTGTTATGTTTGTTCCAAGAGCAATGAAAGACAAATACCACATGATTTCACTTATATGTGGAATCTGCAAAACACAATAAGTGAGCAAACAAAAGAGAAACAAACTCATAGATACAGAGAACAAACTGATGGTTGCCAGACAGGAGTGGGTTTGGGGGGCTGTATGAAAAAGGTGAAGGGATTAAGAAGTACAAATTGGCAGTTACAAAAATAGTCATGGAGATGTAAAGTAAAGCATAGGGAACAGAGTCAATAATATTGTAATAACTTTGTATGGTGTCAAATAGGTACCAGACTTATTGGGTGATCACGTCATAAGTTACATAAATGTCTAATCACTATGTTGTACACCTGAAACCAACATGATATTGTATGTCAACTGTAATTGAAAACATTTTTAAAAATTATTTTAGAAAATAAATAAAAGGGAGAAAGAAAAGCCATTTCAGGGGAGTTAATAACTGGAGATCCGTACCAGGCCCTCGCCAGTGGGAGCTCTGTGAGGTTCTGCTTTATGGACATCCAAAGGACCCAGAGAGCACATGGGTCCAGATGTCATCTCTTATGAAGTCTGCCCTGCAGCTGCCTTCTTGTCTTCATTACTGTGTAAAGGGACATAGAAGTGACCTTTAAAGGTCATCAAGTCCATCTCAAAGAGGCAGATTCTTTCTTATTTAAAGCCTCACATTCATTGTTCCTGAACTAAGTGGCCACTAATAAGCCACCATCAGTTTAATTGCTCCTGTGTCTATGTGACGTGAATGCCATCCCGAAACCCAGCTGTGTGGAGGGGGCATTTCCTAGAGGCTGTTGGGGCCTATTATCCAAGTGGTATCACAGCCTGTCAGCAAACAGGAGGGTCCACATCCCCTTGGCACTGTTGTTATTGATAGTGTTGGAATGGAAGTGGGGTCAAGCATGGCAAGAAGGGAGAAGGGAAGCACGCAAGCTGAGTCTTATGTCTGAAATTCACTACAGCCATGACTCATACTTGATCATGTTGCACTAACATATGGTGCACCCAGGAGAACCCGGAGTAACACCCTCTCCTTATTACAAATGTGGGTAGTGTGTGTATATGTATAATATTACATAATTTTGGAAATGTAGTGAATTATACACAACCTGCACCACCAGAAGAACCATCCCTTTGTAATCAATAAGGACATTCCTCTCTGTGATTGTGTACAACCAAATCTGCACATTTGTAAGGGGCAGCCCTTGAGACATTATGAGTTTCTTTATCTATGAAAGAAGAAGGGCTTGACCTCAGAAAAATCTGACCCAAGTTATTTCCTAGTCACACTCAGGTCTGCCTCAAGCTGGCGTAGAAAGCAGAACAGAAATTTTTGTGCCTGTGAGTCTCTGTTGAAAACTAAATCTATGTTTGCAAAAGCAGAACAAGTGTTTGTAATTATCCTCTCAAAACCTCTCCTTTCTTTACTCAGTCCATCCAAAGAGCTTTTCAATGAGTACGTGCCATGTAAACTAAAAGGTTTTCCAGGAGTTTTGTGAATCCAATCATTGGGCATGGTCAGGTTGTTCTGAGGTCAAGACTGCGCAAAGGTGGCCGGGTCTGGTATTGAATCCAAGTAACCATTTTATGACTCCTCCCTTTGGGGTCATTAGTGTCTTATTCTGCCTGAAAAAAATCACAGTTTGTGCCATTTCCATTTATTATAGAAGTTTGAATAGTTAAACCTCAAGAGTAGAGAGTTCTTATTTCCCCCCAAAGGAACATTATTTTCTAAATAAATTTACTGTACTTTTCCTAGTGTCAGGGACATTAGGCGGAGAAGGCTTTGCAGCAGAAGGTTCTGCTGCATCCTTCCCCCAAGATAATGGTGACCACTTACTCCCTGTACATTTGCATAACTAGGAAATCTAGGAAATGGGGCCTTTCCCAACAAAGATTTACTCTAAGGGACATGCTACCTCCATCTAGAAACAACTATCTGGAAGCTTCTCTAGATTAAAAGAAATATAACATCTCACTAGGTACTCTGCAATATATAAAGCATTTGGCAAAGTGCCTTGTTCACATCCAGCATTCAAAAAAATGGCAGTTATTTTAGGCTGCTACTAGTTTAAGGTCATGCATTTTTTACACATTGGAAATATATCCTTGGAGATAGCAAAAATAAGAAAGAGTACATTTTGCATAAATGTACATTTTATCAGTGTATATTTTGCAAATACTGAGGTGTTCTTTTTCCTCTTTCTTTCTTTCTTTCTTTCTTTCTTTCTTTCTTTCTTTCTTTCTTTCTTTCTTTCTTTCTTTCTTTCTTTCTTTCTTTCTTTTTACTACTGTGTTTTATTCTGTATCATTAAGACTTCTTATGATTCAGGAAGAAATATCAGAGTTCTGTTTGTCACAGACCACTAAATTCCTAGGAAAAGGGACCAGAAGCCTCTAAGTCTTTTATACTCACTTCAACCCTGGGTTACATTATTGAATTAAGGACAATCTTCTTCCCCATCACCCATTGAATTAGCTCACAAATAACTTTTCTCAAAGGCATTGTTTTTCCTAACCTCACTTGGTTTTGCTCTCAAGCATAAAGTTACTTAATAATTACAGTAACAGGTGATGCTTTTGGCCATCTGTCCAATTGTATGAAAATTGTATGAGTTAGTCATATTGTGTAAAATTTGTGTAATAAAGTTACATAAAAACAGAAAGGAAGAGGTTGTTAATGGTTAGAGGAATGCTAGACACCTTACACAAAAGCACTTGCATTTTTTGTTCCTAATGTATGACATCATACACCTTAGTGCCCTCTGCTTAACATTGTGTTATTTCCTGATGCCATCCTGATTCACAGCGATGACAGAATATAAATTAAGTGTCATTCACATGTGCTTTCAAACGTCACAGTCCAGAATTAAATTTTGAATCTCTTCTTGTCTAAGTACTTTCTTCAAGAGGAATATTTATGTTTTAGTTTACAAAGATTCAAGTTCAGGCAGGGATGTTTCAGGGATGGGCCAACAGGCTATCCAGAGCCCCTTAAATTGGCTTAAACTTTGTGAGTTATCCTTGATCTGGCAGTCCTTGTTTCTGAAGCCTGATTCAATTAGTGTCTGAGAATAACTCTGTCTCATAGACCAACTCACAGTAACTCAAGCTCATGAGATACCAACATCTAAGAACCAGATGGCTAATGTATTAATTTACAGTAAGACTGTAACTGATGTAGGGACTAGAGTAGGCTTCCAAATGATACTCAGAAAGTATGGAATAAGAAATAGTGATTTACTCTATGTTTAATGTTATTCTCTGACAGTGTGATGCACCCATTTATGTAAAATACAAATATCTGCATTCTCTAACCTCTAGGAAAAATTCCGGGAGCACTCCCCATGAATTTACTATGGGGAGGTTAGTTTACTATGGGTTGGAGGTTAGACCATGTTTCTGCATTATTTTTCAACAAGTATGACATTGGCATTCTGGTGGGGTGGTCCAATCTCATTATATAGAACGGTCCCACATGTTACAGATGTTTAGCACTCCTGGCCCCTACTATAGCTTACAATGATACTCCCCAATATTGTAACAGCCCAAAGCAGGCTCACATACATTTCAATCCCAATTGGAGGGAGGAGGTCCACTCCTAGCCAAAATCCACATGTTGGCCTTCAATGGAAAGGGTCAAGAAGTTGAAAACTTCTACCTTCTGCACACCATGCCCACTTTTTGATTGGCTTATTTCTGAGATTATATGGCTTGTGCTTCTTTTTGCTTAGACAATATCTTAGAGGTCTATGTCATAGATGTAAATAACCAAGGAATTTCCACTGGAGACTACTTCCACTGGGGCCAAGGTAGAGTCCATGGAGAAGAATCTAAAGAACAGATTCTAAGGATTGACTTTATCAATGCCAGTGAGTTTTTGTATATTTTTTAGTAGCAGAATCTGTCCCTGAGAGATCCTACATATAGGGCTCCAGTATAATATACAGGTGGAAATGGTGATGGGGTATTGCCTGCTCAATTCCTTGGCACTCCCTGAGGCAGCCCATCACTGTATGAAACTGTAGGGTACCGAGGAACACAATTGGAAACATTCTGGTTGACTAGGCCCATGCTCATTAAGGTAAATACTCATATGTGGATTTGAGGCCAAAACCTCAGTGTGTCTCTGCCAGAGTGTGCTCTCAGGAGTCTGACAAGTATTCCTAGAGTTGGGAATTAACAGGCCTGGCTCTCTTGTTCTCAGAGGCATGGGTTACTCCTATATTGAAAAGGAATGCTCCTTCCTCCCAGGGACTGTGCTTCTGGGGCTGTCCATTGCCACAGTAAGACCCTAACACCCCACGAGTGCTCAGCTCCCACCCCTTCTTCTGATTTTGGCAGAAGATATGGCAAACGTGAGTCATACTTGATCTAGGAGTCCTTTGTTCTGAAACCTGATTCAATTAGTGTCTGAGAATAGCTCTGTCTCATGGACCAACTCACAGTAACTCAAGCTCATGAGATACCAATGTCTGAGAACCAGATGGCTTGCTCACCGATAGGAAGAATTAATATAGTTAAAATGTCTGTACTACCCAAAGCAATATGTAGATTCAATACAACCCCTATCAAAATACCAATGACATTTTTCACAGAACTAGAACAAATAATCCTAAAATGTATATGGAACCATAAAAGACCCCAAACAGCCACAACAATGCTGATAAATAATAACAAAGAGGGAGGCATCATGCTACCTGATATCAAAATATACCGCAAGCCTATAGTAATCTAAACAGCATGGTATCGGCATAAAAACAGACACACAGATCAATGGAACACAATGGAGAGCCCAGAAATAAATCTATGCATATATGGTCATTGATTCTACGACAAAGGAAGCAAGAATTTATATTGGGGTAAAAACAGTCTATTTAATAAGTGGTGCTGGGAAAATAGGACAGATAAATGCAAAAAAATGAAACTGGATCACCTTCTTATGCCATATACAAGAATAAACTCAAAATGGATTAAAGACTTAAATGTAAGACCTGAAACCATAAAACTCCTAGGAGAAAATACAGGAAGTAAACTTTCAGAAATTACCTTTAGTAATATTTTTACTGATACATCCCCTTGGTCAAGGAAAGCAAAATAAAAAATAAACAAATGGGACTACATCAAACTAAAAACAAGTTTTTTACAGCAAAGGAAACCATCAACAAAAAGACAAAAAGACATCCTACTGATGGGAGAAGGTATTTGCCAATGATACATCTGATAAGGGGTTAATATCCAAAATTTATATAAAACATACAATTCAACACTAAGAAAAAACAAACAACCCAATTAAAAGATGGGCATAGGACTTGAAGAGACATTTCTCTAAAGAGGACAATAGACGTGAAAAGATGCTCAATATGACTGATCATCAGAGAACTGCAAATAAAACCCACAATGAGATAGCACCTCACTCCTGTCAGAATGGCCATCATCAATAAATCAACAAACAACAGTGCTGGCGAGGATATGGAGAAAAGGGAACCCTTGTGCACTATTGGTGGGATTGCAGATTGGAGCAGCCACCATGCAAAATTGTATGGGGGCACCTCAAAAAATTAAAAATGAAACTACTTTATGACCCAGCAATTCCACTCCTGGGTATCCATCCAGACATCCAAAACACTAATTTGAAAAAAAATATATGCACCCCTGTGTTTATTGCAGTGCTATTCACAATAGTCAAGACATGGAAACAACCAAAATGCCCATCGATAGATGATTGGATAAAGAAACTGTAGTCTATTTATACAATGGAATATTGTTCTGCCATAAAAAAAAGAATGAAACCTTATCATTTTCAACAACATGGATGGACCCAGAGATTATTATACTAAGTGAAATAAGTCGGCTGAGAAAGACAAATACCATATGATTTCATTTATATGTGGGATCTGAACAACAGAATAAATGAGCAAACAAAACAGTAATAGACTCTCAGAGATACAGAGAAAAACCTGTTGGTTGCTAGATGGGAGGGGGTTGGGACGTGGGGGAGAAGGTGAAGGGATTAGAAAGCAC
This sequence comes from Rhinolophus hipposideros, assembly GCF_964194185.1. Taxonomy (NCBI): domain Eukaryota; kingdom Metazoa; phylum Chordata; class Mammalia; order Chiroptera; family Rhinolophidae; genus Rhinolophus; species Rhinolophus hipposideros. Next base: position 36,367,915 of record NC_138053.1, read on the forward strand.
AAACTGGTAGTCACAAAACAGTCACAGGGATGTGAAATACAGTATGGGGAAATATAATCAATAATTTTGTATAGATTATGTAGGGTGTCAGATGGATACTGGATTTATTGGGGGGATCACTGCATAGATTGTGTAGATGCCTGACCACTGTGTTGTGCACCTGAAACTGATATAGAATAATATTGAATGTCAGCTATGATTTTATATGTGTGTGTGCGTGTGTGTGTGTGTGTGTGTGTGTGTGTGTGTATGAGACAAGATATAAAGTACAACATAGAGAATATAGTCAATGGTATGGTAAGAGCTATATACAATGTCAGAGGGGTAGTAGACATACCCCCTCACTTGTGAGGGGTATGAATGTCTAATCATTATGTTGTTTTATACACCTGAAACTAATAAAAAAAAGGAAAAATATTACAAGAGGAAGTAGGTAGAATTTGGGGCAGTGTATAAACACTGGTTATTTTTATTTTAAAAAAATAGAACCAGATGGCTAATGTATTAACTTAGTTATTCAGTTACCTCTCTCTTATCTTTGGAGATATTGCCTATCTTTATGATGGCTTTTTATGTCTCTGCTTTGATCTAGTATATATTCAGCTTGTTTAATTTCATAAATATGTATTTTTGACCTCTCTATAAGTCTAAAGGTACTCTGCAGTGGCCCCAGCAATCACCCATCTAACTTCTACAGTTGTCTTTAGATAAAATTAGAAGGAAAAATGCAACAAAATCCAAGAGATCAAAAGGAAATCTTAACTTTTCATTGCAATGTGCTTTTCACATATCCCCAATGATTAGAAAGATGGATGGTTACCATAATTCATGCAAAAGGATGCTTCCATCAGTCCTGAGGAGTCTATTTTAAATACAGAATGAAAATCCTCTGACTAAGTAGAAGTGAGACAAGATGTCTCTGTCTGGGTTCTCTCCCTGCCTCCATGGAACAAGTTCACTGATCTCTCACTCCAATCTAGGTAGTCAACAAAGAAGTTATACAGCTAGGGAGACAATTACAAGGAAGATACTTCTATATCTTATCTAACTTCTAAAGCCAGCCCAAGGCAAAACGTGTTTTTCTTCAATGGTCCTACTTTTGAACTATTCAGATTTGAGTATCTCTTTTCCTCGACTCTCTCTTTACTCTCCCTTTTGGTACCCATTGCCTCCTTACTCTCTTCTTTGGGCCATCAAATCAGCTCTCTAGCCATTTTTAAACTATATTATATGTGCTATAAAATATTTAAAATAAGATCCTGAATAGATTATGTTAGAATTCCAGGCCTTAGGGAGGTAAGTAAGAATTATGGATGTGATAGTCACTTTCTAGAATCTGGATATCACACCATGTGGGCATTTACTATCTTTTCTTTCTGCACTACTTCTATCCCTGCTAGATTCTTCCTCCTTTCCAAGAGAAGAATTGATGATGTGGTTGTTCACCTTGGGCAACATTGACTTATGAGTATTTGTATTGTTCCTGCATGTCAGTAATCCAGCTTTCACTCTTCCATCCATGAGAATAAGTGGGCCCATGGCCTATCCTCGGTGATGGTGTAACCATTTCTCTCAAGATGAGGCAAGCTCCGCAGAACCAGAAAACTCTCTCTATCCTTTCTTGATTTTCTTATTGTATACATCTAGCCCAAGATTTCAATTGAAGAAATGGTAGGAGTCCCATTAAGGACTTAACTCTTAAATTGTTTATTTCAACCCCAGCCTTTTGGAGAGACCTACATTTGAATATTGGATATTTATGCAGCTATTAATAAAAGTGTACTTTACTCCCATTTAGCTGTTTTCCTTTGCATAGAGTGCCCCCAGGGAATTTTGTTGACAGTACAGAATAGGAGGAAAAGGATTGTGGGAAGAGGGTAGCATTAACTGACAGAGCAGGAATAGAAAAATCCTAGCTCTGTGGCCATGAAAACAATGATGAGCCTCCTAGCTCTACCTTAATATTATGAGCTCATTTTTTAACCGCAAGTGTCTTGAGGACTTGAAATATTCTCTCATCAAAGAAAAAAAATCCTCCTCTTTTCTTCTTAAAATCATGTGAGTTAGAAAGAGGAATTTAGAAAACTGAGTTAAACCAAAATGGTAAACTTATCAATAGAAAATAAGAATCATGTATGGTGGAAAAGTCCAGGCTTATCATTATTTAATATCAATTTACCATCTGTTCCAGATTGAATAAACCATCTGGTGTCTGCTGCCAGCAAGGATCAACGCATCTTCCAGATGCCTCTGCTGCGCATAATTATTAAAGTTTGTACTTGATTTAAAAATAGATATAGTAGGGCAACGTGTACATCTTTCATCACAACTGAAATTGTGATGGCTTTCCCTTTTCTGACACCTCCAGTCTATTCAGACAAAATCAGTACCTTAGCTGAAGGTATGCTTCAGAGTGACAGCTGGGGTGTGTTGGAGAGACTTAACAGTTGTGAGGGTGATCACAGCCATTCGCGATGGTAACCATAGGCATAAGAGAGGAATAGGCTCAGAAATTCTAGCCTCCTGTGAGAACCAGAGAGTGCTGGTGATGTGAAAATATTGACAAGAGACCTCACCATCACATGTCCTCATTGAATACTTAATGGAGTTGGAAACAATGTGCTGTTGTAGCTGTTAAAGCTTAGAACACAAGATGGGTGCAACACTTGGCAAATTAATTGTCAGGAAGGCTTGAGTCTCCCCACAATAAAGCCTGTCGTTGACATCAGGTAGACAACCAAAGGCTGCATGGTGTAGAAAGAACACAGCGCGGAACCTGACATCACATTATTTGGGTCTGAGTCCTGACTACACTTCATGAGTTGTCTGATTTTGACAAGTCACTTAACCTCTCTGAGTTGTCTTCTCATTTTTCGAGAGCTATCACAAGAATCCCAATATACCTCCTTGTAAACTATAAATCAAGTTTCATATCCTTTTTGGAATGAGTCAAGACACAAATGGATTTTAATAATCAATCAATAAAAATAAGTTTATTATTTATAGTATCTAAAATATTATTTTATCAAAATAGTAATAATGAAAGATCAAATTTAAGTCAGAAAGAATACAACCAAGCTGATCCACAAAAACTGAAACATCTTCATGGGGGGGAAAATGTCAGAATAATTCTTTTATAAATCCTCAAATTTATCATTGTTAATTCCACATTTTTTTAAAAATTAACCTCACTCTTGTGAAATGGCCAGGATAACACAATGTGAATTCAATTCCATAAATATTAATTAAGCACTTACTATATACAAAGTTCAATGCTAGACATTGTGGAGAAGTGCATAACTGATAAATATCCATTATGCACTGTCAAAACTATTTCACTTGTCTGTAGTCAGCACTCATTCTTACTGGTTGATGTTTGTTCCATACTGATTGTTAAGGATTTTGAAGATTAGCTCTGCATACAAATATGAATAAAACAGTTTCTTTTAGCCTTTGCCTTAAATTCATCTCAATTTTCCAAATGAGTTTTCCAGTTGGTAAGGGGCACTATTTAAAGCACAGATAGCTGAAGCACTGGTTAGATTTATTAATTAGTGTTCTGACTGTCTGATTCATTGTGCTGTCAAAAAGAGTTTGGCCTTTAGAATCTAACTTAAGTTTACATTTCATTGGGGGGAATCTGTGGCTTCCTATCTTGATCCACATTTTCTTTAGTGGTATTATTTTCCTGACTATTGATAATAGCTTCTACTTATTAAATATCAAGTATGTACCAGATTATATACTAAAGTTATCCTTACGATTCGCCAATCTATAAAATTGATAATACTGTTATCATATTATAGGCTGAGCCAGGGGCTCAGAAGTGATTGGTGTATTTCTTAAGGCATGGTGACTAGGAAGTGGTGAAGGAGTTGACTCACAGTCTGTCTGACCTGAAAGCTGGACCTTTTAATCACTCTCTATTGAATGATTAACATGATTAAGCAGGACTTTTTTCCCATCATGGGCTCTGTTTCTCCTTGAGCTATACCCTACTTCTCTCTAGTACTTCCATTCCTCATTCATCAGATTATACCTCATATTGGAAGCCCACATTCACAAAGGAGAAAATTTCCTCTTTCACTATAGCTATGAAGATAAATGACCTTTATCGTATGACTAGGCAGGAACATCTCAACCATCAGAACAGAGTGGGTAGTGAACTGTTATCATGGATAAAGAGGAACTCTTTCTTCATTGCAAAATTTTGGGTACAGAATGCACAGAATTCTGGGAGATATGGGAGAGCAAGCCTTCTCATGGATATCTATAAGTCAAGGTTCTGATGCCTCTGACTGTCATCCAAACCAAAATAGACACGGGATAATTCCTAGATAGAGGAGTGGGAGAATGGGAGGCAATTCACATCGATTATATACAAATACTAGATGGGAGACTTTCACTCATTGCTTCGTGTAATTAGGTGGCTTAAATCTAAATCTGATTCTCTCATAGACAACGTTTTGACTCTGGTTTCATGTCAACTAATCATGTGCTAACCTTTATGGGTTCTGGTTTTTCTCATTTCCTTTCTCTTCTCTAGTACTAACAGGATGTGCTTGAAAGATCATATTGACAGAAAGCTTCCAGGGATATTTTTAGTGCTATGGATAAGAAAATCTCCAGCAAAGGTCAGATCTTTCACTGTTTTAATTAAAATGCAGTGGAAGGAGATTCTATCATAAGGGTGGCTAGCCAGTTAACTCTGCAACAGTATACACCAAGCCAACAAAAGTCTCTTTCGTTGCCATGCGTGCATAAGAATGACGTGGGGTACCATGGCCAGGTTTTAATTTAAAATGAGGCTTGATAATTACTTAGAGGTTTTTTTTCAAAATTGTCAAGGGAAATTTAATAAGGTTTTGTGGATTCACAGTGATTTTGATTATTACTTTTTATTGCTATGATATTTTATTACTTTCTCTTTAGAGACGAGTGAGGAATTTTTAACCAATAGGAACTTATCATTAGTTATTTGATGCCCCCAATTTAAATTCTTTCCATGACTTACAGAAGATATATCTACCTCCCTTGGAAGTTTTCAAAAGTATGTTTCCATTTATTTATCTTTTCACGTATTCTCCAGATGAGAAAATTGTTTGAGACCATTTTGAAACCAATTATTTACACATATTTGCTTATAAGAAAAGAGGAAATCTGTTTTTCTAAGGAAGAGAAAATGCTAAGGATTGTTCCTGAAGTGTTATGGTTCTGGTGAGATTGAAATATTGCTGCTTTGTAAATGAATAGAAACATTCTCATTAATACACCTGTTTCCTACTGGATCCCAAGCAAGCAATAACCCAGCTTCATAGATGATTCAATTCAACCTGCCTTTTAGAATAGGTAAGTGGGTAATAAACATTTTTTTAATTGGCTTTCTGGGTTACAAATCAGATATCAGCATATTTATTTAAAATGCTAGAAAATATTCTCAAAACTGCTTTTAAAGGATCTAAAAAAAAGACATCTCCAATGAGAACTACTTGTCATTTGGCTCTTTAGTGTGTGTGTGTGTGTGTGTGTGTGTGTGTGTGTGTTTAATAGATTCACAATAAGTTTGACTTACTAAGCAAAGAGAGAAGCAAAGTTGTACAGAATGTAACAAATGGGTGTTGGATACGAAGATTGTAAAAACAGGACAGTGCTATGGTTAGTGAGTGTTAGTGATTATTTCTTCTGATGAGGAATTCCTTTTTTGCTAGACTAGATACTGAAATATAAATGAAATATATAGGAGAGGAATAGAAGGGGGGAAGGGGGAAGGGGAAAGAGAGAAAGAGAGAGAGAGAGAGAGAGAGAGAGAGAAAGAAGGAGCACTGATCTAAATGTAAGTCTATTTGCCTTTTTCTGCTTATAAAAAATGATGCTTATGATCCTAACATCCCTTCACTGCTCCTTCCATATATATTCCTTTATTTCTGGTTGAGAACTCTCTCTCTCTCTCTCTCTCTCTCTCTCTCTCTCTCTCTCTCTCCACTTGCCAATTTAACTGTAGACCTCCATCCTGAAAAGACTATGAAAGGTATCCATTAGCTCCACTGAATTAAGCTTCTGTGACAATCTTGTTGTTTGGGTAGCTATTTGTGGTCTAAAATCTGGCCCTCCTCTAACTACTGTTCTAATTCTTTCTTTCCCTTCACGGCCAAAATTCTCGAGTTATTCTCATTATCTGCATTTGATTTGCGTAACACCCTCTCTAGTCTGTTCTCTTCTAATGTGGCTTACGCCTGTCCCACTTCACTGAAATTGCTTTCCAAAGGTCACTGATTATGTCTCTGTGGAACCTGACAGTGTAGACCACGCTGTCCTTCCTAAAATATCCCATTGGTTTCTGGAGCACCACAATATCTGGTTTTCTTCCTATCCCTTGAACACCTCCTTTGTCTTCTTTGTGAAATCCTTGTCCTCTGCACGTTTCTTACTTGTAATTGTTGTTCAAAGTTCATTCCTAGGTTATCCTCTTACTTTCTCTGGGTGATCTCATCTATCTGCATAACTTCACTTCCTATTAAATGTCAATGATTTCCATATCTCTGTCTCCAGATCAGCCTATTTGCTGGAGTACCAAACTCACTGATAAAATGGCCTACAAGACATATCAACTTAGATATATACTGCAGGCACTAAAACGGCAACCTGTCCAGAACTGAATTCATCTTCTCTCTTCCAACCTCAACCAACTATTCCAAACACACTCTCCCTATGTTTCTTATTCATAATAATTTAAAACAATTAAGTAGATTGCAACCTGGACTCCTCTATGCCTTATTTCTTTTTTTCATTTAAGTATTGATTGCATTTTTAATTAAATTTATTGGGGTGACATTGGTTAGTAAAATTATATAGATTTCAAGTGTACATTTCTATAATACATCATCTGTATATTACATTGTGTTCACCACCCAGAGTCAGTTCTCCTTCCATCACCATATATTAGACCCCCTTTACCCTCTTCTACCAGCCCCCTCCCCCCTTCTCTCTGGTAACCACTAAACTATTGTCTGTGTCTATGAGTTTTTGTTTGTTAATCTTGTTCATTTGTTGCTTTCAGTTTTATATCCCATATATGAGTGAAATCATATGGTTCTCAACTTTTTCTGTCTGACTTATTTGGCTTATCATGATAATCTCAAGATCCATCCATGTTGCAAATGGCAGTATTTCATCTTTTCTTATGGCTGAGTAATATTCCATTGTATATATGTACCACATCTTTTTAGCCAATCATCTATTGAAGGGCACTAATAAACTGAGAAATAAAATCAATGAACAAAATGAATACTTTACCAAACAGACTGAAACTTTAAAAAAGAACCAAATGGAAATTCTGGAGCTGAATAACTCAACAAAAGAGATGAAAAATGAAATAACGAGCTTAGAAGATAGAGTTTACAAGATGGAGGAAAGAATTAGTGACATCAAAGATAGAAATCTGGAAATGACACAGATAGAAGAAGAGAGCGACTTAAGAGTTAAAAGAAACGAAAGAACACTACAAGAACTATCTGACTCCATCAAAAAGAGTGACATACTTTATTTCTTTATTCAATTCCCTTCTTCCCATTTCTATTGCACGTCCTCAGTCTGAGCCATCAAATTTCTCTGCCTGAACTCCCCCATGAATTTCCTAATTGTTCTATCTCCTGCCTTAATCCCCTTCAACCCATGCTCCATCCTGCACTAGAATCAATTTTGTTTCCTGCAAATCTGATCATGTTATTTTCCCCACTTAAAACCTTAAAGTCTTTCTAAAGCTCTTAGGATAAAACACAAACTCTGTAACAAAACTTGCAATCACCTGCTTGTTCTGGTGGCTTCTTAATTGTCCTGCCTCTTCTGACAAAGCCAGCACCTGACCTGTCCCCACAGTTCTGCCGCAGAGCTCTGCTTTCCCTTACCTTAAGGGAGCTACACGGGTTGCTCCAGCTGCTAGGGGAGCACTCGACTCCCTCTTTGTCTGGTAAGCTGTTATTCTTCCTTTCGTCCTCAGCTATAGTATCCCTCTTATAACTTATTGTAATTTCCCTCTCCTTCCATAATATGTAAAGATGGTATTTACTCACTAAATCTTTTAACAATCAATGGATTTCAAAGGCTAACTTCATAGCAACTTTCTCCCAAAATACCCTCATTACGCATACTTAAGGAGCTCTGTTCGACTAGTGTTGTTAAGCTGATTGTTTGGTAATTTCATTAAACAGACAAGCAAATTCAGAAGAAAGCACCAATGACATGAGTTATCCTGTCAATACTGAGCTCTGAGCTTTCAATCCATTACAGAGATGGGGTCTCCAAGTCATCAGGGAAGAGACTGCAATAGGCAGCTGCCCCGCTTACAGCCTTCCCATACAGTCTCCTCCCATGGAACTTGGGGACCTAGCTTGGATTCTGTAGATAGATCCTGCTCTGTGTGTATCATCCTCTCCAGAGCTCACTTTTTACTTCTTCAATTTCTATTACTGTTCTGTTCTCTCAGTGACACCCAATTAGCACCTTATTTAACTATTCACATCCTTTAGTATTATTATTATTATATTATTATTATATATTTTATTAATAATAATATTAATATATTATTATAATAATATATATAATAATAATATAATATATAATAACATATTAATAATATATTAAATTATTATATATTATATTATTATATTATTATATATATTATATTATTATATTATATTATTATTTATTATTACCACCAATCATGCCTTATGTTCCACTTCACGTGTTCAATTACTTCTATCAACAACCCTGTGAAGTAGTCATTAATCCACCTACTTAATGGAGAAGAAACTGAAGCTTGTCTGTGATCATACAGCTTATTCAGTGGCCAAGTTGGGTTCTAACTCCAACATCAGTACTCATTTTGTGATTTGCGGGAGGTACAGACCCTTCCTTATCCATCACAGTCAGCATCATGCTCATGACATGTAGTATGTACTCAGTGAGTACCTTCTTTTTGGACTAATGTTGGTAGATAAATTGTTGGAAACGAGAGAATATTCTTTCTACTTTGTTCATCTGTTTTAATATAGTTTTTAATGAGTATGGGTAGGTATATTAAGCACAATCTGCCAGCTGAAACAGCAGAATAGAAGTATATGAAGCTTTAATTGAAAAATGGTAAAGACTAATGATGCTCCAAAAAAATAACACACAACAACAAAGAACTGAGTGTAACAAGAAGACTGGAAACAAGTAAGTGGACAATTTTCACTTTGCATCTAAATCCTATAATTTGGCCAATGGACATTTCATTTCAAATGTGTTTCATTTCAACTGATGTGTAATATTTTAGAAGCCTAAATTTGATGTTAGGTAAAATAAATCATAAAACATGCTTATTTTGTATTCAATTAGTTTTCCACAGGAAAGAATTAAACAAATATTTTCTATTATTGGTTCCTATTGGGGCCTTTTTAGGATAGATAATCCACTAATTTATTTAGAGATAAGGGCATGAGATAAGGAGGGTTAACGCTTTATTTTGATAAAGGAAAATGCAATAAATAATAAAATGATGAACTTTTAGAAAATATTCATTTAACTTTATTAACAAAAGTGAGATATTTGCCTGAAGTAATCAATTATCTGGAAAATGTACTTATATTGCTGCTTAAAAAGAAGTACATACTTAAATTAGCAGTCAGGGGTATGAAAATGGGTAATGGAACATTTGTTTTATATTTCTGGGTAGCATGACTTCTTTGGATCCCACTGTCTTCTAGCTTAGTTATCTATCATCTCCAGCCTGTGTGTCTAAAGGTGACTTCATATAAGCTTTGCTTATTGAGGAAAATCAATAAGCCTTTCAATCTTCCTACTCTCTTCTCTCTACTGTGCCATCTATTCTCATTTTAGAACCCTTGATTACATGTTCCAATCTGGCACTTAAAACATGGATGATTGAATAAAATTGGTGAGATAAAATGAATATTCACACCTGCAAAAAAAAAAATGATGGGATAAAGATGACTAGGAAAAAAGGAAATGCAGATTGCTGTGTTAACATCTCTTCAAATAGCCCAGGAATTGCATTGGGAACATACATAGCCTGTATCACCAACCTAGGAACACTGGACACCTTCATTGAGTGTTGATGCACTGTGGTAAAAAATATAATGGTGACTATTGTAAATAGTTTGCAAATTGTAAATATTGTAAATAGTCACCATTGCTGAGAATAATGTCTGTGAAAGCAAATTGGGCTGGATTGTTGCTGGACGATCCCCAGAAGTGACTATTTTCTAAGAAGCCTTCACAAAGGCACTACCTAACCTAGGTTGATGGATCAATTAGGAAAGTAAAAAGAAGAAATGAATAGGCCACATGCACACAGAGTAGAGTCTATAGATCTTCAAATCGTGTGTGTGTGCATATATCTTTATCTTTCTCTCCCTATATGTCCCTTTCTATCTCTCACTTGATATAAACTACAAAAATCTCATTAAACTGATAAAATAAGTATTTTACCTAAGTTAAAGAGGACCTGCAAATTATCAGTAGACTGTACATGGTTGCCTTCTGAAACATAAAAAGTCATCTTTTGAGTTTGCTGAGACTGAAAACTTCTGGGTTTTTTTTGTTTTTTTTTTGTTTTTTTGTGTGTGTGTGTTTTGACACATTGATCTACCAGTTATTAGATCAACAACTGTGAAGGAAATAGAGAATTAATATCTAGCTGGGATTTTCAGATTTAATTAAGCGGGCCCTGAAAATAGACTTTATTTTTTTCAGCTGTTCATGTCACGACTGGCATTGAAAATATTTCTTTTTACACTAAGACAGAAGCTGTCCACTTATTTTGAGATAAATGTGAAGTGTATAAGGAGGATATGTCAGTAGTGTGTGTGTGTGTGTGTGTGTGTGTGCGCGCGTGCATGTGCGTTTGAGAGAATGAGACAGAGAGAAAAGGAAGGCATCACACTGCATAATTATCTTCCTGTCTGTTGGAAGTTGGACTAAGTTACCATAAATATGAGGACTGTCTCAAGGGATACCCATATGGGTAGCATTTCAGGCTAAGTATAGAGAAGGGGCTAGCCTAGGAACTGGTGTTTTTGAAACGTGTTTATAATTTCCCTTGGAGCTTCCATTAAAAATGTTTCAATTGTTTGGGTGCCATAGGAAAAAAACAAGAAATGAGGAGGCCAAGAGTGATTCTGGCCTGTCGTGGCTTTAGGAATTTCTGGCCATGGCTCTGGCTCAAATATCTTCCTGGATAGTTCCTAACATCATTTTAGAAGTGTTGCTGGGTGCAATGATTCATGGTCAGCTTGACATCATATAACCATGATACTTTTTCAAGTTGATGTGGTCAAGAAAAATCGACCCACACAAACCAGCATAAACATGGGGTAAAATAAATTTGGTGCCATCAAAAAATATAAACAAAAAGCCCTAGGCATGAAAAAATCAACAAAAATAAATTTTAATGCAAAATGTAGTTGCATCTTAAATTTACTCACTCTATCTAACCTCATACCATGTTTCCCCGAAAATAAGACCTAGCCGGACCATCAGCTCTAATGTGTCTTTTGGAGCAAAAATTAATATAATATTAGACTGGGTCTTATATTAAGTTTTGCTCCAAAAGATGCATTAGAGCTGGTGGTCCGGCTAGGTCTTATTTTCGGGGAAACACGGTATGCACATCTCCCCATCCCCCCACACCTCAAGAGCAGCTTTTTAATTTTCTATGGTGGAATTGATTTTCCTTGCGAGCTCCCCACCCTCAGAGAGAAGACTTGCCCAAAGACTTGCCCGTAATGTTATTTCAGTTTATTCTAGTTTAAATGGCCTCTTTTCTTAGTTCAAGAGTGAAAGGCTTCCTCTGGATGACTCCTCTTTCCTGTCAAAGATGAAGAAATGGCATTCTGGTGTATGACAGGAAACTCACTGTGTCTCTAGAGCAGGGGTAGCCAGAGTCTTACCCACTCACTGCCCCTGGATCCTCATTTCCCTCTGCTGTGGTGTGCCTCTTCTGCTCTGTCCCTGCCCTGGTGATTCTTGAGCTACAACTGGTTCCATCTGGCCATTCAAGAAGGTGAGCAGCCACCTATTCTTTGAGTCATAATCGTAGGCACATGCCCCCTGTCTCACAATCTCCTTTGCAGCAGCCTCTTCTTTCACCCCCAAACTTTTGCCAGTCCATATCCCTTACTGGAGGGTATAACACCTGCTAGGCTCTCTGCTGGTCGCACATGAGCCAAGTGATTTTGCCAATCTAATCTGTGTGGTCAGCAGGGCCACCTCCTGAGCACTGTGTGGGTACTCCTCCACTGGGCAACCCGGGGCACTCAGCCCCTTTGAGCTGCTCTGCAGCATTCTCTTATTATTTAACAGGAAAAGCGGCTGGGCCTGAAAGCTGCTGAAAAGTCAATATCCGGGTTACTTTCTCATGATTTGGTGTAAGATGGAAAGAACATCCAGAGATTTTCATTATTTATGTCTTCTTGCAACTAGAGCTGGGGCTTAATCCTAGTGGGATTTAGAGCCTTCAGTTCCTCAGGGAAGAAGGGAGGAAAGTTCCATGGCAATAAATCCTTATGAATTCATTTGATTTGAAGATGCTACACTGAGAGGTAAAGCTGGGGAGGCATGATTCCAGATTGTGTCCCCCGCTACTCATGCAACCCGGTGCTTCATTTCCCCACAGGCTGGCATGAGAGCCCACTCCTACACACCCTTCACTGGCCAGTCATATGTATGGCTTGCTCGAGGGGCACAGACAGAGTCGGGGTGCTGCCTATCTGCTCTGTCATGGGGAGTAAACGTCTGCTGCTTTTGGTCCAGCAGCACCAGCCAAAGGGCAGAGAACAGGTGAGGCCTTGCCTCCTCTTCTCTTCTTCTCCCCCAGCAACACAGTTTTTCTTCTTGTTATTGTGATTGTTTTAATCAGACACAGAAAGGCTAAAGGGCATAGTTATGTGTCTCATTGCACAAGGCAGTCTGGCATACTTTAGAAGGCCTAGCTTCTGGCCTCAGTGTTGACACCATCTCCTTATTCAAAGGCATTCCCTGAGAACAAGACCCTAGCCAATCCTATTCTTACATTCAGATGTCCGCCTTCCTGACCATGGTCCTCTTCCTTTCTCCCAGGTACGCCCTCTTGTCTCATAGAGTCCCTTGGTCATCTTGGTTGCCCAGCATCTGAAACTTCTTTTTATGTTTGGGTGAGTTTCTTGGTGAGAGAAAGAGCTACTTCTTATGTTAGAAATAAAAAATGCCAAGTAATCAGACTACCTTGCAAGCTAGAAATTAGGAACATGACAGGGACCTTGCCCATCAAAACCTCTTGCACAGACTTTGAGTTGGGAGGGTAATATGTGTTGTGGATATTAAGGAAGTTCGAGGAGGAGAGAACTCTCAGGCCCCAGAAGCAGGGTTTTGGTGGCAGTATCTGGTGTCCAGTGGGGTCAGTGCTCAGCAAAAGGGTAGTAACAGCCTCACTGATCAGTTCAACATCATAATTTGGGCCTTCTTCCTGACAGCGCTGCCTTATGTGGTTCTTTAGGTCTGGAAAATTCTGTAAACTACCCAAGAACATTTTAACACTTTCATTCTGCTTAAAACAAAGTTGGTTTCTAATCGTATCCAAAAGCCCTAAATGATGCATATGGTTTACGAGACCTTTAAGGATTCTACCACAACTTTACCCCCAGTCAGCTTTATCACTTAGTGTGCCTTCCTATCTCGCAAGCTGCAACTCAGACATAAGACATATTTAAAGTCTTTTATCTTTTCTTGCCTGGCTTTCTTACCTCCTGATCTGTACAAATACTTGGGCCTCTGTCTGGAAAACCCCTCCCAGCCCTTTGCACTGGGAGAGCTCTTACTCATCTTTGAGTCTCAGTTTCGTCATCATTATCATTGGGACAGTTTCGATGGCAGAATCTGCTAGTTGCCCACTTAATTCCCCTCCTTCCTTCTACATTGCTAGTAGAAGTCCAATTGGGTAGTTACTCACCTCCTTAGTCTCTCTGAAGCTATGAAAGGCTGAGTGACTCAATCCTGGCCAATGACCTATAAGCAGAAGTCTATCAGGTGGGGTCTGCAGGATGTAAAGGGTCAGACTCAGTCTACAGGTGTCTCTATTCCTTCTCCTTCCTTTTTACCTGTAATGCAGACCTGATGTCCAGCACTAAAGCAGACATTCTGTGGTCATAGAACAAGAGCCACACTGCAGGAGAAAGGAATCAGAGGGAGCTTGTGTTCTCTGTGACATCCTGGAATAGTTGTACCAGATGTGAACCATCTATCTCCCATTTCGTATTATGTAATATGAATAAATCTTTAGTTAGGCCATTGTTCTCAGGTTTCTGTTACATGCAATTGAGTGCAATTCTGAGTCCCTTAGGCAATCTAGCTGCCTGCTCCTTTTAGTCATGCTCACAGCAGCCTTTCCTTCATCCATGAAAACACACATATCACCTAGTTGTAATTTCCTGTTTACTTATCTCTATATTCCCTTCAGTTGTAAGTTCCATGAGGACAGTGACTGGAGTGGGTTGAACTGTGTTCCCCAAAAAGTTAAGTTCTAATCCTTGTACCTTGGTACCTGTGAATGTAACCTTATTTGGAAATAGGGTCTTTGTAGATGTAATCAAGTTAGGATGAAGTCTTATTGGATTAGAGGGGACCTTAGTCCAATGACAGTGTCTGTAAAAGAGATAGGAGAGGAATACTTGGACACAAAGACATACTACCCAGGAAAGAAGGCCATGTGATGATGGAAGCAGAGATTGGAGTGATGGTGCCAAAAGCCAAGGAATGCCTGGGGCCTCCAGAAGCTGGAAAAGGCAAGAAGCGTTATCTTCTAGAGCTATAAGAGGGCACGTGGTACTGCAGACAGCGTGGTATCAGGAATGAGACAGTATACATTTCTATTGTTTTGAGCTATATGCATTTGGTGGTAATTTGTTACGGCAGTCCTAGGAATCTAACACAGTGACCACACCTGCATTGTTTAGATTGGCACTACACCATCTTATGCTAGAGCCACCAGTCTTAGAATTTCCCTTAGAGCAAGTCAGCCCTAGAGCCATATTGTGGGGTAGATCAGAGCCAGAAGCTACACTGGCCCTGCTTCGTGAGCTAACAATGTGCTGCTTCCATATTCTGTGTCCTGGTAGCTTCACTACGAAGTCAGCATGCAAGATCTCAGAATCCAAGGATGGCAAACAGATTTTACTTGGATTTCCTAGAGTATTATGTTGCATAGGATTCTCAAGCTGCATTTGAGGCATTTATTCCATTTATTCAACAATTATTTATAGAATGCCTACTATGTGAATACATCAGGTAGTATTCTAAGTCCTGGAGATCCACAATACACAAAAGAGCAAAATCCATTAACCAGTCAACCAATCAAACAATCCCTATCTCCATAGAGCTGACATTGGAAAGAGTGCCGTGATAGATTAAAGATGGCTTCCATAAACATAAGACAGAGGAATAGACGCAGTTTTTCCCTATATTTGCTGTCCTTCCAGATTGGATCTAATCATAGCATTGGATTTTCAGGCAGTTCCACAATTGTGTACATCGCATCTTTGGAACTCATATAAACAACTAGCTCCACTCATGTCTGTTGATGGCTCTTATTTCTTATTTCCATGATGAAAGAGCACAGGAGCTGTTTGAGGAGGGGAGCTGAGTATTTCATTACTATACCAAACAGATTGCTGAAGCCCAGGGGAAGAGATAAGGACATTTACCTGCCTGCATCAGAATCTCAAGGAATTCAGAATACGTATCAGTGAAGCAAAGAATTCCATTTTCCATTAAAGAGTAAAAGCTAGACGTTGGAAGGTGTTGTAGACATCTTTAAAATAATAGCCGTGTAGCTCAGCCTTACCGTCATCTTCTTAAAAATACCCACGCCATGAGAACCAAGTGGAGAAAGAAGTGAATGCACAGGCTGAAGCGCAAAAGAAGAAAGATGAGGCAGAGAGGTTCAAGTGAACTGCTAGGTTGTGCACCCATGGAAGCTACAGGCGCAGAAATGAGGAATCCAGAGGCCAGGGACACTGGAACAAATTGTTGGATTGCGATGCCTGCTGTCTAGAACTTCTCAATGAATCTAGAAAGTCCATTGCTAAGTGAATCATCTGCTGTTGTAGCTGAAGAAAAATAAAATAAAATAAAGTAAAATAAAATAAAATAAAATAACATAAAACAAAATAAATAAAATAAAATAAAAAAGCTATGTATAGTTGTCCAGAATGAGGCTGGTATGGGGCTGAATGTGTCGTTAGCTGAACTTCTGAGAAATAGTAGAAAAAATGTAAGCTAAATTTAAAGACTTAACCAATTCAATATGCAAATATGAATTGCACACAGACACACACACACTTTCAATTTCAAAGGATAACTTAAGGTGTTTCCTTGATCTCAATCTCAGCTCTAAAATTTGGTGAGAGTAAAGAATCAACTAGAAACAGATGCTGTGTAGCAAATCTGTTTTTCAGACTAATAAAATTTCAGTGTTTGTGACAAAGCTAAATTCTCCAGCCTGTGTAGACATTTTTCTATCAACACACCAGACATCTCAATTCCTGTTATGCTACCTCTTCTGACCATACTTGAAGTTTTTGTTCAACTACTTAAAGCAAAATGAGTTCTTTCATTGTAATTCAATGTTGTGAAAAATAGGAAATAGAAAATAATTTTGGCCAGAGAAAATCTAAGGATATTATGGAATATTATGGATATGTCAGGGGGATACTTAGCTTCAAGGTGAGGTATGACTTCAGTGTGAATTTTCTGGTAAATATTCTGGCAAATATTCTATTCTCTGTCAGCTGGTATCTGAGGAATGACTTCAATGTTTGACAGGTACAGACATTGTGCAAATTTGACCTGTTTTCAATCTGGCTTGTGACATGAAGTCACTTAGAGCTACTGTAACCCTAAGGTCCTAACAGAATTACAAGGATCTCTGAGTCTGTCTAATCCAGCTGTAGGGTTATGGGAAGCAATGTCCTTTCTCTATGACCTCAAAGCCCTTCTCAACTTCATAATTTCTTTTTGTACGAAGAGGTCCTGAGCTCAACCTAATTGAGTGACACTGAGCACTGAATCTTATTGAGTTCTTGATAGTATGAAACTGTCTGGTTAAACAATTTGTACTATCTGCATACACTAATTTATGGATATTTTTAAATAAATTATGCACTTTGGTGATGTAACCAATAATTCTTAAAGTAAGCTGAAGCCACTGACAGACTACTAAATATACTTCACAACTCTCTCAGAACCCAAGTCCATTCTCAGTTCTTACTGAGGGATATGAAATTCCGTAGACTTTTATTTTCATGTAGGACTTAAGACAATTTATGACTAAATTAATGGGTGAGCTATTAAAGTTACTTAAATTTGATATTTTCAAAATAAATTAGCACATTAACGGAGCATACTGAGGACTTAAATTCAGTATTTGATTATGAAGACCAGCTGGCACACTATGCTATGAAATGTGGTTGAGTTTGAATATTTCATGCATTAACATAACTTGAATGCCAGAACCCTGGTGTTAATAAGGCATCAGTGGTGGTTGTCTTAAATAGGTGGCATTTTCAGATGCTGTTCTTTTCTGCATTTCCATTCTAATTTATTAGTATTTTAGCCACATTATTATCTGTTTATTTAGTGTGGCAGTTTGGTTAATGTTATAGTCCATGGGGATGTATATGAGGTCAGACAATGAAGTTTGTGAACTATCCTAGAAAAAGGGCTGCATACCTCATTGCTGAATATCACTACAGTCACCTTCAAAATACTCTCCGTGGGAAGCTATGCACTGACACCAGCACCTAGTCTGCCCTTCAAAGCAATTTTGGAACTCTTTATCTGGAATGGTCCTCAGAGCTGTCCTTGTATTACCCTTGATGTCCTCAATGCCATCAAAATGTCTTCCTTTCAATATTGCCTTTACCTTCAGGTAAAGAAAGAAGTCATCAGGGGCCAGATCAGGTGAGTAGGGAGGGTGTTCCAAGACAGTTATTTGTTTACTGAATGAAAACTCCCGCACAGACAGTGCCCTGTGAGCTGGTGCATTGTCGTGATGCAAGAGCCATGAATTGTTGGCGAAAAGTTCAGGTCGTCTAACTTTTTCAAGCAGCCTTTTCAGCACTTCCAAATTGTAAACTTGGTTAACTGTTTGTTCAGTTGCTACAAATTTATAATGAATAATCCCTCTGATATCAAAAAAAGGTTAGCAACATAGTTGTAGCAAGTTCGCAAATTTAGTTGTAGCAATTTTTTGTCAGACTGTGTATGTGTGTCAACAATATTTTTGGCCCATGAACCATAATTTCTGTAATGACTAAATTCTGTGTCTATGCTATGTGGTTTCAATAGGAATCATCCGTTCTATCATTTCTAAAATCTAACACACACACACACACACACACACACACACACACACACACACACCTCATGAGTATGTGTTTGCTTATATAGTGACATCTTTGTCTTAAGCTAGTTCTTTTTTCCTTTGGCAGTGGGAAATGGGTTGGGTGGCAGGCATGGCATGGGATATTGTATCTTCCCAAAGAAAGCCACACTGAAGAAGTCTGAGCTATAATGATATAGATTTGGATGTAATAAAATAGAACAAAGTAGATATAACATAGGTTCATAAAAAATGATACTCGTGTTTTACATTTTAATTCACACCATCTTTATAATAATTTTAAAGACCTTTAAGCATGTATTGTCTTTAGAAACTTTCTATAAACATAAAATACATATATCTATTTGCTCTCTTCTCCTGTTCTGTTATGAGGGAATGCTCCTGTACAGAGATATTTTTCAAAAGACCACATATCGCCAAACTAGAAAACAGTATCTGATATAAATCATATGCACATTATGTATATACATTAAGTGTGTATTCTTTGTACAGTATCTTGACAGTTATTTTCAATGCATTCTCTTTTCACTATTAGAGTGACACAGGGGGAGTTCTCATCTCAATTTGTATTTGACTCCTCGCCATCACCTATCTGAGAAATCATCCAACTGGAATAAAATGACCAAGCTTTCTAAAATGCAAAGTTGGCCCCTAATCTTTAAAAAAATTCCTAGATAATGAAGAAAACATCACCTTGGTAGCTGAATCCTTATTGGAGGAAGGAGGCCACTTCCTATTTTCCTTTTCAGTCAAAAGTCTGAGCTTAACACACAGTCTTACTACACAAAACATAATCATGTTCAGTGTATTGTGACAGGTATTTTTCAACATCTAGACACTCAAATTAGAGTTGTACAGGCTACATGATAATATTGAGAACAAACACTTGTTCTCGTGGGAGTGCATTTAATCACGCGATGTACTTTACCATCTATTTAGAAATTTGAAATCACTCAGTGGCTGAGCTGCCACAAAACTTACTTTTAGACACAATACTTATGCATGAATCATAGCTACCGTCTCCATGTCACCTGGTGCTTGTGTCAGTATTGGAGTAAGAGACATAGAGACAGGAATGGGCTCTAAACAGTAAATGTGCTTATAGCATCAATCTATTCATTGGAGTCAGTAGCTGGGGAGACAGTTTCTGACATAAAATTTAACTTCATGTGTAAATCAAGCACATGTTACTTTTAGTCTAACTGGAACTCAAAAAGATATCTCTTCTAGAAGAGATCCCTTTTATCTTTTATATTTTTTCTTGATATGTCAATAAAAAGATGCATCTTTCTATCTTTATCCTCCATGTTGACAGATTCTAGGGAAGAATGTTTCAGTGCAAGCAGCATACTAACCTACGCCAGAGCCATGAAACATACAAACACAACTCTCCCCTTCCCATCCTCATTCCTAATTTTCTTCAGGATGTCTCAAAAATTACCTATTTCAAATACTAAAATCAACTCTAATTGTACTTTTACATTTAAAATCTTCAGTACTTTTATCACAGATAGATTGCTCTATGACTGATATAAAATAGTTTTATAAATATAGTGATTTATAACTCTAGCTGGGTTATAATCTTTGCATATTTGTTATCCTTATCATGGGGTTGGTTGAGATAGGCATACCCCTTAGCTAATGCTTTTGTGGTTAGGTCTCAAAATCACACATGGACCTGGATTCCTGAGTCACACCAGACCCACTGAGTTAGGATATCTAAAGGATACGGCCAAGTAATCCGCATTTTAGCCAGTATCCCAGGTGACTTTTATGAACATAGCTATTTGAGAACCACTGTTCTAGACAGATGCATTTCATCTATATACACTAAGCCAACACATAGCAAATGTTTAAGAGGACGGAAACTAGCATTTATTGTGTCCATTTATTATAGGTTACATCATTTAAGTTGTACACCAGTATTTTAAAAGAGATATTATCCACATTTTACCAAAGAGGACATACAGCCTCAGACACTAACGTCCCTTCCTGTTCTAGGATCCAATCCAGGGTACCACACTGCATTTAGAAAGCTGGGTTTGTAAATAATGGTGCTGAGAAAACTGAGCAGGTATTTGGAAAAATATATAATTAGATCTATAAAAATGGATGAACTACAAGAAGGTCAGGGACCTAAACGTAAAAAATAAAACTATAAAAATACTAGATGAAAACCATGAGCGAATTTCTCTTTCATCCCATTGTAGGAGAAATCTTTCTAACTATGTCTTAAAATTCACAGAGCATAAAAGAAATGATTAATAAATTTGGTAACAATAACAAATATTTGCGCATGGCAAGAAACATACTGTAATCAAAATCAAAAGAGAACTGATACATTGAGAGAAAATATTTTCAACATATATAACAAGACCAAGGAATAAAATCCCTAGTGTACAAAGAACTTTTAAACTTGAGGGACAAATAGTGAAAAACCAACAGGAAAATGGAACAAGACATGAAAGAGAGCTTCCAGGGAAAAAAAATGATAGAAAATAGCCCTTAAGTGTATGAAAAGATGTTCAAAATTACTAGTGATTTGATAAATAAAAATTAAAATACTGAGCTAACATTTCAGGTATCAAATCAGCAACTATTAAAATGTATGACAACACACCCTTTTGGCAAGGCTGTGGGAGACAGTGTCATATATTGTTCATGCAATGCAAATTGGTAAAAGCATTCTAGGAAAATTTGGTAATTTCTAACAAAGCTAATGCAGCATTTAACTTTTGACCAAGTGATTCCACTTCTATGAATTTACATCTCCACAATACAAAAACATACATATCCAAAGTTATTCTTTGTTGAATTGCAAAATACTAGAAACATTATAAATATATAAAGGAGAGTTGTTGAATAAATTATGGAAGACTATGCGGCAGTAATAAAAAGGATGAGGAAGATATATATAAACTGATACAGAGTGATTTCCAGGATATATCATTAAATACTTAAAAAATAAAGTTAAATGCAAGTGTATCTATGGTAAGCTATCTTGTAAGAGAAATGGGATATGAGAGAAAATATAATTATCTGCTCATCTATGCAAAAAAATACAGGAAAGATAAAATAGAAAATAATGAGATAGGTTACCTACAAATGATGGGTAAGAATGGAGTGGAAAGAATGACACGCTCTGAGTGTACCCTTTTGTATAGATCTGATTTTAGAACCATGATAATGTTTCATGATGATTAATTTTGTTTCAAGATAAAAAAATTAAATTCATATACCATGTGAAAGCAACCCCAAATGGAATACAAGTAGTAACAAGTGTACCTAACTGTAATACAAATCAACAACATAATCACACTGAAAGAGGTGGTGGGGGGAGGGAATAAGGAACATAAGTAACTTTGTGAGACAATATTTTCACAGTAGCTCTCAGGCTAAGGACAAAAGGAACTGTATACAGAGTACTCCAGTTAGTAAATTTGTTTTTCACAGGGTATTGATTTAGAAATTCTCAAATGATTTTATGTGTATTCTAGAATTGAGAAAATTAGTAAATATATTCTGGAAAATGAGATCTGGCTTCTGTTGTTGAAGAAAGGAATTACAGATAAGGAAAGGAGAAAGGCTAGAATAAACCCTGTGGTATTGGACTGAAAGTAGAGATATCACTTATAAACACATAGGTAAACACACACACACACACACACACACACACACACTCACACACACACAGATATAGATATAGATTCATGAATACGTGAGTGCATCCATACCTATTTTCCTAGCTCTGTCCACTAAAAAGTTCTAGAAGAAATGAGACTATAGTAACAACAAACACCTTAGCACTCAGATCTTGACAAAATTCAATATCCATCATGATTAAAATAAAAAATCCTATAGCAAACTGAGATTAATTGGACAGAATTATCTTGGACAAAACTGTCCTTAACTGGACAAAAATTATCTATAAAAGCCTTTAACATACATTATGATTAATAGTAAAAATATTGAAAATTCTCTTTCAAGATAGGATGCCACCAACACTTCTATTTCATATTGCACTAGAAGTTCTACTTGGTACTGTAAGCCAAGAAAATAAGTGTAAGGATTAAAAAGGAAGAGAAAAAATATTATTTATAGATGTATGGTTTTGTACATTAAAAATATAAAGGAATCTACAGTCATGTTATTAGAATGAAAAGACAGCTGGGCAAGTTTGCAGGCTAGAAAAATCAATACACAAAAATCAATTTTCTGTTTAAGTGACAAAATATAAAAAGAGTAAAATTTAAACAGAGAGCATTTACAATATTATAAAATATCAACTACCCAGGGAAAAAAAAAATCTATCAAAGTATGTCCAAGACTTCTGCACATATTATAACATTGTATGAGACAATCTTTATAAGATCAGATACTAGGAAATAAATCTGCCAAACCATATGCCAAACTTCTATTGAGATTGTTATAAAACTTTATGAAAAAGAATAAAGACCTAAATAAATAATTGATACATATACTATGTTCTCAGTATTGATCTAGAAATCCAAACAATCCTAATGAAAATCCCAGCAGGATTTTTATTAGAACTTGAAAACCTATTCCTAAAATGTAAATGGAGCAACAAATGATGGAGAAAAATAAAGCCACTCCTGAAGAAAAAACTGGGAGGAATTGCTCTGTTGGATGTTGTCTTAGTCTGTCTGGATTTCTGTAACAAAATAGCACAGACAAGAGAGCTTGTAAACAACAGAAGTATATTTCTCACAGTTCTGAATGCTGGAAATCTGAGCTCAGGCTGCCAGCATGGTTGAATGTGGGCCTTCTTCTGTGTTGTATCCTTACATGACAAAAGGGTACCAGGGAGGTCTGTGGGATCTGTCATGAAAACACTAATCCATTCATGAGGGCTCCACTCCAATCACCTCCCCAGCGCCTCACCTACTAGTCCCATCAACTCTGGGCATTGGGATATGAATTTGGAGGAACATTCAGACCTCAGGATATTAAGATTCCTATAAATCTACAGCTGGCAATGTTGTACTTCTTGACATGTGTAATGACTACACCGGTGTTTACAATATACATTAAGCTATGTATTTAAGTTTATTCATTTTATATTGGAATAGATAATTTCCATTGTGCTACGTTTCACAAGAGGGATATCTGAACAAGGAAATTTAAAGAAAAAATCTCTTTTTGTCATTCTGTCATTTGAATCAAGAATTATTTATGGGTATTAAATAGCTGGATTATAAATGGCTCAAAACCATGTAATATGTGATTTTTCTCAGTAGTATTTTGGCTAAATGCTGCTTGACCTGAGTGGAATTAACTATGGAAATCTCAAGTATAGTGATATTATCATATAAGAGAGGACTGTGTAAAACCTAGGACTTTTACCAAAATATCATATATATATATATATATATATATATATATATATATATATATATATATATATATATACATACATACATATATATGTATATATATGTGTGTGTATGTATATTTAATTAAAATTAATTAATTTAAATTTAATTTAATTAATTAAAATTTTTAATTTAATTAAATAACTACTCTTTATATAACACATTATTCAAATGCGTCAGAGACAGTAAATACTGCCATTTTTGGCTGAACAAAAGAGCCCTCAAGTAATAGTGGGAGGGAAACAACCTAGGAAAATACTTCGTCTATAATTGTTTATTTCAAATAGGAAGTGAGTTTATAAAGAAGCCAGAGAGCATCTTTCTTGAACCAGAACATTTTCCTCAGTTCTTTTTCAATGTCAGTAAAAGTGTGTAATCTGAGGTCTTTTTTTTTAAACACTTTAGCCCTATTCTTCCCAGAAAATGTATCACATGTGTTTCTCAAATTATTCTGGTAGCCTGTCCTCTCTTTCATTTAGTCCTCCTCAGTCAGAATTACCTTTGCTTCTACATTCTCTTCCAGATTCTTCTTCTCATATTCTACCTTTTCCTCTCTATTTTCTCTCTCACTTTCTGAGTCCTCATGTTAAAATAGAAAGGATAAGATGCAAGAGGTTCAGAAAAAAAAATATGAGATAGAGGTAAAACAAAAGTCAAATGATCATAGAAGGTAAAACAAAGAAAGATAAAGAAGAAGAGACATGGAATGTTTAGTCTTGGGTAGGAAGGTGGAAGAGGAAGGAGAAACACAAAGACAGATCGAGGTAGTGAAATTTAGCCAGGGTGCTAAATTGGGTGTTATCACCTATGCTTCACTAATCCAAATATGACTGACAAAGCCATTTAGATAGTCTTCTAATGCAAATCAATTTCACTATGTATGGACTGAATCTGAGTAACTACCATTTTCTCTAACTGAAGGTTTATTATTTTCAAGAATATACTTCTAGAAGAGCAGGAACTAATACTGTGTTTCTCTCCTAGATAAGTTCAGGCACTCAAGTTTGGACTTTCAGAGTATAGTTGGAAAACCAGAAAGGACTGGTGTTTTTCCTATACAGTACTCTGAAAGTTACTTTGGGAATTTGAGGTGGTCCATGATGACGACCTTTCCTAAATCAAAAAGCAGTCAACCCACAGGATCTGATTTCAGTAAAAAAGACACTTGACATTTTCTGCAACTTTTCTAAACCCACCCTAACATTTCATTGTAGACCATCAATATAGAAGAGAAAAATAAAGCTGAGTTTCAAATCACAAATGATTTAGAGAAAAATAGCAATTTTCAAAAGTAAGTTTGAAACTCTTCGTTAATGAAATTGGGCACTTCCATTGTTATCAATCTCCTACGTATATGTAGACACCACACCACCAGCCCAAGAAATGGAATAATTATAAACACCACGGATACAGATTATCATGCCAACAAACATGTTGTCGATATTGGCACTGGGAGACATGTTAGGGAGCTCTCATTCAACCCTTTTTAATTTTTATTGAGAAACTGATACCTAGGGGTGAGAATCAAAATAATAATATTAATTGATTGTTTACTATGTGCCACCAATTTACATGTCTTAAATTATATTTAATTTATTCCTCATAACAGCACAATGACGTAGGTACTACTAATACCCCCATTTTATATTTTGCAGATAAGAAACCTTATCTGTAGAGAGCGATAAGTTAGGTAAGTGATAATGTCCCATACTAACGTTACGTTGAAGTTGTAGTTCAGTGAATTGTACAAGATCTCTACAAAATTTAACAACCAGCTTCTTCCTGTCAAGTCCTCAGCGAAGTGCTGAAA
Organism: Rhinolophus hipposideros; assembly: GCF_964194185.1. Classification (NCBI taxonomy): domain Eukaryota; kingdom Metazoa; phylum Chordata; class Mammalia; order Chiroptera; family Rhinolophidae; genus Rhinolophus; species Rhinolophus hipposideros. The sequence goes on from NC_138053.1 coordinate 36,393,551, forward strand.
ATGAGATAAATGATAGGCAAAACAGACAGGATTCCTTGTACTCACAGAGCTTACAATCCAGGAGCCAAAGACAGTCAATTACGGAAGCAATCATGTAAAACCTTCCAAGTACACACTTAGGTTAAGTATGAGGAGACTATGGGAAGCAAACAGCAGACATATCTAACCTGGTAGGAAAGAGACAGTGCTGGGGAACAGGGTTGTATACAGTTTGCTCAGAGAACTGCAATCCAGATCCCTTGATTCCCAGGCCAGGGCTCTTTTCAATATCTCATGCTGTACCGCTTCATTAGGAAAAGGTCTACTCAGCCATCACTAGGGCTGCCTACCTGAGCTCTTCCGTTTGGTTAGTAAGCAAGTACAGTCAGTCAGTGTTGGTCACACCCCAGCAAATGGAGTGTTTATCTACTTCAGTCTGGGCATCAGCTTAAACACTTGTTGTACATCACCACTTAACACACAAAACTTGACTTTGCAAATAAAAGCATGCGTGTATTATGCCCACGATAATTATTAAAACATGACCTGCAGTAAGTAATAGCCACTACTAGATACTAATAGTTAAAAGGGTAAAATCAGTCCTAAATCAGGATACAAGTTCTGACAATTATGTTCACGAACCTGCTGCACCGATGTTGCTAAAATTTTTGATGTCAGAGGGATTATTCATTATGAATTTGTACCAACTGGACAAACAGTTAACCACGTTTACTATTTGGAAGTGCTGAAAAGGCTGTGTGAAAAAGTTAGACAACCTGAACTTTTCACCAACAATTCATGGCTTTTGCATCACGACAATGTACCAGCTCGCACGGCACTGTCTGTGAGGGAGTTTTCAGCCAGTCACCAAATAACTATATTGGAACGCCCTCTCTACTCACCTGATCTGGACCCCAATGTCTTCTTTCTTTGCCTGAAGATAAAGGAAATATTGAAAGGAAGAGATTTTGACGACATTCAGGACATCAAAAGTAATATGACAACAGCTCTGATGGCCATTCCAGAAAAAAGAATTCCAAAATTGCTTAGAAGGGTGGATTAGGCTCTGGCATCCCAAGGGGAGAACTTTGAAGGTGACTGTGGTGATATTCAGCAATGAGATATGTAGCACTTTCTCTAGGATGAGTTCATGAACTTAACTGTCCGACCTCGTATTCTTAGTTTAATTAATTTAGTCTGTAACTCCAAAATAATGTGGTTCAGAAGGTAAAACCAGAGGAAAGACCCAGGCCTGTTTCACCTGTGCTAGGTCATTCTGGAGGGCCACTTAGCACCATTGTAACAAACTACTTCATTAGGATGGCTATAATAAAAAAGATGGACAGTAACAAGTGTTGGAGAGCATGTGGAGAAATTGGAATTCTTTCTTTCTGGAGGGAATGGAAAATGGGCTGTCACTTTGGGAAACAATTCTGGGTATTTTCTTAGAAAATTAAACATATAGTTTGGTACCACATGATTCAGTAATTTCACTTCTATATAACCAAGATAATTGAAAATGTACATCCACATGAGAACGTGCACACAAACAGTGGCATTATTCATAGTAGCCAAACAATGAAAGCAATCCAAATGTCTATCAACTGATGAAAAAACAAAATGGGGGATATCCATACAAGGGAATATTATTCAGACATAAAAAGGAATGAAGCAATGATATATGCTACAATATGGAGAAATATTAAAAACATAATGCAGAGTGAAAGGAGTTAGACACAAAAGGCCACATATTGTATGCCTCCACTAATATGAAATGTCCACAATAGGCAAATCCATAGACAAAAAGCAGATTAGTATTTGAAGAGGCTGCGGGCAGGGGAGGATGGAGAATGGTTACTAATGAGCATGGGTTTTTTGGCGGGGAGAGAAGCTAATGAACTTTTCTAAAACTAGATAGTGGTGATAGTTGCACAACTTTGTGCATAACTCTGGGAATATATGAAAAAAGCCCCACTGAATTGTACACTTTAAAAGGGTGAATTTCACAGTACGTGAGTTACACCTCAGTCAAACTACTAAAATTGATGTCTAAGGACATGTAGCTTTTATAGAAGTCATGAATATAGTTAGTATTTTTATACATTTCTGTCCACCCAAAACAGAGTATAAAATTGAGGAAAATGTGAGTTAATTCAAGCCTAAAAATACTTTTACCATAAATATGGAGCTACTTTATGCAAGTATGACTTTTCCACTCCATTGCCTCTGTTCTCCACTTCATTTCCATTCATACACATAAGCAAAGCCATTGAATGTGACTTTTCATTCTGACCTGGTACTGTAAACTCCAGTTTTATTTCTTCTCTTATCTTGTTCTCCTTGCACTTCTCTCTGTCTCTGTGTTCTCCATGTCCTCAGGCAACTCTTCCCATTCTTTGGTGACACTGAGGAACACCCTTTTTCTAGGTCATGAAAACACTTGCCAGAGGGCAGCTAATGTGCAGGACACTGAACCTTGAAGCATGTCCTCCTCCTGGATCAGAGCTTCTTATCCTTCTGTGACCCCCGGCCTACCTGTCAGCGCTTTCATTGTCTAGCTGTTGACCTTGTATCTTTTCCACCCATTTTGGTTGGATGGATCTGGAATTATTAACCAAACAAAGCGTGGTTGCTAAGCCTGGAAAGACCAAAGCTGTTCACAGACTGCTTCCTGTTTGCCCTGCATGGTGTGGGCAAAGGGTAGGGCAAGGCCTCGTTCTGCTTATGTCTGTTTGTACAGGAGATGAAGAAGGCTTTTTGTGTCTTGCTTATCCAGACCCATTCATTCAAAATTGCTTTCAGGATCCATCTGTAGTAAAATCTGAAAATGTGCTATGCACAATTACACAAGCAAACACAATGTCCCAAGACAAATATGCCCTATTAGTAAGCAGGCCAGAGTTGAAGTAAAAACAGGTGTTTCCTATATTAGGTCTGATTGCCTACATGTGTGGCTACTCTGAAATTATTCCTTAATTACTTTGAAGGGTTAGCTCCAACAGAGAGGGAGAGAGAAAGCTCCAACAGGAGTCCTGAGGGCTCTTTGTTCCTCTGCTGAGTTAAAGCTTAAGTAGTTGAATCCTGTAATTACTTAAATATTTTTTAAATTACTTAAATATTTTCATGGCCCATTTTTCCTAAGCCAGCAAATTATATATTTCAAGTACTAATTAATTTTCCTCTCAATATTATTTTTGGATGATCACAGGCTTTATTCACTTAGTTACCCATTTTGATAGGGACCTTACTTGATTTTGTGCTACATGGTCGATGTGCAAAATGCTCCTGACCTTGGAATCTATATCATGTTATGTGACTATAAGAGAAATTAATTATATAAAAAGAGATATAAGGAGGCATTCTGCCATGTTTGTGTTGCCAACACTGGACCACTCTAATCAGACCTGGAAAGCAGCCATTTATTTCTGGTAAGTAGAAAAGACTGATGATTTTATTTGTTTCTCAACCTCAGTATTTTCTATGGAAAAAGGAGAACAGACCATGTTAGGAGCCACTAAACTGCCTAATCAAGGGGACTAATCACGTATAATATAGGAGCACTAACTATATTCTTGGTATCACAGTAGGCACTAAAATGATGGTAAAATTATAAATTGAGAATATTAAAACTAATTTGGTACTTGGAATGCATAAATAAAGGTGATTAATAATAAATGCCAAAAAATGGGATACATTCCCATGTATGGTGAGATCTGGGGGTGTGAGCAGGGTAAAGATAACGTGGGAAAATGGGATAACCTAGAAACTTCAGTTTATTGACATAATACTAAAAATGGATTAATCCTGAAAGTTTTTATGACAACCCTTAAATCAAAGATATTAAGGATTAAAAGCATTAAGTAAAGAGGCCAATTTCCCACAGATAAAGAAAATGGACCCTGGGCCCAAATCAGTTAGGTTTAACTCTAAGACCTCATGCCCTTAAATTCACAATATTCCTTTTGATCTGAGATTATGTCCATTCCTAGTTCTTTGAGCAATAATATACTTTCTTTTATTATACTGTGGTGATGACAGAAACATTTGTTTAAGTGTCTTTTCTTGGCAATAAACTAAAAGTTGGCAGCTCTGTGTTTGTTTACCCTCCTCTCCAACCCTTTAATTTTACTGACCCATGAAATCCCATAGTCTAGTAATTACTTCTCTAGATCTAAATTTCTATAAAGGGGCAGATAGTAAATATTTCAGGCTTTCTAGGCTATACTGTACCTTTTGCAACTACTCAGCTCTGCTAATGGAAAGCAGCCATAGGCAGCACATGAACAGACAAGTGTGGCAGCATTCCAGTACAATTTTATTTATGGACACTGAAATTTGAACATTAACATTTTCATGTGTCACAAAACATTATTCTTTCAGTGTTTCAACTATTTAAACATGTCATGACCATCCTTAGCTCTCAGGCTGTACAAGAATAGGTGACAAGACAGATTTGGCCCTCAGTCCATAGTTGACTGACAATAGACTAGACAAGCTGTTAACACATGAGAACAGGGAACAAGAAGATGTATCTTGATCGTTTCCCTTAATGTAAATATATATCATTTTTAATCAATTTTCCAGAGCAAAATTGGTCACATAAGACGAGATTCACTAAGTTTTAAATCCCAACTATAAGCTGCACAAATGAGTTATAAACCCAGCACAGAGAGAAGTTACAGCTGGCTGTCTAGGTGGACCTTTTGAGGTGCATGTCCCATCACAGTCCTTGTGCTGGGAGGGATGGCTTCCAGAGCAGGACAGTCACCAATCCATACTGAGTTCAGGAAGAGACAGAAAGAGAAAAAAAAATACAACTTCCTGGGGACTCACTTGTGCAAAATCATACGGGTGGGAACACTTGTGTTTATTTTGAAAGACAATGCATAAATCAAAGGATTGGATTTGGCAAAGGAATAATTGAAGATAAAGTTGCAAACATGGTTAGAGGAGGGCTTAAGGAGAGCTAAAAGTTTGTATCTCATTTTGGAGGTCTAAAGTTGAAAGGGAATTATCAGGAGCTTCACCTAATATATGGATGATTTGTTTTGTCTGTATAATGTTTTTATATATTTGAACCAATCTGTCAAAATGCAGTTTCTCTTGAAAAAAAATCAGATCTGGCAACACTACCCCAGTGTTGTTCTCACCTTAAAGAATATGAGTACCCAGTTTTTTAGTTTCAAACTCTTCGTACTGATTTATGTCTGTCTTGTTTCATTTGTTTTTGCTACAGCAATATAGAAACTTCTCTCAGATTATTGAAGCCATCATGCTGTCATTCATGTCTAGGCCTACACACACACACACACACACACACACGCACACACACACACACTCACACACTCATCATCCAACTACAGCCTGGCATCTCCTTTAGGGATAACATTAAATATGCCCTCTTCCAAGTAGCCTTCCATGATGTGGCAAATTTGAATCAGACATTTCCATAGCATTCTGTATTTTCCTGTCATTTATCCATTAACAAACATTTATTGAGTATGTATAGTGCCAAGTACTGTCCTGCGTGCTGGGAATACAAAATTACATCCCAGTCCTCTTACAGCTTAAATTCTAATGGAGGGTGACAAACATTAAATTAATAGACAAGTAAATAAGTAGTATGTAAGATAGTGACAAGGGTTATAGCAAAAAGTAAATCATGATAAGGGGGCTGAGTGCTACTTCTGTAAAGTGTTTAGGGCAGGCCTCAATGATAATGTCAAATTTGAGCAGAGACCTAGAGAAAGTAAGGGAGCAAGTCATGTGGACATCTGGGAGAAGACTGCCAGGCCGAGAGGAGAACAAGGGCAAAGGCTCTGAGGTGGGCGTGTGTTTGGTGTCTGAGGTCAGGGTGGCTGGAGCAAGGTAAGAAAGGTGGAATGTGGTTGGAGAAAAGGAGGAAATGTGGTCAGATCTAGGCCTGGTGGGGCCATGGCAGAACTCCAGCTTTACTCTGAGTGACATGGAAAGTTAATGGAGAGTTACAAATGAGCGGAGTGCTGTGATCCGACTCATTTTTAACAGGATCATGCTGGCTGTTGTGTTAAGGGCAGACTGTGGCAGGCGATCAAAGGACAGAAAGAGGGAGATGCATTAGAATGTTGGTCTGGTATTTTAAATAAAAATTGTGTTGACTTGGGCTAGAGCAGTAGCAATGGGAATGAAGCAAAGAGGAATGGAGAGCTTTGAGAGGTCTGAGATAGAATTAATCAGATGGGACAGATGACTTGGTGTGAGGAATAATGAAAGAGAAGTCCAGGAGAGCACTAATAAGCGCTGGGTGGTAGCATCATAACTGCTGTCGATGTCTCTAAATCCTTCGTAAAACAGAAGCTCAAGGAAGCAAACACAATTTTGTTCACAATTTTATCCCTAGCACCTAGTGCCGAGTGGGCCCTCAAATGTCTGAGTAAATTAATGAATGAAATAATATTAAAAAGAGATTTTGGAACCAAGACGAATTTGGAAGACAGAATGCAGAACGATAGGCTTAATTAGCTTGGAAAAGTTGAATGTTAAACCGTCTGGATTTTCAAGTGATGGGTGTGAGTGCTGGGGAGTTTTTACATATCACTACATACTTTAAAGAGATTTTGCCTCCAGGAAAACCTGTAAGGAAATAAAGATTTTCATGAGAGCATGGATCACAAAATGGCAGTCCAGATCAGTATGTTTGGCTCACTAGATATTGGTCCTCACAAAGTTTTAAAATTTTCAATTTAGTGACCAGCATTTAAGCCACTAGAATTCTTATAAATATGTATGTTTCTAGTTTCTTTTGAAAAAATGAAGGTCTGACCATATTGGCCTCTTATTCCTTCCTGGCAAATACTGGCTGAGCTAAGTCCCATCCACCATGTGTAGTGGGACTGAGTTGTCCTTTTTCCAGGTCATCAGATTTGCCCTTGCTCTCTGGTATCCTCCAAACACCATGAATGCAGGAAGTTTCCCTTCTGTCATCTTATGCTTGCTTTTTTCACTCATTTAGTTATGTTTTCTGTTTTGGACCCAGAAGGAATTGTTGCCAGTTGTATCTGCATAGTGAGCTTGCCCTGTACTCAATGTCACTTCCCCACCTAGCTTCCCTTTCCTCAGCCTTCAGAACCCAGTGGGCTCATCCTTTCTTTCTTTCATCAGTAATGGAGACGTGACAGCTGCCAACCAGACAGAGACTTTGCCATCGTGGGCCTTAAAGTATCAGAAGAAGAAAATAACAAATCAACAAATAAATGATTACAATTATGGTCAAAGCTATGGAGACAAAGAGAGTTTTCAACAAGACAGCAGATATGAAGGGAAGATACAATTTAAGTAAATTGTTCAAAGGAAGCCTGTCTGAGGAGGTGACAGTTTAGCTATGTGAAAAGCCAGGGAGGGAGGGTTGTGAGCTAAGGGAACAGCATGACAAACATCCTGAAGCAGAGAGGAGCCTGGTATTTTTGAAGCACTAATAAAAGGAGGCCAGGGCTGCTGGGAGACTCTCAGGGGAGACAGCATGAGAAGATTAGAAGGGAGGCAGGCAAATCAAATCCTGTAGCACATTACGGGCTATGGGAAGAGTTTTTGCTTTATTTTCAGTGCCATTTATTTTCAGGTACCCACCTGATCTATAATAGGTCCATAATAAACATCAACACTTGTTTCCAAGAAAGGATCTGTTAAGGAACAGAGTTATTGGAACTATAACAGCTATATACGATGGCAGAGGGGCAGTAGAGTGGGGGAGGGAGTTATCACTTTGTGAGGGGTATAAATGTCTAACTCTGACATTGTTTTGTCCACCTGAAACAAATAATAATAAAAAAATAAAGAAAGAAAAGAAAAGAAAAGAAAGGATCTGGAATGTTTTCGTATTTAACTAAACCACTGGTGGGAGTGAACATGTTACCTCTCTTGGTGGAGGTGAATTTTTAATCAAAACTTTTAATTAAAAGAATAAATTAACTATGGCAAAATGAAATGAATCAGCAGAACTCACAGAGATTGAAACATGAAGACTGATTATCCCTGAGATGATATATTTGGATAAAAGAGGTTTGACCTTGGAAAATATTTGGCACGGGATTAAATTCAAACTGTAAAAAGTGAGCTTTAAAATATTAACAGGCGATATTTATTTATTATTTACACCAGCACCCCACTTATTCAGAGGTCATTTATCGGGAATATTTTGACAAGACTTATCAAACTGGGAATGAAAAAGAAAATGGCTCATAAATTTTAAAGGAAGCTGCTAAAATCAGGTACTTTGACAGTGAACAATAATGATAGCTGACAGTCTTGCAACAAAGGTAGTGAAAGGAAAATATTAAAAGTAGTGGCAGGAGTTTCGCAGGTTTATCCACCTAGAGCCATAAGAAGTGGGCAAACAGCTTCCAGGGGCTCCCTCGCTCCTGAGGAGGTCAGTGTCTGGATAGCTGTGCTTTATTTATTTATTTTTCATAGTGACAAACCTGACAGGTGGAGGTAATACTGAGTCATGCTATAGAGAGTCTGTTTTAGAAATTGGAGAAGGATGAAAAACATGAAAGAAGGACTCCTTTCTGGAATGATTATATAGAAGCAGTAGCGTTAAATGGCAGGCTTTGTTAATTCCATCCGCAAATAATCAGAACTGCTTTCCACATGTTCCAGTAGCAGAGAGACAGAAAGCCCCGCTTCACAGAGCTAACATCAGCATGTCAGCCTGCAGAAGGCGTTGGAAGCCACATGACAAGATGAAAACCTCAAGCTTCAGATCTGGGATGTTTGTTTTACGTGGCGTGTACATTCTCAGCTGATGCTGGGCATGAGGGCCACCGATAAGGTGTCTGTATTTGCATCTAAAAGTTTGCATAGAGAGGCAAGACGCTCCTTAATTGTTACGACTAAGTAGAAGATGTATTACCTTCTTATTCTGGTATCACCGCCTCAAATGAAACGCTTTTAATTACTAGAACAATGGTGTCAAGGTGTATTATCTGTATCTCTGTATAAACAACTCAATCTTATTTCCAGAGGTTATTTATAGTTTGCCTTAAATGAAAGTCACCTATTGGCCACTCTGTGTATTTCTGATAGCACCTAATCACTGAGAATGAGGCTTCCAGGATTCATTTTTTAATGCACAATTTCTCTTCTATAAAAAAGAATTTTCCACTTCTGTTTATTCTTTACAGAAGTTGGAGATAGCTTTCCCTGTCTGCGAGCCAGGACAGAGCTTACTCCAGGACATGCTGCAGGATAGGCGACCTAAAACCCTGCCGGCTCTGTTTGGTCATATTTCAGTCGTTCAGGTTCCAAGGGTGGCTTTCTTGCCATATTCTTGGATTGTTATTTAAAATGTATTATTGTCATGTGCCTGTATTATTCTTTTCTTATACCTTTATTTCAATTGGCTCACTTTTTTAGCCTAAAATCATTTAGAAAGGACAATTTATATCACTATCACAAATGGAAACTTAGCGTCAATGATCACAAATAGAGGATACCGATAAAATAAATGCTCTGTTGCTTGCCAAAGTCTCTGAGTCAAATGCCTGCTTTCACTTTATTGGCAAATGTGATTAGCAGGAGTTTTAAAAGCAGACTAGCACCAAACTGAGCCATTCTTGATGGTATCTCAAGGCTAAAACAGAAAATACATCTCTTTAAGATTCAATATTCTTTAATTCAGGGGTTGGTGAACCACCTAAAACCATTTCAATTACCACTGGTAAAACACTTGAGAAATAGGGGAATTTTTCTAATAAACAATGTCTATTTAGTTTACCATGGAAAGGGACTGATCTCCCAGTGTTTTGTGTGTTCCATCAGGCTCAACACAGAACTGGGTATAGGACAGACACCTCGTAATTACCAGCTTGCTGCGTTGAACCATGACTGCACCCCTCCCTCTGCCAGACATCCACAAAATTGCTTCTTATGCTTACAAGGATTTGGACATGGTGAGATGGCTGAATTCCTGGGTAATTAACTCATAGTGCTAGAATATTTGACAGTGAATGACCAACACCACTTTTGTATGATGATGACACAAAAGTAGCAATATAGTATTTTCAAAGGGAAATTCACTTTGGACCTAGGTTCAAATCTAAGCTTAGGAGCTGACTAGTTTCAGATCTCGGCCAGGTTATTTCATCTGTCTGGTGTTGCTTTCCTTGTCTGTAATATGGATCTGATAATACCTTTCTCATAGGAATGTTGTCAGGAAATGAGGTAACATGTCATATGGCTGTAATTTATAACACAGAGATAGGCTACAATCGCTCTAAGGCCTTATGTTGCAGTTGAGAAAGAAAAATATATATCTTAGGAGAGGTAGGCAAACTTAAAAAAAAATCATTTCTATAGATACAAATTAAAAAGAAATCTTGAGAAAATTGTTCAGGCATTCCAGATCAAAACTCCAGCTCATTAGAACTAACCAAGGCCAGTTTAAATTAGTTTGTTTTTGTCTTGATTCATCTAGATGGTTTTCTAAATTCTTCTCTCTTTTGAAGCATGGATACATCTGTAGTATGAAGCAACAGATGTGCCACTTTACCCGTCCTTGTTTTAAGGATATTCTACAAATTGGAGCATTATTTTTAGATTTAAGGTTTTCACTTGATGCCAAAGCATTTCTTCTCATTAGATCAATATACCAAAACTTGTGACTGAGTCTAGTTACCTGAAAGGCCAATGAATCACACCCCATGTACACTTGGGAAACAATTACTCACGCAGACATCAGCTGCATATTGCCAACCGGGAGTGGCTCAGACTATCATGGTCGATAGAAAACCACACTTGAGTCTCCTCTAACAGTGCTTTACAGTGACCCCCAAAATACCTCCTGTAGCTACATTAACACATTATTGTGATATATTCACAATTTCCATTTTCCTTTTTACACAGTTCCACTCTTGATTTCATAAAGAAATTCAATTTCCTTAAATGGAATTCAAATTTACAGTTTCCTTTACTTACAGACCTCTCTAAAAGCAATCTGCTAAGCTTCACTGTACATAGGTAGTAGTGAAATAAAGTTAATCTGGAAAATAACTTTGTGGACCAATTATAAATCACATTGTTTACATATTTTCGTCAAAGGCAATTAATGACTCTGCCTGAGTCAGAACCAGTAGGATTCAAAATTGAATTTACCTATACACGTTATGGTGAAAATTAACAGAAAAACAAATATTCCATTGACATTTTTTAAATAGCTATTTCTGATGTGTTTTGAGGTTCAGAAACAATGACTTTGAGGAACTGTTTTTCATCATATCATGCAAGCTCATTTTCTGTATTCATTCTCCCTTAACAGAAATAAACAGGATCATCTGGGTTTCTTGGTTTTTGTTTTCTTTATAATTGTTGGGGGTCATGTTTCTTGATTGTCTGAAGTCATTCCTTAGCTACTTGGAATTTCTGTGACAGGATTTTTAAAGAGGCATCAATTGCTTTACTTTCTTTCCTTTATTCATTCATTTAACAGTCATTTATTAAGAACTAGGTAGTGCTCAACACTGAGTTAGATCCTTGGAGGTAATACATGGGCGGCAAGTGGTACACAAAGGTGTTTGAGACTAGGTCCCTGGCTTCCAGGGGTTTACAATCTAAGATTATATAGAATTCATATAAGTAATTAAAACTATATGACAGAAGGAAATGAGAGATGCCCTAGAGTGCTGTAGGGAAATTAGTGGAATAATCGGAGGAGAAGACATAGGTCAAATTTTGGAGGATGGGCAGAATGTCAGCAAAGGAAGATGGTGTAGAAGGAGGGCCTCGGAAGAGAACTTTCTTAGTATGAACTCATTCAATTTAGTCTAATGATGTCCTTTACTGAGCAACTGTAAGGGTAAGACACCTGAAACGCTGAGAGATAAAAGTATGAATATAAAATAATCCCTGCCTATAAGAATGATGTCTACAAGGTCCAGCATCCAAATTATAGAAATTCCAAGAATAGAGAACACACAATACTGGTCAAACAAATGAGTTTCTGGATTGTCCTTCAGATTTCCTGAACGTGAGCTTCCAGATTGAAAGATACACTAAGTGTCCAACACAATGGATGAAGCAGACTGAGTACACCACTGTGAAATTTTAGAACACTGTGGGAAATTTAAGATCTCCAGAAAGAAAATAAAGAAAACAGGATTCATGAAAACTTTGAACTTCTCGACAAAACTTCTGGCAGCAGTTAAGACCTTAGAGCGATGTTTACAATATTCCAAGAAAAATTACTTTTCCAACATGGAATACACATCCTACTAAATTCTTGATTAAATATGAGGGTAGAATTAAGGCATTTTCAGATATGTGCCCTTTCTCGGGATTCTATTAAAAGGTGTGTTTTATGAAAGGGAAAAATACCAAGAGGGTAAAAAATATAGGATTCGGGAAATTGGCTCAAACTCAAAAGGGTGGTGAGAGAATCCCTGATGAAGGAGCACAGAAGTGTATGAAGAGAGCCCTGTCCAGACAGGACAAGCCAGAAGACTCTGGGAGAATGTCCTGAGGAAGACGAGAATGATGGATCAGTTTGGATGGATCAGTATGGATACATTTGAACATAACAGGAGAGTCAGACAAATGGGTGCGAATTCAGAGATGAATTGGTGATAAATATACAGAAAACTAAGTAAAGAACACACATGACTAAATGTATAAAAAGAGGGGAGTAGCCATAGTAGACAATACGCCTCAGGGGTGAATAGACTTTACATGGTCTAATCATAGAAAACACCGACTGTATGCTTGAGTAGGTTAGTGATATAACTGTATGAAGAGACAGAAGTTACTATGTGTGGCTAGAGCACAATGGTGGTTAAAGAGAGCGAGATGCTGTTAGGTTAGATAATGCCTAAAGCTGAAAAACATCAAGGAAAGGGAAATATTTAGAGATATAGAAATAAAATGAAGGGAAAATACTGAAAGCTGAGAAAGTAGACAGGGTTGTGTTAGAAGAGCTGGAAATAGGAGAGGCGAAGGAAGGCAAAGGACTGTTGTTTTTCATAATACGCCTAGCAGAAGTGGTTGATCTAATTATGCATATAGCGATACAAATAAAACACCAGGTGTTTTTAAAGGTACTATTTTTCTTTACCATTTACCCGGAAGTCTAGGTTTAGGGAATAGTTGTACTTTTTCATGGCATATGATCCAAGTAAGCAGCAAACAGAAATGCCTTTGAAGTTCTCTGCTGGCCTACCTTTTCTGATCAGTGATACTGTGATCTTTGTGTCCCAATGTCTTAGACCAGAGTCCTCCCTCACGTGACTGTGACAATTTGAACTAGCTCTTGATATTTAGAGGTTTTGGGTTGATCTTCCCGAAAGGAACTAAACCCACAAAGAGCTTCGAGAGTTTAAACACTGAGGGAGACACATCCAACCATCCACAGCTTGTTCTGATCTGGTAAGGCAGCAAACAGCAGAAACATCTTATAGTTCCAAGCTTCTATAACAGTCAATAGAGGGCAGAGAAACTGTTCTCCTAGCAGCTGGTACAGTGCTTAATACTTGGTAAAAGCATAATAACATTTACTGAATGAATGAATGAATGAATGAATGAATGAAATATAGAAAATTACTTTCTGAACAGCTGATAGGATAGTCTGTACGCCAGTGTAAAACATTTGGTTACTTGCTTTCATGTCTCCTTTAAATCCAGCAAGGCAAAGATTTAGAAAAAGTCAAAAGCCCAAAGGGACATTATTAGAAATATTTTATGCACAAATTTCCTGTTCCATTTGGAGTTAGTCCTAGGCCTTTAAGATTTATAGCCCACATACCGGTTAATACACTTTCTGTAACACACCCAGTGTGGCAATGAGTAGAGCAATAGCTTTCAAAATGGTTTTCTTTATAAGGACACTTCAATTCTGTGAAAATCCTCGAGACAGATGTCTTGCGCTGATTCCTGGTCCCTCATCTCTGCTCAGCCAGAATGGCCCTGGTTTTATCTTTTTTTGCATATGAGAATTCCATCCAGAATGACATCTCTACCACTTACAATGTTTAAAAATCACCGATGTAGGAATGTGCTGTTCTAGCAGAGCTGGGTTCTACTTCTTGTTGCCTATTTTCTGGAGATATTGGGAAGGATATTGGGTCTCATGACACAGTGGACAACATTTGAGCCAATTTAATTAGAATCTTAAAGGACAGGGCCCCTCAGCTAACATCTAAGATTTATATACATGTGTGCATGTGTGCGGCATGTGTGCTACACACGTTACACACACGCGTGCACACAACTGAGTAAGCATCCACTGGTAAAATATGCTTTTATTATTCTATAAATGTAATTCATAGCATAAATCACATTTCCTTCTATAAACAGAAAATTTGGTCAAGTTTTCTCAAGTAAGCTCGGTAAAATTATTGCTCAGTTATTTTAATTTCAAACTTAAGCAATGTTAAGGTTTTGCCCGTCTTTATTTTTTTCCCCAAATGACATTTAAATTCCAAAGAGGGTTTGTGCAGGTGTGTGCCTGTTGAATATATGTGATAAATAGGCATTCTTCGTTCTCTGCTGCTATTTAAGTTGTCTTCCCTAACCTTTGAAAACTGGCCCTTATGCCCACTACTTCTGAGCTCCTAACATGGGTTCAAGCTTCTCAGAGTCCACTGGTGTCCTCAGCCACTTCCAAGACCCATTAAGGCTGCACAGTTTCAGCTATCACCACACTACTGGAAGCCTGAGAGAAACTCAAAAGTGTGTCTCATGCTTTCTCATGCCCTGGCTCATTTTATTCCTCCCTTGCCACTGTCTTGGGAAACATGTGTGCAAGGATGCCAGCACTCTGAATTCTCAAATGGGAATCAGGCATTACTCCTCTTTCTCTCCAGGCCTGTTAATCAGCCAAAATGCACTAGAATGATCGTTTGGATTGATTGGGAATCTCTTCTAATTGGCCAATACTTGTGCTACTCTGGTTGTTACATACTTAGAGTGATGACTCTATTTTCAATCCCCCAAGTGACAGAAAGCTCAGTCACCCCTTCTCTCTCCTAGATGTTGGTCTGATGGGCACAGGAGCTAAAGTTCCATGCATGTAATCCACTGGTGCTCTCACTTCACAATAACTCTTTTCCCCTAGTGTAGGCAACCTTGATCTAGTCTCCAGGATAGGAAACCATGGCTCTTCACCTATTCTCTTTCAATTCTACTGTTTATGGCACAAACGTTATGCCTGACTTCCTTTGGGGCTTGGCCTCTTGTAACTTAAAAGAAACTGGATCTTGAATATCAATATTCTTGACTTATAGATTACCTTTGCTTCGTGAGGTTTAAATTTTATTTTCAGAGATTCAAAAGCTGAGCACTGACTGCTAGTTTTCTTTTTGAATTCTTGGTATAAAACCCCACATCTTCTCTGAAGCAATGCTTGCTACTGACTGAATAGGAGAGGAGGTTAGGGAGCCCTGGCTAATATCTCAAAATTTCTTCCTGCCATACTCAGAAGAGTGATGTGCCTGTCCAATCCCTCCTATTTTCAAACCCGGAAGAAAGCCCAGAAATTACAGAGAAGCAACTGGCCATTGTACTCTTCAAAGTCATGTTAGCAGTAAAACAATTTGTAATGCAACCCAGGGTCATGAACAAACAATTTTTGTACCAAAATAAGTCAAGTTAACAATAGGAAGATGCGTTTCTTAGGTAGACTGAATGAGGGGTTTGGTCAGGGAGGTAATCCTAAGAGTTCTCGAATGTTCTTTTGTACACAAAATTGTAATTCCAAACATAGTCCCAGAGTCCCTCACCTCTGCCCTGGCTTCATGCACAGCAATGGGACCTGGGCACATCTTTCCTCATAATGCAGCATCAAAAAGAGCAGAAATAAGAATGAGAGATCTGCAAAAAAATGCAGAAGGCTGAGGACACTTATAACACAAAGATCAAACTGGGAACTTGAGAATTCCAGAGTAAGGAGATGAAATGTTCCCAAAATAGAGAGAATGGAAATTTGGGTAAAGAGATAGAATTTAAAAGAGGGATGGACAATAAGAAGTAGACAGGAAAGGTAAAGTTAAAGAAATAGAGATGATTATAAGTGACAGCCCTTAGAGGTCTAGTGAGAATTCAAAGGGACCCACAGATTGTCTGGGCCATAAGGCCAGTTCTCTCCTGCAAGTTAAGGTAGCTACACAGTCTTTGTTTTTCAATTCTCCACCAACCTCACTCTGCATGTTTTGAATTTACCACCAGAAACCTGTATGTGTGCTCAGTCTAGGGACCCAGTGGCCAAGGCGGCTGTATCAACAGGAAAGGAAGAGTTTCCTCCTCCACGGACAACAGTAAATGTTTTTATAGTGGAGTTTAGGCCTAGAGAGGATAATCCACAGGAATGGGAAACTGATAATATTGTGTCCAGGACACCAGTGCAACCCCCAACGAGAGCCAGAGACACGCTCCTTGAGATTTCAAAACAGAGAATTTCACGCGGGTTATGGACACATGTTTCTTCTTATTTTACAGAAATTGAATCATATACTATAAACTTTGCTTGTTAATCCTATAAAATGCTGTAGCCAGACCTGCTTATGGAGAGAGCTACTAAATGCACATAAATGGAAGATTCCCACAATTCAGTTGTAAAATAAAGTAAATCACACAAGTATGTCACATTAAGCATCTCTTGACCCAGAACCTGGACAAAACTAAGTGTCAGGATTGTTGTGTTGCAAAATTATTACCTTACCAGCTAGAATAGGTTGTTTCTGGGCGATGAAACAAAACACTCTTTGCCGGATCACTCTTTGCCCTGCGCCTCTCAGATTTGTCAGATTTATGGCCTGCTCAAGCTGCTGACCATGGCTGTGTCCCTGGGGGAAGAAGAAGAGGAGACTATTCTTGGTCAGAAGCATCCTTGTCAATATTCTCGTCACACCCTTTTGCTACTTCATACAGCTTGTGAAGAGAACTCATCAGTGCCTGTGAGTTCTAGTTCCGTCATTTTTGAACCCAATTACAGTTTTCTCAAATCCGGGCCAAAGACAGTGTGGCCTTGGACAAATTGCTTAATCTCTCTAAATCTCAATTTCCTGGTGTATAAAATGGATACTAACAGTAGCTTCCTTGTAGAACTTTTGCAGTGAGAGATTATATGAAAAAATCCATTAGGGTACTTAGCAGGAAGTTGGGGACAGAGAACGTACTTAGTGAGCTGCTATCATTAATGTTATTAACCTGTCATTTTCCACATGGAAATTGATATATTGCCATGTGGAAAAACTATTGGTTTGCATAATTTTAAATAATTGAGTAGTTTTCCATTGTATGAGTGCTCTATGGTTTATTTAACTAATCAAATATTGGGGTCATTCAGATTGTGTCTATTTGTTTGTCACTTTCAGGTAAAATTAGTTGATGAAGTATATGGTCTATGTTCCTCCCTCCCAAATCCCCTCAAAAATTACAGTAAAGGGATTTTTTTTAAAGGCATAACCTCATGGAACAGGGAGGACAGGAGTGGAAGCAATAGCCATAAAATTGTGGAAGCAGAAAAACATATCATTTAGCAGAACCAAAAAAATTGAATCTTAAGGCAGCAGCAGGGAAAGCAAAGAACTAACCCTTTCTACATCTCAGAATTCCCTTGAGGCTTAGGAATTGGCAGCACCAAATAGCTCTGGAAGCTGGGATGCAAAGAGATACAAACAAACAAACAAACAAACAAAAAGATTACTTGAAAATCTGCTTCAGAAGCAACCACACCCTAAATCCCCTCATCACTCTCCACTGACAGGAAACCACTTGTTTACCACCCTAGCCAAAGACTGAAAGTTCTTCCCTGGAGAGAGTAAAACAGGGACACCGGAACAGTTAAAAGTGGAGTTTTCATATGGAATGAAGTGAGGCATACTAGAGGCTGAGTTCCCCAGGGTTCTTTTCCTTCTGGCAGGTAACCCTTCTCCAGCCAGATTGGAGGTTGGGGAGTCTTGTCTGTGAGACTTGACCAACCCAAGAGGAAATACTTAAAGAGTCTGGCATCAGAATTTTCAACTCAACTGTCCAGCTACACCATTCTACAGCAAAGCTGGCAGTTGTCAACCCCATTGAAATGATCACAAGCTCTAATCAGTCTTTCCTTGCCTCACTCTTAAATGAGGTGCAGAAACAAGGATCACGGGAGATGTTGGGAATGCCTTTATCATGAGAGATGAAACTGAAACCAAACAGGAAAAAACAACTGGTGGAAAACTTCAAAAAAGTGAAAATACTGGCATGAATATTCTCAAAGACATGAAAAAAGTATTTCAACCATGAGAGAAGAACAAGGACAAATACAAAGGAGCATTCATAAAACAAAAAAGGATCTCTTGGAAATTAAAACTCTAATGGCAAAAATGAAAAATTCAGTAGAACGGCTGGAATATAAATTAAGAAAAATTTCCCAGAAATAACAACAAAAATGCAAAAAGATTGTATGTGAGAGAGGTAAAGATCATTTTTATCTGTGAAAGACCATGATTTGGTGGAAATATTTGAAACAGAAGATTTAAATTATATAAGCCAGCAGATTTTGCAGCATGAGATAAAATCAGAAAAGAATTCTATCTCTAAAAGGTGTTTAAGCTTTAAAATATAGAAAACAGGAAAAATTTATTCCCTAGAACATCTAGGCAGACAGCAAGTACTTGAACTCTATTAGTGGTCTTTCTAAATGAAGTGAGTTTTATGCCTAGCACCAACAACGTGAAAAGCTGGTTACACTAGGCTTCCTGGTAAATGATGATGTTAATGTAGTTATTTTGCAGAAGAACTGAAAAGGCCTAAGCCAGAGATGCAGACCAGTGCAGAGAATATCCTCTTTATGTACATCTCTCCAGCTAGTCTTTACAAGCTCCAGAAAGGGTGAGGTAGGATGAATGAACTCTCAACCCACGTGGCTGCTTCTATGACTACTCTGATTCAGCCAAGAGAAATTACTGAACAGCAGACTTCTTACCTTTATTTCTTATATTACTAAGATTCATTTGGAATGTCCTTGAGGTTCTATAAGCTAGTAAGTACTGAGAGTATTGTGACAAGACCAAGTATACCCTAGCAAAGTGGAATGGAGAATTGAGACAATTAAAAAGAAATCCTAGACCTAATATTTCACTTTCTCCGAAACAGTCATGAGTTGAGAGGAAAATCTGAAAATTTTCTGCTTCATTTTACATCTGGTCTTAATCGATGCTTATGCCTTGCATAGGGGTGCAGAGAATTGTCACATAAATCTGATCCATGTATATTAACAGTCATTCCCTGCCCTCATGCTCAGTAGAAACACCTAAGCATACTCCAAGCTACACCAATGCAATCATAATCTCTGGCTGTAGGTCCATGGCTTCACTGTTGTTTAAAATCTACTCAAATGGAAGGCAGTGTGGAGGTTCCTCAAGAAATTACGAATAGAATTACCATATGACCCAGCAATCGCTCTCCTGGGTATCTACCCCAAAAATATAAAAGCATTTCTCTATAGAGACACGTGTACGCCAATGTTCATTGCAGCTTTGTTTACGGTGGCCAAGACATGGAAACAACCAAAATGTCCTTCGATAGATGAATGGATAAAGAAGTTGTGGTACATATACACAATGGAATACTATTCGGCGTTAAGGAAAGATGATATAGGAACATTTGTGACAACATGGATGGATCTCGAGAGAATAATGCTAAGTGAAACAAGTCAGACAGAAAAAGCAGAGAACCCTATGATTTCACTGATATGTGGTATATAAACCAAAAAGAACAAGACAAACAAATGAGAAACAAAAACTCATAGACACAGACAATAATTTAGTGGTTACCAGAGGGTAAGGGGGTGGGGGGTGGGTGATGAGGGTAAAGGGGATCAAATATATGGTGATGGAAGGAGAACTGACTCTGGGTGGTGAACACACAATGGGATTTATAGACGATGTAATACAGAATTGTACACCTGAAATCTATGTAAATTTACTAACAATTGTCACCCCAATAAAATTAATTAAAAAAAAAAAAAGAAAAAAAAATCTACTCAAATGATTCTAACTTGCAGCAAAAAATTGACAACCACTGATAATCAAATCTATAATTTGGGCTAAATAGCACTTTAAATTTACCATATTTCTTTAAAAGTTAGTAATTGCAAAATACCTACTTTCTTTAAAGCCATGTAGATATAGTTCTCAAATAGATGATTGTGCTTTGTTAGTTTAAGTGGTTTCACATGTGGCACGTGGCTCTCTTCCCTACTTTCCCAGCATTTAAATGCAGTAAGTTGGGAGTTCAGTAGGGGGGGCTGATAACATCTTAGAACTACCTAGGTGACCTGCAAAAGACCAGTGTAAGTCAGATTTCTATTAGATTGTATGGATAATGATCCTATATGTAGTTATACATCTTTATAGGAAAGATTTTAAAACTTACTGTCACGGCATTAAATTTGGGTCCAACATTAATAAGCTCTGGAAATAAACAGGGGTTATTTTACTCTTTGTGAGAGGGTCAGAGCCCTACAGCACTGTGTGAGCAAATTATCACTTCACGACTAATGACTGTCTTCCTAATTGGCTCCAGGGAACTTACATATACTTTTTCTTTCAGTAATTACTCTGTATTTTTCCTCCAGGCTCAGTGGCATTTTCTCTAAAAAGATAATAATAGAGCTAGCCTAACAGTGGAAAATAACCTCAGGCAGTCTATTTGAAATGCTAAAAAAATGAAAAGAAAAAAAAAAAAAAACAAGAAGAGGAGAAGGAGGAGGAGGAAGTGAAAGAAAAAGAGGAAGAGGAAGAAGGAGAAATGAGAAGATAGAGAAGTCCAAAGGATGATGAGGAGGAGGAGGAGGAGGAGGAGGACAGAAGAGGAAGAAGGAAGAGGAGCAGGAGGATGGGGAGAAAGAGGAGGAGAAGCAGCAGCAGCAGTCAGGTAGGAGAAATATTAGTGAAAGGGCTTTCATAGTTTCTTATGAACTCCAAGGGTATTTGCTAAACTTTGCTGATTCCAAAGCCCCATTCTATCCCAGAATCATAATGTGAAGAGGGATGTTCAGACATATGAATTTTAAACAAGCACCTCAAGTGAGTTTTATGTATAATAAACCATTTGAAAATTATTGGCCTACGATATGCTAGGTGCCAGAGGTACTGTCCAATTTAACTCATTTATTTTTCAAGCTTCCAGTCTTACCAAGGCAACAAAGGGTAATAATAGTTTAAGATGATATAAGCTCAGGGACATAGTGCTTCTGGGATTAATCTGAAACCATGACAGTTCTCTTTGATGCAAAGCCAAGAAAGTGACAAAGGAAGACAGACCAATAATCATGCCAGGTAGCCTTCCCTGAACACTTACATGTGCCAAGCCCTGTTCTAAGTGATTTACACGATTCAGTCACCTTCAGTTCTCATAAATAGTCAATATTATTGCCCCTACTTCACAGATGAGAGAGCTGAAGCTTCGGGTTGAGTAAATTATGCTAATTAACTACACTAGTCAGGGCAGCAAAGACTCACTCCCCCAACTGCTGCAACTGGTCAGCATCAACTATCCCATGCAGGTAGGGAGAGATGCACGGAAGCCCTGGGTTCTAGTTTTAGCTCTGTCAGAATAACTCTGCAAACTCTGGTGGCCTCACCTGCCGTGGACTTAGGTTAGCTGTCTGTGAAATGGGATTGCTAATAACAGCACAGTGAGAAGCCAGTAGATATGAAATCCTTGTGAAAAGTATAAAGTACCACGTAAATGTCAGGTATCATTACTGCCCTATAGTCATGGTACCCGTGGGCTGGATCTAAACATTTCCACGTGAAGTTAGGATATAGAAATGAAATAATTGTGTTACTATTCAATTACATGGGTAGAATCACAGGCTGGAGGACAAGGTGGGGGAGTAAACAAAATGTTTTAAAACGTGCCCCCTTTGGCTATTTTCTGTGTGCCTCAAGCTCTGACCACCACTCCTGATATTGCCAGTTGAACACTGACTCATGCTGTCACACAATACATTTCCAGCATACTTAATAATATAGAGTCAACATAGTACCTTATTTTTTTAAGGTGCCATTTTTAGAGAATGTGTTTGAGGGAGCAACCCTCTAGGGCTTCCCATTACCCTTAACACAGTCATGGTTTATCTCTTGCCATGAAATCAAATTCCAGTTGCTAAAAAAGGAGAAGACTCTGGTACAAAAGTCAAATGTGTGAAGTCAGCTGTATGAGCTGTGGGTAAATTTCTTTACTATTCTGCATTTCAGTAAACTAAAGCTAATCACATCTGTCCACTTCTTTCAGCAGACTTACGGGAAAAATCAACCAAGAATATGCAAGACTATGATAGAAATAAAAAAGGAAGGGGAAAGCATGTTGGAAACTAGTGAGTAGGAAAAGAGAATGGAGATGTGAGAACTGGATGCCAGAGCTAAACAGGTTTAAGCTCTGAAATCATCTCCCCATCCAACAACCTTCTGTCCACTTGAAAACACTTTTATCGTAACAAACTGTGGTGTATTCAGGGAGATATTTTCTCAATAAAAAGAATGATCATTTACTGGCACTAGATAACGTTGCAGGTATGGTATATATAATAACTGCATCAGGCAATTTACTATCACAGTCACATTTTACAAATGAGGAAACTAAAGCAAAGAAGGGTCAGAAATATGTCCAAAGCCCCCAGCTAATAAGTGGCTGAACTGGGATTCAAACCCAGGCAGTCTCGTTCCAGAGTCTGCCCTTATCTCTGTGCTGACTGCTTTTTGACATAGTGTCTATCTAGTGTTGGGGCCAGTTTGTCACACGATGTCAATTTTCCAGTCAACTCTCAACTCAACTTGCAAATAAAATTAAAGCCTCTGCTTCTGCTTTGTCCAACAACAGAGCACCAGGGAAGGAGAAACTAGATCACCAGCCACTGCACTTTCTCACATCCATTTTCCCGCCAGTTTTCCCAGTGTAAACCCCCCACATTTCCCATGTGTAGGTGGGGCTCCACCCTAGATTTCTAATTAATCTGGACTGGAGAGTTAGAAAAACGTGAATAGCCTTAAGTTGACCCCATTGCCTTGCTGACATCCCTCCAAACCCCATCAACAAGTCCATCTCTTTCCCAACTTCATGGGCTGGGAATGAACTGCTGCTGCCAGTTAGCTTCTCCCTGGGATGTAACACCCCAGACCTGGCCAATACAAGTTTGCACAAGATACTGGACCCACTGGTCTTTGCTTCTTTCTTGCTGTAAGTAAAGAGCTATGGCTACAGCGTGGCGAGGTCTCAGCACTATGGGAAAGAGTCTGCAGGGGCCTGTCGGGGCAGGATTGCTGACACAAATGCTCAGAAGAGACAGGCAGATACCTAATGGCATGGAGTAAGTCAGGCCTGAGAGCAAATGGTCTTCAAGTACCTGATTCTGTCTATGTTTTGTTTTCCCACTTTTGATAGAATTAAAGATACCTGAACTCTACCATAAGAAAAAAGAAAGTGGGAGAACACATAATTGCAGAATCCACACTATCTCAGCGTCTGAGAATGGTGTGATGACTGTTGCTGTAAGGCAATTCATACGCATGTTTTCCAGTTTTTAAAAGAATCCAGAAAACCAGATTTTTACTAGACATCTCCTGAGTTTAAGTGTCAGAAACTAAATAACTTCTGGTTTAATTACAGACTAATTAATTACAGACTTTTTCTTAATAATAGTTACTATTACCCAAAGGAAACAGGTAAGTCTATATAGCAACCAGAAAAAAGTTAAACCCATTTCCTCACTCCTCCTGTATTTCATGAAAATCTTGGAATATTATTTTGAAGGGCTAGAAACGTTCTTTTTCTTGACCTCAATGGTTACACGGTGTTCACTTTGTGATAAATCATTGAACACCTTGTTGTGCACTTTAGTGTATATTCTTTATTTCGCAGTAACAAAAGTTTTTAAAAATTTGTTTTCTAAGACTAAAGAGATATGGTGATCTAAAGATCTCTGAACTTCCTGCTCATACTAGCTTTGCTTCTATTACTCTCCAAGTAAACAATATATGATTAATTGTATCATTGAGCAGTTGGGAGCAGTCATGAAAGGCATCTCATTCACATGATAATTCAGAATAGAAATACAGTCCTTTTCAGTTTCCGAATTATCCTATTTTCTGTATAATCAGACAAATCCAATACTATTAAAATGAACATAAGAGTGATGATTTGCTCTTTTAATTAATGATATAAAACATAATGCTGATGAGCCTGAAGGTTATTCCTCTGACCCACACAATAGAATAGGGCTAGCCCTTTATATGACGATATTAAGATGGATTATACATATATTTGCACCGTTTTCTGCATCCCAGAAAATTGTAGCAAATAAGGTCCATCAGGTAAAATTCAGATAATCTCAGAATAAATTACTAATATATATTGTTTGGATGGGAATATTATTTTCTTGCTTTGAGAATGTAGTTTGCCATAATAAGTACACCAACCGAATGTTTATTCCAGGCTCTCACGATGCTCCATTTAAGACAAATGTCTCATTAATGAGACACTGGCATCGTTGCCAAGACTCTGCTAAACTGATTTGCTTGAACAATAATAAGAAAGGAGCAAACATATTCCTGCTCTTATCCTACCTACCACTACTAAACATTTGCCACAAGTTTCTTTTGCCTTGCTCCCACTCAGTTAGTATCTGTCTGCTGCGAGAATGAAACACCCTAGAGACCTTGAGGCCACAACTCAGGCTGAGGCATGAAGGGAAAAGAAGACAGCTCGCCCAACGTTCAACACTCACATGATGTCAACTTACGGCGCAGACAGAAGAGCTCTGAATCTGAGCCCATTCCACAACGTCTCATGTGCGAGTTACACGGCTGTAGTACACTTAACTGCATCACAAGACTTACTAACACTGACATTTGTTTTTGTTAAGAAGCTTTCTGTTTAAAGAAATTATTAATGGAGTCCTCACGTCTGCAAACATGGAAGCAAACGAAGAATTAGCCCTCAGCTTCTTCCTCCACCAAGTGTAGTTTCACTTGGCTGCCTATAAAGGCTATCCTTTGCTTTCTTTCTCCACACTCTCATAGACCTTCTTCCCAATCTTATCCCCTTTCTCCTCTTTCTGTAGAAGAGTCTGCGCCCCCAGGTGGTTGGGAGCTTAGAAAAAGAAAAAAAAAAAACAACCTTTCGCAGATGAGACTTTTAATCCCCTGCAATTTTACTTTGGGGCTGTGTCCAACACGTTTCCCGAGAGCTCTATATACGTAGTCACGAACCTAACCACATTTCTCCCTTGCGGTCAATTTCCTATTTTCTGTTTTAAAAAGGCGGAAGGTACAGGACAAAAGAAACACAGCTTGGTGCTGGCCAGTTGCCGGAGAGCGGCGGTCCTGGCGGCTGGGAAGGAAGGGCAGCTCCCACCACGAGCGAGTGTGGCGCTGTCCATTCCCCGGTGCTGAATACACCCCCGGGCATTTCCCGCCAGCTTCAACCCTCAGGATCCGAACAGGCTCCGCCACCCATAGACTAAACTCATTTCCCGCCAAGAGGGGAGAGGGGAAAGGGTATCATCTGCTTATTCTCTTCCCACGGAAAAGCATTCTTCCACAAAGAGACATTGTGCGTTTTAAGGGAAAGTAATAGCACAGCTTCAGTTCAACACCAAAGTGAAGAGCTCCAGTGAGAGAAAAATGGAAAGTTCAGAGTTAATGAAAACTGCTCTTTCTCTCCGCGAATCAACACAATAGCATTTGAGTCCCAAGACCCCCTTGTTGATGAATAAAGAAAACATATTTCTGTTTAAAAAAAAAACATGTGATTAATCGTGTTTCTGATAAGCACTGCAAAGTGGGAGGTATCGGGCTCTGCAATATCTGGAACAGAATTTTAGACACTGACTGAGGTTGAGAATCAGAGGGGAGAAGGAAATGAACTTGCTAACTAAGGTGGTTTGGATGGTTAAGAATACATTTTTTAAAAGTATTGCTTTAACGTTGTATTCCAGATGTATTCCTTTCCTTAGGCAATTTAATTCAGTTTCTGGGGAGTAGAGGCTTTCCTCCTCTGCCCTCCCAGCCTGTCAAATCCGAAAGACTTATGAGCCCTGTTCTTCACAGCCGGTGCTGATATCCACAGAGCCATTATAGGAATCCTTCTCCCTCCTTTCCACACACGAGAGAGAGAGAAAGAAAACGGAAAGAAAGGAGGGAAAGTGTGCTGCACCGCCAGCCTTTGGTTCTTGGTGGTTATATTCAAATGGGGCTCTTCCCTTTGAGAAGTGAAGGTGTTTGTCACAGCTACAGAATTTACGATCCGACAGGAACAGAGTGAACTGATCCCAGCAATCGGTTCCTTCCTTTTCTTAATCCCTCCCTGCTTCTTGTACCCGCTTCTCCACCCCGCCGGGAATACCTCCCAGATCTTATAGTCCAGGTAGATCTGACGTCAAGAGATGGCTTTCGTCGATTTGACGTGTAAACACTCATTTCCATTCGGGCTGGGAAGGGCTGGGGCTCCGCTCAGCCGGGCGACCAGAGCGCTGCACTCCGCGCTCGCCGCCGCCCAGCCGCTCCTCGCTGTGCCTCCTCTCGCCTTGCGGAGCAACCAGAAGCGAGACGCGGTCCAGAGCTCGAGGGTGAAAAGGGCGAGTCTTTCTGGCTTTTCTCCTGTCTTGCTTCTTTTCCCCCTCTCCTTCCCACTTCTGTGCAAGCGAGTGTGTGAGCTATGGAGCGAAGAACCTGGACTCTGCAATGCACTGCTTTCGCTCTCTTTTGCACTTGGTGTGCATTGAACAGTGTAAAAGCGAAGAGGCAGTTTGTGAACGAATGGGCGGCGGAGATTCCCGGGGGACCACAGGCGGCCTCGGCCATAGCCGAGGAGCTGGGCTATGACCTTTTGGGTCAGGTAAGAGTTTGCACTTCCAAGAAACTTTCTGGGGCCCAAGGGGACTGGCGGGAAGGGAGCGCGATCTCCCAAATGTGAGCCCCAGGTTGCATTCTCCTGAGCTCGATGGTAAAGGACAGGAGCTTCTCCAGCTCTTGCCCCTGACGCGCTCGGAGAGAGAAGGCTTGCATTATTTATTGTTTGGGCTGGGCGCTGCCAGGCAGAACGAAGCCGCTGCAGCTGGGTAGAGCTTATTCTTGCTGTTGTCCGCTCTGGAACTGAAATCCTCTCCCGCGCGGTTTGGAAGAAAAATCCTTCCACGCTTATTCACCGAACTTGAGATGCACGCAGGCTCTTACCAACCAAGCGCCCCCGGGAGAGGCAGTGAGCTCCGTCCCCTGGGATTCAGCCAGTCTGCGTCAAGCGCCGGCTGTTTCCTTCTCTTCAATATGGCAGCAATCCGATCCAAGTCCTGATGCAGGGGTCTAAGCAGGCTTGGGGGAGGTCCGTGGGCAACCTTTGGGGGCACGCCCAGGGTGTTGGGAGAGCTCCAGCGGCCGGGACTAGGGACTCGGAGGCTGGGGGTCTGCCGAGTGGCCTGGGTGCCGGCGGGACAAGAGGCGGGTAAAAGACAGAAACCAACTATCCACCCCTCTACCGGGAGCCCCAAGTCTGAGCTTCCTAACTTTGCTTGGTCAGACCCCCCTGAAGGGTCAAACTGCAGAACTGACTGGGGAAAGGATTTCTTTCTTTCTTGTTCCTCAGCCAAATGCGTAATAGCTTCCCTTAGGGTTTCAGTTTGGAATGGAAATTGTTGCCTGTTCGAGTGAGAGCTGGGTTAATAGATAGCTGGGGCCGGGGAGGGGGCTTTACGGCCTTGCGAGGGGGCGGGGTGGGGCGGCGCTGCCTAGCGGTGCCATTCCGGGGGAACTCCAGGGTGTGTGAGTTCTGATCTAAGCTTTCCTTTTCCTTGACTTAGAATCAAGCCCTCACCCCTTGCCTTGGAAGTTGGTGTGCATTGAAGCGGGGCAGGAGGGAGTTGTGAAACATTTTGGCGCGCGTTTTTTCGGGAGGTGGTGGTAGAGACGCGCGGCTGAAGTCACAGATGAGTAATCAGCGTGGGCGTTGGCGATTCCGTAGATATAATACGCTGGGGAATACGTCTTCCTTTACCAGAGGCTTTATTCTCCAACTTTATGAGCCAAACTGTCTTTGAAATGCCAAGCAGCAAAGTCAATACAGATTGACTTCTCCGTCTCCCAGTAGCAGACCAAGACTTGCTTTTGCTCAGACCTTGTTCTGTGCCAGGCTCCATGTTAGCGGGTTGAGGACTAACAGGAGGAAAAGAAATTTCCAAAGAATCAAACATCTGGAGGAGACTGGTTTAGAAACGAATGATTGCAATTGCATGCAATTGGTAGTAATAGAAGTTGTTCCGGGTGTCTCAATATTTGTTGATTGAAGGATTGAAGATGGAAGGAAATTTGGGGAGGGGTGAAAGAAGACAGCACAAAGGAGGAAATATTTGCAGAGTTTAGGAAAAGAGTCAAAGGTTGCCAGGAGAACATGATGAGATTTGAAAAGTCACTCCAGGCATAGGAAACAGCTTGTGGAAAACCAGGGAGATAAAAAGAAAGCTGCTTAGTATAGTAAGTTGGAAACTGCAAGTAATTGTTGGGATCTAAAGAGAGAGGGAGTAGTGGGGGGAATTGTACTGGTGTATACAGTTGACATCATGGAAATCTTATGTGTGCTATGGTGGGAGAGGAAAACTGGGAGCCTAATCTATATGCTTTGGACTGCTAATTAGCACATGGAAGGAGATTGGAGGCCAGAGCAAAAACATCCCTCTTCTGCTTCTCACCTATTAGCCCCAGGCATACATCCAAAACTGGATCATTCATTATGGGAATTGCCTTTCAAAATCATAAATCCCAAAACTGAAAAACAATATGTCAGTATTCTTGGTAGGATCTATGTGGAAGGATGACATTGTCACAAGAAGCTTTTAAAAACAGTGGAGAAAGCCATCTATATTTACACATGATTTGCATATGCTATATTTTCTGTAGCCATTTCTACTTTAAAAGGCATTACCAACAAACAGTTTTAAAATAACAATTCTTTGTAAAAGACTAATAATGCTTTCCTGGTTCTGCTTATTTCTCCCTTCATTTACACTAGTTTAGCATCACTATCCTGAGCTCCCTAAAGCTTCAGGATAAAGCTAGGATTGGGGGGTGGGCAACCAAAAGCAAAACCGGTTGATAGTACAAACAGAGCTAAGTGTTGGTGATCTTTTCTTGTGGCTAAGGTTCTTTCTTCCCAACTCCATCTAAAGCTTCTAAGATCTACTACTACTCTCTGAGGTTGAGTCTTTGAGCAGGGTCTAAGCATCTCTATTTAAAAATGCTCTACATGATGATAACTATGCAATTTTTCTGAAATAACCCACGATCAATTGTTTCTCTTAATTTAAAAAGAAAAAAAAAACAGGATATTTAGAGAACCTGGTAGCTTCGAATTAAGTACTATTTTGGATAAAGGGACCCTAGCTTAAAAGAATAAC
This sequence comes from Rhinolophus hipposideros, assembly GCF_964194185.1. Classification (NCBI taxonomy): domain Eukaryota; kingdom Metazoa; phylum Chordata; class Mammalia; order Chiroptera; family Rhinolophidae; genus Rhinolophus; species Rhinolophus hipposideros. Next base: position 36,422,925 of record NC_138053.1, read on the forward strand.
GAACATAGTTCTAAATGGACCAAAAGTGTTGCCAGTCACCCAGAGAAGTTTACACACTCTATGGTAGAACACCTGTCTGAAATGTGCTATGCTGACTTTTCCCCCAAAGTCTTAAAGAGGAAAGTCAAGTGGTCACTACTAGCTTATAACAATCATCAGAATGGATTCAATGCTTACATTTCATAACAACAACAAATTGTTTTATCTGGATGTGGCACTGACCCTATATTGTCCCCAAAGGGTTTGTCAGCTTTCCACAAGTTATTGTCCCACAGTTGTAAATTTGATAAAATAGGTTTTTAAAAAAATAATGTCTACCTACACCATATTGTCACATAGAAAAACAAATGTAGTTCCTCTGAAATGCATGAAACAGAAGCATTAGCAGCCCCCAAGTAGACTGGGAGCCCAAGCAATGATTTCATAAGGCTCATCTCACTCAACACACTGACAAGAAAGGGAAGTCTCTAGCAGTATCTACCTCATGAAGAAAAAAATCAACTTCAAGTACAGGGAATGGATTTAATAAATGTTGTCTGTCTCTAATTTAGATGGGTTTCAATCCAACCCATATATACTTGTTTTGGAAAGTGGATTGTAATTTTTTTTTCTCTTATAGATTGGATCACTCGAAAATCACTACTTATTCAAACATAAAAACCATCCTCGAAGGTCTCGAAGGAGTGCCCTTCATATCACTAAGAGATTATCTGATGATGATCGTGTAAGTATTGTGCCTCAGTCTTCACACCAGTAACTGACTTATCTGCTTTCTTTGTGATTGCCAACAAGAGCAAAAGCACATGAACGTGTGATTCTTCTATACCATGAACACATTCATCTGGAGTGTTTCTTGTTAGTTCCATAGTGTTATAAGTGCACATAATAATAACTGGATTGGATTGGTTAAATAAATTATATATATACATGTATCATAAAACATACCATGCATATATGATATTTATGGTCTGACAATTAACTTTGCATACTTGTTGCAACAATGTTGCTAACATTTTTTGATATCAGGATTATTCATTATGAGTTTGTATCAACTGGACAGTTAACCAAGTTTACTATTTGGAAGTGCTGAAAAGGCTGCATGAAAAAGTTAGACGACCTGAACTTTTCACCAACAATTCATGGCTCTTGCATCAGAACAATGCACCAGCTCACAGGGCACTGTCTGTGAGGGAGTTTTTAGCCAGTAAACAAATAACTGTATTGGAACACCCTCCCTACTCACCTGATCTGGCACCCAATGACTTCCTTCTTTATACAAAGATAAAGGAAATATTGAAAGGAAGACATTTTGATGACATTCAGGACATCAAGCGTAATACGATGACAGCTCTGATGGCCATTCCAGAAAATGTTCTAAAATTGCTTTAAAGAGTGGAGTAGGTTCTGGCGTTGGTGCATAGCTTCCCAAGGGGAGTACTTAGAAGGTGACCGTAGTGATATTCAGCAATGAGGTATGCAGCACTTTGTCTAAGATGAATTCGAGAACTTAATTGTCAGACCTCATATGTAACAGTAGCTCAGAAATTTGGTCTAAGAACATGAAAGTGAATATTGAAAATAAAGTGACAGCGCTAATGAAAATGTTTGACAGTACAAACAATCAACAGCCTTTTATTTTATGCCTATTATGTACCAAGTATTATAATATCTGATGTGGGGATGCCAAAGAAATATAATATATAAACCTTGCTTTTAATAACATTTCGATCTAATTGAAAAAACAACATTCTGCCATTTCTATTTAGTTTGGTTATATAGGAAATTAGTGTTTATGAGGGAGCTTTAAATCCATGTCTTTACGAGGCAAATGTTTTCATTAGTATTGTATGTTTGATCTACAGCATTTGATCTCTTTTTTTATCCAGGTTTGTATACATATTCAATGATGAGGCGATGGCAGGAAATGTCTTGAATAAATACAGACAAATAGTGTTGGGACAATTTGAAAGTATATATAATGTACACATTGATTTTTGAAGTCTGTTTTCGAGGTCAGCAAACATATCTATAGAAATGTTGAGTATTTTGGGAGTATGGCAATTTGTATATACAATGTTGCCTTTCCTTGAAAATATGCCATACTGGTGGAAATTTACCCGGGCTGCCCTAATATTTGTATATATGATTTCTGTTGCCTAGGACAATCTATAGAATTCTGGAAGCTTTGTGAGAACTAGAACACATCCTTTCAACTTTCCAGAAAGAAAAGTTAAGTGACAGAAAGGTGATAGAACTGTTGAAAGTACATGGACTTCATAAACACTGTGAAATAATTTTCTATTTTATTTGTTCTGCCACTAATAACATTTTTAAGAAGAACAAAACAGATTATGAGGATAGCAAATGACTGGGCTTGAGAGTTACTAGTGTTCAAATGTAAAAAAAAGCAACCACACTCAGACAAAGAATGCTGTGTCAGGACCACTGACAGTAACCCACAGCTCATACATACCCATTGTTAGCTTTTACTCAAATTAATAGCTAGATGTGGGAGATCAAATCAGGGGCCCTGAACACTACTTTAAAAGATTTTTGCAGGTGAAGTCTTCCCTTCTTCATCCCAAGGCAGATGGCTTATTGTCTGTGGGCTCTGAAAAGCAGGACCACTTTCCAGACTCTGGCTAGACTTAGTCCTTTGACAAAACAAGAGAGCGATTTCCTTGTTTACTAAATGCATGCCTAACCTTAAGGCACAAGGAAGTCAAACTGATGTCCCTTTTCACCTTCACAGCAGAAAGTTGGACAGAGTGGATTATACCGAACTGTTATGACTACTCAAAGAATCTCACTAAAATGAACAGATGCCCCAATACCATTCTTTAGGTATTTCCTCAATAGTTGATTTGGAGGAGAAATCTCAAGGAATAATAAAGAAGAGATAAGAATTTTCTCTCTAACATAACTTCATAAAAAAGAAGTCTGTATGATCCTATAAAAATTATTCCCAGAATAATTTAATTATAGGAAAAATTCTAGAACCCAGAGAAGCTTGCAGTGGAAGGTTGGATTAGGTAATCTTTAATGCTCTTTCCAAATCAAAAGGATTATTTAGAATTAAGTACATGATACCTCTTATATACATAATAGAAAGATACCACCAATTTGTTCTGCTCCATTTGGTCTGCTCTTGTACAGATTAGGATGGGATTTGGAGTCAATGACACTAATCGTAACACTATTTCCAACAATGGGATGTTTATCTGATCAGATGGCAGAGTGCCTCTTCTTATATTCCATTTTTTTAATTGCTTTTGATTGCCATTTTATTGCTTTCTTTTTAATGGGGAATAATATCCTTTCAAATTAGCCCTCTGAATGCAGCAATCCGCTATAAGACTATTAATGAAATCTCCAACTGTAAGTTACTCTCTCCCTCAAAAATTAGTACTTGCTCCCAGCAGCCAGCTTTCAAAGACCGACTCAGATGCAGGCAATATATTCCAAGCATTGAGGTATTTTAAGCCAAAACAATTAAGCTTGAAAACACAGGCACTTTAAAAATAAATTACAGTGACTAATTTCTAGCTCTCAAGTTCTTCCCAATATTTATAATAGGTTTGCAGTATATTTTCCAATTGAAAAATTCACGACAGTCTTAGTGGATGGTTTTATCCTTTAGCTGCAAATTATTTTTCAGTTTTTATTTTTGGGTCTGACTCATAAGTATTCTCACAGTAACAATATCCCACCACGTACTCGACTATCACGTATACAACAGAGAGGATATGTTTTGGGTAGGAAACAGTCATGTTACCCAGCAAAATAAGAGCAGGGTATTCTTTAATAATGAATATAACCACAAGGCAGCCCCTCACCCTCTCAGGGCCCCAAGTGTAACAATAGCATTATACCATAAATGTGGGGCAGGTAATTTTTGTACTGTCAAATCTCTCTGCATAATACATGAGACCAAATTAATGGTAAGTGGTCATGGTCAGTAGTGCTCATCTGTCCCCCTGGACCTGTTTCTCACATGAAATACTCGTAAGCAAGAGGCTGAAGCACAGGGCAGCCAGAGTTTCAGATTAGCAAAGACATAGCTCCTTTCTTGTCTGGTGTAACATTTGCAGTTTCTGCCTTTTATGTGTAGAGAAAGAGGAATTAAGCTGTAAGAGCACCAGAGCAGCAGTCTTTGGGATCCCTCAGCTTGTTGCCTCAGTCCATGAAAATGGACAAGTTTTCAGCTACAGAGCCCTGGAACCTCAGTGTAAAACTGGGCATTATGGTCTGTTTGCTGATGAGAGTAGGCTGAATTTTCACTTCCACTGTGATTACTGTGTAAATAATGTGAGGGAATCATCCCTTCACTGACTGCTTCTCCTCCCCTCAAAAGTACGTTTTACTGTAATGAAGGAAATGGTCATCTCCCCAGTGAGCAGTCCCTTCCTCTCACAGAGCTGCAGATTTGATCTGTAGTCAAAGGAAAACACGGCGGAGCTGCTTGAACTCTGGGGCGGGGGGTACTGGAGCTAGCTGAAGGGGAAGTGATTACACAGCAGTGGCTATTTGTTGATTTTCTTGCTGTACAACTCTTTGTAGGTGACATGGGCTGAACAGCAATATGAAAAAGACAGAAGGAAACGTTCAAGTCTAGGAGACTCAGCAATAAATCTCTTCAATGATCCAATGTGGAATCAGCAGTGGTACTTGGTGAGTACTTACAGAAGGACTGTGTGGGACCTTGGTTATTTATTTTGTTACAGCTGCACAATGGATTTTTTTTTTTTCAATGATGGAGAATTCGGCCGAGAGCTAGTTACCTAGAGACTAGGGCTCATGGGACCTTCCAAGATCTGGATCTTCTGTTTTACTAGGGAAGAGTGAAACACAGATCTTTAGTTGCTATGAGAGGAGGGCCTGTTGCCTCTCCATCTTCTGAAGCTTATCTGGAGTAAGTACAGAAGAGTCATGTCTTGCAAGGTAGAGCTTCCAAAACAGTACTCATGGCAAACGCTTGGGAATATGCTCGTATCTGTGTTTCTTGCTGTCCAGCTCTTCTCCCCTACACTGTAATGATCAGAAAAGTTATCCAGAAAAGAAAACCCCAAATCTCCTCTCACAGACTCTTGCTCCCTAACTCACTCACATTTGTAAATAGGCAATAAAATTGCAAGTCCCGGTGAGACCACAGCCTCCTGGGTATTCCAGGTTCTGCTTTTTCTTTCAGAAAGCTTATGAAAATATGCACAAATGACTGAACCAGATGATATAAAGTAGGTTCACTGTGGCAAATGAGGCTTAGGATCTGGGGCAAGATGGAAACACAGGACAGCAAACAAAGCTCAGAGAGATAGAAAGCTCGAGCATGTCATTATAAGTGAAAGAAACTCAGGGACAAGTTTCTTCTTCAAAGCCATGTAGCTCAAAGAGAAGGGGCACAGGGTGATTCATCCTTTTGAGTGATATTCCATTGGAACAACTGGGAAAAGAACAGCACTCTTAAGATTCACATGGCCCTACCCTCAACTTTGTTTATTTCACCTACTCTCCTTCTTCTAAAGCGTACAGTGACCCCAGGGAAAGGAATGATGGGTCTCCAGACGGTAAAGGCTGTTCTCATTGTACAACACTCAAGCCCTGATTGCCCCAATTCTTCTTTGTTTTTCCTTACCAGCGAGACACGAGGACGACCGCCTCCCTGCCCAAGCTGGATCTCCACGTGATACCTGTTTGGCAAAAAGGCATCACGGGCAAAGGAGTTGTTATCACTGTACTGGATGATGGCTTGGAGTGGAATCACACGGACATCTACGCCAATTACGTGAGTCTGGGCCTTCTCCTGACTTACAGCTTCGGGAGCTGTCTACACAGACACATAGTTAGGGCTTTTCCTTCCTCAAGCAGGAGGCTGCTCGGATGCTGGCCCTGGGAAGGGCGGGCCAAGACTTTGCCAATTCCCTCACCCCTCTGCCAGCCCATAGGAACTTTCTTTGTGTCAGTTGGCATTGAAAGAATCTCGTGGAACCAAGGATTGTCCAAAAGTATGTGCACTGGGGTTGGGGAAAGGCACCTACACCAACTCCTTTATTAAAAGCCATTCAGATCCTGGGCTACACGACATTGGTGGTATTAAAGCCATCAGATCCAGCCTGATGCCTGAGATCATTCTCACCGCCTTCCTCCTCACATCCCTGATGGGTCAGTATTTATCACATGAAGTTATGTGAATGTGATTCCTTTCATGCCAATTCAAAGTGTACAGTACACAGTGTAACAATGACCAGCTGAGGAAAGAAAAGCTTATTCGAAATGGGAAATAAGTAAATGGAAACTATTTACTTAATTGTTTACGAAGCTTTCCATAGTATCTTAGGCCTTGGGATCGGTGTTTCATCTTTAAGAGTGTCCCTTTTTTTTCTCTCTCATCCTGTCCATTCACCCAACATTCCTCAGCTAAAGTGCAAAGGAAAAGGAAAGAAGAGATAAAAAAGATGATTAGAAAGTAGGAATTATTAAAAGACATGGAAAATGTAGAGAAATGGCAGCAGTGGAGATAGAATTCTCATGTGGAAGATGTTTAAGTGTAGTGATCTGGTTGAAAAAGGGGGTCGGACCTCGTGAATTTCAAGTACAGTCTCTTTAACTAAATTCCATGTTTATTTAGTGTAACTGGAGAGGCTGAAGGAGATCACTGTGGACCTAAGCCCCACCCCACAGCCACTTCTTTGCACCTATATTCATTAGAGAGATGAATGTCAAAGTGTCACTAACTAGCTCTATATCGCTTAGTCAAATTATTCAATTTCTCTGGGCCTCAATTTTCTCATCTGAAGAATGAGGTGGTTGAACTAACTAAACTGATTCCTCATGGTTCTGATATTCCATGAGCTTCTATGAGCTATCAGTTTGGTAACATTCACTGAGAATTGGATGCTGGCTCCCTTTTCTGACTCTGCCTGGTTTATGGGTTTAATAAATAATCAGCTACTGGCCCAGAAACTCTGAAATGCAGACTTTCGAGCTGTCAGCCAGGATAGGAATGGGATAGGGGTAGAAGGTCTAGGAAGTGCTGCTTTTCTAATAATGCTAAGTGTTATTTCTGTTGTCTCTTTAGGATCCAGAGGCTAGCTATGATTTTAACGATAATGACCATGATCCATTTCCCCGATATGATCCCACAAATGAGAACAAGTAAGTAAATGCAGATTCTGTGTGTGGGGGGGAATAAATACTTTAAAATGCTTTTATCTTATTTGAGTTCTCAGATAATGTTCAGGCACATCATCCATATATACCACAATATTTTGTTGCTTTTAAAACAGAAACCGAAGCGTCATTTTTATATTCCCTTTGGCTTATAGAACCATATTTCAATTAAACTTTCTTTTATAAGAATGTTACTACATAGATATAGCTTTAGAAAGAATATTTGGGACACGAAGAATAAAAATCTTGAGGCCAACTCCCCCACCCCCAATTCCTCAATGAATCTTTGACTCTTAGATGCATGCTTGATGTTAGCATGAGAAGAGCTAGAGACGACCAAGATAGCATATCCTCATATCTTCCTCTGGGGGCTGCAGCTATGCTCCCCAGTTCCTTCAGAAGAGCATGACCAGATATCAGACAAGAGAAAGGTACCCTGAGGCCAGTGCTCAAATTCAGCACAGTCTCTGGGGCATTGGACTGTTAGTAGCATGTTCCAGAGTTCTTGATGGATATTCTAAAGCGAAAGGGAAGAGAAAGAGGAAATCTTGTGATCCCTAAATTAACTCTCCATAGCAGCCATAGGGTGATAAAGGAGGCCAAGAGCCAGACCTGCCAAAGCAAGAAGCCAAGTAAAGACCCAACGGACAGTTTAACCCTGTTTCCTAACCCCAAAGAAACTTCACTTTCTAGGCGCATAGCCTCAAGTGTCTGTGCCCATATGAGAACTCCTCTATGTGCATAATGATATCTCTTACAGGCTTCAAGGAGACATTCACACCTTTCTTCTTTATTTATTCCAACCAGTAGAGCTTGCACCAAAATAGATCAAAGCCAAAGCAAAATTAGGGCTTGCTGCTAGCCCTAGTGGGGATGGAAAGAGCAAGCAACGAAAAGCTCTTTGTGGCTGCCGCATAAAGTGCTTCCCTTTTCTCTGTATGGCTTTCTCTCTCTTGGACTATTAGCAATTAACTTAGGTCAGTTAAGTTCTCTCTTTCTCCCTCTTTCTCTCTCTCATTCTCACTGTCCTGCTCCCTTTCTCCCTTATTCTCGTTCAGAATTCCCTTGTGGTTGATACAGTAATATTGACCTAAAGCTTTTTTTTACATGGTGCCCCTCCAGAAGACCAACATACCCCAGGAAAGGGTATGGACTTGGCCTCAATTTCTGGGTATATATTTATTTCTTAAGGAGAAGGGGAGGCTTAGGGAGACTTCCAAGGTACTGCTTTTTTCAATACCACTTACTTCTTCTAGGGTTTATTTCTTAAAGGGGTTAACTGCAAACATCCCCTAGAGGTAGACTATTCCAGTAACAATGCAACAGAAAGTATGAGGGAGTGCCCTTGAAGGAAAGTGGGATGTCCCAGGAACTTACAGCAGGGTCTCCCAGATAAACTTTCAGCCATATTTATTAGTCAGGGCTGTGGGGGACCAGGAACTTCTGCATTTTTGGAGAAGGCACTTGTAATGTTGACCTGGCTGGTAGTCATGGCTTTGCTGATTACCAGTACAGAGGGTGACCTTGAGGAAATCACCTCTCTCTGCCTCTATTTTTCATTTTGTTTCCTAAAATGGGTGACAAGGTACCTGTTCCCTACCCTCCTGAAAGGAACTTCCTAAGGAAATGGCAATAAGTGCTTCGAAGAAAGGGGCCTTAATTCCTTCTTGGAATTAAGTAAAAATGACAACTCTCATCTCACTCCCTTGGTCAAGAGTAAGAGGAAAATCTGCTGCCAGCAACATGAGGAGACTGTTAGCCTGAGGTATTAGCCTCTTTCCTAGGAGGTGCAGATCCTGGAGTCTGGTCCCAGGATCCAATATAGGTTATCATGTATGTGGTGGCAGCTTGATTGATAGGTGAATCTTTGGTGAAGTGATACTCTCTCAAGTTTCTCTACTCATGAAAACAGGGACTAAGATTTCCCTCTTTCTTCCCTCCAAAAAGGGGACCCTCTCATCGCTGTATTTATAATTCTCCCAAATCACAGATCTCCAAAGGCCCCCCAGGAAGCCACCCATGTAATCCTGCTTATTTTGTGCCTGAAAACTCTGAGCTTCAGAGCACAGCCTACCATGGACCTTCCACATAGCACAGAGTTAGTGTGGCAGAGCCAAACAGTTAGGAGTACAGACTTTGCAGCTGGATTTACATCACATATTAGATCTGCCACTTAGTAGCTGAGTTACCTTGACTGAATTATTTAACTTCTTTGTGCTTCAGTTTTAGCACCTGTTAAAAAGGGATAATAGTAGATTTTACTTCATTGCGTTATTATAGGCACTAAATGAGTTTATATATATATAACTGGCTTGGATAGTGCCTGGTACATTGAAAAAGTTCAGTGCTTGCTATGACGATGATGATGACGACATTGAAAAGGACATGAACGATGATGAAGATGATCAAGGACTTCTCATTGAGTAACTAAGGTAGACCTCTTTCAGCGAGAAATCAGCATGATAAGGATAATATCATGTGGTAGGAGCAGAGGCAGAGACAAGTCAATTTTCTGAGCTGGTTCAGAATCTGCTACTTAAAAATTACACAACAAGCAACTATCTGGCAGGGTCCTCTAGACTATCAACCAAAAAGGTGGCATCCCTATCATTTGTCAAAGTTATAATAAAAAATAGAGTTACCCTTCAACTATGTTGTCAATAATAAATCCCTCAACTTTGGGAAACGAGTGGTCCCATTTTATTTAGGCCTTCTAGCAATTAGAGACCTGTTTTCTCCCAACTCCAGGGCATTATGGCTCCAAACGATCTGTGTTTCTACTGTTCTTTATTACTATGTAAATGAGATTAATAGAAGCTACACTTGAATTCTCATCTGCAAATCAAAAGAAAAATCGCTAAATAATAAAGCCTTAAAAGTACAGGCAACTCACTATTAAGCTGGCATGCATCTCTAGTCAGTATTTCAATACCAATTACAGATTATTTTTCAAGTTAAATAACATGTGTGACAAGGATGTTTTAACCATTATAATAGAAGTCTTTAAACTATCTTGTGGAATAATGTTTTAAAAATCAATTTGTTTCAATGCCAGTTACTACCATTGTTCTAAGATAATAGAAGGTTATTTTATCTCAGAGCCTGATTTAAGGAAAGAAAAAAACTACAGGTCTATAAAAAAAATGACATAGAACCACTTTGATGAAGTCTTCCCTTTTTCTCAAGGGATGGAGGTGGGAAGTGAAGATAAGAGGAGGAAAATATATCAACCCCAATTTATAGCATGATCCTGCTGTACCTTTCGAGAAAACAGTCCTCATTATAGAAGGAGATAAATACTAGGTCGTGTCACGTTGCATCATTTTTAGGACAGAAGTACAATGCTGGAGATGATTTCCAGCAGGTTGATTCTGTTGGCTGAGGCTGAAGATTTTGCTCTCTGGAGCCCTGTCTCTGATCTTGTGTAAATGGAAATCCAGGCAGTGATGACCTGGGGATGAGAGGTGTATGTGTGTGGGGGAGTATATTTCCCAGAGGATGACAATGGAATTTCTCCTTCTAGAATGGCAAAGAGGGTTAATCCATCAAAGATGCTGCCTTCTATCTGTTTAATGTTTATACAGTTCTCAGAAAATGGTCAGGATATCTTCAGTTCCAAGTGAGAGAATCCTAACTCAAAGATTAAGTAAAATGGGGATTTTAAAAAAACATCTCGGATGTCATAAAAATGGCAGCCTCTGTAAAGCTCCCCTGGAATCAAACATCAATAACATCACAAAGGACTCCCTGCACAGCAGACAGGCAAGACGAAGAGGCCCACTACTGAATTCACCTAAAGATGGGAAAATCACTTGAGCTGGGAAGGAGGGAAGGGAGAAGTGCGGAGAGGGAGCCGGGCAGGCGCAGGACGCAGACCTAGCTCAGTGCTCGGAGCTCGCTGCATCCCGGAACTACCGCAGCTGCGGGAGAGGGAAGAACTCGAACTGCTAGGGCTCGGCTAACGGCCCACAGGGCTGAGGGGGCAGCTTAGAGCACGGCTAAGCCCAATGCTCACAGCAGAGACCTCGGAGCAAAGACTGAGGGAAGAAGGCTGAAAACAGTGGTTTAAGCCCTCACTGCCGAGCAGAGAACGGAAACCTTAGGCACTGAAACTAGCCGCCCCCATCCCTACCTTCCCAGGGCTCGCCCCGCCCCCACCTGCCCGGTGCTAGAAGCGATAAAGTAGCAGTGTCACATCAAAAGAGCAGAATATTTGCTGTTCTGAGAACTGTGGACCAGAGACACAGATTTGCAGCCCAACTGGTTCCGGCAGAGGGGAGGGAGCTGTGGAAGCAAGACTGGCTGTTGTGGTAGTCACCGCCATTGCTCTGGGCCACCTCTCACAACTGCGCCCCTGGCCCCACCTATCTGGGAGGATCCCTGCAGGAGTAAACAGAACTGCTGAAACATATGGGTTCTGAATCTGGTGCAGGAAGAGTTTTGGAACTTCAAAAGCTCTCCTCATACCCAAACGGACACTGCGCCCTGTGACCCAGGTGAACTATTAACAGAGGAGAAGCCCGTCTCCGAGGGAATCCCCCCATTGTGTGAGAAGCTGGAATAGTGCAGAGAAAACATAGCACTACCACGTGAGTGAGAAAAAAAGGCTGTGGTCGGAGAGAAAATAAAACATTCTACCAACAAGTACTGGAAAACAAAAGAAAGACCTCTTCCTATCAACCTGTTGCAGAAGCCACTCCTGTAGATGTAGGAAGATAAATAATAAATCAGTAATTGCCATGAATAACCAAGGCAACAAGACAGCTCAGAAAGAGAGTGAAAAGTCTCCAGAAAAGGAACTTAAAAACATGGAAATATGTGACTTAAATGACAGAGAATTCAAGATTGCAGTTCTGAAAAAAACTCAACGAGGTGCAAGAAAACACAGAAAGGCAGTTTAATGAACTCAGAAACACAATCAAAGAACAACATGAGCATTTTATGAAAGAGATTGAAATTTAAAAAAAAAACAAATAGAATTTCTGAAGATTAAGAACTCAATAGAATAAATTAAGAACGAAATAACCAGCTTAAGTAGTAGAGTTGACCAGATGGAAGAAAGAATCAGTGACATCGAAGATAGAAACCTGGAAATTACACAGATGGAAGAACAAAGAGACTTGAGACTTAAAAGAAATGAAAGAACTCTGCAAGAACTTTCTGACTCCATCAGAAAAAGCAATATAAGAATAATGGGTATACCAGAAGGAGAAGAAAGAGAGAAGGGAACAGAGAATATATTCAAACAAATTGTTGGTGAGATTCCCAAACTTGTGGGCAGAACTGGATCCTCGAATCCAAGAAGCAAATAGAACACCTAATTACCTCAAACCCAACAGGCCTTCTCTAAGGCACATTGTACTGAAGCTGTCTAAAATCAATGACAAAGAAAGAATCCTCAAGGCAGCCAGGGAAAAGAAGATGGTAATTTACAAAGGAAAGCCCATTAGATTATCATCAGATTTTTCAGCAGAAAGTCTACAAGCCAGGAGGGAGTGGAACCAAATATTCAAACTATTGAAAGAGACAAATTATGGACCAAGAATAATATATTTAGCAAAGATATCCTTTAGATATGAAGGAGTAATAAAGACCTCTGCAGACATACAGAAGCTGAGGGAATTTTCTAATACATTACCTGCACTACAAGAAATACTAAAGGAGGCTATTCGACCACCATCAACAGGGACAATTTGTGGCAACCGAAACAAAAAAGGGGGAGAGTAAAGGCCTGAACCGGAATATGGGAATGGAGAAAGTAAGTGTGCTGAAGAAAATGAAATACTCTAAACATCAAACTTTCTTTTACATAAATTTAAGGGTAACCAATCGAAAAATATCCAGAACTGAAATATATACTGTAATGAAAGAAGAAACAGAGGGAAATATCATAAAATACCACCACACAGAAATAATGGACAACAACAAAAAGGCAAAGAAACAATGGAGACACAGTCTTACCAGAAAACTAAAGATAGAATGACAGGAAATCCTCACATATCAATAATCACCCTAAATGTAAATGGACTGAACTCACCAATAAAAAGGCACAGAGTAGCAGATTGGATCAAAAAACTAAACCCAACCATATGCTGTCTCCAAGAGACACATCTCAGCTACAAGGACAAGCATAGATTCCAAGTGAAAGGGTGGAAATTGCACTCCAAGCAAATGGTACCCAGAGAAAATCAGTTGTAGCCATAATGATATCAGATGAAAGAGACTTCAGGGTGAAAAAGATAACAAGAGACAAAGATGGACATTTCATAATGGTAAAGGGGACTATACAACAAGAAGTCATGTTATACATGACTATACAACAAGAAGCCCCCAATCAGGGAACACTGAAATATATCAAGCAACTACTAACAGAACTAAAGGGAGAAATTGACCAAAACACAATTATACTAGGGGACTTAAATACATCATTGACAACTATGGCTAGATCATCCAAACAGAAAATAAATAACGAAATAGCAGCTCTAAATGACACATTAGATGAAATGGACATAATTGACATATATAGAGCACTTCATCCTAAAACATCAGACTATACATTCTTTTCGAGTGTACATGGAATATTTTCAAGGATAGACCATATATTGGGACATAAAATCAGCCTCAGCAAATTTAAGAATATTGAAATCATACCAAGCATGTTCTCTGATTACAAGGCTTTGAAATTGCATATCAACTGCAAAAAGAAAGCAGGAAAAAACACAAATACGTGGAGATTAAACAACATACTTTTAAAGAACGACTGGGTCAAAGAAGAAATTAGAGGAGACATCAAAAGATACATAAAAACAAATGACAATGACAATATATCCTACCAAAATTTTTGGGATGCAGCGAAAGCAGTTTTAAGAGGGAAATTTATATCATTACAGGCCTATCTCAAGAAACAAGAAAAATCCCAAATAAATAACCTCATGTTACACCTTAAAGAACTAGAAAAAGAAGAACAAGTGAAACCCAAGGTCAGCAGAAGAAAGGAAATAAAAAAAATCAGTGCAGAACTAAATGAAATAGAGAACAAAAAGATAATAGGAAAAATTAATGTGACAAAGAGCTGGTTCTTTGAAAAATTAACAAAATTGACAAACCTTTGGCTAGACTCACTAAGATAAAAAGAGAGAAGACACTAATTAACAAAATCAGAAATGAAAAAGGGGAAGTTATTACGGACACCATAGAAATACAAAGGATCATCCAAGAATACTATGAAGGACTATAAGCCACCAAATTCAATAACCTAGAAGAAATGGGCAAGTTCTTAGAAACATATAGCCTTCCAAAGCTGAACCATGAAGAACTGGAAAATCTAAACAGACAGATCACCAGTAAAGAAATTGAATCAGTCATCCAAAACCTTCCCAAAAGCAAAAGTCCAGGACCAGATGGCTTCACTAGTGACTTCTACCAAACCTTCAAAGAGGATCTAATACCAATCCTACTCAAACTCTTCCAAAAAATTGAAGAAGAGACAGTACTCCCTAACTCATTTTATGAGGACAACATTACCCTGATACCAAAACCTATTAAGGATAACACAAAAAAAGAAAACTACAGACTAATATCTCTGATGAATACAGATGCAAAAATCCTAAACAAAATTCTAGCAAATCGAATACAACGATGCATTAAAAAGATTATTCATCACGACCAAGTGGGGTTCATCCCTGGGGCACAAGGATGGTTCAACATCTGCGAATCCATCAATGTGATACGTCACATAAACAAAATAAAGGACAAAAATCATATGATTTTATCAATTGATGCAGAAAAAGCATTAGACAAGATACAACATCCATTTATGATTAAAACACTTAATAAAATAGGTATAGAAGGAAAATACCTTAACATAATAAAGGCCATATATGACAAGCCCTCAGCTAATTTCATAATTAATGGTGAAAATTGAAGCCCTTTGCTCAACATTCAGTAACACGACAGGGCTCTCCCCTATCACCTCTGCTTTTCAACATACTGTTGGAAGTCCTTGCCAGAGCAATCAGGCAAGAGAAAGAAATAAAAGGCGTCCAAATTGGGAATGAAGAAGTTCAATTATCACTCTTTGCAGATGACATGAAACTATATACAGAAAACCCTAAAGACTCCAACAGAAAACTGTTAGAAACAATCAACGAATACAGTAAAGTTGCTGGTTACAAAATCAATGTACAAAAGTCCATTGCATTCCTATATACTAACGATGAAATCTCGTTAAAAAAGAAATACAAAAAACAATTCCTTTTGCAATTGCAGCAAAAAGAATAAAATACCTAGGAATAAACTTAACCAAGGATGTGAAGGACCTATATGCTGAAAACTATAAGACATTTTTGAAAGAAATTAAAGACACAAAGAAATGGAAAACCATTCTGTGCTCATGGATTGGAAGAATCAACATAGTTAAAATGGCCATATTACCCAAAGCAATATACAGATTTAATGCAATCCCCATCAAAATCCCAATGGCATTTTTTAAAGAAATAGAACAAAACAATCATCAGATTTGTTTGGCACCACAAAAGACCCCGAATAGCCAAAGCAATCTTAAGAAAAAAGAACAATACTGGAGGTATCACACTCCCTGACTTTAGCTTGTACTACTTTAGCTACAATAATCAAAACAGCATGGTATTGGCAGCAAAACAGACACATAGACCAATGGAATAGAATTGAGAACCCAGAAATAAAACCACATAAATATGGGCAGATAATTTTTGACAAAGAAGCTAAAAACATACAATGGAGGAAATACCGCCTCTTCAATAAATGGTGCTGGGAGAATTGGATAGTCACGTGCAAAAGAATGAAACTGGACTGCTATCTGTCACCATGTACCAAAATTAATTCAAAATGGATCAAAGACTTAAGCATAAGACCTGACACAATAAACTGCATAGAAGAAAACATAGGTACTAAACTTATAGACCTTGGGTTCAAAGAGCATTTTATGAATTTGTTTCCAAAGGCAATGGAAGTAAAAGCTAAAATAAACGAATGGGACTATATGAAACTTAAAAGCTTCTCCACAGCAAAAGAAACCATTGACAAAATAAAGAGGTAACCAACTGAATGGGAGAAGATTTTTGGAAACAGCGCCTCTGATAAAGGGCTAATATCGAAAATATACAAGGAACTCATGAAAGTCAACAACAAAAAACAAACAACCCAATTGAAAAATGGGCAGAGGACCTGAAGAGACATTTCTCCAAAGAGGACATGCAAATGGCAAATAGACATATGAAAAAATGCTCAACATCACTAATCATCAGAGAAATGCAAACAAAAACCACAATGAGATATCACCTCACCCCAGTCAGAATGGCTATCATCAACAAGACAAATAGTAACAAGTGTTGGAGAGGCTGTGGAGAAAAAGGAACACTCATACACTGTTGGTGGGAATGCAGACTGGTGCAGCTGTTATGGAAGGCAGCATGGAGGTTCCTCAAAAAATTACGAATAGAATTACCATATGACCCAGCAATTCCTCTCCTGGGTATCTACCCAAAAAATCTGAAAATATTTATCCATAAAGACACGTGTGCTCCAGTGTTCATTGCAGCTTTGTTTACGGTGGCCAAGATATGGAAACAACCAAAATGCCCTTCGATAGATGACTGGATAAAGAAGTTGTGGTATATATACACAATGGAATACTATTCTGCGATACGAAAAGATGATATAGGAACATTTGTGACAACATGGATGGATCTTGAGAGTATAATGCTAAGCGAAATAAGTCAGACAGAAAAAGCAGAGAACCACATGATTTCACTGATATGTAGTATATAAACCAAAAACAACAAAAGAACAAGACAAATGAGAAACAAAAACTCATAGACACAGACAATAGTTTAGTGGTTACCAGAGGGTAAAGGGGGTCGGGATGGTAGACAAGGGTAAAAGGGATCAAATATATGGTGATGGAAAGATAACTGACTCTGGGTGGTGAACACACAATGGGATTTATAGATGATGTAATACAGAATTGTACACCTGAAATCTATGTAATTTTACAAACAATTGTCACCCCAATAAATTTAAAAAAACACATCCCCCAAAGGATGGTTTAGCTTCAAGTATTGCAAGATTCAGGAGCTCAAATAATACGCCATCAAGATACCCGTCACTCTATCTTCACCTACCAGTGCTACTCGCTTCAACTTCCTTTCATTCTCAGTAGAATCTTGCCTGGTAGCAAAATCCACATGGCTCACATGGAGCTTGAAGCTCAACACTCTGGAGAAAGAATATAATTCTCATACCCAGAATCTTCACTAATCCTTGAAAGCTGCCTGGAAGAAGGTGCCTTGTGATCGAGAGGATCACAAGGAATGAGGGAGGACCACTTCCCAGAAGGAGAAAATTCTAGGAGACAAAAAAGAATCAGATGTCTGCTACTCTAGGGAAGACCTTGAATTAAAGATAATTATATTGTTCTGACTTAGGATTCCTATCCAATATGTGGAAGAAGCAGGAACATTATTTAGTGGAAGGAGACCAGGAAACATTATTTAGTGGAAGGAGACCATCTTTGGTACTTTAGGAAACAGAATAAGTGAAACAGAGTTATTTTGGGTGACCCAGTCAATTCTGGATTTCTTACCAGGCTAAATTAATAGACGTCTAGTGTGGTAGTGCCTAAAAGTAGCTGGTTGACAGAGTTGCTCAGAGCTAATCCTTTCTGTCTTTTCTTCTATGTCAGCACATCTGGTCAACAGCTCCTCCCACAGCCTTCATAATGCTCCAGATGCTTCCATAATGGAATAAAGTTATGAAATAAACACATTTACATTAAAGTTTTCATACTTACAGGCCCTCTGGAGGTCAGGTGGTG
This sequence comes from Rhinolophus hipposideros, assembly GCF_964194185.1. Lineage (NCBI taxonomy): Eukaryota > Metazoa > Chordata > Mammalia > Chiroptera > Rhinolophidae > Rhinolophus > Rhinolophus hipposideros. Next base: position 36,440,944 of record NC_138053.1, read on the forward strand.
GTGGGAAAAGACAATTATTATCCCCAGAATTTCAGAATTGATGCTTTGAAGATGGACTTTGATCAGTTTTAGAGCTGGATTTCCCCCTCAAATACTCTAAAATCATACATTACCTGACTGCAAAAGCAGTTTTGTTCAGACTGCTGACCCCAGTCAAAGTTGCGGAGAACCCTGTTTTCCCAATGAGACTGTAGTATCTTCTTAAAAGCTCCAACTCTTCTCGGTACCAGAAAACCTTCAAGTGTTTTAGATTGGTGTACGGTTAGAGGAGGAGAGGAGTTCATGAAAAGGGACTCTGTTCTGTTGTGTCCTACTATGACTGGTCCAGGATAACTAAATCCAAGGAAGTCACTGGGGGGAGGGGGAGGGCGGGGAGTGAGGAGCCACTCCACTATCAGAAAATGTGGAGCAAAAGCCATTTATTTGGAAACAATTTCTGAAAGATTCAGAGTTGCTCATAATTATATCCATACCTAACACGTACTGGGTGCTTACGATATACCAACCACTGTTCTAAGTACTCTATACACAATATCTTATGTGATGTCAGAACCCTTTGAGGACAACTAACTTACCCAAGGTCCTACTACTGATTAGTGGAAGAAGCTAGAATCTGAACTCACGTCCTCTGGCTCATGTACCTGTGTCCTTCAGCTGATACCTACAACTTTATCTAATGCCGATGGGAAGAAAACCAACAACAAGGCTGACAAAAAGTTAATACATCCATGTACCATGGATTTACGCACAAAACAAACATTTGTCCTCATTTATGTTTTATAATTTCTGTTTTTCAATCCTCAGACATGGGACCAGATGTGCAGGAGAAATTGCCATGCAAGCAAACAATCACAAGTGTGGGGTCGGAATTGCATACAATTCCAAAGTCGGAGGTAAAGCAGGGGGTGCTGTTCCTGTAGTTTTGCACTTTTGATAAGAGTTTTGCATCACCTGGTATAAAGGATGGTGGTGTGTGGGGCTCTTCAACAACCACCGGCAGAAATGAATTCCTTGTAAACTTTGCAGCAGGACTTGAGCGTGATTCGCGAACAAATCAATGGATCTGGATTCCTAGAAAATGGTAGCTGAATATAGTCCATACATCTCTGTGTGTGGGGGTGAGGAATGGAATGTTGAACAGCTTTGGAACCAAATCTAATTTTCTCTGTGTTCTGATTTAGAAAGGTTTGTTATTGAGTGCTCAGGAAGCAGAAGGAGGAGGTAAATTTAGGCAGTCTTTCCCTGCCTCTCAATCTCAATTCTGTAGTTCTGCATTTCATAGCAAGAAACAGTTTTTTAAAATAAAAAGAATATACTTGTTATATAAAGAAGCCAAAGGTTATCTTTAATAGCAGATATTTAGAATCTCTAGTTTTTTCAGTCAGGGGAAACATATGGTAAGTCCCATCATGGCTATTTAATAAAGGAACTATTTACAAGAGTTAAAAGGAAACCAACAAGGGATAACAAATGGGGGCAGATGTTACCACCTTTAGGCCTAAAGGATCAAGAGGAAGGAGTCAGTGGAAACTGGAGAGAGGACGCTGTGGCCATAGGCGAGAACCACTGGACAGGAGCTATGGCCGGGAGCACAACAACAGAACTATTTCTAGACAGGGACGATCCAGGGGAATGAGTGCCTTACTTTCCCCTCATCCCCAACCTCCTGCTCCTATCCTCAGTTGGCTGAGCCCAGTGGGAAGACAAGAGAACCCACTGACACAGTCCATGTTCCTGTGGAGAGTGGATTTGTAGGGGCTCACAGAGACAATATTCCCTTTTCTAAATCAAATAACTGTACATCCTAGCACATAAAATGCCTCTCATTACTATAGCACTCTCTTAGATTTTGTCATTCCTGTTTCCTCTGATACTAGCATCAGCAAAGTACCATGTTAATTTAAAGAAAATCAAGGCAGAAGTACAAATCACCTAGAAAAAGAATTCACTTTTTAAGTCATGATGAACTAAGTAGCTAGTTTGTGGGAGAATCATCTGATCCTTTCATTTTATAGCGGAGGCATCAGAAGCAAGATTCTCAAGGAAAGGGGGCAGTGTAGAACTAAAACACAAGGCTTCTGATTCCAAGTCTACCTGTTTTTTTATTCATTACACCACTCTTTGATAGTCTAGCCCCAAGGGCATTTTTTAATAATAACTTTCATTTTTAACACCTACTGTATGTTCATCACTTACCCTACAACACATTATAGGCAGTGTATCCATTTGGATATCAGATCTGGGATTGAAGTCCTGGCTCCCCAATTTCAAGCTATGTGACCTTGGGCAAGTCACTGTCCCTCTCCAGCCTCAGTCTCTCCATCTGTAAAATAGGGAGAATTACAGTATCCACCTTAAATGGTTGTCCTAAGGATAGATGAGTTCATAAGTTTAAGGCCTATAGAATGGAAGCTGCATATATTATCTCTTCAATGCATTTGAGCTGTTATCCCCATTTTATAAATGAAGAAACTGAAGCACAGAGAGGTTAAGTGATTTGCCCACGACCATGCACCTAGTAAGTTAAGAAGCTGGGAATTTTTTTCTCAAATGCATTTTTTAAACAAATATGACTTTCCCTAATCATGTCAATTACATGTTCTTTTACCTATACTCCATGGTAAATAATAGTGTGGAAATCTAAGATTGTGTACTCTATTGCATTATGAGCCTGAAGCCAGGAATAACCAGGTAACTCCGGCATCTGTCTAAACTGCTTTTGCCTTCCTGGCTCTTGAGTACATGAGTCTGATGATGGGTGACAGCCTATTGGAAAGTACAAAGAACTACCGCGTCTGCCTCCTCCTGATGAAAACTGATTCCCCCTCAGGAGTGAAATCCATGGCAATGATTTCATCCTTGAGATTATTGAGAAGAAAAGGAAGCATGTTCCTTGACAATGTTTCTTAGCAAACACATAATAGAATGGCCTCTGGGTTATTTTTAATCAGTGCTTAGAAACAAGAATTCTTTCCTTATTTGTTAGTTTCCTATTGTGAGTAGACCTTTTCAAGCTGCATGGTTTCCCATACAGAGTCTTCTGTATGGCACAGGTTGGGCCACAGCCATTCATGGTAGAGTCATGAGCAGGTGTGTCAGGGCAGGGCTGCTTGATGCCTTTCTCTAAAAGCTCTCCTGTCAATTTCAGGTTATTGCTATAGTGGAAAGAAGGCATTTTGTAATCCACAACAACCATGGCCACTGCACAGTGCATACAGTTATCTCTAAGGGCAGAAATGAAAGCTTAAAGAGGCAGTGACTTGTACCTTCCTTTGTGCTGCTAGCAGCTGGGTCATGGGATATCCAGTGATTACCCTGCTTTTGACTCTTGATGGTCCTTTTAAGAAATGAATATTAAGAGCATTGTGCCATCCTACATGTACATACTGACATCAATTTATGTGTTTGTTTGTTTTGCTGTTCAGGCATAAGAATGTTGGATGGCATTGTGACCGATGCTATTGAAGCAAGTTCAATTGGCTTCAATCCTGGACATGTGGATATTTACAGTGCGAGCTGGGGCCCTAATGATGATGGAAAAACTGTGGAGGGGCCTGGCCGACTAGCCCAGAAGGCTTTTGAATATGGTGTTAAACAGGTAAGATGCTTAATATGGATCCTCCTGAAATGGAACCTGACCTTTTGGATATGAGGAAAAGGGAAGAAAATTTAGCTCATATGGAAAGAAATGGTCGTGAATTTCTTGTACCGTGTTTCCACGAAAATAAAACCTAGCTGGACCATCAGCTCTAATGCGTCTTTTGGAGCAAAAATTAATATAAAACCCAGTCTTATTGTCATATAATATGACTGGGTATAATATAATATAATATAATATAATATAATATAATGTAATATTGAGTATTATATAATATGATATAATATAATACCAGATCTAATATATCATATCATATATCATATCATATAATGCCAGGTATAACATAATAACGGGTCTTATATAATATAATACTAGGTATTATATTATTATATTAATTTTTGCTCCAAAAGATGCATTAGAGTTGATGGTCCAGCTAGGCATTATTTTCGGGGAAACATGGTAGTTGGTTATGACTTAAAATGCATTTAGAGAGCAAAATCATTCTTCAGATGGATGGAAGTTAAAAGTTTAGAGATTTTTTTTTTCCCATTTGGAGCTGACATTCAACAAAAAGATTCATTACTCTTAGGATATTTACTTACAAAACACTTGGATATGTCCTTTCTCATTTTCCTACCATTTTTGAATTTTTACACTAGGTAAACTACTACCTAGACTTCTTTCAAGTTCTCTGAAAATGCACTCTTAAATATAACTCTGCACATGCCTGGTGAATACATGTGCTTTGGTTGTGCTGTTCTGTCACTTGGGTTTACTGCATTGTTGCCAAGATTCTAAGGCCTTGTTCCACACAGGGTGAAACAAAAGAAGAAACTTTGGAGAGCACAAATTGAAAAATTATAGCAAGAGTGGCCTTGACGAGTTCCATTCAATGGAATAGTCCCTTTTAATGCAGCTGCAAAGCAGATCTGAATAATGCCTGATTTTGTCATTCTATCAGTCAGCCAGAAGATTCAAGCAGAAAGAAAGAGAGGAAGTTCAAAGATTCAAGGATAGTGATATAAGCCAAGGGGAGAGTGAAAAAATAGGAGCGAGGGCTGAAGGCCAGACTATGAATCCGCATATTAAAGCAAAAGAAGGAAAGAAAAGCACTCTCTCCATCCCAGCGAGGGCCCAGATAAAAGAGGACTGGCAGAGCCAGAACCCAGTGTTTTATATATAATATGAAGTCTCGTGAGATTTCCAATATTGATGCTAGAGGACCTGGAGTTGAAACAGACTACAGATAACTGTCTCTGAGAACTTCATGCGTGTATTTGTTGGAGATTTCATTGGGGTGTGACTGTGACTGCAATAGATGATAAACAATGTGATGTATTCTGGCTTTTCCTTTAGGGGAGACAAGGAAAGGGCTCCATCTTCGTCTGGGCTTCTGGCAATGGGGGGCGTCAGGGAGATAACTGTGACTGTGATGGGTACACGGACAGCATCTATACCATCTCCATCAGCAGCGCCTCGCAGCAGGGCCTGTCCCCCTGGTATGCTGAGAAATGCTCCTCCACGCTGGCCACCTCGTACAGCAGCGGGGATTACACCGACCAGAGAATCGTATGTTGCTTTTGTCTAACGCTCTCTGCTTGGGTAGAAGAGCATGGCTTGCATTCCAAAGTATCCTTTGGTCAGTATCTTTGGTAAAATCGATTTGTTGAAGCTTCATGTCTCAGTTGGGGAGACTCATGCTTTTCTCACTAGAAAGGCTGGCATATACTGGGAGGTTTTCTCTCAAAGGGACAATGACGCCTCTGCCAAGAGGATGTTGCCTCTTGGTCATTTTTAAACTCAGCGCTGAGAAGCCACCAATCTGTCATTACAAACGGGCTGAGATTCCAAATGTCTCTTCAGCTTGTGTGATGCCTCCCTGAAAAGAGCCTTAAAGGAGATTTCAGGGTTGTAGGGGCTTTATCACCCTGTGCTTATCGATCCTTCAATAGCAGGGATATGGTCGGACTTGCCCTCCAGCAGATGATAAAAACACAGTGTGTACACCAGCTATGTCTCCTAAGAACAAACGACCTACAGGAAAATAACAGTCTAAATTTCCCCTGAGGTGAACTTCTCAGCATCCAAATAAGCAGTTCAGGAAAGTTACATGCTCAGAGAGCATCTTCAGCCCACGCTTGGCTGTGCCTTCACTTCCATGAGTCAGACTGCCAAGGGCAATTACTGGATTTCCCTTCAAGGGCACGATGAGGGAGGACCATTCTGAGGCCTTGAGAACAGAGAGGCACTTTTAATTTAAAAATTTAGAGCCCCCAATTTAACTCCTGACACAAAAATAACCAACAAGCTAAAGTATGTAGATCCTAATCTCAGTGAAATAACAGGTCACGCTCCAATCAGACTGGGGGTGAACCCCATAATAATTAGACCTTGAAATGTTTGTAAAATTCATATTACTAGCATCTCAACAAAATTCTTAGAACTCCTGTCTTCTTCAAACAGGATCACTATTCTAGAACTCGGCCTGCTTCTCCCATCTACTCTAGTTTAGACACTACAACTGTGGTCTTCATTTAAAAGCACTGGCCTCCCTCCCACTCCCATATCTTCGATTACACAAATAATAGACAGTGACATTCTATCCAGGGCTTCTTTATGGCAGGCATATTTTATAGCTTTTGCATGGAGCACATCAGCATGTTTTCCACTTGTGTTCAGAGCCCCTGGCTGTCGTCCATAGTTGCTTGTGAGAAAATGGCCTGTTACGCATTTCAGAGTCACCATTTCATATAGGCGGTCCCTCATCTGAACTTCTCTGTGCTGAAGTAGGAGGAAGAATTTCCATTTTTGTAAAGATTCCTTCTTAGGTAAATCAGCCCTAGGAGAGACAGCTGGTGAATTCTATTTGCGATGGCTGTACTAACATAGCCCTCTCTTGCGCAAACCACTTCGTCAGCACTGTCATCTCTGGGGGCTCATTTACGTCAACAGGTAAAAAGGGCAACCTTGCTTCTGCAACCCTCTGATGAGCAGAGCCACCATAATTTGAGAAATTCAGCAACTCCAAGTGGGAAGTCAAAGGAGGTGATAATAGATCAAATTATTTTTTTACACCTCCCTCCCACACATTGAAATCTCTAGCTTAAAACCACAGTGCGGGAGCCTGGGTGGGTGTCTTGTTAGTAATCCTTTGGCCCAACTACATGTTCAACCAGCAGCACTGTGGTCCTTATGGCAGACTGATTGGAAGTCTTTTAGGTTTCTTCCCGTCATCTTGGCAACCTCTTCAATTAAGCTACAATGAGTCTGGGTAATTCTCTACATGTGATAATATTGTGTAAAAATGCTTTCACAGACAGGATCTCATTTCAGCCTCAGAATATGAGTAAGGAAATGTCAACTTCTTTTTACAGATGGGGAAATAAAGTGACTTGCCTATGGGACACGTCTACTGAATTGCAGTTTTAGAATTGGGACCCAGGTCTAAGTCTAGCACTTTTTCCACTTGAAAAACTCATCATTTTCATCAACGTGCACTAACTCATGTGCATCAAATTACATCAACAGTGAGTGCAGACCACACACTAGACACATTTTGGGCAGGTAGTTCAAGTTGCCAAAATCAGAATGGCTTTACATTCTTGTGCTGGAGAGAGTCAAATGTCAATCTGAAGGCAAAAGGGAATTTTGCATGAGGCAGAATTTCTAAATATGCCTGACCCAACACAATGGACCTGATGATTAATGGGCCAGCTTGATTCACAGTGACTCGGAAACAGTCCCTTTTTTCCAGACAGCATTTCGTTTGGGAATCTCAGAGGAGAAAATATTCATAGTGGGAGTACTGCATCCCCAGCAAAGGCATCCTGATGCCAGATTTATAGACAAGTTGCATATAGAGGAGAATGAACTAAAATATCAGCAGATGGCACACAGCCGCCTGTGGTTTAGAGGAGGAAGTAGGGAATCCGAATCAGCTGAGTTTCCTGATCACTGCAGATGCAGTGCTCGGTATGGTTAACTCCTGGGGACAGGATCGCACTCTTCACATGTTCTCCCACGTTTCTTTCCTTCCTGATGCCACCCAGACGAGCACTGACCTGCACAATGACTGCACAGAGACCCACACGGGCACCTCGGCCTCGGCGCCCCTGGCCGCTGGCATCTTCGCTCTGGCCCTGGAAGCAAAGTAAGGCCCAGAAAGCTTCTCATCACCTGTACTAAGGCTGCTTCTCCTTGCTAATAACATGTATCGTTTGCTGAATACGTGGTTATGGTAGGAAACCACAAAAAAGTAATAAAAGTAAGCTCTCTTCCTGTTAACATCTTAGTGTAGATTTAATGCAGACATATCTCACAAATTCTCAATACACACATTGTGTTGTCATTTTTAATCCACCCTATGTTAATAATTATATTAACATGATATGTTAATAATATAATAATATAATACTTTCTCATGTCTACATCAGTATTCCTTGACCCTTAAAAACTCATGCTTTCCTCCCAGTTCCCCTCTGACTCAGCTGCAAGGCCTTCTCACTTCTGTTTATTCCCACCAGGAAATACTTTGTTCAGAAAATTTCCTGTGGGTGGTATTAGGAAAGATAAGTTTATAAAACAACCTTTTTCAGGTTATATAAGCCCAACATGTCGGACATGAGAATGAAAAACAGGATTTGTATCTTTTCATAGTATTCCATTATATAAATGAAAATTTTATGTCTAATCATGCTTAAATACCCTTGTCCATAAATATTGGTTGTCATCTCTGATAATTTCTTTGGGATGAACATTCAGAATTGAAATTTTCTGTCAAAGGGCAAGCACGTTTCAATGGTTTTGATATACATATTGCCAGGTTACTGTCTAGAAAGACTGTAACATTTTATATTTCCACTGGAAGTATATGTGTGAAAGGGCCAGTTTCCTAAACCCTTATTAAAGCTACTGTTATTACCTTTTTAAATGTTTGCTATTTGATACATGAAAATGGTATCTCGTCTTCATATGCTTTTATTTCATTACTAATGAAGCTCAACACTTTATACTCTTTGGCCATTTATCACATGTGATTGCTTGTTTATGACCTTGATTTTGTTTTATGGCCTTAGTTCAGAAAAGTTATTAATGCCTGGTTAGTTTGACATTTACCTTTTCATTTTATTTATATGTAATTTTTAATGTAATGAAGTTAATATGTATGCAATTATATTTGTCAGTCTTTTTTCTTTAAGGCTTTTTCCTTAGTTTTTACATTCAGAAAAATCTTTACAACCCCAAAATTAGATAAACATTTATTTATGTCTTTTATGATGCTTCCTTTCCCATGTTTAGGTCCTAAATTTCCCTGGAATTTATTTTTGTGTCAAATGTTAAAAATGGATGTAACTTTTTTTCCTCATAATAGGTACCTAATAGTACAATACTTAATACAGAGGAAAAACATCTAATTGGTTCACATTGTATGTCCACAACTTTTATTCGTCCTCATTTCCAGTTTCTAATGTTGTGTGGAAAGAAATATTTAAATGTCAAGTCAGGCGCTACGGTTGCATGATAGAGGAAGCGCTTAAACTTATAAACTACTATCCTACCTAATAAGGACGATCCACATTCTCTAGAGAGGGAACAAAGCAGTGTCCTCATGTCATATTCAGTACACAAGGTTTGCAGTAATGGAAGAGTGGAACACCTTGGTTCCTGCCACAGCTGGAAGAGTCCTGAAGTGGCTGAGTCTTTGTCCGAGGGAGTTCAGAGTAGCTCCAAGAGTCCCCAGGTCTTCCTGTGGAGCTATGATTCAGCCCCTGGTATCTCAGCTGTGAGATGGCCACAGTGGCTAAGCAAGCCAGGCCTCACAAGGCTCATCCCAAGAGTCTACCTCCTTGGACAAGCTGGGATGTCTGGTAAGGGAAGAGCCAAGCCAGGTGCCCTTGAAATGCTTGGGCCCAACAGAAGAACTATGTTTAGAATCTGAGTTCACTTGTAACAGGAAGGGAGTAGACAGAGGGCAAAGTCTATGGGCATGAGCTAAGATTGGCATCAGTAAATCCAAACCCAATACAAGGAAAAATAATCTAAGCAGTGAAAAGGACAAGGAACGCCTGGCTTCCGGGTCTAGGTATATGACTAACTGAGTTTACACAGGCAAGTTACTCCCAATTGAGGGCTCAATTTACCATCTATAAAATGGAGGGGTCAGAGCAGATGATTTTTTTTTCGAACTTCTTCCCTAAGATTCACCAAATGGAAATGGAAGGTGTCAGTGTATATATTAGGTTGGTGCAAAAGTAATTGCTGTTTTTGCAATTATTTTTAACCTTTTAAACCGCAATTACTTTTGCACCAACCTAATAGATCATCCAACATGAATTGTTGAGATTGGTGGTGAGAGGTCCAGAGTGGAAGAAAAGTAAGGTCCTATGAAGGCAAGCAGTTATATACAGGTGGTGAAACAGGCTTATGATATTTATGATTTCAAGATATAGCTCCAGGGAGCTGTTAAAAGAAAACAAATATTGTCTTCTCTACCCAACATGTCAATATAACTAGCCAGGCCTAGCCCATCCTTGTCTAGTGATCACTATAGTAGAAATACTCATCTAGCTGAACAGATGTAATGTTAATTTTATATAAAACCTGAAATCTTAACATTGCAATCTCTGATTTCTAAAATTTCAAACCTTCTTTGTCTGTACCAGGGGAAAATGATCTAAGAATAATCTAGCTTCATTAATCTCATTTAATTTCTTATAGACCATTTATAAAGTAGTGGGCCATGGATTGCTAGGAAACACACGCGTGAGTTTCCAGGAGTCCCTGTACGTCTTTGAAACTAGATGCAGAGTTGTTTGTGAGTGTGTGTATTTTTCTGGGGAATGGTTTCTAGGTTCCATTAGATTCGCATACTGTTCATAATTTAAGAGACAGGAAGAGTCTATCATCTCCCTGGTGCATATAATAAGAATTTAATTCCTTTGATTTTGATTCAGTCATCAGTAAGATGGACATAATCTGTCTTAACATTTATATATATATCCTGCCAAAGGACATAGAGGTTATTGAGATGTCTTTTCTCAAATGGAGAGCTGTCTTAACTCCATACCGAAAACAATTATTTCAGAAAATCAGAATGCTAGAATTTCTAGTTTCCCAATCAAGATTGGGAAAATCATTTAATCATGTTCCGGTCCTCAAGGAACAACTATGGAAAGTAAAGAACTCTTAGCTAAATTCATCAAGAATAGTAACAGTCAGTATTTATCAAGCTCTTACTATGAGCCAGACACTGTGCTGACCTCTTCATGTACAATATTCTTTTTTTTTTACAATATTAATTCTAATCCTTACAAAATCTTTGTGGCATGGCAACTACTAGTTGCATTTTATAAATGAAGAAACAGGCTTAGAGAGGTTGAAATGTGTAACCAAGATCCCACGAAGAGATTTAAACAAACGTCTGTCTGACCCCAAAGCCGGTGCTATCAGCAACTGTGCTACACTGTCTGCCATGGCTCTGTGAGGGAGAGCAACAGTTGAGTGGTAGCCTGCCATCCCCTCGAAGAAAGGGGGGTTAATAAGATTGAGGCTGATAAAGGAACATCCTAACTCTAGTGTGTTTATGAGTGTCTCATAAAAGGCTCCTTAGTAAGTAGGTAGCATAGTAAGTAGGTAGCTGTTTTAAGTAAGCTACCTACTTACTATGCTGCATTAAATATAATGTAGCTGGAGCACTGGGGAATGGGAAGAGGAGAGGGAACGAGAAAGAATGGTTTCTGGCTCAAATGTGACAGAGGAACTTCTTTACCAAGAAGAGTGTTTCTCAAATACCAGCATCCATAATCATCACCTTGGGAGTTTATCTAGTGTGCAGAGTCCCAAGCCCGATTGCCAGCAAGTCAGATGCAGACGTTTCTGGGATTTAGCCTAGGAATTCCCATTTCTAACAAGTATCCTAGGCAGTTTTAATGCTAATAGTCACCTTAACCCAATTTTGAGAAATAACTGCTATAGAGTTAATTTACAACTATTTTTTCCTGCAACCTGATCCAGCTATGATTGTGAAGATGCCCATCCAGGTACTTAATAGACATTAAACAGAGAGGAATTCCTTGGATAAATGCCTATGGCACCATTATTATGTGTTAATAATTAGTATACAAGAAAGATGGAAGACAGTAACCTCAGTGTTCTATGGAGAGAGCAAAAGAATCAGGATAATTTTTAATAGAGAGCAAAAATTCTGTAGTGAAACATTGAATCCCTTTACATCTTTGGAGATATTAAACAAACAGATGAACCAATCTTCTGTTTTCATTAAAGGCTGGAGAAAGGGAAATAAACTTTCAATGATGCATGAAACCTTTGGATAGATAACATGAAAAAAGTCCTTGACTCAGTGGGTTGTGAAATGTTGGAAAGTCTCTAGGTTAGAAAATCTACAACATGCTAGGCTTATATAGGTGTGATTAGAGGCTGAACTAGATAGCCGCTAAGACTTTTTCACTTTAGAATTTTGTATGTAGATGACTTTACCTACACTCTTCTAATTAGAAGCAATGCTTAATATCAATGTTTAATTGCTTATTTTCTATAAACATAGGCTTGATTAGCAACCCAATGCAGTTTTAGAGTTTTTAATTATTGTGGATGCTATTGAGCATTAATTAACAAAGGAAGGCTGTCAGGAATGAGATGCACTATTATGAGCAGCCCTTTTTCATTTATGAAATGCAATCACATAAATGAAGAATAAATCTGTTAGGAAAATAGGCTTAATTTTCCAAATTGCATGACAATGAAGCCCCCTTGAATATTTTGCAAAGAAGAGGTAAAAAGATAAAATAAAAAACAAGAAAACTGGTAACTAAATGTAAAATAAATGCTCTGCTATAGAAAGAGAGGAAGTCTATGTTTGATTACCGTGATTATCAGGCCCCTGCCTTATGCCTCCTTAGTCAACTTCCTGATCCCAACTTCCATACGCACACTTCACACTCATAGTCCAAATAGGAAAGTGGTGTGTTGCCCATTGACCATCTTGATAAGAAGCCTTTACCCAAAACTTCCTTTAAAACTCTGGAAGGAAGCAAGAATTTCAATAAAATGCTTTATAGGACAGAATGTTTCCACCTTAAGAAAATAGTCACTGCTGCTCAGCTAGTTAATTATTCCTGAATGTGGGATGGCCATTGTGGAAACAAAATCTACAATGAGGTATTTATGATATTGGGCAGATAAGAGGTCTGAATAGTAAGAATTCTGGAGATTATTATACTCAACCCTCAATTCTTATAGATAAATCAACTCAGGCCAAGGGAGATAAATGACTTGCTTAAGGTCACACAGGTCTTTGGTAATAGAATATAGTTTCATATGCCTTCTATTACTCCCTATTCTGACTCCCATAATTTGAAATGACTTCTAATTGTCTTAGTTATATGCTTGCATTCTTTTTTCCAATTCATTATCTTAGCTATAACATAGAACTAGCTAGACAGTTTTTTTCAAATATAAATAATGGGGGTGCCAAAAAAATGTAATATATTTTAAGAGATGTTATCTATGTTCAAGCAGTAGTTCGCTATAATCAGAAGGGTCTGGATGCTGATGGTAATCACTTTGAGCACCTCTCGCAATTGCAGAAGTCAAAAGTGACTTGTGTTCATCTTTTGTTATCAGTATATATTGAGTGTTACAATTAGTATTACAATTAATACACATTTCTTAAAATGTGTATATGTTTTTTTGGCAGCCTCTGTATAAAATCATGCCCTGCACTGAGATATTTTCATTCAGTAGATTTAGGATGGACCGGAAGAATTTTCACTATTTACAAGTGTGCAAGGTGATTATGGTGCCAGCACTTTGGAACCCAATTAAAGCAACAAACCAAGAATGAAAGAGTTAAGCTTTTAATTGCTTATTGTGATGGCACAAGCCAGAGTCTAAACCCAGAGAAAACACTGACTCCTCAGTCCATTTTCCCCCATGGAAAGGTGCCCTAGTCAAGGGTCAGGTGGAGCAGCACATTCATGGGGGCCATCTCACTGTTGAGGGAGCCCCAACAAAGGGCTCTGGTCATTTCCTGAACTCTGGGGTAGGAGTAGAGCTTGCGTTAAGGTTAAGAGTGGAGAAATACTGGGTACTGAGTCAGAATGGGGGGAAAATGTCTTCAAGGCTTACCCCACTCCCCCATAAGGAAGCCTCAGCAGAAGCGCCTGAAGGCCTCTGCCCAAGGTCTCAGATAAGGAGACTTAAGAATGAAGGCATGGGGGACTAGGAAGGTAAATATGGGAAGAGCTTGACCAGAGTCCTGTGACCTTGACTCCACCTCCCTGGAGAGGTCATGATGCACGGGCTATGCACCCAGGCTGGTGTGGGGAGGGAGCTTCCCTGTCAGGCCTGCTGGGTAGCCTTTGCAATACCTGTAAGGAGACCTGGGCTATGAACCAGGAGCCAGACTCCTCGGTGTTTAGCAATGTATATTGCCTCTTTCTTGTCACCCAGGAAATTGAACCAGTTTATTATTGGGTCTAAGGAGAAAATAGCAAATTGAGTCAGATTCCTCTGAAGGTTGTTTCACAACCTAAGATAGAAACCTTGAGGACAAAACACTCGGGCATGTATGTATTAAATAATGCTTGATTGGCTTGACAGAAACCATGCAGGTCTTAAAGCTAAAGAAAAGCTTGAGATCTTGAAAGAGTCCAATGACTAATAGCAATAAGTTTTAAAATTGTATTAGGGCTATTTAACACTTAGGCACATTCAATCATTCAACCAAACAGTATTTACTCAGCATATACTCTGTGCCTAGAATATTTCTGAGTGCTAGGTACACATCAGAGAACAAGACTGATTAAAATCTCAGCCCTTCTCATAGCTAATTCAGCAGGGGAGACAGATGTTATTAATATACAAAACAAATGAGTTGCCCAGTATGTGAAAAGTTGATAAGTGCTATAAAAGGAAAAGGTAGGCAGATAGAAGGATAAGAGAGCTCAGCAGTATGTGGGGAGAATTGAAATTTTAAATAGTAATCAGGACAGGCTTCATCAGCATTATAGTACTAAACCTGACAATCCCACACATCTCTGATTTATCTTTATATTGTTGCTAAATTAATTTTATTAAGACTTGTGATTATACCATTTCCTTGCTCAAAAATCCTCGGTGATTCCCTGTTGCCCAAACGATGAAGTGTAAGCTCCTTTCCCTGGCAGTCAAGGCTCTCACTGTTCGGCTTAGTACTCCCCATCAGCTCTCCTTGCTCCAGCAAACCAGACGACTCATTGTACTTTGACCACATCCTGTACTTTCCTCCCTCGCAGGTTTTGCCCCACTGCCTCATCCTCTTTTCTTTCACTCCATTTCTTCACTTTCTACCCACTCTGCAAAGTTCTGTTCAAACACATCCTCCCAGCAAAGCCCTCTAGATATTCCCATCCCCAAAGAATTCTCTCTCCTCCAAACTCCTACAATGCATTATGTCATGAACACGGCGTTCGACAGATATATTATAGTTATAAAAAGACTTAGCTCTTATACTGGATTGCAAGCTTCTGAAAAGCAAGAACCACCTCCTTGAATATCCCCACAATATTCAGCGTAGTGCCTTGCAAGAGTGATCTCAAGCAGCTAAGAATTTCTCAACACTTTTGATATATAAAGAAAAGAGGCAGAAAGTATGAGTAGGCGGCCACCCCATGTCTTTAAAATTTGAGTCTTCTTAAGAAGGAAGTCAAGGCCTTATCTGTGGGTTCATAATGCCGACAGGGCCAAGGCTGTTAACGGGCAGCAGGAGACTGGAAGACACAAAGGATTCGCTGTCATTTTTAATTTTTGTTCCACTTAAATTTAAGTGATTAGAAACCATGCACCAAGTTCTACACTTCTACAATCCTGAAGACAAAGTTACTAGTAAGAGTTTAACTTGCTAGTAAGAGTTTAACTTGCATGGTATGGGGAGTTTTCAGTGCTGTATTTTGAATTTTGAATGGAAGACATACCAATAGTAATACACACTAGAATTATATAAGTACAGTTACAAAAGGCACTTCATAATCTCTGAAAAGAGATGCTTGTTTTTAGCACTTGCTTTTGCAAGGCAACTTTATTTTGTCCCTGAAAGATATTTTGGGTCACTTTCCCTCTAGTCCAAATCTCACCTGGCGAGATATGCAGCACTTGGTTGTCTGGACATCTGAGTATGACCCGTTGGCCAATAACCCTGGATGGAAAAAGAATGGAGCAGGCTTGATGGTGAACAGCCGATTTGGATTCGGGTTGCTAAATGCCAAAGCTCTGGTGGATTTAGCTGATCCAAGAACCTGGAAGAGTGTGCCGGAGAAGAAAGAGTGTGTTGTGAAGGACAAAGACTTTGAGCCCAGGTGAGTGTCTCAGGAATTAATGTGTGCCCATGGCTCTATGTGATATGATGTTTGTCACTTTGCTTAACTCTTTTCTCACCTACCCTTCTGAAGTAGATGAAGGTAGCATTTACCATGTTCCCTGTGCGTCCATGGGGAATCATTGAGAGATCAAAGGTCTGCAAATAATATTAGCATATATGCATTTTCCTCTCATAGCCTACTTACCATCTAGCAGTGAGTTTAAGTAGCACTATTGACTCATATACCACTAAGAAAAAACATTGCTGATTAAACTATTATCACTCACCAATTTTAAGAGTCATCTCAAATTCAAAAATGTTAAACCATTAAAAAAAATGCATTTTAGAATTGATGAAATACTGTTTGGCCAACCAGTATTATCCAAAATCTCTTTCCTCAAGAGCCTCACTTCATGCCACAGTGCTATGTGATTCATGACTTTTCTCCCATGAAATATCCTTTATCATACTGCTTTTACATAGACCATTATCTGGCCCACTACATCTGGCCACAGAAACAGAATCTGCTATGACTGCTTTGTTGATTCTATCATGGCAACTATGATTGTACCGAAGATCCATTCACACAAAATACCCAATTGTGGGAGGCTTTGGGGGCATACATGAGGAAGATAAAAATCATTTCTTCAGACGGTCTTCTTAAGAGGGTCCATTGCAGTAATAGACCACTTTTGATGAGTCCCAGGCAAACCTGCCTGAATCTGATTCAATATAAAATAGCATTATATTCAAGTATCTGTGCTCTTTACTATTTTCTTTTCTTTTTCTTGTGGTAAGAAACTTAACTGGGTTCTCTATTCTGTTCCATTAGTCTATATGTCTGTCCTTATGCCAGTAACATATGTTTTGATTACTGTAGCTTTCTAATAGATTTTGAAATCCGGAATAATGATGCCTCCAGTTTGTTCTTTCTCAGGATTGATTTGGCTATTTGTGGTCTTTTGTGCTTTCATAAAAACTGTAGAAAATTTTTTTTCTGTTTCTGTAAAAAGCTTACCATTCTCTATGCATTAAAAATCATTTCTAGCTAATCCTGAATTGGGTTCTACTCATAATAGGGAGACACGACAGTTTAGTTGCGTATCCAGTCAAGGCTGATATGTAAATATTTGCATAAACTGCAAGGAAGAAGAGATACATTTTATTTATTGATGATTCTTTAATATATTTAGAGCCCTGAAAGCAAATGGGGAAGTTATCATTGAAATTCCAACTAGAGCTTGTGAAGACCAGGAAAATGCTATCAAGTCCCTGGAACATGTACAATTTGAAGCAACAATTGAATATTCCCGAAGAGGAGACCTTCATGTCACACTCACTTCTGCTGCTGGTAAAATTGTTTTTAAACTTCAAAAATTTCTTCTTACCATTTATTTAAAATTTTAAGTGTAAATTGAATTATTTCAGATCAATTAGTGTTTTTGTTTATTTATAGGACTAAATCACCCAAAAGATGTTTTTGGATCTTAAAAAATATATATGCTTCTTTGTTTTTGTTTTTTGTTTTCATCAGAACTCTGCCCTGCTCATTCTCACTGGTCCTTTGATAAGCAGAGAATGAACTCCATTTAAATAATATCAATTAATTCATCTTTCTGGAGTTACACATTTTCAAACTGCATTCATTTTCCCAGGTCACTACTGATCTATCATTCTTTTCTCTCAGGTAACACATTAGTGAAAATCATTCTGATAATTAATTAATTAAGCCAAAAGATTAATCAGACTCATCCAAAGGATTAAAAAACTGAGAAGTCTGATCCGTGAAAGAGGATTGAGAAGACTAACAAATTTTCCATAATGATATGACGAAGGCAATATGATATGATATGTGGACATTTGCTCTTTCCTGAGAGGGTACTAATTCAGATGAAATCTTGGATGGGAAAGAGATTGTAAACACAAACTATAATCCAACCAGGAGAAGCTGCCCCAAAACTCTTTCATGTTTTGGTAGGATTCAATCTCTGACTAAATTCAATCTGTGCAGGTGATGTATGAGGAAAGATGTGCTCTCTCTATAATTACCTTCTAGGATATGAACTTAGAGGTTTGGGTCAGGCTCTGTTAATTATGCTTTTTAGATAGCTTAGAATTGGCCTGAAATATTGGTGGAATGCTTTTTCATTGATGGCTTTGTAGTCCATTTGATCTTGTCACTTAGAAATATTATTTATTGATCTATAGAGAGCTTGGATTTGAAGATTTAGAGTTACTCCCACTACCAGTTTTTTTTTTTTATGACAAGAGATTATTAAATTAATACAGCTTAATTTTGTTATGTGTACACTAGATTATAGACTCAGGCACCTTTTAAATTTTCAGAATTTTCTCTTAAATTTCAAAATGATAGCTCCATTAAAATGTATTTTAAGTCTTTGACTCTCTTCTTTAATGTAGTTTGTGAATGTCGTTTTCTGAGTTCCCCTTATTCAAATAAACCTTAATCGATATATTCATTCATTATTTATTTTTCCACAATATTTATTGAGAACTTATTATATGCCTGGCAATGTTTGAAGTACTGTGGATATTTTTTTTTTCCTTGTGAATGTCTCTATCCTGGTCTTATGCTCAAATGGGATATTTGGAGGACTAATCTCTCCTAGCTTTCATCTTTATTTTCACATGCTAGAGTGTGTCCTACTGTCATAGCTGTTAGAATTTTCATTAACTTGTGTTTGTTGCATGAAAATAGGAACCAACACTGTTCTATTGGCTGAAAGAGAGCGGGATACATCTCCTAATGGCTTTAAAAATTGGGACTTCATGTCTGTTCACACATGGGGAGAGAATCCAATAGGCACCTGGACTTTGCGAATTACAGACATGGTAAGTATGAATGAAAGGCTGCAGAGACACAAGCTCACCTTTAAACACTTTGAAGGAGTTTGAATATTGTTGTCATCATTAATCAGGGCCCTAAGGAACTTTGAGTACGCCTTAGTAGAAGTAAGGAAAAGGTGTCCTGCCCACTTGGCTGCATAGGTTAAAAAAATAAAAAATGTTAGGCACTGGACATAGAATAAGGAAGAGAACATAGTCTGATACACAGTGTGATAGACTGGACAAATCCAAGTGTTCCCATGTCAGAACATAGCCAGCCACGTGACCTACTCAGCCACCAGAATGAGCTGTATTCACAAGTAGAGTTAAATGCTCGACCAGCTTTGCTATGACACTCTGCTGGGGTACATGAAGGAACTCTTACAAATACTTACTGCTATTTAGAAGTAGCTTTCTATTTTATATCAAGTCTACCAAATTTTATTCTCTACTTTTAGATTTCATTTTTAGATATTTTAGATTTCAGCACATTAATTTTCACATAGTTGCTGAGCCTCTGCAAAGTATTACTCTTCCCATAAATGTACAGTTTTTAACAGGCTGATTAATGCTGAAGGCTATTTATAATGCTCCATAGAAGCTGACTTTTTTTCCCAATGGAATGTGCCTACGAGTTGATAATTGGTAAATATAATTCTATTTATAGAAGTTACAGTCAACTTTTCAAGAACACACCCAATATAGAAAAGGATGTTCATCTAGAGAGTTCTTCTTTTTTAATTACACGAAGCAATTAATCAGTGTTTAAATCCTTCAGCCTGTAAACTGTCAATTCTCCTAGAAAGAGTGAATCCAGTGATTTACTCCTTTGTACACAAAGCTCTACACATGGAATGCACAGAATTTTTAAATTACATTTTAACTATGAAATCCTTTTCAGATATTTTGAAGGAGCTCGTTTTAATGTTACTCAGAACACACCCTAAAATTATGTATGCTTGTTCACCAGTCCGGAAGAATGCAAAATGAGGGAAGAATCGTGAATTGGAAGTTGATTTTGCATGGGACCTCTTCTCAGCCAGAACACATGAAGCAGCCTCGTGTGTACACATCCTACAACACCGTGCAGAATGACAGAAGAGGGGTGGAAAAGATGGATTTGGGGGAGGTCTGTGCAGCTATGTTCTTCTTGGCATGCTCTTTTGTGAATTGTAGTAGACAACATAGTGAGAGAAGCTGCCGCTGACTTTAAGGCAGGGAGTGAGACAAACATGGTTGGGGAAGAAAGGGACTGGGAGTGGTAAATTGTTTCTTTCTCATAGGATGAAGCCTATTGTTTTCTCCATTTATTCTTTCATCTAGAATTTAGATATTGAAATTAATGAATTCAAAGTTATTAAATTCCCTAACATGGATTCTACTTCATTTGTCATAGTGAAGGAGACCCCCGGTATGAGTACACACACTCGTATATCCGTCATCTCAGTCAGTCTTCAAAACCACCAGAAATGGAGGGGTTCTCATTCCCATTGTATAGGTGAAGTCAGGGAGATTAAAAAGGTGCCAAGCGCACATCAGGAAATGGAAAACTGAGGACTGAAACCTGAGTTAGTGTGACTCCAAGCCTCGTGTGCTCTCTGCCTCCCAAACTGCCTGTGGGGCAGGCAGAGGGCATGCGCGGCGGCTGGCCTGCCTGGCACTGCATACTGACCCTATTTCCCTTTGTGGGTGGCATTCTGTGTTTTAGGATGAGACCACAGGAGAGACCCTGAATGAGAACCCTCTGACTGGCAAAGGCCTCAGCAGGAGTGGCAGCGTGGAAAACAGAAGGGATGAGCTGGGAGAGGAGAGAGCCCCATCCGAGGCCATGCTACAACTCCTACAAAGTGCATTCAGCAAGAACTCACCAGCAAAGCAATCGGCAAAGAAGTCTCCAAGTACAAAGCTCAGCATCCCTTATGAAAATTTCTACAAAGCCCTGGAAAAGCTGAACAAACCTTCCCAGCGTAAAGACACTGAGGACAGTCTGTACAATGACTATGTCGATGTTTTCTACAACACAAAACCTTACAAGCACAGAGACGACCGGCTGCTGCAAGCTCTGGTGGACATTCTGAGGGAGGAAAAGTAAAACAAGTCTATGGTCCTGGGTTGGGAATATTCATGCTTCTTCCTTCCCCTTAGATTTTGCCTGTGTCTGAAGTGGTTGTTTTGGTCATTGATTCTTATGCTTATAATATCCTTTGTGATACTTTTTCTTTTTCTCCCCAAACTGGGCATTTGTAAAGGATGAGCTCAAATAGTAAATCCAGCTTCCTGAACAGATCATAGATCTTTCAAAGCACGTCTTCCCTGCGTACACATGTAAAATGGTTGTTCTTTCTGGAGCCACAGTTCACACGTGGTCCTTGTACCACATGAAAATGCCTCTGTGAGCCTTCCCATTTCATTTCTTACAATAACCTGGGCAATAGATGAATTTGAAAAAGTAACCTGCTAAGGATGATAGAAAGGAACACTGTTCTGATAGCTCGTCCCCTGCCTTTGTCCTGTAGTTCTTTGAATTTTGATGCCAAAGAAAGCTTTGGAAAGTCTCTGATGAAAAGAGTTCACAATTAGACGCATACCCTATCTTTTCTATTCCAAAGCAGTACTTATTCAGGGAATGATTATCTGGTCATTTGGGGAAAAGCTGATTTATTTAGATCTAGAAACAGACCTTAAAATCTGCATTATCTGGTTGGAGCAGTTTTAGAACATTCATCTTTGCTTAGTGTGCCACGTATAGGCTTCTATGGATCCAAAGGTGACAAGACTCATGCATTGTGCTCTGGTCTTCCTCAGTTTCCCCTTCTGAAGGTTTTCCTCACCTGTCTCCTTTCTCAGACACAAATTAAATACTGAGAGAACTAATTTATACTACTTTCTTAGAACAAACTTACACTTGGGACTTGCCAAAGTGCTAGTCATAATTTTTTTTTTAGCAATAATAACTGAAAACCACTCATAACTTAGAGAACCAATGTAATAACAGGAAAATATTCATGAGGGGAAAGCCAATGGAAGGTTCTGCTTGTTTTCAAAGTTGTATTCATTAGAACAGGTTTTTACAGGTTTCACAAGATCTTTGAGACTTAGTGGTCCTTCCTTGACACTAACTAAAGGCTCTTCTCCCCTACTCTGAGAGCTGATAGTATCCAAATTCTCACCAAACTGCTTCCAAGCTTCAACTCAGAGGACACAAGCTGGCAGCCCACAGGCCACATTTGTCCCTCAGGTAGATTCTATTTGGCATGTCAAATGTTTTTAAAAATGTGAGTGAATCAGATCATCTGAATAGTCAGATTTCACATAAAATCTGATTCTCAGACCCATGTTCCCTCATGGCAACAGTGGCTGGATCCAGCTAGACCTGAGTGCAAGGTCCCCAAGGCACCCTGCTCCATGCTGCTTACTATGGGCACCTCACTGGTCAGCACTCGGTAAGCATTCGATTTGGCCCACTCCTTCACTAAATGAACACGCACAAAGTGTAAATGCATTCGGAAAACAGATTCTCAACTTCTTTCAGGCAGGCTCTGTGTGATAATCAATAATTAGGAGAATTTTCCATAATTTAATTATTGGCCCCCAAAATGTTATTTCAGACTCCTGAAAGTACCTCTGATATCTATTAGGTTGGCGCAAAAGTAATTGCGGTTTAAAAGTTTAAAAGTAATTGCAAAAACCGCAATTACTTTTGCACCAACCTAATAGTTTGATGTATTCGTCCAATCTCACCTCCGATGGATGCTCATTTATACTAATTCATTAACTGCCAACCCCCTCGCTTCCCATTCTCTATATGTTCATAAAGGCTCTAGTCACCCACAATGCTGGCATTCTCCCTTTGGGTTTGCTATTTGCAATGCTTCCATGAAGTTTGAACGTCATCAGGCCACACATGAACAGTACCAGGAAGAGAACTGCATCAAACAAGACCAGGAAGAGAACATTAGTCTGTCGCTTTGATTTGAAGTGTGCTTAGTAAGACAAAAACTCATCCCCTAGTCTATCATGTGAATTTGTGCAGAATAAATTTATTCCTAGAACAATACCCAGGATGCTGTGAGGACGTTCTCCTAATGAATTGCAGTAACACTCTGTCCTTGGAAGTTTTACATGTTGTTTGATAGAGAGTGTTGGATAGAATTTTGGAAATTGCAGCACATCAAAAAGTATTCAAGTTGAAAAGGACCAGTGAGTTATTAGATAAATTTTCAACTAAAAAGCAAAGCTAAGGTCCACAGAGGCCAATAAACAGTAATAAAAGAAAACTCTTCTTTTCTCCATTCCTAGTCTAGTGCTAATTGTATGAAGCTTTCTTTTTCATACTTCTAATAGTTTCTCTTCCTGGTTAAAACCCCAACTAACTCGTTGGATTGTAGCCGAAGGTTCATTCTAGAGAAGCTTTACTATTTAAATAAAGTCATGTTTGAATGTTTCCAACCTGGAATGTATTGTTCAGACATAAAATATTTTTGTTAGTCTTTCTTAGTGCCTGTGTGAATTTTTGTGAAAATGTAAAAGAAGAAACTTATATAATATTTCCCTCGAAATTTTAAACTATATTTTCTTTACAGGTATTTATAATGTACCAATGCTTTTATCAAACAGAATTTTAAAAGGCATCATATATTAAAGAACCAAAAATTTCCTGAGAATAAGAAAGTTTCATCCAATAAAGTATTTTTTGAAAGGAATGTTCCTCTGTCAGTCCAAAAAAAAAATAAGTATTATATGTATGTGTTGTGATATTAAAAGTGACATTTGTCTAGTAGCCTAATAGAATGTGTAGCTGAGTTTAACATGTGTGATCTTAGCATTCTTAAGGAACTCTCACATTATACACTTGATGTATTAACCAGAATATGTAAATTATGCTTATAAATCAGAAGAATAAATGATTTCTCATTAAGTCAAAAAGCAAAAAAGCTCATGTTTCCAACAAAACTAGGATCTCCTCTTATTGTGTTTTTGAAATAAACCGCATAAAAGAAAAATTGAAGGTTTATAGTAAGACATTAATTCCTTTTTAGAAAAATGGGCTTTCTCAAAGGCAATTTAAGAATCTACTTGAATAGGTATATTTCATATTTGTTTATAACTCAATCTTTCACTTTCTGACAACATAAAAAGTCGTATGAGTGAGACTAAGTGGAAGTGTTGAAGAAAAAAATCCTAAAGGGACTTACTGCATGTGAGAGAAATGATTTGCAACAGTTCACTAAACATGACTTTGTTTATAGGCCATGTTATAGCAGCTAAGCATTAAATCTTTCCCAACTTTGATAGCCTGCCTTCAGGCCCACTTTTCTTTCTTGATTCAAACCTCCATCCCTGGGATTTCTACCCACCATTTCTGAATCTGAGCTTCAGGAATCTGTCCTACAGGAGTGTTGGTTTTCCTTCATACGTCATTCCTTTCTCCTAAGTCATAATTATTCAGTCATACTAAAATACTTGTATTTTTTTCAAGAATTCCAGAAGGATTGTTCTAACCAGCTTTTGTCCTCCACATCCAGCCATCTTTAAAGTTTTCCCACTTTAAAGGAAGAATGTTTTCCTAAATGCCTCATAATTTTGCAAGGTGATAACACTAACACACATGGCAACGATGGTTATTCATGCCATTCCCTCTGCCTTTGTGGACAGAGTGTATTTTCTTGGCCCATTGATGTTGAGCTTGACCATGTGATTTGCTTTGGTCAGTAGAATATTGACGGATGTGATGCAAGGAAGGGCTTTAAATGTGCTTGAACAGTTTGGCTTGGCTCTTGCTTTTCAGTGAGCCAGTGCTATGAGAAAAAGTATGCCCCAAAGAAATACTGCCCCTTCAGCCTGCTTCTGGAACAAATATACATACAGCAGATCTACATTCTGGAACCAAATCCAACCAGCTCACAGCATGAAACAGAGTTGTCCAGATGAATGCTGCCTAAATAAGCTGAACTTGTTATCTCGGCAACTTGTGAGTATGCAAATAAATGCTTGTTGTAAGCAACTACGTGTTGGGGCAGTTTGTTACATAGTCTTCCGAAGTCAACAAAACTCACTAATAAAACAAAAGTTCCATTTGTTCATTCCACTACCAATACCACCCCTTTCAAATTGTGCCTTGTTGAACCTAGAATACAAAAAAAAAAAAAAGAACCAGTATTAAACCATACATCTTTAAATACTGATCCCATAGCTAAACAAAGACCCTGCCCAAGCTTTGCAATTTTCATTTTGAAAAGTATGTCTTAACTTAGCTCCTCCAGAAAGCAGAGCCTCAGATAACAAACGACAGGTAGTTTATTTAGAGATAATAGCAGACAGCAGACATGTACCCACGGGTAGTATGGAATGGCATTGATCAGCACAGGACTTCCCAAAGACTAGAATGGTTATTTCACCAGATAATGTATTGGTAGAAGATAACTCAGAATAGACACCTACATTTCCCTCAGTTCCCCATTCTCACCCCATCCAATGCCTTGAAACTCCATCTGCCTCTCAGAACTTAGATGCAATGCCTAGGGTAAGGGAAGAAAACTTAATTGGCTAAGATCAAGTTCACAACACTCATTAGAAAGGCAACTCTTAACAAAAACAAAGTCTGTTATATAAAAAAAAAATGAGGTAAGTTTTGCTCACCTGGGTTTTGGCTTGCAATTTGTACATTTGTAAAATTCATATTGCCTGTATTCTTGCTACATATAGATACTACTTAAGCATTGCTCCATCATCCATGTGTGGACAAGGAAGTGACTGTGGTCATTATGAAATGCTTCTTGGATATCTAAAGTTTGAAGCAAAAATTTTAAGATAAGAGGGATTTGTCATGAAAGAGAAATGTATGGGTTGTTTCAAGTTCTCTTGCCAAAGAGAACCAGAATGAAGAAAGCCCACCTGTGAGATCTTACCCATCCTGACAGAGCTCTCACAGGTAGATCAAGCCTGCCTTGTTTATCAGAACATCTGCTCCCTGGCTCTGATCATTCTTCACCAGCATTCACTAAGCTTTCACGACATGAATGAATGGCCCATGAATGAATCTGCTGCCATCTTGTTATGATGCTATTTTTACTTAGAAACCAAAAAGGCACAAGATTTAAGTTATCAACTAGCTGATGTAAATCATATTGTTCCAATCATTAAAAGCGGAGGAAGTCTGAGAAAAAAAGTCTTTGTGTTGGCTAGCAGTGTGGGCTCTTGGATCAGACACAAGTGAATTTGAGTCTTGACTCTACCGTCTCCTAGCTCTGTGCCCTTGAGCAGGTTACTTCACTTCTCTGGGCCTTATTTCCTCATCTACAACAACGTTGTCTACCATTAATAGCTTTGCTGGTACAATTAAATAAGACAATGTAGATAAATAATTTATGGTTATGGTAATTTATGGTATGGTTCCTATACCAACTAAATAGTCGATACAGGTTAGTTTTTATTACTAGTGAGAGCATTGCTCTTATGGTTATTGTGGTGTTGTGGAAAAAAAAAAACACACGGAATTTAGAGCCAAACAGATTTGAATCTGTAGCTCTTTTCTACAAATTCCATAAAGGAGAAAATATTAGAATCAATGAAGAAGCAAATAAGGTAAATTGTCACTAGTCAAGATTGTGTTGCCTTGGGAATTGTCATTACAAAGTGAACTACACTGGAAATCATTTAATTGTAGCCAGTGTAGACAAGGCTGCAACGAGACAGGAATGCTCAAAGTGACAGGTGAGACTCAAAGAGCAATTACGAAAGGCCACGGAAAGCCAGAGGTGATAAGTGAAGAGAAAAAAGATGATAAGAAAGGAAATCATTTGTATAATTTTGTCTTACGTCTGATCATGTTTTGTGTAATAAGTTGGAGTACCAGTTTTCAAATACAAACATTTTATCAAGCATTGAAAAGTGTTGATATTAACAACAGTGAAAAACAATAAGTTCTATGTGTACTCACAGCACAGTGCACAGTTTAAATGACTTCTCACAAGAATTGTAAAACAAATAGGAGATAAATAATATTATTGTCCCAATTTGTAGATTAGTCAGTTGAGGCAGTGAGAGGCAATATGTTTTGTTCAAGGTCACACAGATAGCAAGTAGTAGAGTTGAGATTTTAACCTGGCAGTTATTCTAGAATCTAAGCTTATGCCTTATATTAACAAGATAAAAAGATGACATAACATGTTAAAAGATATTTATAGTATGGGAATCAAATGAGTACTGTGTGTCTTATACAATCAATTCTTTTCGGCTTATTGAAATAATAAAAATGGCTTTTATTAGTTGAATATTTACTATATGTTAATATATTCTATATTTATAGAATATATTCTACAGAGAATATATAAATGTATTCTATATTTTTTAAATGATGAGATAATAATTCATGAGAATAAGATATCTTATTTCTAATGCTTGAATTATTCTGCAAGTGAAGTATTTTTACAGATAAAAACTGAGATTCAGAGAGGTTAAGTCAGTTGCCCAAGGTCACACAGCTCAGTCAGGATTTTAATACTGGTCAATCTGACCCTATCTTTTCACTATGCCACCCTGCTTCACTTTTTCGCTTTACTTCCAAATTTTTCAAACTGATGCCTTACTAGGCAATCTCATACTTCAAGGAACAACAAGATAGATTATATAATGCTTCTTAACTTCTAATTTTAGATAGAAACCACAATAAACTTAAAAGTGAAAAGGGCAGTGATCCTCATTGGTCATCATTGACTTATCTTGAAATAACCAAAGTTCTTCTTTGAGGGGAACAACAGGCCAACCTGATAGCTCAGGCATCTTTTGGATCAAGAATCAACCCCATAGAAATTTATGTGTGTGCAGACCCAGGGCTGCTAAAACATACTGAGAATCAGGACATCGAGTCAGGGCACCAACTCTAGGAGTTTTCTTCTATGCTGGGCCATTTTATTTCTCTCCCCATCCCTTGGCTTTCCTGCCTGATGCTAATGTGTCTTTTTTTTTTTTTTTAATTTCCCAAACTGTGCTGTTCAGCATATTCATCAATGCCATTTGTGTGTTGAAAAGTGATTCCCTGGTCATGTAAACTTGTGAAACACTGAATGAAAAACTGAGTTTTTCATATTTTTTTCATTGTAGTTCTTAGAAGTCCCTCTAATATGCTGGTGTGCATTGTGACACTTCAGGATAGAGATGCATTTCTACAGACAGAATTCCTTTTTCCTGGACCATCTTCCAGAACCAGTGTTCTCTCAGCTCACCTGAGAAGATACTGTCTTCCGGGTAACTATCTCCAGTTAATAATTTCTCAGCTTGACTCTGCGTTCTATTAGAAGTAAGGCTTACAATCACCACATGCATGATTAATTCTGAAAACGTACAGCTCATGCCTTCTCCTTGCCTCAGTACGAAATGCTGCAGTACCACGCAGCTGACAGAAAACAGGTACCAACTGCTATCAAACAGGAGATGAGTCAGAGCCCACCAACAGTGACACAGAGGGAGAGCTGGAACTCATCTTCCAGGGAAGACAGCTGAGATGTGGGAAAAAAGAGGCAACCCACCCAGTCACTCATGTCCTTAATAGATCGAACAGCTATTGTTTCAATTTGTTGAGTGCAGCTCAGTTTATCTCTGTTGTCCAAGCATAAATTATTACTTCCAAAGTATCTTGTTGGACAATAATTATATCCGATTATTAGAGCAGAGGTATGAATTGCCTTCTTGACTTGCATATGACGATGCATTTGCCTAAATTATGTTCTTCCCAACACAGAGAGTCTCAGAATTAGAACGGCTTATTTATTTTTCTACCCAAAGTTCCTATATTTGAGAGGAATGCTGGGAAGAATTCTGGGAAAAGCATTGCCCCTTTGTAAAGAGAGACACAGAGAAGAAAGTCCCTTCTCTTTGTTCTCCAAACTTCGCTGTGTTGGTATACAGTGTCTGGGACTTTGCCAGCTACCTTGGGAACTGTCATTGTAAAGTAAATGCATTTCTTGAAGAGCTCCACAATTGCATAAGCTTCAGGTCCCATAAAACCTAGATCTGCCTCCTGCTCATCTCCCTGATATAAGTCTCCAAGTCTATGAACTCTGTCTTTCAAATCTACCCATTCATTTCCACCTCCAATCCCACTATCCTGGTCCCCACTGACGTCTTTCAACAGAGTTCCCATGGGTCTCTTTTCATGCTGTGATGTTCCTAAATTATATAACTTGTTACACCACTCTCTTCTTTAAAACCCACTGTACTTAGGATAAGAACAAATTCTCAACCTGTTTTGGAAGTCCTGGAAATCTTTGCCCTCTAAAGCTTCATGTCACCTTCCTGCTGTACTCTCTCTGAGTGTAGCACGCTGGTTTCTTGCCTTTTACTGCAATGCCCCAAGTTCGTCTTAGAAACACACTATACTGCAAGAAATTCTATTTCTCCAAATCTTTTCTACTCACTCTTCAGAGCTCAATTTTAAAATCCATTCCTCAGGGAAGCCTTTCTGACCAGTGTGCTGGATTAAGCCAGAACCTCTGACATATGCTCCCATACATCACATTCATCACAGGGGCGATCACATATGTAATTAATTGTTTAGTGTCTCTTTTTCCTGGATGGAATACAAGTCCCATTAATATCTCTCGTGTTAACTGCTGTATTCTCAAAGATTAGAACAGTGTGTTGCATAAAAGGGGAACATTCAATATATAGCTAGGGAATACTTTGTTGAGCATTTGGTTTATCTGGAGGGCAATGATCTGCTTTGGAAATTAGAAATTGGGTGGCTCAAACAACACGGATAGCTAGATTGAGCACTTCCTTCCTAGAGAGGCAGTATAAATACTGGCTCTAAACGCAGTGAAGCCGAGGTGGTTTCAATTCTGACTCTGGGACTTACTACCTGGGTAACACTGGATGAATTATTCTTCCATTCTCGGTCTCAGATTCTTCATCTGAGAAATGGAAAGAGTAATTATATTTATTTCCTATGTTTGCTTATTGGCACACATTTGTTAAACATCTGCTATAGGTCAGGCCTCTGATATAGGCCAAAAATAATGTGCCACGTGGACGTGAAATCCACCCTCACTAGTTTTATTCATCTTTGCATCCCCAGACATAGCGCAATGCCTGGTATATAATAGCTTATTATGTATGTGTTGAATTACATAATATAGCTCTTTATCTTCCCGCCCATTTAATGTACTGTTAAGATAAAATGAACAAAACTAGAGAAAAAGAATCACAGCTGATATTCATGGAGGACTCACTGGGTAGGGGTGGCAGGAAGAATGCTGAGTATGGTACATGGATCATTCCATTTAATTTACATTCAATGATGTCAATCTACCTATTATTATCCCCATTTTATAGAAAGGGAAATAGAGCCCAAACAGCTGGAGTCACTTGATCAAGGTGACACAGCCAGTAGCTGGTGAAAGAGCATTGAAACACAGGGAACTTCACTATACTGACAGCACCTTAAGTTACATCAAACTCTAGCTGAGAATCCAGAGTCCCAGGGAGAAGGGATATGAGGAAACATTCGAAACTCAGAAAAGAAAACATGGACATCAGAAAAGCAGCAGGAAAATATCTTTCTTTCCTTTCTCTGGCTATTTTCATCTAGCTGCTTAGTTATCTATGACGATCTATTTATTGCCCCTCCTCTGTTTTTCTGTTCTATATCAAGTAGAATAGGCTTCACTATGTCAGGCTGCATAGTTTTATTCAACTCTACATTATACGTCATCAGTTGAAGCACTGAATCCTAAGAATGCCATTTACGTCTATGTACTTTGATATGGAAAGGCACTTAAAACCCAGTTGTAGTCTATTGATTATTCTTCATACTGATTTCAAAGTACCTCGATGAAATAACACAATAAAAGGTAGACGAAAAACAAGCCATATGTCAGATGTATTAAACACAAGAAAACCAGACAGCATCTGAGAGTAAGTAGGTAAGTAAGTAAGTAAATAAATAAATAAAAGCGTGTGTTTAAGAGACGTAAAAAAGCAAAACAAACAGCTGGCAAAGCAAACAGCTGTCCTAGGAGACCAAGAGTTGCACTCACTAGCACATCATGTCAGTAACCAAGTTGAACAGTCTCCAGTGCACATGAAAATAGTACTAATAGTACTAAAGACAGAGGGTGGGGAGGGGGAAGGGGGAAGAGGGTGGTAGATAAGGGTAAAGGGATCAAATACACGATGATGGAAGGAGAACTGACTCTGGGTAGTGAACACACAATGTGATACATAAATGGTGTGTTACAGAATTGTACACCTGAAATCTATGTAACTTTGCTAACAATTATCATCTAGTATTAAAGAGGCTTTTTAAAGCTTTGTTTTCTTTTTACATCTCTTAAACAATTATTGATGTGACTGTTATCAGTCATTACACCCAATTTCATATTTAGATCAGGAGGATATTCTAATCTATTGTTGAATACATTGACTTGCTTGGTATTCACATGCAAAATTCTCCAAGAATAATTTACTAGGGTAGCAGTTCGTAAGTTTTTGGAATCAAGTCCCCTTTACATTCAATATTATTGAGGATACCAAAGAGCTTTCATTAATGTGGGTTATAGCTATTAAAACTTTTTAAAATTAAAATTGAAAACTATATATATATTCATTAATTCAAAATTAATTCAAATAATAAACTCATTGTATATTAACATAAATAACAAACTTAGTGAGAAAAATGGCATTGTTTTATATTTGAGCAAATTTCTTTAATATCTGGCTGCATAGAAGTAAGCTACATTCTGTTATCTACTTCAGCATTCAACCTGCTACAGATTGATGTTTTAATTGAAGCATAAGAAAATGTAGCCTCACATAGATAGAGCTGAAAAAGGAAGGAGTATACTTGTGGATATAACCCAATAAATAACATTGGGTTATTTTATTTGTTTGTTTATTCTTATTTGATATGACACTCGAGACTCAACAAGGAATTTCTTAAAGAGTAAACACAGTATAGACTCTAAAACTATATCAGTAAATTTCGTAAACTCTCTTAAACTAAAATCCGTTGATCTACCCTGAATTTTAAGCAGCACTTTTATCAACATATAATCTTGTAACACCATGCATTGTTACTCGGAAAATATTGATTCAATGAGTTATGAAGATATTCCAAATCTTGACACACGTCATCATACAATATTTTTAAAAATCACATTAGTTAATATCATCACCAATCTCATAAAAGTCTTTAAATATTAAGAAGTTGTCAAGCTCATGATGGTAGATATAAATTTTCCAAAATTTTAATTTCACCCAAAAGCTCAAATTTTATCACTGGCAACAAATACTCTCAGTAGTTTTCCTTGAAGTAACAGACTCACTTTATTTATTTATAAGAAAATTTCTACCAAATATCCAGGTCAGAATAACCATAGTTTTATTGTCAGCTATTTTTTCAAGTAAAAATGGTATGCCATGAAAAATAAAACAAAACAAACAAAACCCAGCTACTTCAACTTGCAACTCAAAGAACCACACAGGTGCTTCTTCTTAAGACAACCATGATAACTTGATAACCATGATAACCAAGAGTTGCACTCACTTGCAGTGAAGTGCTTTATATATATTTCCCATTTTTGCCACATAACTTATTAAAAAGGTAAATATTCTAGGGTCCATATTTAATTGTTAGTGCATCACCAAGGGTATTCTTGAGTGCCATTGGGTTATTTTATTTGTTTATTTGTTTAAACTGTGACTATGTGATGTTGAAGCATACAATGATCACTAATGTAGTTTGGTGCCACTTCCTTCATTCTTGATGATGTGCCATCATTGCTTTTGCACCATCATTGAAAATGTCAACAAAAGGAAAAGGGAAAATAATGGAAGGGTTATATTAAAATAGGTTTGGTTTTGCAGACATCCTTAAATGATGTCAAGGGTTTGGGGACTCCCAGTTGTCTTTGGCCTATATTTTGATAGGACTCCTAGGACTTCCAGGACTATATTAAATAGGAGTGGTGAGAATGGGCACCCTTGTCTTGTTCCTGATTCGAAGAAAAGCTTTCAACCTTTCAATGTTGAGTATGATGTTAGCTGGGGGCTTGTCATATCTGGTCTTTATTATGTTGAGGTATGTTTTTTCTGTACTCAATTTGTTGAGAGTTTTTATCATGAAAGGATGTTGAATTTTGTCAAATGCTTTTTCTGCCTCTATTGAGATGATTCTAGTTTTGAATTTTTGATCTTTCAGTTTATTAATGTGACGTACCATATTTATTGATTTGTGCATGTTTAACCATCCTTGTATACCAGGGATGTATCCTACTTGATCATGGTGTATGATTGTTTTTGTGTACTATTGAATTTGCTTTGCTAGTATTTTGTTGAAATAGTATCAGAAACAGAGTTGGGACATCAGACTATTTCAAACTATACTACAAAGCTATAGTAATCAAAACAGTGTGGTATTGGCATAAAAACATATAGTAGACTAATAAAACAGAATCAAGAGCCCAGAAATAAATCCACACATATATAGGCAACTAATATTAACAAGGGGGCTAAGAATACTCAATAGAGAAAAGACAGTCTCTTCAATAAATGATGCTGGGAAAACTGGATATTCACATGCAGAAGAATGAAACTGGACTCCTATCTTATACCACTCACAAAAATTAACTTAAAATTGATTAAAGACTTAAATGTAACATGTGAAACCATAAAGCTCTTAGAAAAAAAAATACAGGGAAAAAACTCCTTGACATTGGTCTTGGCAATGATTTTTTGGACATGACACCAGAAGCACAGCAACAAAAGTAAAAATCTGGAACTATATCTAACTAAAAAGCTTCAGCACAGCAAAAGAAAGAGTCAATAAAATAAAATAGCAACCTACAGAATGGAAGAAAATATTTGCAAACATGTATCTGATAGGGGTTTATATCACAAATATATAAAAAATTCATACAACTCAATGGCAAAAGAAAAACAAACAATCTGATTTTAAAATAAGCAAAACAACTGAATAGACATTTTTTTCCAAAGAAGATATACAAATGGCCAACAGGTATATGATAAGATGCTCAACATCACTAATCATTAAGGAAATTCAAATCAAAATCACTATAAGATATCACCTCACATCTGTTAGAATACTTATTATCAGAATGACAAGCAATAACAAGTGCTAGTGAGGAAAAGGGAACACTTGTGCACTGCTAGCGGGGATATAAACTAGTACAGCCACTATGAAAAACAACATGGCGGTTCCTCAGAAATTAAAAATAGAACTACAATCTGAGCCATCAATTCTACCTCAGGGAATACATCTGAAGAAAATGAAATCACTATCTTGAAGAGATACCTGTACCCTCAGTTTACTGTAGCATTATTCACAATAACCAAGACATAGAAACAACATAAGTATCCGCTGAGAGAAGATAAAAAAAAAGGTGGTGGTGGTGGTCATCGTGGTGGTGTGTGTGTGTGTTTGTACAATGAAATATTATTCAGGCATAAAAGGAAGGAAATTCTGCCATTTGTGACAGTATCAACTTGGAGGGCATTCTTCTAAGTGAAATAAGTCAGACAGTCAGGAGGCTGGTAGAGAGAGGGAAAAGGGTGAAGGTGGCCTACAGGTACAAATGTCTAGTTACAAGATTAATAATTTCTAGGGGTCCAATGTACAACATGGTGATGATAGTTAACAATACTGTATTTATATATTTGAAAATTGCTAAAACAGTAAATCTTAAAAGTTTTCACCCCCCCCCACACACACAGATAACTGTGAAGTAATAACTGTGTTAACTAACCCTATTGTGGTAATCATCATTTCACAATACATACACATATCAAATCATCACGGTGTACACCTTAAAAAATGTTATATGTCAATTATACTTCAATAAAGCTGGGGGGACTAATAATAAGCTATCCCAGATGATGATTTGGGACCATTTTTATTTTTTTATGCTATTTTACAAACTTGAAAACATTCAAGATTTTTCCCCTAGTGCCTTCCCATGTATAGCTACAGGGAAAGTTAAGGGGGAAAAGTCCCGTATTTAGCCAAAAAAACAACTTCCAAATTTAAAGACCTCTGAAATCTATTGGATTCTTTTATTCTATTAACACTTTGCATCTCCCATTTCCAATGCCCCTCTTATGTCATTGTTCTGGAGTTTAGTTGTACACCACAGGTTGATTTCTAACTAAGCAACATAGGATTTATTAAAGTATATTTAGGAGTATATTAAGAACTTCATCAGAATCTCAAGGAGAGCCAGAGAACTCGACTTAAAATGTTAAGTATATGGTAGGAAAGCACATAGGAAAAAATATCAGTAACCTGTGGGGAAAGATTACTTTGAAAACACCACTACAGCCATCCCACACTGCTCGGGACTGGGTGCCACCACCACAAACTCCGAAGAATCAGAAGCCCTCTGCCACTGCACTCACCAAGAAATGGATCTGTGTGGGATCACATCCTAACATTTGTCACTGCCTCACCCACATCTTGTCCCGGTGTATCCAAATGGGGAAATCTCAGTCATGTGCTTTTGTATCTCAAGCAGAAAGGGATTCTGATGCAGTCTTTTGTATCATATCTTGACAAGGCAGGACTCACAGTGTGGAAACTATTAAGACATAAGAGAATGTTTTCAAACATAAGTGGTACTTTCAGACATGAGTACTACTATACCCCTGGACACATGGATTAGAAGTAGATAATGTGTTGAGCCCCAAAGAAGGTTTGGGACAGTGCTCTCATTGCGTAGCATTTCTATCTCCCCTTATCTGGAGAGTGGAAATCAGAAATTATTTTAGTCTACAATGCTTTCCGTTACACTTTTTCTCTGTGAAAAGTTCCAGAATAGATTAAATATTCATGGGCATATACAGGTTTTTTTGTTTGTTTTGGTTTTTGGTTTTTTTTCCCTGGGATATTCTATTTTAAAGAACTGGCTTGTTTTCTGGACATGGATCTGTGTTATATGGTTCTAAATATTTCCTGCTGTTTTCTCACTTATCAGCAAAAACCAGATAAACAAAGGGGGAGAACATTTTGAGTCTCCCCCAAAAACCCTGTATTTGGACTGCAAAACATATGCTTCATGCAGACATGGCTTTGGTGCCATGGAAACTCATCTTTTCTCCACCAAATATATTTGAATGGCTGGCAATTATCCAATTTTGAGTGAGCGGAACAAGTACTCTACATAAGGTACCCAATCTTAATGTTTTTACACATTTTATATCAACTTCATATGCTAACAGAACAGCAAATCCTCCTGCCCACACTCAGCATAAGCAAAATATCAACTCTTTTCAGCAAAAACAACCATTTCCAGAAGAGAGCATGCAAGGCCAAAGTTTTCTGGAATCCTGGTAGATTGAGATTCTCAGTCCGGCTTTTTGACTACTCTTTGAGTTAGGACAATAATCTGTCAGGATAACTTCCTCCAGTGACTCAAAGAATGACAAGACTTTCCATTGCTCCACCAACTCAGATTTTACTAATGTGAAATCATATGCTCCATGTCCAGTACAACCAGCTTCACAGATGAAAAAACTGCTCATGTCACGCCTTTAAACATTACAATTCCACTCTTAGGTGAGAAGTTATTCACAAGTCCATCTTCAAGGGAAGTAGCTGCTTATATTCCCTATGGAAATGTTCACAGGACTGCAAATCTTCTAGTACATTCAGCAATTTTGGAGAAGCCCTACACCTTAGTAAAAGAGGAAACCTGCTGTTCCTGAAAAAGACAAATGACTATACTCTCTGTGGAATATTTTTGGCAAAAATAGAGGAGGTTAAGTTGACCTATCAGCATTGGAGAGGTCCATTGCATTTGTCTAACTCTTGTGGCAAAGAAAAACAACACATTGTTACAGAACCCGAGATATTTCACATCCTATTCTGTGCCTTGCCCAAAGAGCTTATTATCCATTATAAACAGTCCCTTGGTGCTCTCTGCCATCTCATTCCCAGCTCCCAAATAGAAATGATCCTGAAGCCTTAATTGCTTTTCAGAGGTCATCACTGTCATCCAGTGCTCTTTGAGGAACAAAATTTTAAAAGGCATGTAACATAATCAGCTGTCAGAGTGCTCAGCTTTTCCTTGTAAGACAATCCTGCCTGTCAAATGGAGAGAAAAGTATTATAGCGTAAAGACACGCATGCCTGAATTCAAGCAGATGCTAAGGACTCTTTCATGAGAAAGAAAGCAAAGAAAATGGAGGATTAGCTCCAAAAGGAAAGGAGCACGTGTCCTAATTAGCAAACAATTTCCTGTCCTAGCTGTGCCTCGACCGTGCACTAAATATGAAATACAACATGAAATGCGAAAGCCACTGAGGACAACACTGCTGCAGATAAGCTTGGGAGCCTGATCATGAAGAACCACAAGAAGGACGAGCTTCAAAAGTAGGGTTTCAGGGATGTTAGTAACTGAGAGTAACGGTGAGCTGACAGGAAGCATCAGGTAGTGGCTTGACTTTGGTTCTCCAAAAGCTAGGCACAGACACAGGTTGCCAGGACATCAGTGAAGCTCTGTTTCATTGGGTTGTGTATAACTTGGTGAAAGAGACATCCAGAAGCTAATCTTCTGGATGCATAAGGTGTTTTCTTTACTGTGCATTGATGGGGTCTCAGGCTGAGGGCATCTAACAAACAAAGAAGCATCCCAGAAGAGACAGGAAATAGGAGGGTGGTTCCTAAGGTGCAACCTGAGAAAAGGCAGAAATCTAGCAGATTTCAGCCAGGACAGTGTGAGGAAAGCCCCAGCAGGGTTTCTTGCTTTTGTAGAGATAGGGGCAACATTTAAGTCTGGAAATAGCTAGGACTTATTACCTCTCACCCTGGTATCTGGCTTGTTCATCCTGTGCCAAGCCCATGATATCCACATTCATGGCCATGCAAAACTGTCTGATCAGTTCTAGTGCCTGTAGGAGTGTTCAGCTGTGTCCTGAGCACATGGGGCTCATCCTCCCCAAATCCTCCTCCTGTAAGTACTCATGGCCTCTGATGACAGCTACCACAGTACTCATTGGCTATAAGAGCCAATTCTGCTTCTTATAGTCTAGTCAAATTCTAAAAGTCTGGGTGCAAATTAAGTGTCTTCAAATCATAGGCAAAAGGAAAAAACAAAGGATTGAAGAACAAAGCTCTCAGGAAATTCTGTCCTAGATAGGATTTAAGTGGTATGTCCAGGGAGCACTGGAGGAGCCATCAAATGTTTAATAGACAGCCTGTCTTAGCAGTCAAGTAAACCTGAGTTCAGATCTTAACTGTTCCGTTCACGACATGTGGGAAAATTACTTCAACTTTCAGAGCCTCAAGCGTTTCATCTCCTAAATAGTGTTGATCTCTGCTTCCTGTAATTTATGGGAGAAAACAAATGTAAAGCATTTTTGCACAATGTCTGTACTTAATAAATGGTAGTTTTTTAAAAAGAAACTTAATCAAGGGCAATTTATTTGAAGGAAAAATTAGAAAGTGAGCTAGAAGAATTTATATCCATGATAACAAAGGCAGCTAAGTATACTGCCTTAGTATTAGAATATAAAATGCCTTTACCTCTATACGGATTATAAATCCTGCTGTGTTTATGAAGACAATGCTTTTTTTCTGCTTGTCTTCATTTTTACCATATTTTTAAACTATATATCTAGCGTGCTATTTAAAGGTTAATATAGATTGGCCATCTAGGCTCAAGACCAGAATTCCTCTCAACGTACATGTATAATTTATTCATACTTTCAGCCAACAGGTATTTATTAAGCACTTACTATGTGCTATGATAGGCAATAAGGACCCAATACTCAGAATGGTTCCTTCCTTCCTGGAAAATATAGTTCAATAGGTGAGAGAGACACAGAGCCTCGTACTGCAAGATAGTTGAGAGGAAGTGCTATTTCGCACCTTCAGAGTCCAGTCACCTTACAAAATACTTCATTGCCACAAAACTGGCAAAAAATGTCTCTGAATGAAAGAAGGAAGAAAGAAAGGGAGAGAGTGGAGGAAGTGTGCCACCATAAAATAAAATAAATGTGAATATGCTAAACCTCTGCCCCATAACTTGTTGACATTTGACAGCAATCCAAGTAGACCCATCCTCCCCCACAGGCTGCCACAGGATTATAAAGTATCTACAGGCAGAGTTTATTGAATAGTGTTATTAATGATGACCTTCCTAGAAACTCTGTCAGAATATCTGAGGATCCCCCCCCCCCACTTTGAAGCAATCATGCTTTATCAGCTTTTCTATGTAATGAGCTATGGAAATGAGCCAACCAGGGAAAAATGACTCCATTTACTTAACTCTAAGCTACAGATGGCCTGGTGATCACCGTGAGCTA
The DNA here is from genome assembly GCF_964194185.1 of Rhinolophus hipposideros. Taxonomy (NCBI): domain Eukaryota; kingdom Metazoa; phylum Chordata; class Mammalia; order Chiroptera; family Rhinolophidae; genus Rhinolophus; species Rhinolophus hipposideros. Next base: position 36,480,060 of record NC_138053.1, read on the forward strand.
ATGGAAAACTAACACACGCTGGTCCAGGTCAACAGCTGTTTCCATTGTAACTGTGGCCTGTGAGACACAGGTGCATTTCACGGGCCCTTATGTAGACTGCCATCTGCTCAATGAATGTTTTTCATTTCCTTTAAATATAAAGATAGATACCAGGAATTGGAAACGTAAGAGTGTATTATGAACATCCACTTTGCTTCTTATAGACCTACATGCTTGGAAAGCCCTTCAATTTGATTTACGTCATGAACAGGTGAATCTATAACTTAGCACCTCAAGCTTTCTCATCACTCTTCTATGGGAGAGACAGGAATATGTGCTTTGTTCTGTGATTTTGCTTGAAGATTTGTTATTTATATATCCTCACAATTTTACCACATTAAACCTCTCTGGAGTAACAGTTGCACCACATAGAAGAAGTCAGGTGGGCACTTACAATTCAAACTCTTTACCCAGCCCAACTATGGAGAAGGCATAGATAAAGCAACAGTACTCTCCGTTTCTAGGCCTATCGTTTACTGTGAATCAGTGCCCCTTTCCCTGTGAATTTCAGTATTCTGGATATACAGGATGGATGCAGTTGTGGGAGTGAGAGCTGAAGGACCAATCTGGGCCTGGAGAGGTGTTTGGCAGTGCCATGTTGCTCCCTTTAATTTATGAGAGTTCTTATTGCCTATTTTCCCCAGTTTGGGGCCTTCAACTGAAACTGAAAGATAATAATTCCATTCAGTGCCCTATTATGTTTGTTTTCTTGGTTTGTTTGTTCATTTGTTTGTTTTTCTCCCTCACTCCAGAAATACCCAGCAGACATGGTGTCTATTGTAGTCACTGGTTTATCCGCAGAGCCTCTAATAGTGCCTGGTACATAAAAGATTATGTGCCTTGTCCTACTACTGCCTAACAGTCTGATCTTGGGTAAATCACCTAACTTTTCTGGGCTTGAGTTTCCTAACTATTTATTAGATTACTTTCATACAATAAACTATAAAAGATATTCAATATCGCCTATACTCACTTCCATAAAATTAAAAAAAAAATAGTGACAATCCCTAACCATTTGAACCCTCTTTTATTTAGTTTGAAGTATATAAAGTTGTTTTTGAAGGTCAAAAACAGTTGAATAGCAGAAATCTCCTATGATTTAACCTAATTCGTTACAGAAATTTTTATTGAGCGCCCCCTATGTGCAAGGCATTGTTGTCAAATACTGGGAATACAACCATGAACAGAAAGAAATAAAGCCATGTTACATTGACCTTGTATTCTAATTGGAGAAGACAAAGAATAAACAAATTAACAGATGAAAATGTCACGTGTCAATCAGTGATGAGAACTAAGAAGAAAAATAAAGAGGACAAAGAGACAGAGAGTCACCTAAGGGCAGGGGCACCACACAAAAAAGAGGGGCACTGATTGAAATATACCTACTGAATGCTGAGACTCTCAGCCATCTTCCATTATTTGGCTCCCAGATTTCTGGCAGTGGTAACGGTATTCTGTTAAAAGGGATGTTATAATCCTATTGGTAGAAACAGATACTTCCTACTTAGAAAAAAAGTTAAAACCAGATCTCCTATTACACTGAATCATGGATGTAACATTTCTAATATAACACAGCTAAACAAGACCTCTGAATGCCCTGGCAACAGTTGACTGGCACACTGTTAGTCAATTGTATTATGCCTAACTCCCTGAAGCTCCCTTCAAATACATACACTTACCCCAACGCAGTTAAAGATAAACACATTCAAGTCACATGAAGCAAATTGTGCTTACTTTCTTCAAAGTAACACTAAAATCAAGCCCTGATTTTCACCTCTTATTACTTTTTTTAATCGAGATACAACTGATATATTACATTGTGTAAGTTTAGGTATACAACATGTTGATATGATACACTTATATATGATTATAGTCAATAATACTACATCATAAACTTAAAAATTCCTGAGACTAAATCTTAACAGTTCTCATGACAAAAAAATAAATAAATGATAATTATGTCACATGAGAAGAGTTAGATAACACTGTGGTGGTAATCATATTGCAATATGTAAATGTTTTCATCAGACTTTGTGGTACACGTTATGCATTTCTCTTGAAGAACAGTCCAAGAGACACAAAGGAAATCCTTCCTTTTTAACCAAGGAAAATACCGGGGATGCCAAAAAAAAATGTATACACATGACTTGTATTTATCTTATGTTATCAGTATATATTGAGTATTACTATTTTAATACAGGTTTTTTTTTCTTTTCTTAAAATGTGTATACATTTTCTTGGCACCCTCTGTACATATCAACCTGATAAAGTCTTAACCACTTTAGAGAAAGGCTCCTTGGAGACTTCTTTCTTGAGTTCTAACCAGTCTTTGGCTATCACACTTGGCCCACCACATGGGTGATGGGAAGATCTGATAAACCTCTCAACTACCCTAAGTGTGGAATGATCCTCCAAGATGTGTCTGGCAGAGTGGGGAGCCAATGGAAAGTTGTTTCTCAGATGAGGAGGCAGGAAAATACTCAGCCTACAATTGTTTTTGTCTCTGTGGCTGGAGGCATTTCTGTTAGTTCACTCTTTGGGATCCTTTTTTAAAGGAAACTTTCCAGTCCTTGGTACATTTGTTATTTTAAAGTTCTAATTCCTCCACCTCCTTCTCTACCCCTAATTGCTTAAAACAAAATATTTGATCATTTTTGTAGCAGTATATAGTCAAACATAAAAGAACAAGTGGGTTATTTTCACCAATTTCCAGTGACAATTTGAAGACTATTTTCTACCAGTTTTTTCTTGTTACACCCACACTACTTTTTCCCCCTAATGGATCTTTCTTTTAAAAATGACTCCAGATATATTACACAGGTGTGCTGTAGACATGTACACCATTTACCAGTCAAGATAGGATGATTACATTGTGGTTGGGGTAACAACTCCAAAACTCAGTGACTTAAAGTAACAAAAATTTTTTTCTTGCTCATAATATATTTTCCTCACATGGGCTCTGCTTCACTCCATTTTGTCCTCACCCAAGAATCCAGCCTGAGAGAGCACCTACTGGCCACATTGCCAGGTTCTTAAACTTCCACCTGGAAGTGTCATGCATGTCACTTCCATTATATTTCTTTAGCTAAAACAAGTCATGTGACCAAACCTAAATGCAAAAGTTCAGAAGAATATAATTTTTTTCAAATGGGGCACTGAATATTAGTAGTTACACGGTCTATTATACCCACTCAACTACAGAGATAATGCATCTGCTCTTATATCAAAATCCCTTGTAACAGAGGAAATTTCTGTTGCGCAGATGTTGTTTAGAAAAACATCTAAATTCTGAGATTCCAAGTCCCAAGTCATCATCTCAACCTTACTCTGTATGTTTGGTTAGTAACTAATGGTGTCACATTTTGTAGATAAATAAAGGTCATCATTTCATTAAATGAATGTGTTTCAGACCACAGGAAAATGTATGGCATGGTTGCCAAGTTTCTTCACTCATAATGAAGGTCTGTAAATGTCACCAGGGGAAACCAAGAGCAAATTTTAGGCTGGAAAAATCAGTTCCGGTTGTGATTGTACAATGGTAATTATGCAATTGCTTTCCATCCCTCCTCTCTATTGTTATAAATGTCAGGAAACATGCTTGCTGTTCCTTTTGAGACAAATTTTACATGGCTCCAAAAGATAGTTGGAGGTATACAGGGAAGGATGAAGTGGGAGTGGGAGTATTGAAAAAAACATCAGGTCAGGAATCATGACCTTTCCAGTATGACGTGACAAATCAGGAAGTTTAGTCAGGTGGCAATCAAGTGTGGGCTATACATCCACAGTTTACTCAATCCTCATCTGTGATACTGTGGTATAATAAGAAATACATTTTTTTTTTGTCTTTGTCCCTAGTTACTGGCACACAGCTGCTAAAGTGCTAGGAATATCTTGAGTGAAAGGGGTGAGAGGAGTGTCTTTTGTTATTCATCATAAGCCCCTTTCAATACAACCTGAGTTTATGCTAATGAGGTGACCCTTTGAGAATGGGAGCTGGTGATCAGAGGAACCAACTTTGTGATTAGATGGTTGGAACTTTCATTGCCACCCTAGACCTCCAGGGAGAGGAGAGAGACAGAAGGTTGAGTTAAGACCACTGGCTAATGAGTTCATCAATTATGCCTAAGTAATGAAGCCTCCATAAACATTCTAACCAAAAGGGTTTGGAGAGTTTCTGGGTTGGTGAACTCATGGAGATACTGAGAGGACATGGAAGCGTCACACCTCTTCTCTCAAACCTTGCCTTGTGTGTCTCTTCCACCTTGCTGTTCCTGAGTTGTAGCCTTTGATAATAAACTGGGAATCTAAGTAAGTCAATTGTTTTCTTAAGTTCTCTAAGCTGTTGCGCTGTTTTAGCAAATTATCAAACCTGGAAAGGGGGCAGGGGATGATGGAAACCTCGAACTTATAGGTAATCAGTCAGGACCACAGATGACATCCTGGACTTATGATTGACATCTGAGGTTGGTGGTAGAGGGGCAATCTTGTGAGACTGAGCTCTTAACCTGTGGGGTCGGAGTTAACTCCAGGTAATTAGTGTCATAACTGAATTGTAAGACACCTCATTAGTGTTCAGAGAATTAGAAAACTGGTTGGTATGGGGAAAACCCTATGCATTTGCTATTAGAAATGCTGAAAGTGGAGGAGAAACAGAAGTTTGTTTGTTTTGTCTTTTACCATCTTTGTATTCCTGGTCACCTGTGTAGATTAGAGTCATGATATTTTTTACCTAGACTACTTCACTAGCTTCCTACTTTTCTTTTGCCTTCAATCTCTGCCTTTCCAGTCCAACTTTAATAAAGCAGTGAGAGTTACCTTACTAAAGCCCAGTGCTGAGGATGACCATCACCATCAGACAGGAGTTCACTAGTGCTTTATTGCTTACAGAATGAAGTCCAGTCCCTAAACACAACAACTTGAAGCTAACCTACTTTTCAGACCTTATTTTTTAATAAAGGCACTTCCTCAGATTTAATGAAGTATGCAACTAACAATGGTGAAGCTTGTCAGCTGCAAACATGCCTTTATTTTGAAAGATACGGTATGTCTACTCTTCTCCATAAGATTTTGTCTCTCTGACCCAAGTGGTCTTTGAAAGACTCACGATAAGTTATAAAAGAAATGGAAGACAAAAATATCTGTAGCCAATTCTTGATGAAGAGTTATCATATATGTTGCATTTAAAAAGAAAAAGTAGATCACTTAAAAATTACAGCAAAACATTCAATCATGTCAGAGTAAGATCAAGGAAAGGGAGAGGAAATTATCTTATTTAGTTATAATCATAGCAAAATGCTGAACTATATTAATGCCTAAATATGAATGTATCCTTAAAACCAATACCTCAGTTTAAATGTGAAGGACCACTAAACTTAAAGTCCAGTTCAGATTTATTTTAGTTCAGTTTTGTAAATCATCCCAATTTACTTGTCTTGAGTAAGGAACAGTTTATATTGATGAATGGAAAAGAATGGTGTCTTTATTGTTTTGTTTTGTTTTTCAATCAGACCAGAGTATTTTTGTTTGTGTAATGCTCTGTGTTTGCTCCTCCCTGACCTAATCACTGCTCCAGTCCTTGCTCCCAAACTCCATTTTACTGATGTTTACAAACCTCAGCTCTGCGATAAACAATTATATATTCTCTAATGTATCTTTCCTCTACTTTCTGCTCATAACTAAACCTAACTTCCTCTGGGAACATCACTTTCTTTAAAGCCCTTTGTAATAGAAATTGCATATTTCCTAGTTTCCCAAATACCCTGGATCTGCTGAGCCTCGTGTTATCTAGTCTTACCAGTCTCCTGTTGTCATCCATCCATCTTCTGTACACTTATTGAGTTTTCTTTCAGACATTGTCCACCATGCTCAAAACTCTTACTTTCTCTGACCCATAAACTTTTATCAAATGACCTTAACTCCTACTCAGGGAAAATAAGCCATCAGATTAGAACTATATAACCTCAACTTCCCACCACCAAATCCCTAAATTATCCCTTTCTCCTCCTTCCTGTTTCAATATGGAGATTGTTTCTTACTATCAGAAGTAATTTATCCACCTAGGCTTAGACTGTTCTCTAGATTCTTTTTCTCAGAAATCATTCTCTCTCTCTCTCTTTCTCTCCCCTACCCCATCTCCTTCCCACTAGCATTTAGTCATGCTCATCTCTCTTTAAACTTAAAAAAAGAAAAAGAAAAAACAATAATATCTTCCTTAACCTCACAGCATTTCCATCCATCATCTTATTTCCTTCCTTCCATTGGCAAATTTTTAAAACTTTGGCTTTATTTTCATCCCTCCTACTCTTCATGCTAAATCTGGCTCCTGGGCCCACTGTCCCGCTGACATTGCCCCTGCCAAGGTCAGCACCATCCTCCACAACACTACAGCCATTGAATGCTTTTGAGTTCTCCGTTTGCTTAATGACTCAGCACCTGCCAATTCAATGGAATAATCCTTTTTTCTTAAAACACTGTCTGGGTATCATCTCTTTTGCAACTCTTTTCCTATCCCATTTGTTGGCAACCTCTTCTCATTAACCACTGAATATTGGGGTCTTGTCCAGAGGATTCTCCCTGAGGTCCTTTGCTCTTCTTCTCTGACCCTCTCTCCACATCATCTACTCCTGTGGCTTAGTAGTAGATACTACTGGTGGTCTGCAGTTCCCTTCAATCACCTTTACCACTGTGGGTTTCTTCCCTGGTTTCAGTCTGTTTTTGTTTTTTTTCATGCCCCCCCCCCCAGAGGACTTTTCAGGTGTTGGAGCCAGTCTTAACATATTTCTGGAATGAATCCTACTATCTTGGGGTGGGGGTGCAAAGCTGGCTGATATTAAGTGAAGTACAGCTATCAGAATATCAGAACAGCCTCAGCATAGTTCTGAGGAAAAAAAGTAAAGGCCCAGAGATGTGGGCATGCTAGGATGGTTCTACTATATAATATCTCAGAACCCATCCAATGACCAAGTGCGGGGGGAATAGGCCTGGTTAATCGGTAGATCAGCTTGGTATATTGGCACAAACTAAAAATAGACTGCTGCTGGTCTGCCACACACTGAATAATCCAGACATGGCTGTCCTGATAAAGACTGGAACAGCCTCTTGAAGGGACATCTAAGGTACAAGCTTAGAGACGACACCCAATGAGACTGCGGTGTTGCTTTCAGGATGTCGCTTATTCCAATGGTCATTGTGTGTTGCTCTGTCTCCAACAGGTAGAATACATGAATCTGGGAGCCCAGGAGTGCAATTAGAAAGAATCCACTTATCTCATTCCCAGTGACCCAATTGTCCCTTGGGAAATCTGTGCTTCTGGGGAATAAGACCACAAGCAGGCTTTCATTACCATTTCCATGGTGACAAATGACAAATTTATCATCTGACCAATAACTATGTATGAGCTCCAAATGTGAGTCTATAACCACCTACCTGATACTCAAATTAGATACATCAGAGGTATTTGAAACCTAATATAACCGAAACTGAACTTACCGACACAGTAGTAGATTCTGAATATAGCCTCCTAACCGGTTTCCACTTGTGCAGTCATGCTTACCTTCTCCAATCAATCTCCTCAAAGAGGCCAGGGTCTCATTTTAAAAGTGAAAATATAATTGTGCCATTTCCCTATTTAAACCCTTAAATTGCCTCCGATTGCTGTTGGAATCAAGTCTGAAATCCTTACTCTGGCCTTTGAAGCCCCCAGGATCTAGCCCCTGCCTGCTTTTTGAGTCCATTTTACTTTATATCACTCTTCCCCTCACTCACCCTGATCTGACCCTGGCCTTCGTCCAGGTTTTGCTTGTGATTTGTCTTCAATGTCCCATGTTCCCACTTTACACACACTGTTTCCCCTGCCTGGAATGTACATCCCCATACTCTTCATCTGCTGAGTGATCCCCTTCTTTTAGCTCCCCTCAGATGTCACCTCCCGAGGAGGCTTTACTCATCTCATGCCAGACTAAGTTAAGCCCACCTGCTACATCCCATAACAAATCACACTAACAGGACGAGGAACATTTGTCATTATTTGTCCTGAATTTCCTGTCAGATTGGAAGCTCCCCGAAGGCAGAGAACCCTCTTGCAGACATCTTTATCACCAGTGCTAGCACAGTGTGTGGCACATAATCAAAACTTTATAAATAGTTCACGAAGAAAGGGAAAAAGCGGGGGCGGGGGGGATGAATGATAAAAATACAATCTTTCATATTGCATTATAAAACGTGGTCAATTATTTCAAGTCACCTTAAAAATTAGGAAGCACACCAACAGGCATCCAATGCTTTACATGCCAAATGTTTGATACGGGTTATCCATATGAAAACCTTTTCGACCTATGATACGAAAGCAGTGTGAATTATACCAGATTTTAGACATTCAAGTGCATTTATTTCTGCCAGCATGCCTTCTCTCAACAAACATTTCTTGAATGTCTGCTCTGTGACAGGGAATTCCCTAAGTTCTGACCATCAAAGATCAAAACGAAGTTTCTGGTCTGAGTAACGAAGTGGATAACAATGCTGTTGACCAAAGACTAGGGAAGGGCAGGTTAAAGCAAATGTAAACTACGTTTAGTAAGTGAAAAGCATACGTTGCTGATCAACAATTATTGTTGTTCCTTCTCTTTGGGGGACCAATATCAATATTTACCAAAATTGTAAGAAAATTAAGAGTTGAAAGTCCTGGAAACAATGCCAGAAGAACAGAGACCTAGCTATGACTGGTTAGCTAAATGGCCTTGAGTAAACCCATTCCTTTCTCTTGGCCTCATATTGCTCATTTATAAAATAAGGTCTATATGTCACATAAGAATCTCTTCTGGCTTAAAAATGTAATTACTGTTTCAGTCTCAACTCCATTAAGTGCACGAAAATTCTCTGAGTGCAGAATCTAGATTCTATACATGTATTCCATTTTCATGAGAGTTTGGAGGGTTTTAAAGAGAATGATTAAGCAATTGCAAGCATAGAGTGTCCTTGAACTAGAAAGGCCACTCCTGCGTGCTTGCAACTGTAATGCTTAGCAAGTTATAGGCCACTGAATAGCTCAGGAGAAAAATGAAACTTGGTTTTATCTGCTTATGGGCAGCGAGCGCCCTCGTAAAGCATACAGTTGTTGTTTTGAAAAGAAATGTGGAAAAGAAAAAAAAAGCCTGTTATATGTTATATATTATGGGGATAGTGATGACATATAGTATATTATATATATATGTATATATGTGCACTATATATATTAACATTATCATTTTGAAACTAAAGGATATTTTTAACTCTCCCCTCAACTGAAATGAAAACTTATGCTCACAGAAAAACCTGTATATAAATGGTTATAGTAGCTTTATTCAATCATCCCAAACCAGAAACAACCCAATGTCCTTCTACTTGTGAATGGATAAACAGACTGTGATATATCCCCATGATGGAACATTAGCCAGTAATTACAACAACAAATTATTGGTGCATGCAGCATGGATGAATCTCAAATGCATTATGCTAAGTGATATAATTCCATGTACATATTGTTCTGGAAAAGGCAAAACTATAGGGACAGTGAACAGATCAGTAGTTGCTAAGGGCTGGGATGGGAATAGAGGTTAATTTCAAAGGTGCAGCAAAAAGAAACATTTTGGGGTGATAGACTTTTACCTTACTGTGGTGTTTTTACACAACTCTATTAATTTGTCAAAGTTCAGAACTGTTCACTAAAAGGAGTGAATTTCACTATATGTATTTTTTTTTTAATTATGGGGAAAATATAGTGTCCCAAGAGATATCATGCACTTGGCATTGAGTTGGGAATGACAAGTAAAAGGCAGATCAAAGTGAGAGTAATGGTCATGAAACCCAGCGTTAGGTAAAAAACCCCCAACTACGCCCCAAATGAACATACAATCTCACTGTCTTTACAGCCCCTTTTCATGGCAAATTGACAACAATAATGTAGTCCAGGATATCACCCAACATGTGTATTAAGCAAGCATCGATTTAGGACTCTGTGGGTTAGAACCTCTAATGGGGAAAGGAAAATTTATGTAAATCTGTAGATCACTAAAGCTTGCTGAAACTGGGCGGGGGGGGGGGGGGGGGGGGCATGGAGGTTAAAGGGGGGGCAGTGAGACTAGAAAGATTCTCTGTTACATATCATTTCCCAAGGCAATAGCAGATTGATTAAATCTAAAAGGGAGATGTTAAAATTCCAAACTGTTAAAGAAAGTGATTTGCAAATTACAAATGGAATTTCATTTCCCTGTCTGCCTTGATACACGCATGGCAGCACAATGAGCCCGCACGGAGCAGCAGAACTGAACAAAAAGGCAAGCCGTCCACAGAATCATCTGTGTTGAAATGCTGACCCCTTGTGTCTATAAGACATTATGTGATGCTTAACCACTTGATCTGGTTGTTCAGCTCTGTTCGGGTAACCAATACTGAAAAAAACAATACAAATACATTACAAATATAATTCAGCCTAGGAAATTGTGCTTGGCACAGGAAACGTATGTTGGCCCTGCCTCTGTTCACCTCAGCCTATCTGCTGTCCTCTTTCCAAGTATTAGTCATTGGTTCCATTTCTCCCAGGAAGAATAACCATCATCAGAAGCACATTAAGCCAGCATATTCCCCACAAATCTGAACAAAAATAAAGGAGGATGTAAAGGAAGAGTACAGTATGTTTAATTTCTCATTAGGTCATAGTCCAATTGTTAAAATATTTACTCTGCCGACTACTTGATTATCATTTATTCTAATCTGAATTCTTTGTGTGGCATGCAAGCCACTGCTCACTTTCATGGTTAATACATGATTTGCTCCTCAGACCATTTGATTGCCATCTTGTTTGGCCTTGGAAGAATAATGAGATTAATGTTCAAAAAAAGATAACTATTAGTTCAGGAGGAAAAAAATATCAAGTTTTCAAACGTTACATGTGCTCATCCATTCATCAACACATTTAAGTTTGTACCAATCATATGCCAGGCTGTATGAGAATAACCCTCTATTCCTTCCCCATCCCAACAACCCCTGCCCTCTTATACAGCTGTCTCCCAACAAAAACTATGTGAATCTGCTTTAATGCTTTGGGGCTTGTTGTGTGGTTCTTTAAGATTATTCCTTGGCTAGTCTCCCAAATCACCTAAAATGTGGATCTGCCTTAAAATTATTACCCTGATAAAGGTAGGGCTATTAGTTCTATCAAGGTCACAAGGGAAAATGTAAAATGATATCCAAGTAGGAGTTTCAGTCCAGTTCCTTACTCATCAATTCATTCGGCATATATATAGTGATCATTGGTTTACCTAGGTGCTGGGATATTTGATCAACTCTAAAGCATCACCATTTGTACACCACACCGCTGTTTTCTGGACCACTGAGTAATTCTAATTAAACTTGCCACAAACCTAAAATGATAGTCCTGTGGCTTTGAAATATTATATCATAGATTCTCAGAAATGTAGCAATTTCTCTTGATTTCCATTGCAATGCTTGTCAAGTTATGGGCCACACTTTTGTGTGTATCTCAGAAAATAAAATTCTGCTTTGTCTGCCTTTGTGCAGCCTCATTGTGTAAGTGCTGTAAAGCATACAGTTGTTACTTTAAAAGCAAATGTGGAAAAGAAAAAAAAAAACATCTGTCAAGTATTAACATCATAATTTTGAAATTAAAGGGTAGTTTAACTCCCTTCCAAAAACAGAGAAAAATCTTAATTTCAGAATATAGGACAGAACTTTAAACTGAAAGCACTTAGCTTCATTTAAAAAACGAAACAAAACAAAAAACAATAAATTGTCCTTACTTTTTCATTTTGCCGTGGATCGTTAAAGAATTTATTTTGGCCAGATGCCAGTACTGTGGGGAAATTTGGGGAATTGTGATGGATAGCGGAGGTCTTCACATTTTTTTTGCTTGTGTATCTCCTAAAGGAATTTTTAAAATCTACGTATGCCTTAATTTTAAGGTGAGATTAACATTTTTCATCATCATTTAAATAATTGCAAACTAGGTATGGGTGTGTTATAAATATTGCTATTTTAAAATAAAACACTTATATTATAGCTCTTTTTAAAAATGTAGAATTGCAATCATTCTTCTAGTGACAAATATTTGCTTCAATGCCAAATGTAAGCCTATTGCCCTGTTCCCACACCTTTCTTTATACACTGTAACATTTTGTTCCAATGCTTAATCCCAGTATCATAATTTTAAAGACATTTTAAACAGCAATGAAACCCACTCATGCAATATCAAAAATGCACATAACTCATGCAGCAATGATAATTTAAACAAGTACAACCAGGTTCCTGTAGATTCAGGCATTTGCAATGCAACCAACAATAACTGTGAATCAAATGCCAGTTTCAAAGACGTAAAAATGTAGGAAATGTGTACCTTAGAACTGAGGAAATATGGTTGGGTGACCTCAGTGAGAGGGCAACGTGGGTAGCTATGAAGAAAGAACTGACCTATCTATGGTACCTTGAGAGAAAGAGAATGCAATTCAATGTTATTTATGAGACTAGCTGACTTTTCATTTCAGAATTAGAATCTTTCCCTTAAGGAGTCTCTCCACATACCTTAAATATGGGCCTGGCTTACCGGCAGGTAGGCAGCAGACGCCAGGCAGCAGTGGGTCTCCTCTGCCCGGTGCTTCTCCAAGTCTGATTCCGGGACCAGCCTTTCCTGAGCTCTTGTTGGAAATACAGATCCTCAACTCTAACCCGGATCAGCTGAATCAGAATATTTGGGGGTGGGCCCAACATGCAATGTTTTAACAAGGCCTCCAGGTGATTTCCATGCAAGCTGTAGTCAGAACCACTGCCTCAGGGAACTCCAAACCAACGATAAAAAGGAAAATTAAGTCATTCAGTTTCTATCCTTTTTGTTAGTCTGTTTGTTTATAAAGTCTTATTTACATTTCCAGTCTCTTCTCAGGCTCGTCAGAGAAAGTAAGGAAGCCTGTGTTCGGCTTGAGCCGGACTGTCCAGGAGGGCACACCGTGAGGCCACCGTGGTGCCAGCAGCAACAGTTACTGCGAATCCCCCAGGGGAAGAAGAATCTTGGAGAGAAGAGCCTTGGGTCCAGATTGGCTTGACTTGTAGAGTTGTACCACCCCCAATTGTTACACACACAGGATTTGAGTTGGTTTCACTGGGGCATTGTTTTCTAAGGTGAAGATGATTTGGGGTGAAGGAAGATGTTAATACAGCTAAATCACACTGTGAGAAAGTTCTTCCTTTTCAGAATATTTGAAATATTTCAACTTCCCTACACTTATCATCATGTCTAGAAGGAGTCTCCATTTAGTGTCTTTAATCCATCTTTACACTTTACAAAAAAAGAGAAAAACCCAAAGAGAAAAAGCCTTCGACTCAGTGCCTTGGCAAGCTCCAGTTTCTGGCTAGACTTCAATGTTTTCTTGTTTTCTCCATTATCTCTCATTGTGGTTACCATCTATTATGGCAGGGGGTACTGGTTTTCCATCTGAAGACATTATCTAAAAGTTCTATTTAAGGAAAGTTTATTTAAGTGAAAGATGCAGCATTTTAAAGTAAAATATTAAGAAAGTTATAGTAGAGGTGGTGTGAGGATATGGTATGTAAATAGCAATCACTATATTAAGGAGGCCAGATTGTTACCCTGGCATTTATTCTCCTGAGACTTCGAATTCAGCTTCTCTCTTTAAAGAGACAACTGTTATTCCTAATTCAACCTTCAGACTGGCTTTCAGAAAAGCATGTACATACTACCTGGAGCCTTATTCAGTTAGTTATAACAAAAACCAAAACAACAACAAAACAGAGACAGACAGAAGCATTCAAACAAAAAAAAGAGCAACCACGAATTTTAGAATAACATTTTAAAGATAAAATCTCGAATTAAATGTATGGTAAGCTATCCTTTCTAATGAGAAGAGGACAAATAAGAAGACACAATTCTCTCTCCGTTACTACTAGCAATTAAAATGCAAATAATTCCCACTGAGAATCATGATTATTTACATGCTGTGCACAAATTATCCTTCTGTATATAATCTTGTAGACATTTGGTTTTAACAAAATATGGCTTTATTAATCCTAGAGTCAGGATTTCTCTACAGCACTATTTCTGTTAATTTTTTCCCCATTTCAGTGCATCTTAGGAATGCATACTAATATTTCCCATATCATATGGTAGCTTTTGCATATAAATACTGACACTTCAATTAAGTTCCATTATCGTTCTGCATAAGGTTCAGCATATAGAGTTATAGCTGTAATGTAAGTTAATTTCTAATTAGAAAAATCATCATAGCACATACTTCATAGACCTTGCAGCATGTTCACTGGTTTGGAAGATGTTAAAGTTTCGTGTAAAGCCAAGTAACTGATCATAAAATGTGGGTAGTAACATCCTCTTTTGAAGGGTGATGCTTCAATGAGGGCAGGGATTGTGCAACTAGAATTCTCTTGGCAACCAAAGAGGCTTTGACTGGATTTTTCTCTTTGGCTATTTTTCCTACTGGGATCCAATAACCACCCAAGTAAATAAACACACCATGAATGTTACTGGATTTCAGAGCTCACTGAGAGCCAACAAACTGATTTAATCACTACTAACAACCCACGGTTCCAAAGATTCAGAGCCAGGACCATTGAGTCACTGACTCATTAATAATTAATGGCAATAAAAACTGAACCAAACTATTGCAACTCCGAACAAAGATGAAAAACACACTAACCACCAGTGGGGGGTGAGGGCAAAAGATGCCAACTTCTTTTAGCATCAAGCTCCTTCTACAAAAGGACTTGAGCTGAAATGGAACAATTTGCCAGAGGCTCCCGGAGATAAAGGTAGGCTCCTGCAGAAAATGTTCCAGATCCTGGGAAGACAACAATACAAATTAGATAATACTGTGTCCTTGTTCAATAGTTGCCATTATATGTGTTGCAAAATATAACCTTGAGGCAAACGGCAGAGACAAAGCTTCCCTGAATGTTCTTCTTTCTCTTCACAGTGACTGCTTCCAAAGTCTTGCCCAGTCATCTTTTCCTGCTTCATAACCAATTGCCATTAAGTCTTTCTGTGCTACTTTCCCAGTTGAAAGTTCATTGAGTTCCCGCAAGACTTTCAGTGGCTGGGGGTTGAAGATAGGATCACTGTACAGAGCTCAATACATTTTGTCTCTTTCCGCCTATAGCCTCTCCACCTGTCTCCTTCAGGAACCTGGGGGCAGTTCCCAGAGGGGTTACCTGTTCACTGCGCCTGCAAGTCAATCACAGGACCCACCTCAGCTCTCCTCCAAAGACAAGGACTGGTGGGACTCCATCTGCATTTGACAAGGGTGGCTGTAGTATTTGTCTACATGCCTGTGACTTTAAGTTCTATGTTAAGTGTCCTCGTCACTCAAACTCTGGGGCTTTCCCCAGGTATGGCTCCGCTTCTTGATGAAATTAATCTGTATCTCCCTCTACTTAGGGGTTTTCCCCATCTCACTGTGTGATGTTAGCGTCACCGCTTAACTCTGTCATTCTTCTATCTCCCACCGATAGTGGTGTGCAATGTCACGATCAATAATTAGAAAATGGGTCCTCCTTCCAGGAGACTTAAAACACTTCGTGAGGACTACCTGGTATCCTTCATGAAACCCCAGTGAGGAAGGAAGATTTTGTTGTTTACGCTGTTTCTACATTTTGGTTCCATTTTAGAGATAAAGATACCAAGGCACCAAGACATTTGAATGATTTTCTGGGGATCCCGTGTTATTATATTCGTTTGGCACTATGTTTTCAAAGCCTCTCATTGCACTCTTCTGGTATATACTACTCAAATCAAGTTGTATGGCTAAAAGTATTGCGCATTGGTATTTGGCAGTAGTCAAATATTTTAATAATCACCGCTGAAGCCAGAGACCTGCTCCTCATTATTTTAGCAAGAATTAAGAAAGATGTTTTATTACATTTTTGCTCAAGTGGTAGTTTTTATTTCCAACTTAAGTGCATGTCCTGTTGATGTGTCTGCAACTTCATGGGGTGTCCATGGGCAAGCATGTGGCTAGGCAGTCCCTCCAGCCTCCACGGCCACAACACACAAAACCAAACCTCCTAAACAGCTGGGATAGCACATGGATCAAGACAGAAAACACGAGCAGCAGTCTTGCCAAGTTCCAAAGGTCTGGGCAAGAAGGCCAAGAGCCAAGTCTCTAGAGAACAAACAAGCAGGCAAAAGGTCTCCCAGGAACAGGATGTTCTGCTACATTTCCAATTATCCAGGCCTCTGGGCAGGGCATCCACTGCTGACAACATGTCCTGCTCCCAGGGGCTCCGCTCTAGGAAGAGCAACAGGGGATATACCTGGGAAAGACTAGCAAAACTATCCACCAAATCACGTTTCAAAATAGTGAAAAATTCAGTCTCTTTAGACTGACATCTCTGAGCACTTTTCTTTGAGGGAAAAGGGATATGAACCATTTTCCCCACTCCTGACTCAGGGTCCATACTTTTCACTATCTATATATAGTGTTAGGCCTTGTGCGTTACCTATACTGTGACCACACCCAGTCCACACATTTGAAGTTCTAATAATATAATAAACCAGGATTATGAAGGAAGGAGGAAGGGAAGAAGAGAATATTAAGTGAAGCAAAGTATGGAGAGGGGGAATAAAATAGTAAAAAGTGGCATGTAGCATTAAGTCATAAACCTAAGAACTATGTAACAGAAAGCAAAGATTCTTATTGTAACAATATTTAAAACCGAACTCTGAAATGCATGTGAAAATATGAGAGCAGGGTAAGACTAGTTCCTTGCTTACGGTTTTTGTTGTTGTTTTGGTGTTTTTCACTCTAACACTTGGAAGATGATGCTGAGAATTTCTTAATGATCGTGGTCTAATGTTGTGTGCCACAACATTCAGAAATAAAAATAGTAAAGTGTTGACTCCCTTCATTTCTCATTTTAAGACTTACTTCCCAGCTGTGCCTTCAGCAAGGAAATCTGAGTAGACTAGGCTAAGACCGAAAAAAAAAGAATTTAAAGGGTTCCTTAGCTATGGAATCATAAGAAAGAATTTCAAGTAGCAATGTCCTGTATGTGTCCAAAATATATGAGATACTCTCTTAAGTACATCTCTCTGATAATGTGCACAGGACTTTGTAAAGTTACAGAGAGTAAACTGATGAAGAGAGAGGTAAAGTGATTGGCTTGATGTCAGAAACCAGATCCAAAGATATCTAGATCTGTAACTGAGAAAAAGATTCAGTCTGTTCAGGTTGCTGGTGTCCTGACACGGCCGGTCAGCTTTGAACTTGGCAGTAACTTTCATCTAAGAAAGCAGATGCCAAAGAGGGCATTAACGTTACACTGCATAGCAACAGCATTGTAAGCATAGAATACAGATGTGGGTGCCTGCATTACAGAAGATTCACCTGATGTCCCCAGATTCCTCCAGGCATGGATGGAGTGACAGGAATGCAGACCTCTTGTCCTCCAGCTACTGTGTTCTGGACTTTGTGACATCTTTCTCATAGTGTGACTATGAATGGTATCCTAATCATGCTTCCCTTTCTCTAGCATACTTAGAAATTCTCAGGAGTCAGTTGTAAGATAATAAATACAATTTTACCTATCATTAATCATTATCACATAGATATATAGAGATCACAGTTGGCTCTTGTCATTAAATGAAAGATTTCTTTTTTCTTCTCTTGGTTAAAAATAGGGGAGAGGAGATCAGGTTAAGGGGGTTTATATCAGAAATTAATGACAAATTAAAGTGTTTGTGTGTGTGTGTGTGTGTGTGTGTTTGTGTGTGCGTGTTTCTATGATTCATTTCTGTTTTCATATTGGAACAGACTCTTGGAAATCCCAGATTAAGTTTTACTCTTGTTCTAGTTCAGTTTCAGTTTCAGGTTTTCATGGTTTCAGAGTTAAATTCATCAATTTAAATTGAACCCTAAGTGTTTTTCAAAATTTTTTTTCCGAATATTTTTCATTTGACTTTCTAAGGATCAAATGTAAACACATAACTTGCAAAACAGCTCTTACCCTAGTGACTTGCATAGACTTGGTGTGTAAGAAATGGTAATTGATACTTGCGTTCCCAGTTTTATTCCCAAAATATACTTTCGATGATTCACAGTTTTCTGGATGAGATCTTGTTCCCCTTGATTAACAGATGAGAGATCTAAGTTCACAGACATTAATGGGAGAACCAGGACTCCCACAGAACTTGTGGCCCCTAACTCCAAATATTGAGTGCTCTTTGAGGTACATCGTGAGCTTTCTCCCTAAACACTGATACTGAAGTAAATAAAAACCTATGAATCAGAATTAGTCATCTGGGAAATCACATTCTGGACAAATAGCAGTAATAGTAAAGGCCTTATCATAAAATTTGCTTCACATGGGAAACTGCAGAATGCTTTAGCAGTGTGGATTTGATATGTTCTTTGCCCGGAAGCTACCTCTAGAGGGCAGTGCTCTCTTCATAACAGATAGATTTCCCGGGTGCAGGAAAATCTCTGGAGTGAAAACCTAAAATATTTGACATACTTACACGTATTAACAGCTTTAAATCAAACAGGACACACAAATAGTTCAGGCGCAGTACTCTTTTCTTTTTTTTTTTTTTTTGTCTGGATGGGGGACAGAGACTGAAATGAGTATGCAGCTATGTGGGCCTTTTCCAGTCTTTCTTCCCTCCCCAAGCACAATACCAACGTAACACTCCGAGGTAAAACATTTAACTTGAAAAGCAGAAGCAAAGAACAGAGGGATGAGTGCAGAGAACAACTGCCAGTGAGTAATGCTGCTGCTGGAGTCCAAGTGGCAGAGCCAAGGCTTGAGGAGCCCGCGAGAGAGACGCCACAGAGGCCACGCGCGCGTGCCAGGAAAGGAAGTGGGACTTCCTCATGGAGATTCCAGGAAGCCCTGGGAGGGCTTCGCGGAGAGAGACGGGATCAGATTTGTGTTTTATGTGGCTCATCCCGGAAGCTCTGGAAAAAGCAGAATGGACGGGAGCAAGTCTGGAAACCAAGAGGTCGGTTAGGGGCCCGTGTTGTATTAGTCCAGGCAAGAGAAGATGCATTTGAGATGGGTAGGATAGCAGTGGGAGGAGGGGAGTATAGAGGATGGATTTGAGAACCTCACAGGGAGGAAACCATCAGGATGTGATATTCAGTTGAGAGGATGAGGTAGAGAGAAAAGTCAAGGCGCACCATTTATAACTTTGGGTAAAAGGACAGTGAAACAACAGAGAGACTGAGGTCGGAGGGAAGTGCTACTTAGTTTTTGAGAAATCCAATCTGAAATATCTGAAGAGTACCCAAGTGAAGGTGCCCAGCAAGTAATAGAATTAGTGAGACTGACAACTGGGGGAGAAATCTGAGTTGCAGATTGAATTAGAGAGTCGTTTGCATACAGGTGGCTGTTAAAATCCTGAGAGCGGATAAATTTACCCAAGAAGAGTATCAATAATGAAAAGAGCAGTGAGCTGAAAGCAGGCACCTGGGGGACAGTAGTATGTAAGTGGTGGGTGCAGAGAGAGAAGCCCATGGTTGAGAAGGAATATAAAGCAATGAGACAAAGTGGGAACGTGTAATATTACTTTTGGGGGACAGTGGTGCACATAATCAGCATTGCCAAATGCCCCAGAAATGTACAGCAACACAAAGACTGGAAAATGTCCATTGGATTGTGTAATTAGAATACTGATGGCTTTGACAACAGCAGAAACAAGATTGCAGGAGGTACAGAATGAATGAACGGCACATGACATGGTCACAGTGAGTACAGGTTACTCTTTTAAGAAGTTTGGATAAGAGGAAAGAAGACATGAGACATTTTCCAGGGGACGTGAGGCCAAAGGTAGATTTTTTTTTTCGATGAATGGGAGAGAGACAAATAAGCTTAGAGTCTGAAGGGAACATGCCCCTGCAAGAGGAAAGGATGAAATTTCAAGAGGGAGGATGGCGGTGAGACCGATTTTGGCAAGTACAACTGGGTGGACCCGGAACAAAAGGGGGCACCACATCTGAAATTAGAGAAAGATAATGAGGAGTGTGGGTGCAGCTCAGTTTGTAGGTATGAAGGAGGCAGCAAATTAAGGGAGTTCATGCTCAACTGACTATGTAGCAGGATAATTTATTGAGATTACTTTTTGATATTGCTCTTATTACTGTATTAGTCTCCAACAAACGAACAAGGAGGATTTTATGTTGTTTTCCTGGCCTTATCTTGAAGGGCTGGAATGACTTTTATGCTTCTGGGGCTGAAAACAAGTTTCTGGGATACATGATGGCTCCTCCCTCGCAGGCTTTTCTTAGAATTGGTGTTTTAATTGGGATTCTATAAATGGTCATTAAACTGCCTACTGTGCATCTGTGTTCATACCTGAGGAAGTAAAGGTAGAGCTGGTATAGAGGTTGAAGAAGGTGAGTGACAAGACACGGGCTTGGCTTTTCTGGAATAGAAAGAGGTACCAGTGGTGGTAAGTTGTACAAGTGACTAAAAGCCAGGCCCTTCCTTGAGCAGTTCCTTGAAGATGTCCGGATCTCTGATGAGGTGGCGTATCATTGTGAGGGGTCCTGAGTTTCCCAGTCATGAAAACTTGGTCGCCTTGCCTGAGTTGGTCAAGGCATGGAGTGGGGTGGATGGGTTTGGGGAATGGAGCCTCCAGCCTTAGGATATAGTAGGTTGGTGCAAAAGTAATTGTGGTTTTTGCAATTATTTTTAACCTTTTAAACCACAATTACTTTTGCACCAACCTAATACCATGCTGGCCCAGACAGTAAACAACTAAGCTGCTAACTGTGGTAGGCTAGAGAAGGGAAGGTTCTCCTCATTCTCTGGACTGAGCAATTCTCCAGGGGTGTCTGACAGCCCCCAGAGAGAAGGGGCTCCCCTAATGACTGCTACTGATCATTGCCACTCTGGAGAGAGAACTTTGGACTTTATTTACTTTTTTTAAGTGAGATATGACCTTTCTCACTCTTGAGTCTCATGGAGAAACTTCATCACCAATAGAACTCAATTTTGTTGACAAAGCAGATAGAAAGTTGGCTAATAATGAGGAGAGTATGGAATAGATGTTCAACTGAGGGCTTGAGACATATAAAATTATATTTTAAACAGGGAATCTTTAGACTCTTGGACTCAAAACATGTTACTATTGTAAGGGACCTGCTGGACCCTCTATTCTAGGTTCCCCTGAATCTCTTCCATACATATATGTCACAGATGAGAATAAATAAAGCTCAGAGAAGGTAATGGACATGGCTAACATAACCCCATATAGCAAAGCTTCAGGTTGTTTGCTCTCATGCTACATCTCAGTTAAAGCAGCCACACTTCCCAGCACTCACCTGGGGTAACCTCTGTGTTGGGCATGCCCGCTCACCCAAAGCTGGGCAACTGAGAAGCTGCCCTGACTTCAGGTTTCACCACAAAAGGTGAGAGCAGCTTGGGCAGTCCAGCTTCCTTCCCACAGCTGACCTCCAGCTGCAGGACAAAGGGACCTCAGCTTTGGACCTGGTCCCTGGACGCACCTGACATAGGGAGGTTGCCCCAGGGCCACAGCCAGGCAGCTGCTGGCCTCAGGTGCTGCAGCACAGGGAGGGAAGTCACTGCAGAGTCACAGCTGAGAAAGCCCTTGGGCTCCTCTCACCAACTTCACTTACACAGAAGGGAACTGAGGCCTCTAAGCAGCTGAGGGGGGAGGGGTGCCCAGACACCTAGGGAGTCTCAATCAATAGGAGGAGCCTGCTCACTCTGGTTTTCCTTCTTCCAAACTTCTTTTCCAAACACACAGCTTCTCATCTGACTACAGAAAATAGCAAAAGCCTCCCTGTATTAAAATCTCCACCAAGAACACCCTGTATAGGTCACTCTAACTTGCACACACACTGAGTCCTGGAAAAGCTGACAGAGGCAAAGGAGCCCTGCTAGCCTGCCTCCTGTTAACTGGGTCACCCCTTCAGGCTGAAGAAGGAGGAAAAGCAGCACTCCATGCTGAGCTTATGGGATCCTTATGGAATAAGGGAATGGCAAGAAGAGAAGCTATAAAAAGACTAGGGCTTCCCCTTTAAAACTGGCAGCCCCAAGCCCCAGGTCCTTCAGGAAAGAAAGGCCAAACAACAAGGACCAAACAACGAGGACCAAAGGCAAAATCCACACCACAAATGCTGGTGGCCAGAAGGAAACCATGTGGCTGACCCTAAAGGCAGAGATGGGTATGGACCAAGCCAGGAGACCAAG
This sequence comes from Rhinolophus hipposideros, assembly GCF_964194185.1. Taxonomy (NCBI): domain Eukaryota; kingdom Metazoa; phylum Chordata; class Mammalia; order Chiroptera; family Rhinolophidae; genus Rhinolophus; species Rhinolophus hipposideros. The sequence continues at coordinate 36,502,326 of NC_138053.1, forward strand.
CTAGATGGAGAAGGAGAAAACAGGCTGGACAGAGCCAGCCAAGGCCCACATCGGTTTGCTGTGTGCACTGGACAATTTTCCTGATTATGCCCTCCCTGATGTGAACCGGGAAATAAAAGCACCCCATCATATGGCATTCCTAGAGTTCTGTGTCCTTGCTCTGTTCCCCAAGCGGGCACCTACACCTCAGTGTCTGAGATCTCTTGGACCATGCAGCTCAAAGGAGGGGAAGGTAAACACACTCTGTATGCAAAATGACTTTAAGGGCACACAGTCATTTTTATTTCAATAGTTACATGTTTATTTTTTTATAGTCACTCAATAGTTATAATAAGCAATACTAGTGTTCCATTTATAATGAAAAAGACTTACTTGAGTTAAAAAAATAAAGGTCTGAGTCAATTTAGAGAAAATTGTCCTGACAAAAATAATGAAGGGATCCTTTTGTAGTTCACAAGTGTGATGATGGGGTGTTCACGCTTTTGCGTGAGATGTGCCTTTCACAAACCTTGTTATGACATCTGCACGTTACCCGTCTGACTTAAAAAAAAAAAAATAATGAAGGTGATATGTAACAGTCCGAAGTCTGGGAAACACTACCCAGGATCTTCCCAACCAAGGAGCAATGTCAGCTGCGGTCAGCTGTGTCTCACTGTGAGAACAAAAGAGGCAGGGCTTGCAGCTTCATGTTATAATAAATGGTGTGAATTTTGCCACCCTGGGTGGATAACCTGGAGGTTTGTTTTGGTTTTGGTTTGTTTGTGGGGGACTCTTTATTAATCTCTTTTTTAAACTTTCTAGATAGGTGGATTTCATTTTCTCACTTTACAGTTGGGGGAATCTGGGGTCTCCTTTATCCCAAATCACTTCCAGGACCAGGAGTGAGGAAAGCTGTGAAGGGTTCCTAATAAACACTCCTATAGAACAAAGAGCAAAGTATGAGGAGTGACTCCTGTATCTTCTTCCAATGACATGTTGCATGTCAAATAGGAGGGCACATTAATTTTCATATGTGATATAAGACATGCTTTGGCCCATGAATGGTTATACTCCCATGTTTCCTTTTCATTTCTTCATCATTTAAAGCTGAAAATGCAAAACCAGTTAAACCAGGATTTAATCCATTGTACTCTCTACACTTGAAAAGCCTTCCACATCCATGGTATTTCTCTTTGTAAACCCACCAGGCAGAAATAGCAATTTGGTTCTGTGCCAGGATGAAGGCAAAATTCAGTAAATATTTAATGTCGTCAATAAAATAATTTCCTTCAACTCTGACCTTTGTTTCAGCTGGTTTCTTTCAGAAGAAGATAAATAAAAGCAAAAAGAGTCAGAACTATTTTAGTGCTGGTGAATATATAAAAATAAGGAGAATAAGCTGCAACAGAATGCAAGCTGATTGATCCAACTGAAAAATGAAACCATGAACGATTTGATATTTTGTCAAAAAAAATCTAAATTTTTTTCAACAAATTGACCAAGTTTTTTAATGTTTTTGGTATAGTCTCTTCCTGCATCTCCTGGTTGCATGTTTTAGAAGTGGGGGATCCCACAAAACTCTTCTGTCAACTCTGCCCTCCTCCTATAGTTTGGTTGTATAGAGCTCTGCATGTAAGGAAGGGAATGAGAATAAGGCATAGAACCTGACACTCAAAGAAAGAGAACTAAAAGTGGACATACTAGAACGGAGTTTGAGCCCCTCTCCAATTTATGACTGAAGTTTACATTGTGGGGCAACTCACTATATCTGCCTGGTCCTCAGCTTTCCCACATGTAAATAAAGGGGTAGGATTCCTGAGTCATGGATTCTTAATTTGGTGTCCACCGATTCTGTAAGAGCTACATAACTTCTAAAATCAAATTTAGAATGTGGCGATTATGTCATTTCATTTTTCTGGGTAGAGAATCCATAATTTTCATCCGATTTGCAAGTGTCAACAACCAGGCCCTAGCTGACTTGAAGGTCTCTTCCTGATCTCACATTTAATTTTTGTAATAGGCAGAGCATTGTAGGGTAGTAAAAGTAGATCAGCGACAGAAGACAGACATGTGTTCTGTCACTTATCCTACTACCAGCGCTGAGCATCTCCGGGGTTCTCACCTTTTCCCAAAGTCACTCCATGGTCCACACACTGGTAAGTAAAAGGCTACATTTTCTGAAGAAGGGAATCCTGTGTGCAGAATACAAGGCATACCATGTTTGCTGTTATTAAATCACAAAAGAATTTTTGGACGTTCACAAACAAGATTTGTACAACTCCAACCACATATTCTCTCCATTCACTTTGACTGAAAAGAGAATCCTTCATGACACTTAATAAATGAAGATGCAGAATAACTGAAGCCATGCACTGATTGTTAGAGGCTTCTTAAAAGCATGGTTTTGATTGCCTTCTGAAAGTACAGAGGCTAATAAACTGAATAGGAAATGAGGAGAACAGGGGTGAGAAGAAGCAATAATAAAATGATGAGCTATTGACGAGATACAACAATTTAAAATCCCAAATTAGCACATTTGTCTATAAGTGAAGCCCCTGGAGATATTCTCTCTGTACTTACTGAGCTAAGTGAGAGACAAGCTGGTACTAACCCTCCCCCCACTTCCTTGTTGGCACAGAGATGAGGAGGGAGGAGGCCGGGAAAGCTCCTCCTTCTGTCCTCTTCTGAAAGCCCAGCTAACTCTTACCAGACAAAGGGAGAAAAGATGTCTTAGGTTGACCATATAAAGCTACCATCTTTGTAAATAAAAAATGGCCAAATATTGGCAATGTTATATGGTTCAACATAGTATTATACGGAATACCTTCAAAGCAGGACATTCTAGCCATTTTGGTGTTAACAAAGTGTTCCTGACTCATCTTTCTTTGGTAGATATAGTTAAGACTGGAGAAAAAGACAAGGGATGAATAATTCACCATGAAACCAAGTTGACCCAGTCTTTATGGTTATAATAATGTTTTTAAAAGAAAGAAATGTTAAAATTTCAAGACATCTCGTAAGCCAACCCTGAAAATAGAATTATGCTTTTTACAGAAATCAACTTAACAAATCTCTGTTCAGAGGCTATTTTGCATAAAGCAGAGGTTGCTGGGTATAGGAACATTTGCAGGGTTTCTTGGGATTAATTTTTAAAGGAAGGAAGAAATCCTTCAATAAATGGAGACTAGCTAATAACCTCAGAACATATTTACTAACAAAGAAAGCTTCTGGATCAGCCTTATCTCTGAAATTGTTAGAGCTTTTTGTTTTTTAAATCGTTGGTGGAAATAATTACGGTGTTCAACAGTCTCAATGTACTGTAATTTAACCAAAGCCCAATTGCTGATATAAAGATTTCTAATCTTTTAATATTATCAGTTTTTCTATAATTAATAATATTCAATATTAAAATTAGTAGGATTTGGCATAAGATTATTTTATGCAAAGGAAGTTTGACAGCTATTGAAATTTAAATGTTAAAGTTTAAAGTTTTCTATGAGTTCAGGAAGGATAGAAGAAGCACTCAGCCAGGCTGCTCAGCCTCTCTCACAAGCGTGGTGTCTGTTGGTTCCTCTCTAACAAATCTCACCCAGTGGGGTGACATTAGGGGAGGTCTTCATCGCCTACAAATCCAAGGGAAAATCTAATTCAGTTAGCCTTATAATCTTTTTTATTTAAATTGTTTTGTTACTCAAAGTCCCTGGGTTTTCCTTAGAGAATTTATCAATGTAAAAGATAACAGCAAAATTTACAACATTGGGTAGGTTTTGCTCTAGTTCTATTGAGATATAATTGACACATAATATTGTATTAGTCCAAGGTGTACAACATAATGATTTGATATATGTTTATATTGCAAAATGATCACTACAGTAAGTTCTGTTAACAAGCATCACTTCATATAGTTATAATGTTTTTCATGTGATGAGAACTTTCAAGACTTATTCTCTTAGCAGCTTTCAAATATACAGTGTAGTATTGTTTATTATGGTCACCAAGCTGTACATTACATCCCCAGGTCTTATTTATTTTATATCTGGAAATTTGTGTCTTTTGACTTCCTTCCTCCCATCCTTCTCCCCATCCCCTTTCCCTTCAGCCCGGGCCTCTGCCTCTGGCAAACAACAATCTATTCTATTTATCTATGAATTCTGGGTTTTTTAGCTTCAATATATAAATGAGATCACACAATGTTTGTCTTTCCCGGACACAGTTCACTTAGCATAATGCACGCAAGGTCCACCCATTTTTTCACAAATGGCAAGGTTTACTTCTTTATTAATGGTTTAATAATATATGCTATATATTATATATATATATATATAGCACATATTATTATATGTGTATAGCAATATGTACCACGTTTTCCTTATCTATCCATTTGTTAAAGAATACTTAGGTTGTTTCCATGCCTTGGCTATTTTAAACAACGCTGCAATGAACATAAGGGTGCTTCTATCTTTTTCGAGATAGTGATTTTATTTCCTTTGGATATATACCCAGAAGTGAGGTTGCTGGATCATATGGCAATTCTATTTTTAATTTTTTGAGGAACCTCTATATTATTTTCCATAGTGGCTGCACCAATTTACATTCCCACCAAAGGACAAGGGTTCCCTTTTCTCCACATCCTCACCAGAATTTGTTATCTCTTGTCTTTTGATGATAGTTATCCTAACAGGTGTGAGGTGGTATCTCATTATGGTTTTGATTTGCATTTCTTTGATGATTAGTGATGTTGAACACTTTATCATGTACCTGTCGACCATCTGTATGTGTCTTTGAAAAATATGTCTATTCAGTTCCTCTGACCATTTTTTAATTGGATTGTTTGTTTTTTTGCTATTGAATTGTATGAGTTCATTATATATTTATACATTTTGTTTATGTGTTTTGGATATGAACCCCTTATCAGATATACGATTTGCAAATATTTTCTCCCATTCTGTAGGTGGCCTTTTCATTTTGTTGATGGTTTCCTTTGCTATGCAGAAGCTTTTTCATTTGATGTAGTTGAAATGGTTAGATCTTGACAGTAACCACTGCAGCTATGTTAGGAGCAGAAAATTTTAGGAGCATGACAAATAGACCTTAACTTAATGGTGGTAGTATTACTGGTTATTGGGCCTCCTAAAGAAAGACAACAGTTCAATAAAGATAGGCTTTGGCTTTGTAATTTCTACCTGAAGCTCCCCCAGGAAAACTGGGCAGCAGAAACTGTGTTCTAGAGGGGTCTAGAAGCGTCACCAGTAAAATTTACAAGCTCTGTCAGAGGAGCAGGACTCTTGTTGGTTGACATTCCAGGGAAGGCCCATCTGTTTGTTCATCCTTTTCCTAAGGGAGCCAGAAAGGGACTACTTCAGTTTGTTAATAAGTTGATGTTCTAAGAAGAAGCTTTGTTGTTGAATCAAAATATTAAAACAGATAATGTGCTGATATGCATACAATTTTAAAATTCACAACTTTCACCAAGCTGAAAACACACATGTTCTGACATTGTTTTCTGAGGATTTCTCCCCCTAGTGCAATAATGAAGCCAGTTTTACCCCCACATATACAAGTAAGTTCAGGGACAATCCATAGTCTCCACTGGACCCTCAGTTATTATCAGTTAATCCACATGTATGAATAACAATAATGGAAATAGTATATAGTAAATAGCAATAATAATAAACTTGTATAATAATTACAAGTCCAGCTAAAATTCTGTACCAAGAAAGAATATTTAAGATACAATTCTTGCCATGTGTGTTGGAGAAAAAAACTCACAAAATTATTTTTAAAGTTAACAAATAAAATACAGATACAATGTTTAGCAATAATTTTTAAGATGTATAATATTAATAATAAATATCATAGGGGGGAAAGAAAGAAGATTCAGATGGGAACAGCAGGGGTTGAGGAAGCATTGAGAAGGCGTAGCTTTAATTGATGTCTTCTTGTTTTGTTTCCTTTTTCCATGGTGAGAGAGGAAAGGTAGAGGGTACCAAGTGGAGAGCCAGGACAAGCAAAAATAAAGAAACAGGAAATAGCATGTTTGGGAATTAGTGAATATAGAACAGTTCTGCTAGAATAAAAGGACATATTTGGGGTAGAGGAAGTAGGAAAAACTAACTGTAATCTTAAATTCAGATGGTTTGAAACTCTGTTGGAGGTGATGTAACTTTTTTTCCAGCAGGGGTTAGTGAGAAAAACTCATTATTTGTTAACTTTCTCTCCATTAAGATAATTGGCCTAGATATCTACCTTGGTTTCTGATGCTCTGAAAAAAGAAGGTGCACAAATGTCCAGAAGGGAAATCTGGTAGCAAATGCAGACTCAATTTTATCAAATAGCTAGCTCACATCTAAAAAACAAAAAACAAAAAAAAAAGAAGAAGAAATGATAGCTAAATTCACTCGTGTTTCTAACCTGCAAGGACAAATGGAAAGATAATGCCATTCAGCATATCTTTTAACTGGATGAGTTAAAAGACTCATCCAGGCTTTCTGGGCTATTCCCGTGGTCTGGGAGCTTGGTAAGTGGCCTGACAGAGCTGATGGATGCTTTGAGTTTTTAACGTTTTTCAGAAAAGCATTTAGAAATAGCAACTAGGGTTACATAAATAAATTTAATAGTCAAAGAAAAGGCCAAGGGAAGCCCAGCAGCACAAGAATTAAAGACAGAAAAAGAACAGACAGTTAGGCCATTTTAACTAAAGCCATTCATTTCTTCATTTCTGAACCAGTTGAGTTGCTGTTAGATATCTGGGCTGATTAGCGTCCTCTGGTGAAGGCGACAGGATGGCAGTAAAGCAGAATAATGATCTTCATAACAGATTTGTATAACACTATATAAATGATAAAACATTTTTGAATAGATGATGTGATTTAAAACTCTCAAGAATCAGTGTGATGGACAGGATGGGTCTTATCCTCACTGTAGAGATATAGAAGTCCTCCGTGCATCCTTAAGTAACCTACCTTTACTTATTTCCAGAGTTAATTGTTGAATCTGTCTTCTGACTTCTAGTTCAATGGTCTTTTGATCACAAAATTGTTTCTTCTACCTTAGAGGCACAAAGCGTTTAAAATGATTTATATAAAGAAAACCTTCTCATTTCTTTTGGCTAATCCAAGATGTCTCTGAATTTCTTTAAAATTTCATTATAGATTCTCAAAAATATATTTCCAGTCCAATAGCCCACTGAGTTTATGCCAGAAGGTGGTGGTCACCCTGCTTTTCTCAAGGAAGAAAATGAATGCCCTGAGGTACCCTTTGTATATAATGAATTAACCCCTCTCCTGGCAAAGAATGGCACTAGTTAGCTACCATGCTTGGAAGTACTGAGAAAAGCTACTCAAATAATTGCCTGTGTTCTACGGTTTGGATGGGGATCCTGGCAGTACATTTATATTTGCAGAAGGAGTCTGTTGGTGACAGGAAGACAGTACCACACTTCTCCCTGCCTATGCTCTATAGAGGCTTAAACAATAAAGGTGATGATAACGATGATAATGATAATAACTGTCATTTATGGGGAATTTACTACATGCCAAATGTGTGCTTTACACACATTACCTGATTTAATCCTCACAACAAATTTGGGAGGCAACTATTATTACTACCATTTTACAGATGGTAAATCTGAGGCTCAGAAAAGTCAATTAACCTTGTCCAAAGTCACATGTGGAATAAGGGGCAGAACTGAAATTTAAGCTGAGGCCAGTCTCACTCCAAAGCCATCCCCTCACCCATTACGCTATCTCACCACGGATAGTACACTATACTATAGTCTTTGTTGCACAGGGTGACTGCTTCTCATCCACCCCATCCTCAACTTTTTTTGGAGAAAGAGGAGGCTTTAAAGCAGGCTCAAAAGAACAATGGTTGGGCAACAAACTGGCCCCTGATATTTGAATCAATCTTGAAACCTAAAATAAGTATAATACCATGAATTATATATAAATGGAACTTGAAGGAATCATAAGCGATCATGTACTCCCTCATTCATTCAAATAATAGTCACTGGGAATCTACTATGTGCTAGAAAATGTTCTACATGCTGAAGATGAAAAAAACTAAAAGTCATACTTCCTGCTTTTGAGGAACTTACATTCTAAAAGGAAATATAAGCATATAAACCATTGCAATACTGTTAATAAGTATGATTATGAGGTATGTGCACATTAAAAAGGTGCCAAACTCTCTGTTTGGGATCCCAGGATGTCTTTCTAGAAAAAGATGCTTGGGTATATATACACCATGGAATACTATTCGGCGATAAGAAAAGATGATATAGGAACATTTGTGACAACATGGATGGACGTTGAGAGTATAATGCTAAGTGAAATAAGTCAGACAGAAAAAGCAGAGAACCATATGATTTCACTGACATGTGGTATATAAACCAAAAACACCAAAAGAACAAGACAAACAAATGAGAAACAAAAACTCATAGACACAGACAATAGTTTAGTGGTTACCAGAGGGTAAGGGGGGTGGGGGGGGATCAAATATATGGTAATGGAAGGAGAACTGACTCTGGGTGGTGAACACAGAATGGGATTTATAGATGATGTAATACAGAATTGTACACCTGAAATCTATGTAAATTTGCTAACAATTGTCACCCCAATAAATTTAATAAAAAAAAAAAGAAAGAAAAAGATGCTTGAGCTGAGTCTTGAAGCATGAGCAGGAGTTTGACAGATAAAATTATATGGGAATGACACTCCAAGAGAGAAAAAGAGAACGTTCAAAGGGATGGGACTTAAAATTACATGGGAAGTTTAAGAGACCTGTGAATAATTCAGCGTTTTTAAAGTGTAGGATGAGAGAATGGGTAGTAGAGATATAAGACTAGTGAGGCTGGCCATGGAGGGTCTTGTAAGTCATTCAATGGGAGTTGAGATGCTATTGAGATCAGAAAACAGATCACTGTGATAGATTTGGAAAGAGAAGATGAGGAACTGAGCTGAGGCAGCTGTGCTAGAAGAAATGGGTTAAAGAAGAAAAGTAATGAGGAAGCCAAATCAGCAGAACTAAACCTAACTACTGGGTAGATGAAGCAGTTTGGCAGGTAACAGGGAGAGGGGAAGAGTCGTGAGGATGACATCCGGGTCTTGGTTTGGGTTAGATGAGTGAATGGGCAAGGCAATGAAAAAATGAGGGGTTCAGTCAGGAGTAGCTCGAGATAGGGGTATCACAGGCCCTGTGTTCTGCAGGCACATAGGAACCTGGAGACTCGGTCACATAGGTCATCACATCAGATCCTTGTGTCTCCAGACAAAACAAACTCTGCCCATTAGTGGCACCCAAGTAACCACATTTGTCTCACCATGAAAAATACTTTTTGAATATATATTACTCATTTCTTTCTAAGATAGTAGAGCTGACTTTCCTCAATTGCAAATAACATGCATAGGAATTCTCTAATTCCTTGTAATGTGTATTTTTTTTCTCATAGAGATTCTAGTCATCAGAGCTAATTCCCTACCAATCAACCATTTCTAATACAAATACACAAAGGATTGTATGGAACAATGCTCAACAGTTTACTCTTGTCACTTCATAAAAAGTTAAGAAGAACCTGAGCGAAAAGGTGGCCTTAAACAGTTGTGTACCTTGTCAGGAAGGGAAAAATGAGTTCGCAAATAACACACAATTGAGACATTATCTTTGTATATAAAAACTTGATTTAAAAATTGTTTTTAAATGTTTAATTGGGCGTCAGGCCCTCAGTGTGAGAGTAGAAACGGAAGAACTACAGTACATTCCTGTTTACTCCCCATAATTGCCTTAATTGCAAATAAGGGATTACAAGATAATATGACAGAGGAAATTCCTTTTGTGTTGACGATTAAAGAGTCCAGGTAGGTGGAAATGAACTGATATGCCTCGTGTGTATCTGAGTAAGCAAGAAAGGTGCACGAGACAAAATCATTAAAGGGCGTTCTAATTATGATTAGGAGAAAGGCCCGCTCAGCTAAGCATTCACGTCTGGCTTCTAGCGATATCAGTCTGAATAAGTTAAGGTAGTGAGATTGTTGGATTCTCTTGTGAATATTAGACTTTTTTTCCTCAGTCAGACTTAAAATGTCACAGAGATCAATTTATGTGAATACAATTAATCAGGTAATTAAGACATAGAGCTCAAGAGGATATTGCCTGATAATTAATAACCAGCTGGAAAGAATGAAGATCCTGAGGAACAGTGAATTAAATAAGGAACAGCATGGAGACTTTCTATCAGTGAGATATGGGCTCTTCTTTAAAGGAGCCAGGGTTAGTATCTGAAGGCCATTTACTGAAAAAATAAGATTCAAACAGGGTTTCTTGGAATTGTGTGTCCCGTTCTTTTATGTCCTACAACTTTATGTCCTAGAGAGCCCACAGAAAGGGGGCCAGAAATACGCAGGCACAAGGAACAGGGAGTAGCATCACGCATGGACAAGAGTGCCTGATCTGTAGCAAGCCTGGCACTATTCCCAACGCAGCTGGAAATTCACCGTGTACACTGGAATGAAGTATTTCACTTTGGGGCCTCCATTTTTTCATTAGTCAAATGAAATGACTGAACTCTATGACCTCTACAGTTCCTTGAAGCTCTGACATTTGAATTATAAACACAGGTCCCTTAACAATGACAACCAAAAAAGAGCTGAAAAATGAACACTGGAGCCAGAAAATGAAGTGGGAATTATTGGCTATTGGTATTGAATAGGTACCAACAGGCATTGAAAGCCCAGATTTTAGAGGAAAAAAAGAAAAACATAAAAGGAATCGTCCCATTTTCTTAAGTCATGCGTCTGAAAACAAAAATGAGAAATGAAGTGTGGACTGTGGTTTATTTTCCTGTTCAGCTGCTGATACTTGTAAGTAGATAATTTACTGTTATAAGAGGTCTAGCTACTACCATCAACAAAATACCCTTGGTATTTATATTAGAAATACCCTTTGGTATTTCTATTAGAAGCAACATAAAGCATTCACCTCAAAATTCAGTCCCCTCGGTGATAGTGTTCTCTGGAAAACAAAGCTTAAAAATCAGAGGAACTTGTTCAACTAGAAAGTATCATTGCTAAGCAGACACTGTGGTTAGATGGACCTTTTAAAGATAGGCATCAAATATCTTACGTACACTGAGGCAAGTGAGAATACAAACTGCCTGTCTAGACTTCAGTTTACCGCCCACTTCCAGAATATGCTGAAAACCCTGAAAACCCATGGAGGTTTGTATGCTGAAGTTTGGTTACTCAGCTTGGACTGAAGGATCACTGCAAAGTCTGGGGAAGGCCGAGTAACTCGAAGAGTCAATGTTCCTGAGACCAAAAGGCAAGGTCATTGTGTGTGGGGAGGGGGGGAGAAAGGGGGATTCGAGCAGGGAGAGGATTGAAGCCCTTACACCACCACACATGCACCAAAACCAAAATGACATCTGGAAAGAATAATGGCAGGAGTAAACTGAGAGTCCCTTTCTCCTTGTAAACCCATCACTAGGAGTTGAAGGAAGTCAACTCTGGAGTCTGCTGTCATCCATGTAGTAGTGGAGCTAGGGGAAATGAAACATTCTGCAAAATTTGGTAATTTGGGGAGTTCTGAGAAAACAGGAGAGTTTTTTAGAATTAGAATGTAGAGCTATCAGAAACAGCAGCATGGAAACAAGCCACTGAGACAAACAAACAAGGGAGTCAAACAGAGGAGACTTTTTCAAAGTCACTGCCTGCTACAAACTAAAAGCATGGCTTCACCCTTTGCTCTCCAGCCTGCTGCCTATTTGGGTAAATGGGGAGGCCTGAAATGTCTCAATACTTGACACTTCCCAAGGGTCTCTGATGACATGTTTGCTCTTCCCCACAAGCACCCAGGCACCAGTAGAACCGGGTGAGAATGGACACCAAGGACAATTTTCAAAGGGGGAAATGAGTGAGGCTGCCGCTGAGGCCGAGAAAAGTGAGTGCCATGCTGTGAGGCTTCCTGTTGCTGTTTTTGCAAATGACCACAGGAGCTTTGGTACCATCTGACAAGGCTGCCTTCTCTTCCAGAGTCACTGCATAGCCTACCAGCCTCTGTAGCACCCTCAGGGCCAACAAGGGACCTCCCAAAATGCCACTGACGAATCGCAATTCTCAGCCCCAACGTCCCACTTGTATCCTTCTTTCTCAAGCAAAGCACTGGGGCATGCTTTTAGCAGTGATATGAACTCCAAGAATAGATACCCAAATAAATAGGGCAGCATGTCCCCCTCTGACTCTCCCCTAAAGAGCCTGCACCTCAATGGGAACCCATTTTTTTCAGGTCCCCAAGCAGTGAAAAGATTATTTTGACAGTTGATGGTTTGAAAAGACCGTAGTTTGTGATTAATTATTTAAAACCCATGTGTTTAGCATAAGACATTTGGATAGGTAGTCATTAGATAAAGCCTTTAGTTGGTGTTTTCAGGGTTTTGTTTTTTTAAACAAAGCAGTTTTGCAGAGGGGAGATATCATAGAACACAGAAATAATTGTAACTGACCTGAAGTCATCTAGAAGAGCAGCCGTGATAGAGTTAAATGTACTACTCACCAGGACATCTGTGTGTTATGCTTAGGTTTTTCTTTGTGGATCCAGTGTTTGATGTTGTAGAGAATAGTGAGCTAGGGATTTGAGCTTAGGTTCTATTCAAGCCAATAGCCAGTTATGTGACCTTGGGCAATTCACTTACGTGGGACTCGATTTTCTTACCTGTAAAGAGGACACTGGTAACCTGTAAAATTCCTTCCAGTGCCAATTAGTAGGCCAATAATCTTGGACCAAGATTATCAGAAAGTTCATTTGGAAGGGAAGAATGTTCTAGCCTGGTCAGGAATTTCAAGACAATCACAAGGCCTGGGCAGTCTTTGCCAATCATTCCCCAGTATGACACTCTGAGTGTAAGAAGCAGACATTGTTAATGTGTAAGAATCTACGGTATCATTTTATGAGTTTGCAGATGCTAATGTAGTGGGTGGTTATCAATCAGAGGCCATTACCACCCCTCCCCCAAGAGACATCTGGCCATGACTACAGACATTAATAGTTGTCACAGTGGTGTGGGATGGGGGTGTGAGGGAGTGAGGGTTGGTGGGGGTACTACTGGCATCTAGTAGATAGAGGCCCAGGTTGCTGCTAAACATCCTATGATGCACAGGACAGCCCCTCACTGCAAGGAACTAGCTGTCCCCAGATGTCACTAATGGCACTGAGGAGCTCTGTGTATGCACTGGCTAGACAGGTAGTTGGGAGGTAACCTGGCCTTGCACCTTTACCACACTGTGGCCTTATAGGCATCAGAACTTTCTTCCAAATCTTTCTTGCCAAATCGTCAATTCCTCCATAGTCATTAATTTATATTTTTATATGAATTCATCTTCCTTTTAAATGCTGTTGACAACTAATTCAGTTCTTCCAAAAGACTAAACTTCCCTGGGTGAAGGAAAGGAGAAGTCAGATCAGGCTGCAGGAGGTCAGTTTGCCACCTCTGTTTCAAATCTTAGATGGCAAAAACCAGCTGCATTCCCTCAGCCTTCAAGGGTAAGGGTTCAAAAGAAATATGGCCACCTAAGCTCTTGTGTAATTCTATAAGATTAGTTTAAATAGAGGATTTGGGGGACTGCTCAGTTGCATAACTCTGAGAAACATGCAGCGAGTGATGGAGAGCTGTAAATGAAACTCGTGTTTCATCCTCTGTCTCCAATTTAGTCTACACTCAGGTTTGGTTTGGTTTTAATGCAAATTGGATTTTCTCTTCTTTCATGTCAGATGAAATGCCAGGGCCTCAAGCCAGCTAAGGTGATAAGGCAAAAGCCTTCTCAAACCAACTATCCTTTTTAATGAGCAATACTTGGCCTCAGCTTCTTGGATGCTGTGACTTGCTCAGAAAGAGCAGTACAGGCTGAACCCTCCTCCCTCACCAGGACATGGAAATCCGGAAGCTCCAGAAATTTCTTTTAATGGGGCAAGCCGAAAAGGATCTCTGACATATCTAGTAGAGAGGAAAGCTGGTGACATCTCTTCATATCTGAGGAGGCTCCTCATTTGTATCACAAATTAAAAACCATCTGGCTTGGCCCTGGGCTTTGAACTGCTTATTAATGGAACTTTCATCTGGCCTTTTCCTGGCTTCAGTCATCTGACTCAGACACCAGACACTTGCACTTTGGAGCACTTGGCATTTACTTTTTTGAGTGACTAAATAATGATACAGTGATTCAGTTTTCTATCACGTAATTTCATCTGGAAAGTTCTGGGATCCAAAGTTACCAGTTGTTGACTAATAACTTTGCAAGGAAAGTAACACTATGTCAGTTTCTAAAGCACTGGAAGCTCTTCTTGTGGTGCTATCACATCTATTGTGACTGATACATAGATCACCTTGTGAAGTCAGTGGGTGTGGTCTTATTATGCCCATTTTATAGATAATATAGCCAACCTTTGATCCACATAACAACTTATGGAGCAGGCAGTAAGTACAGCACAGACTCTGGAGCCTGTGCTGCTCAAATCCTGGCATCATCTCCTATCAGCTGTATAAACTGGAATGAGTCAGATTCATCATCTGAAAAAATGAGAATAGTAGTATCTACCTCACAGAGTAGTCATGAGAATTAAATGAGTTAATATACAGAGGGGGCCAAAAAAATGTATACACATTTAAAAAAAAGTGTATTAAAATTGTAATACTCAATATATACTGATAACAAAAGATGAATACAAGTCACATTTGACTTCTGCAATTACAAGAGGTGCTCAAAGTGTTACCAGCGTAATTTTAATACCATTTGTTCCTTTCTTAAAATGTGTACATATATTTTTGGCATCCTTTGTATATGAAATGGCCTGGCACAAAGTAAGGACTAGAGTTAGCTATTACTACCGTAAGTTTCCAGAGGAGGAAATCAAAGCACAGAGAACCCGGGCAGTTTGACGACTGAGGATAGGCTGTGGCCATTTAACACTCACTCAGTGAAGAAACCAAGACATGAAATGCTGAGTTATAAGTCAATCATTCGTCACACAAGGCGGAGATGGAGAATTTTAAATCTGGGTCTCTTGATTCCAGATCTAGTGTCTTTCCACCTCACCCCGTGTGGGGCCCATGGGTATCATAACACATGTGAGAGAACAAATGATGAAGGTGAAAGATGTCTGCAACACAGCAAGTGGTCCCATCTTCCTTTGAATAGAAGCAAGAATGTATTTATGAGAAGACCATGGCCCTCTGAAACGAAGATGGGTAGAAGAATAGAGTCAATCAATCCAGAAACACAGTTGAACTATAACCATTAAGTTATCTCTGATATGTGTGCTCCAACCCATCAGCAAAGAAGTGTTCATTCCACATAGGGAGTTCTTTGAATTCAGCCAAACATACTAAGTTGTGCTTTAAGTCAAAATAATTGCCTACTCCTGCCCTATAGAATTTCAAATATACAGCGACCTACTAGGTGTCCAGAAATTGATCACTTCATCATCAAACGAGCCAGCCAGAGGAGCAATTGCTCCGGCAGGAAGGTTAACAGGTGAGAAAATGAATCATCTTGTGGTTACAAACACATTTTTGCTGCTATGACGAAAAATTGCTGTGATTTTTTTTTTTAAAGTTCAGATGCCCAGATATTTTCCTGCTGCAAATATCAAGCCACTGAGCTATTGTTATAATAACTGAGCACGCCATGATACCATTTCATGACTCTTTTTCTGTTGTTATGTGGTCAGCATTACAGATTCAGAATAAATTAGAGCTATTGCTGATCTGCTTTCCAGCATGCAGCATTATTGGCTCTGAAGGAAGCATTAACTTTGAAGGCTGTGAATATATATTATGAATAATACCAGGGTACGAATATTACCAAACCTTTATATGTGCTCTTTGTTTCCTAATAAAACTCCTGTAAGGTCCTCCAAGGGGCCTGCAGCAGCTAACCTAGGAATTCACTCAGCCTATTACGTTAATATAGGAACGTGCGAGTCAGGGCTTCTGACTGTTGCTGCGTGCAATAGGATGTGATGGTTTTTAGAAGTGGCTTGTTTAAAAGCTTTGTACTTCCTTGGAAGAAGGGTTCATGAAATATGACTACATAATTATTATAATCATCATACATATTCATTAAATAAAATTATTTTTCAAGTATATACAGAATAAAATATGCCAGACTTCAATTCTGAAATAGGATGACGTCTTTCTAATGCAGGTATGCCTCATTTTAAATCAACCAGTGGTTTTCTGAACAACTGAATGTGTGTGAAAGGGTTTCCTGGCAACGCCCATGCTGAGTGAGTCTCTCATTGGGTATCTGTTGTCTTATAGCATCTGCTATTCAGGGACCTTGCTGACTCAAACTTAATTCCCTCCATAGGCACCAAGAACATAACTGGATTATCTTTTGGGACAGCCCAGGTTTGGGCACTTCTCATTCAACAATACCTAAGCAGAGATCTTATGTGTGTCTTTCAAAATACAAACGACGTTATTTGAGAAGAACCAAAGTAAAACTGGAAACAGCTTTACTTGACAATTAAGTTAGATAAATATCACTAATTACAGCACATTTGACCCAGGTGTGGTCTTATTTAATCTTTCCTCACAAAGGATTTAGTAAAGTCTTTTGGCGCTGGGTGGCTTGGATCAGAGTGTCAGTCCCCTTCTTGCATCATTCACTTTTGGGATTCCCATTACACTCCCTGTGGAGGTTCTCAGATTCCCTCTGCATTCTCTAAGCCTCTCCTCTACCTACGGAAAGTGTCTTTGTTGCAGTAAGTGCCGCTGTTGGTAATTTCAGCCAGGACTTCTCGTTACCTTCTGCACATTTGTGCGTGGCTTTATCTCATACTGACAGCTTGCACATTTTCTTGTTGTTAGCCTGCTTCATAGGTTAGGTCTCAAACATATCTAACAATCCTCAGCTGGACTACAGAACATCTCCTGGCCTCTGAGGAGTTGGGGACAGACAAGAGAACAAAGAAGTTGTCCCTCTGGACCTTTGGCTATGCTTCAGCTGAGGCAGTTTGGCTTTGAGCTCTATTCTATGTAGCGTTCTAGGTAAGATTTCATTCCACGCAAGACCTCATTGGCAAACAAACAGGCAAACGGAGAGGTTTGAATACTTAATGATCGAAAGCACTCCTTTTTTGCCACAGTCACTACTGGATCATGGAACTTACTGTTTGTGTTCACTGTTCTGGTCATCCATTGCTGTGTTATAAAACCATCCTAAATTTGGCAGCTCCAAAAGCAATAATCTTATTATATCTCCAGAAGTCATGGGTCAAAACTTCAAGCGGGGCTTAGCTGGGTGGTTCTTTTTTTCGGCATGGCATTGAAGGCTTTCACTTGCTGATATTTAACTCTCAAGAGGGTCTGAAGGATCCATGACAGCTTCAGTCTCATATGGCTTACAGGGATGGGAGGAAGGGTGGGCTTAGCAGCATCTGTCAACACAAGTTCCCACACAAGGCCTCTATGGCATGGCAGTGTCAGGGGAGTTAAGATATCTTGTATGGAGACTCATGGTTTCTAAAAAGAGTGTTCTAAGAAACAGGAAGTAGAAACTGAGAGATCCTTCTGGGCATAGGCTCAGAAACCGGCACAGTGTCACTTCTGCTATTACTCTATTGGTCAAAGCAGTTGCAGAGCCCTCCCCCATTCAAAGGGACGGCAATAGAAGAGTAACACACAATATGCGGCCTTCTTTAATCTACCATAATTACAGACCTTCACGTGTCCCAAATGGCCAAAGTGTTAGTGAGTTCACTGTTTCTGTTTCTCTTCTAATCTCTGTTCTCTTCCTAGTCTTGTACCCTACACTGGCCAAGACGAGCATCCAGCTGAGTTGACCTGTATTGTTCAGTCTGGGGGAATTAGAGCCTCACATTGTCCATTATATATTTCTGAACTGACTTCTAAGACCACTGACTCTTCCCTATCAGTCATTTCACAGTGTAGTGAAAATGTTTCACTTTGGCTAGAGTTGCCAGGTAAAATACAAGACACCTAGTTAAATTTGAATTTTAGACAAACAACTTTTTTTTTAAGTATAAATATGTCTAAAATAGTGCATAGGATATACTCATTCTAAACAATTATTTGTTTAGTCCCACAACTCTAATATTTTGCTGGCATGGTCAAAGCAATTACATATCATAGTGTAATAATGGGGATAAGGGTCACAAAATTCTTTGAATTCTTTGACTTTTCTTTCCCATTACATGAGGTTTATAACCACAGCGATTGGGTGAGGGTGAGAGGAATCCAGTTCTATCCAAGCTCAATCAAAGCTTACAACCCCACTTTGACAGACTATTAGGTGACCAAAAAAGTAATAGTGGTTTTTGCAATTATTCTTAACCTTTTAAACCAGTTACTTTTGCACCAACCTAATATGTATGGGTGGCTTCTACTAAACAAAAATTTCTGTTTAGCCAATGCTTCTATCATTCATTTTTTAAGCTGAAGAAAATCTCTGCATTTAAATGTAGCTATACCGCCAAGGGAAAGAAACAGTCAAAAGTATTTATTGAGTATGAACTGACTATTAAGTCAACAACGATTAACATGGGGTTCTTGCCCAGGAGAAGTTCTGAGTCTAGGAGGGATACAGAAATGTGAACAGAGAATCCCAAGGCAAGGTGATAGATAGGTCTTCAAACAAAACAAGGGCAGAGCTCAGTGGGTGTGACTAACAGGACTGGGGGGAGGGGCAAGTTAGCATCATAGAAGAGGTGACATCTGACCTGCTCTGGCAGGACAAGCAGAAACTTCCCAGGAAGAGAAGGAGAGCAAAGCTGCCCAGCAAGGGGGAAAAAAAAGCATGAAGTCACGAAGGAGCTGCCATGCTTGTGCAGCAGAGAAGGTCCTGGTCTGGTCACAGCAGCAGAGGAGGGGCCAGAGCCCCACTCAGCCTCATTCATAAAACAAGTACATAGGAAGGATGAGGAAAGACCTCCATCCAAATCAAAACTTAGTGACATCAAGAAGAAGAGTAACAAGAGCAGGTGACCACAGGGCCCAACAAATAATTAAAATAAAGGCAAGAGGAAAGATGCCCAACTGCTGCAAAAATAAAAAGTACATTGCTGCTGTAGCTCTAGCAACTCGTATTCCCCTCTTACTGTGGCAAGCACCAATTTTGTATGTGAGGCTGGCTCGAAGAGCTGTGGAAAACAATTGGCTTCTTTTCAACCTTGGAGAAATATTTCCCTCATAGCCATTTCCCTGACACACTGTGTGAAAAATAGGAGCAAAATACTTGTAATGATTCTATTATAAATCTTATGATAGCAGGATCCTCTGTGCCTGCTGAAGCCATGTATGTGTGGCTTCACATAGTTATCATTTATGACTAGTGATAGCCCCGTGGTACAACATCGGTAGGAGAACGTGGTGGCAAAGAGCCCATGTTCAAGGCTAACAAAATAACAGAAACTGTTCTTCTGATGTCTGACACACCTTCAGTCGTTGGATGTGTCTTTCATAACTGATCTTATAAACTTAACTATTAAAATTTGAAGGACACATGGGATACCACTATACACCTATCAGAATGGTTCAAATTAAAAATATCCATGACAAAACCAAATGCTGACGAGGACACAAAGCAGCTGGAACACTTACATGTTGCTGGTGGTAATTCTACTGAAGGAAAACGTTTGGCAGTTTCTTATAAAGTTAAACTTACATGAAGGTATTTACCCTAGAGACAGGAAGACCTATGTCCACACAAAAACCTGCGTTATGAATGTCAACAGCAACCTTATTCATAAATGTTAAAAGCTAAAAACAGCCCCAAATGTCTATCAACTGGGGAATAGATACATTATGTTATATCCACATAGCAATAAAAAAGGAAGAACTACAGATACATGCAACACCATGGATGTGTCTCAAAAGCATTATGCTAAGACAAAAAAGTCAGACTCAAGAAACTACATAATAAATGATTCAATTAATGTAATGTATGAAAAAGGAAAAAGTAGGAAAAAAGATCATATCCATGGTTGATGGTAGCTGGAGGTGGGGAAGGGGGATTCACTTCAAAGAGTCCTGAGGAATAATCCTATATCTTGATTTTTGGTATTAGTTACGTGATTATATAAATTTGTCAAAATTCTTTGAACTTTATGACTAAAAAAGGGTGAATTTTCCTATGTGTAAATTGCATCTCCATAAATGAGAAAATTAACTTGTCTATCTAAAACAAACAAAAATTCTTGAGCATTAAGGGAGGCATTATCTCGAATTTTCATTTGAACATTGGTTTGACCGTTTCCAGCTCTGAAGGCTTTTGAGCCTTAGCCTTTTGTTGACCATAACAAGTTTCCTACAGATCCTATGCACCAGTGGACTTGAATGTTTATCCGCCTCTTTTAGCCAACTTTGGGAGAATCAATCCCTACTGACTACAGCGTCCATTGTATGTAATGAACACACTTTTCTCTAACGCAGCTAGAGAGGTCCTAGTTATGTTTGAGAGGATTGAGGTCACTTAAATCAGTTTTTCTGTTTGATGGTTTAGATGAGGAACTTCAACTGAATGTATAGCTTATGTAGATTCAGCTGGCAAAAAAAGAGACCACTCGGAGATATGAATACAGCGGTAGCCAAATAAGACATGTATTTTAAGTACTTCTTCATTTTATATAGTTGTGAACACCACAGGGAAAAACTGTGGAAAGAATTCTTTTACGACTTTCTCTATGCACCATTCCTTTGGCTTTCTTAGAACATTGACAGAGACCATCTTAAACCACAAACCAAAACAAATTCACCAGGGCAGCCAGCCTTCCCCCTGGAAAATAGGTGTCCTATCTTTCTTATTTTGATAGTTCTGGTGTTGGGATATAAAATTCCTGAGGTAAAACTCTTACTAAAATTCCTCAGTAGGTTAGGTGGTGCTTCTTTTAGGAAAAACAGATCTAAGGCAATAAAATGCGCTGCAAAAGGGCCCTGGCAAGTGGTGGTGAATCAATAGATCTTGAGAAACGCAACAAAGGAGCAACCCTTAGACCAACTTTCTACTGTGACATCCAAGCCTGTCAGGTGATATCTGCCACTAAATTTATATCCAAGTATTCAGCAAGTGAGAGGGAGGGAGAAAATTAACCTTACAATCCAAGCTGCATTGAAATTATAAGGCACAGTCTAAATCAGACAGATTTTCTATTAAAACACAGGCTATGAATGTACATGTGAACTGCTGGTTATAAATATCAATTCATATCAGCGTCTTCTACCCAGTGTGTCTGGAGGTAGTGCGATTACAAAATGCGCATGAAAACCAGCCAAAGGTGCATGGCGGCTGGGCAGGCGTGAGTACAACTTTACCAAAGAGGAGAACATTTTGATGTTTCCCAACACTGTGATTTGCTTTCTCATTCATTTCACTTAGCTACTGGAAGCCACAGCTAACCACTTTAAAGTGACTTGATTAGAATATTTCGGTCTTTTTGCACTGTCTTCCTTTTTGGTCCCTTGTTGATTTTGATACCAGATACTGAATCCATTAAACAATTAATAGGCCTCTCTATAAGTAGAGAATCCCTGTGCTCTACCTTTAATTTTTTTACACATATACACATGCAAACACCTGATTTAGGGACCCAAGAGCTATGCATTTTTCATAAATTTTCTTCCTGACTGAAACTAGCTACTAACTGGACCCCTTATTCAAGTATTTGGCATTATACCTGCTATTTGTTTTCATTTAAATTGTAAGAGTCCTGAAAGTTTACTTATAGACTAACGTCTCTCATCAGTCAACGCATAGCCAGTGGTTTCCAGAGGTCTGTGTACTTGTCAGGGGCAGTTTGGATTTGTTCTCAGACACTGGAAAATGATGTTAATATTCCTAAATTACAGAATTAATAATAATAGCTAAACTTTACCATGTGTCAGGCCCTGGCCTACGCACTTTACTTGTACTGACTTATTTGGACATCACAACAATCCACAGCTGTAGGTGCAATTACTATAACGATGAGAAATAAAGTCACATATCCTTCCTGTGTCCACAACCCTGTCTCTACCGACAACTTGACCAATTACACTTATGCCATGTTAAACAATGAGGAACAAAGACTGCCAAATAGCAATTTGAAACAAAGATGAATTCATCGGATTGCCTGGCAAGGAAAGTTTGCGTTACTCAGGTACAAGCAGTTCTCACAAGCAGCACCTGAAAGGACTACATTTAGAGCCAAAAGAGGAGAAAGGCAATATTCCGAGTCCAGGCCCTGCATTGTGGATTGTTTCCATTCCTTCTTTGCTAAAGGTCACTTGCAGGTTTTACATCATTGATATGGAGAAGTCTGGTTTCTGAAAAAGTCTAGGATTAGTTGTGAAAAATTCCCAGTGGGCCTAGGGTCATCCAGCAAACATGCTGGGTGCATAGGCTTACAGTGTAGCAAGATTTCTATTTCACATCCAGCAGGTAACCCGTGGCAATACAACATCTGCATATTGTGGTGGGACTAGAGTCTGGCTGGAGTCAAACGGATGTGAATCAGATGCTTCATCATTTCTCTGTTCTCTGAGGGCATAAGCACACTCACTACAGAAATGACCATAGGAGATGAGCTCCAGTGATTTCTAACTTACTCACAAACTTTATATTTGGAAACTATTCCACACATAGTGCTTCCGAGACTTATATGGGAGGCATAAAAAACTGAGAAGAAATATTTTCTTGTGTCTACAAGAATTCTGTAAACTTGGAAATCAGACATGGCCATACCACTACCCAAGAAAAAGGAGTAACAGAATGAAACAAAAGCATGATAGCTATTTTAGACTATCTTAGCCTAGTCCATTGTTGGCTCTTCTTTCTTTTTTTTTATTGGGGAATATTGGGGAACTGTGGGTTTCTCAAGACCCATCAGCTCCAAGTTGCCGTCCTTCAGTCTAGTTGTGGAGGGTGCAGCTAAGCTCCGAGTACAGCTGTTATTTTCAATTTTAGTTGCAGGGGGTGCAGCCCACCATCCAATATCTCTGCTCAGTTTTTCTCACAGAATTCTTGGTTCACCTGCTACTATATGTTTTTTAGCCACTTAATTAGCATGGATTCACTATTCCAGTTGTTTCACAGGAAACAAAAATAGCAAAGGCCTCCCCTCTGTACTCTGAGAATTTATCTAGATACAAAGGGCTGCTTTAATTAAAAAAAATAATAATAATTTGCAAAGAATTATAAAACAACATAACAACAACCATAAAGTAATACCTTAAAATTAAATGCACAAGAGCTAAAGATTTACATTAAAAAGTAAATAAACGGGGATATGTTTAATCAGAAAAGACCTACTGAAGGGAGATAGTTTTCTGACATTTTAAAGGGATTTATAGATATGAATTTCCAGTGAGAAGAGTGGAAGGTACTGTGAGAAGGAAGGATTTTGTGTTGTTTCTACTGGAAAAAACTTTGGTGTGGAGAAACAAGAGGATCTAACCAAAACAGAAAACGTAGCGAGTCCTGTGGAGACAGACGCTGTAATGAAGAATCTGCAATCTGATTAGAGTTTTGCATGCTGGGTAATTTTATCTCTGAAATAACATAGCTCCTCTTTAAAACAAAAACCTATTTTTAAATTTTGTATTAAACTTTATATATTTTATAGCATTTGTTTTCCCACTAATGATAAAAATAACAACTATTCATGGTAGAAAATTTGAAAAATACAATAAAGTACAAAGAAGAGGTTTAAAATCTTTCATAATATGATTATTTAGACTTAACTACTATTAATATTTATCACCTTTCAATCATGTTAGTTTCTGTATGTGTGTGTATCCATCATATACATGATATGCCTTACATACGAAATTGGATATCCTACTGCACATAAAGCTTTTCATGTTTTTTCCACTTTTAATATCTTTAAACTAACATCTGCTTTATGTGACATTACCTACAGAAGTTTTTCTGTTATTCTGAATTCATTAACGCTTTTTTTTTCATCTCCCATTTTGTTTGGTAAATGGGAGCAATTGCAAACATAAGCTCCAGTTATATTGTCTGGAAAAATAATCTGTAGTTGAGTGTATCTCTTAGCTTGATATTAATATGTTTTGGTTTCCCAGATTAAACTATTCAGAGATAACTACATTAATAAAGATTTGATACATCCTGATTCTGTGAGCAATAAGGAACTAATCCCTTATTACTTGTTTCAAGCTTCTTCTGGGATTTTAGAGTGTTCCTGTTTCATTTGGGAACTAGATGTCTTGTCTTCAAATTAACAAAGAGATGCTTTTCTTTCCATTGTCAATGTCATTATCAAATCTCATTTATGAAAGAACCGGGGCACATCAAAGATATAAAGTCCTCATTGAGCTCAAAATGTTGCATCGTATTACTCTTCTATTGTTCCCTAAATAGTGTGACGGGGACCAAAGTCCAGTATGCCCCCTTCCAAAATCAGTTTATCCTATTCACACACAAAAAGAGTAGTTCATTTTCACTACTATGTCTCCATGGGGGGCATATAATTTAAAAGAGAGATTTAAAAAGCAATGCTATGTTAAATAAAGCTATTCAAGATGATAATTCTTTCTTTCTGAAAAAAAAAGTTATATCCTTTATGCATTTGAGTCTCTTACTGGAAATGTCTATCGACAGTTTGCCTGCTTCAGTTTTCGCCATAGTAATAGACACAGGGAAATAACTTTTCACTTTGTAGTGAATGTTTCATAAATAGAGAAACATAACATGGGAGAATGTTTTCCTATTAACTGAAGAAGCTTTCCTCTGGAGATGCTCATGTTCCCAGCAGCCTTGGCAAGGAGCAAATATTTTATACCTTAATCCCATCTATTTCTGAAAATTTAGCAATGTGAAGGAGATGGAGCATTTCAATACAGGATGAAAATAACTGCAGGAGAGAAGGCATCGATGCTGGCCGCTATATAGAAGTGTGTATCTTCCTCTACTGTGTAGAGTAGGATGACCCTTCCAAAGTCTGGTGACAAGAAGTGTTCAGTGAGAAGCTGGTAATCTTGACTGATGACTTAGCTTATTTAAATGGGAAAATGTGCAGAATACATTGCTTAGGCTTGGCCACTTGCAAAAATATCACAAGATAAAATATTTTCAGCACCCAAAAAAAAATGCTTGCACATTACTCCATTAGACACAGCAAAGGTAAATGTTCAGAGACCGGCAATTTCCTTTTGTGTATGACAGCATGTGTTCCTTCTCTGCAGATAGGGAAAAACAAGTCAGGTGTTTCTCAACTTTCTGGGCATTACCATGAGAACAAATTTCAGCTGGACTTAATGCCAGCAAACAAAAGTGGTCATTTAAAAACTCATTGCAATAGGGTTCACAGAACTCCAAGAAAAAATTTCAAGATAATCCCTGATGAGCTATGTCGAGGAAGCATACTGCTGAATTTAAAAATAGAAACCAGAGGTCACTTTTCTTCTCCATATTTTCTTTCTTGTGTCTCTTCACACCACTAAGTGAGTGAGTATACAAAGGCACTAGATACAGAAATGCAAACAAAACAAAACAAAACGAAACAAAAATACCCCACAAAAACAGTAGGAGAGACTTACCCCAAGTCAATGCATGGATATAGAGCAAGAATTCCCCAATTAAAAAAAAATTGTAGCCAGTTCAAGTTTTACAGAATAATACATTATGAAGCCTGAGTCATCATGAGCTGCCTCAGTAAAATGAGTATTTTAATAGAATAAAACTTAACATAAAAATAATCTGGCATTTACCTAGATTATAAATAAGTACATGGTATTGATGCCCAAGCTTAAGAAATATACATCTTCTAAATACTATTTAGCATAGACAAAATTAATGCTTCCGGAGTTTTCTGTAAAAAGAAGAAACTGGATGGAACCCCTGAAGAGTAATGGACCCATAGCACAAGGGAATCTAGAGAACTGGGCCTGCCCACTGGAGGGAAATGGGAATCCAGGGTCTAAATACTCAAGAACTAAGAGCTACAGATTCTGTCTCATCCCACAATCACCTTCCCTCAGGGCTACTTGTTTTCTATATCCTGGGGAACATCATTTATCTTATGTTCCACATGAATGGTGGCCACTGGGACTGTGCAACTAGACAGAGGTACCTCCCACCCAAAGAAAAATGTCAGGAAGGGTCGGCTACTATTTGTCTCCCTCCATGCATACTCCAATCTTACATTCAAGCATACATTCAACAACCATTTGTGCAGAACTGTGTCAGTCAAGACTCTGTTTAAGGTGTTGGAAAACCCAGCTCAAACTGGCAAAGTCAAAAAAAAGGAATTTATTGTTTCATGCAACTGAATACTCCATGGGTGTACTGGCTTTAGGCAAATAGCTGGTGTCGCCAGAACCCTGCATGTGATTCCCCACACCGTGGCTTCACCTCCTCTGTGCTTTGTAAATTGTTTAGCTCTATACAAACTAAAAGTTAATAATGACCATTTTCTTTTGCCTTTATTATTAATTCCACACAACATAATCATCTGTGAGAATCATCTGTGAGAACATTAACCTATTAGTCAATAAATGAGTAAGTACCCTGAGGAATAAAAGCAGCTACACCTTTAAATGACACCGGCATATCAGTCTGAATTGGAATCATTGGGGTGGACCTTGGGCACCTGCATTTCTAACAGCTCTCTGGGTGATACTTACGTGCAAGATACACTGGCATGCGCACTCAACACACAGCACTGAGAACTAGTTTGCCTAAATTTGTGAAATGTTTAAAGGAATTCAGTAGTTACTGTCTATTAAAATGTATCTAAATTATACTGTTATCAAACTTTTTATTTGAGGGTGCTAAGAACGGACGTTTCAGGTTTTCCAAAACACCTAGGACCCACAGAAATTTCTAAGTTTGACTTAAATTTCATTCTCGAAGCCTATCAGAAAAGTTTTATTCTCATATAATTTCAGGGCAAAAGCTGGATGGAACTTGAAACCCATTTTAATTATCACACATGTGTTGGGGTAATACTTTTAAGATAATAATATATGGATTTCTCCCAGTCGTTTCTTGTTCCCTTACTCTCATTCAAAGAGGATGTCTAAGAGAAGGGGTGAAACAAGACAAAAAGCAGAAAAGTCAGAAAGTCTTTCTGGCTTTGGTTTTCAAATAAACTTAAATAGAAAGTATCTGGGGTAGAGACAAAAATATTTGAAAGAAACAGGGGTATTCTGTATCGTCTCCTCTACCTACCACTCCCACCAGCCATACATAAACACTAGACACAGGTCCCCCAGCTGGTGATAATGTAGCAATTCTGGAAGATATTATAAGGGAAACCCTACGGCATACCTCCTGGAGAGAAGGTATAACTGTGGTAGACCTAACTAGATAAGACTATAAAAAGTCCAGAATCTCCAATACTTACTTTGCCTCACACACAAAAAAGGGGGGTTGGTGCAAAAATATTCCTGAGTCCCACCCACCTTCACCAAGACTGGCACAGAAGTAAGAGAAAGAAATGAAGGGGCTAAGAGAACTACATGGACACAAACAAGAGAATTTTGGATTGCCTTACCTTAGTTGAGTAAAGCTCTTGATCATCTGACATGTGCTTTCTTCTTGGGGGTGGAAATGACCTTGACAAAGATAGATTGTTATTTGGAGAGTGCAGGACCACAAAACTTGAGCTATCCCATTCCCAAAAAGTAATTTGTATATTTTACAAAGGGGGAGGGGAAGCAATGGATTAATGACAAAGCCTTTGTATCTATTCATTACAAAAGTACATATTTGTGTGTTAGTTAGCTATAACGACATAACAAATTATCCCAAAAATTATATTTTAAATTATAATGTTTATTATTTCACACAGTTTCTGTGGGTCAAGGATTTGGGAGTGGCTTAGCTACATCTGTTTGGCTCAGGCCCTCTCATGAATCAAAATGTCAGCTGAGACCTCATTCATCTGACAGCATGACTGAGTCTGGAACATTTACTTCCAAGATGGCTCACTCACATGACTAGTAGGTTCACCATGGCTCTTGGCAGGAGGCCTCAATTCCTCTCCTCCTTACAGTTGCTTGAGGATCCTTATAAAATGTTGGCTGGCTTCCCCCACAAGAGAGATTCAAGAGAAGCCAAGGCAGAAGCCATACGTCTTTTATGACCAAGTTTTGGAAATTGTACACCGTCATTTCCTCTGAGATTCTATTGTTTACACAAGTCAAGCCTACTGATTGTGGGAAGGCATTATACACGATCAAGAAGACCAGAAGGCATGGCTCATTAGGCATCGATCGTCTTGGAGGCTACCACAACTTACTACTTTGTAATATTTCCATGAGAGAATAAAGGATGCTTGCCCCAAGTGAGAAAAGAAACATTCTAATTAAATGTCATCCCTATCAATCATCTCAGATATAAAAGAGGAAAGCAGTTCACCTCACTCTCAAAAGGGAGCAGTGAGTAGATCGTGTTCTCTGAATTTGACTCTGGATGAACTTCTTTTCGTCTGTTTCCCAAAGACAGGGCATCAGGTGGATATGGGAAACTTCATCTTTATTGCTTAGAACAAAGAAATAAAAATGAAACTTCATCAGTAAAGCATTGAGAAACCAGTGTGGATAATATCTGATTATCATTTCATTTTATTTTGAATGGAGAATAAAAGGGGCATTTCTACAAAAACTCTTCTGATTAATGTCTGTGTCTTAAAATCCTGAACCTTTCACTCAATGCTTTATAAAAATAGTCAATTAACTTAGGACTTAGCAAAGAGAATGGAGTTTTTCCCTGATCTTTGTCCAAAAATTCCCAGCAGCGACTGGTGTGTACCAATGATTAAGGGAGAATCTGCAAACCTCCCATTCCTGTATGCTGGTATTAGATAAGCCTCCAAAACCTGTAGATAACCCTGGAAAGGTGGGTAGAACCACAAACAGCACAAGGAAGGCATAAGCTAAAATTAAGATGCAGAAAAACAATGTAGGTTTTGTTTCTTTCACATATGTCCAAAATACCCACTGCCCAAGTAGTCTGATAAAAATCAAACTAGGGCTTGAAGTAGAAGACAAAAATATCATTAATTCTGTCTACATAAAACAAAACAATTGGGTAACTTAATCCATTTGTTCACTCTATTTAGTCAACTCAATTTAAAAAGAAAATCTTCAAAGAAGGTTTAAACAAAATTATATAGCAATCTTGCCTCTATTAAGGACAGCAATAATAATAAAATAAATCATTTGTATGCCTACCACTACACTAGGCACACTTCTTTCATCTCATTTGTCTCCCAGCCAAACTGAGAATTGTGCATTATTACTTCTAATTTTCAGCTGAGAAATCTGAGTCAGAAGAAATAAATAACTTATCCATGGATATTTGGTAAAGCCAGGGTTGAAATTCCTGACTCCAAAACCTGTGTTCACTCCTTTAAGCCCATTGTCTCCAATAAAGTGGTCTTGTTTTTTGAACACAAGGCAAATTTCAACTACTCTGAGGGAAATGTTTACAAGCGAAACATCATAAAAACAACAAATGTACAAAAAGAGGAAAAAAAACACATTAGCTATCACTACCAATTCTAACAAGTATCCACTATGCCCAAAGTACTCTAAGATTTTAAAAAATCATGTAGTTCCAAAATTGAGCAACGTGGCATTGCAGCAGAACAAGATGGAACATGACACCCGAAATGAAAAATTCTTTACCACACATGAACTTTGCAGTCCAAGATGTTGACTGCAAAACTACTTAGAACAGATATAAAGAAAAAGATCTGCTCATTAACCAGCTCACATAAGAGAAAACCTCACAGGCCTTTATATTATAATGTATTCCTTATCTACATTTTACAATGTACAACTTCTCATTCTCATCTAGTTGCAACTTCAGAAAAATGACTTCACTTTGAGAACTTTGAAACTTGGTTAGCCCAAGGGTCTCTTTATCCATGTTTTAAACAGGAAAATTGAGACATAAAATTCACTCTTCCTAAGTCATACAAATGGAATCAGCCAAAGAATTTTGCCCTATAACTTCAAGCACAGTACTTGATTTGTCCTTGTAACAGAGTTCTATATGCCCAAAGTTTCTCAATCTTTTGGAAGATGAAATCGTTCATGGAAAAATATGTATTTTAAAATTATAAAACAATGCAGAGTTTAATACTTTAGTACATTGACTTTGGAGTCAATATTGATCTAGTTCTGACTATATAGTTAGTGTTTTATCACTGCATTCTGTGTAGCTGTGTCAGTGCTCAGAAATTTTTGAAATGGTTTCTTGCAAATTGGAGGGAAGGAGAGTGGCTGCAGAAAATATTTTTTAAGTGGTTAGAATTCAGTTCTCAGATGACTTCTTTTTAGTACTGCTATACCTCACCAGCACGTTGGCATCCGTGAGGAAAGAAAATAATTATGCAATTATTATGAAACTCTGTGTTCAATAATACTTTTTACTTCCCAAATGGGGAGGAGAAAAAAAAAAAACAGTCCCCTCATCTTGCATAGATTCCTCCAAAGTATTTGAAGACATAGAAGAAAATTTACAGCATTATTTAAATGTGCGTCCAAGATTTTCTTGCTCTGGAGGGTCAGATTTACTGCGCAGTTTTAAAAGCCAAAATCCTTTCCACAAAAAAAGAAAAAGACTGAAATTCCATCTGAAACCCCAAACAGCTTTTTAAAAAGTGAAATTTTAAAAAGTTTGGTATATTTATGTTTCATTTCACTATCTTCAGTGTTTTGAAAAACACCAAAAGCTGAATTAGTATTCAAAAATCTCACCATAAAAAATAATAAAAAATCTGTTTCTAGGTCTATAGAAAGTACTGAAATTCCGTTTGTAGGATGATTTTCATCAGTTTCAAAGAGAATAGATATGACTGCTCTTTAAATACTAGTCTTGCAAAGTCCCGTTATTTAAATTTTTTAATCTCTTAGAAATGTGTCACTATCTATACAAATGTGATTTCGTTTTATTAGCTGTGTTTAGACTTTCAATAGAATCTAGATTAGAAGTAGATAAAGTTTCAATTTCCTTATTTAAAGTGTTTTCTATAAATCTTACATTCAACAGAGGACTGATGCAAATCGAGCCTGAGGGTTACATGTAACCCCTTAACACCCAGAAAACAATCCCAGGATGAGCTTATTGGTTTTTCCCAACCACTTTCTTTATGGGTTCATTTCACATCTATGTCACACCTTGGAAAAATACAGGTCTGAAGGGTCACTTCAATGGAGATTTTCCTCTTCACAACACGGAATAGAGAGTCAGGGCTTTGATATTATCATGGAAATTACTCTTTGTAAATACCTCTCAAAGGCCTACTTCAAGCCAGAATGAGCTGGAACAGTGTTTTCTTTTTCTTTTCAAATTATGAGATTGGAATAAGGGTAAAGAGAAACACTGATCAAGATGGTGGGAAGGAAAAAAGAGCGTGCCTGAGAGAATTCTTCTCACTTAGGCTGGAAAATTGTATAGCACAGCTTTTCAGAAAAGATGTTTGCCTTTTCCCTCAGGTGCACAATGCACAGCCTGTTGAGAACTGAAGAGGAAAGGTAGAAAAAATACAAAAGAAAAGAAATGGAATGAACCATCTGACTATAATCCTTAGTTTTAAAAAGTTGAGTTTCATACTGGAAATTATGGCACACACAAACATAAAAATAATTCTACTTTTCAAGTAATTGATTTTTAAAGTAGGATTTGAGAAAGAAATTATGTTTCAGCAAATATTAAAATACCTAATTAAATCACTATTTATTTTGGCGTTTGTATCATGTAAAAGTTTTTCTTCTAACAAGCTGCAAAGAAATAAAATCTTTAGTTCCTTTAGTTAAAAAAATAAAAAAGAATAGATTGCAAGATTGAAGAAAGGAAAATGATAATGAACTGCTGTTTTAAAAAATACCCTCATGCTGAGACAATTAAATTGGCTTTCAGGTTTTGTGATCTCAAGGTTATCTTAATGTCTAGCCTTCCCAGCAATTTTTTTTTTAAATAAAAAATGCAAGGTTCTTCTCCAATTCAGACAAAAAGTTTCAGAGAACAAAATTTAGAGAAAAATCCCTGGATTTAAGCTTTGAGGACAATTTAAAGCTAATGGTATTGGTTATTAGTGAAAAGCATGGTGTTTTCAAAATCACAACACAATCTATATCCTGCCCTACACTTTAGAGGCTCATCTTTAAATAAAACACTGTATCAATTCTTTTCATATTTGTTCTTTGAGTCCAAGGAGCAGGTGAAGGGAGGCTTCTTTATAGGAGTTGTTCACAGCACCCTTCCATGGACCTTTCCTTGACTTTTGAGAGAAAGTCAATGTCTTGTCATTGCTAAATAGGCTTGGGCAATATTTCTCTAGGTCAGCTACCTTGTGGCAACTAGAGACTGTTTAAAGAGGATTCAAAACATCGTACAATGAGAGATAATGAACTGTTACTATTATATGTTAACATAGGAAGTTCCATTTTAAAGTAGCCCATCTTAACAGAACGAGTATCTAAATTAATTTGAATTCCACTACGTTGATTTTGCAGAACTGCCACCTTAATGCCCAAGGGCAACTCTTATATTATATGGAAGCAATCCTCCCAGTTGGAGTTGGTAGTACTCAGCCTTTCAGGGGAGAGTGCCTGTTTTATGTTAAAATAAAATCTGCAACTGGCTTCTCAGCCTTACTTTGTAATTCAATTGTGTTCACCCTAGTGAAAGAATAAAGTGATTTGCTATTCTCTCTATTCAAAGACATGCCTTACATTTAAAGGAACATTCATAAATGTTTTAAAAGTGTGCTTTTAACATTAATCAAGAAATTACATGAAATGAACTGAGTATAACCACTATTGAAGATTAATAGTTAATACACAGCACCTATGAAGACAGCATGATTCATCTTCATCAGGCCTAAGAATAAAACCAAGCACTGAGTAATCCACACACACACACAACAACCGCTCCTATTTTCCAGAATGGGAATTAAGGGGGGGAAAGGAAGGAAGGAAGGAAGGAAGGAAGGAAGGAAGGAAGGAAGGAAGGAAGGAAGGAAGGAAGGAAGGAAGGAAGGAAGGAAGGAAGGAAGGAAGGAAAAGAAGAAGGAAAGGAGGAAGGAAGGAAGGAAAGGAGGAAGGAAGGAAGGAAGGAAGGAAGGAAGGAAGGAAGGAAGGAAGGAAGGAAGGAAGGGAAAAGAAAAAGACAAAGAACATTCCACAGGCATACAAAGAGGAAGACTGGAATTAGGATTAAGGAAACACTCAAATTTTAAATATTTCTGACACTGATTTAAATCTCTCTCTATACTAAAGGGGATGAGTTCTTTCCCAGAAGCCTCATGCTAATGTAAGGACTTAGGAAGAGGTGGTGGAATGGGGCCTTTTTTAGAAGGCTGATCTTGTAATGAACAATAATGGTAATTCCCCTGTTTGAAAGAATCAGATGTACTCACACCCCCGTGCCAAAGACCTTCAGCTAAATGCTATTAATCAGTGAAGCTTAAAATTAGGGCAAAATCATAAATTTGTATACTTCTTTACAGTTTATAAAGTATTTAAAGTAATTCTCTCCCCCTTAGCTAATGATTTTTTTCATAACACTTATCAATACCTGACATAGTATACATTTATCTATTGATTTCTTTATCTTTCTCCTCCTACTACTATGTTAAGCTCCATAAAAGCAGGGACTTTAGTCTGCATTGTTCACTCCTATGTCTCCAGCACCGAGAACAGTACTTGGTGCCTAGTAGATAATAATATATTTGTTAAATGAATAAATTACGTAAATAATGAATAAATACTATTTCATTTGAGTCTTGAAATGCCCTGGAAAAAAAGGCAGACATGCGTGTCTCACCTTCTTTATAGATAAGAAAACCAACACTTCAAAACATCAGATTATTTACGACAGTATAAACAGTTAACTGGGGTCAGAGCTATGATTTAAAAGATCTAATTCTTAATTCCAGGTCTCTTCTAATATTACTTTACTGACTTGTGCAAACAGTCTAGACTACGTGTGGTCAAAGATTTACTGTCATCAGACTCAGTTCATTTTCACATTCCATGAAGACCAATGCAAGAGAAAAAAATAAGTAAGTTCATGTTCTTCTCTCAAAACTACAGCTGTCAACCTTTCTGTGTTTTTTTTTTCTCTTTAATTACTTTCCTAAATTACACTGCCCTGCTAAGGTGTTTATTATCTCATCGTCCACTTTGTGTCTATGATTTTTTTCCTCTGGTATCTTCTCTTCTATCTTATGTAATTAGTATGGTCTACAGATATCATTTATTGAGTCCTTTTTTCACAACACTGGGCATCTGCCATTTGTCTACTCACAACCAAGAAGCTGTGGATCTAACAGGCTTCAAAATCTAGGCTCTTTCAACTCTACCAGAGTGCCTCCATTACTGTAGGCAGAAAGAACAGGTCTGAAAGAACTGGGCCAGAGAGAGAGGGGGGAGGAAGGGAAGGAGGAATGCGGGGAAAACAAAGGAAGAAGGAGATGAGATAATTTTTAATAAAAGGTGCAGCTACTAGTAGCATTGCAAACAGAAAAAAAATCTCCACCCTCTGTGTTGCCATGATAGTTCTGACAAGGGCCAAGCAAAATCAAGGGAATCCCACCTCCCCACGGGAAAGAGTGGTCATCGAGAACAGCGGGGAAGCCATGGAAACACCTGAGGCACCACTCCTAAATCTTGAATATTTCACACCCTCATTTGAATAAAATCCTAAGCCTCTTAGTTCTTTGGTACAGTTGCTCTTCTTCTGAGCCAGCCCACTCTCTTGCCATCTTGAGAGTGTACTAACTATTTCCTTTCTTTTGATAAATGCACTGCTGGTTTGACTTCATTTGTGTTGCTTATTCTAAACATCCTGGAATTTCTGCTTGCAAAGATACAAGAACAATTTTCCTCCAATAATCCAATAACACCCCCATAAAAGACCTGGCTCCTTAGAGGCAGACCTTGGGAGCCCCATAACAGAGCCCACCATCAACCTTGATAAGAGAATTCAGCAGAAGCTTACTCCCACACTGGGTAGCTGCAGAGCTGTTGTGGCATTTGAGTGCTACGTGGGCAACTAGAGACCTGATTATTAGCATGCCATCGTCACCCATGACAGTTTAGGGGTGTCTAGAAAATCTCCGAGGATTTGCTTTAGGATTAGAATGATTAAAAAAAATAAATACAAAAAGTAGTGCTCCAGCCAATAGTTATTCTGGGAGGACTCCTTCCCTGGTGGTAATGGGTGGATCAAATTTATCTTTCCTCCCTTTTTCATCAGCTACACCAAAATATGTTTGTAAGGGTATGATGCCTTCTTTTATTTTCACCCTCTGCTCTTTCGCTCTCTTTCATCTTAGAAAAACACTAAGTTTATCCTTTTTAGAGCCAGTAGTGATCAGCTGCAAAAGGTGACCAGTGATGACTCTCGGGTTCCTCCCAGCAGCCAGTTCGAATTTTGCCTCTAAACTGGCGCATCCCATCTCCATTAGAGTCAAAATGGCACCTTCTAAATAATGGCTGAGGAGAAGGGGTGGCGAGACACAGACATTTTAGTAATCAGGTTTCTGTCCTTGAAAATGCTGATCAGACCATGAAAATAATTTTTTTCTGAACCCGACCTTCAGTTACTAACATTTTGTGAAGTCATTTAAGAAAGAAACTAAGTTAAATACACATCAGTTCACTGGTAGATTTATGACACTGAACAAGCAAAATATACTTGCTTGTTATAAAACCAATTCTGGGCTAAAATGGGCCTCTGCACATACAGAGGGTACCAAAAAAATGTATATACATGTTTGAAAAAGGAAAACTGGATTGAAATTGTAATACTCAATATACACAAACAACAAAAGATGAATATGAGTCATGTTTGACTTCTGCAATTATAAGAGGTGCTCAAAGTGGTTACCATCAGTGTCCAGACACTTCTGATTATGGCAAACTACTGCTTGAGAAATGTTGATCAAAGTATCAACTTGTATACATTTTTTGGCACCCCCAGTATATTAAGACAAATGAGAGCTTCAGAAGAGTGTCCTGGGGCAGGGCTGAACTCAGGGTATTTCTTTCAATTGTTAAACAGTTTATGCTGTGTTGAGCTTTAGTCTGGAAAAGATGGAAATGGTGTTAAGACTGCTTCTCAGCAAAGATGAACCACAGGTTTCAAACAGCAGAACAATCCCTGCCAGTCAAAGTGTCAGAGAGGTGGGAGGACAGGGAGTTTGCATCCCTCTTGGGAATCAGATCAAGCACCCACAGTTAGGCAGATACTCAGAGTTCTGACATCTCCAGATGACTGAGATATCTCAGAAAACCTAAGTCCTGTATGTGCCTGGATATAAGGCAAAGAGCTGCTTTATAGCTGAGCCTTTAAATATATATGAAATCTCTCATAGTCTATTTTGAAGAAATGTTGTTTAGGGAAGACCAATTAGCCCACATAGACCTCAATTAATGTTAATGTTAGTTGCTCGTAAAGGTAAATCTAATGAAAACTATATTAAAAGTAGAAAAGAAGGAAGAGAGAAAGAAAGAGAGAGGGAAGGAGGGAGGGAGGGAGGGAACGTGGGAGGGAGGGAGGGAACGGAGGGAGGGAGGCAGGGAGGGAAGAAGGAAGGAAGGAAGAAAGAGGAAGGGAAGAGAAACAGGAGGAGAGGAGAGGAGAGGAGAGGAGAGGAGAGGAGAGGAGAGGAGAGGAGAGGAGAGGAGAGGAGAGGAGAGGAGAGGAGAGGAGAGGAGAGGAGAGGAGAGGAGAGGAGAGGAGAGGAGAGAAGAGAAGAGAAGAGAAGAGAAGAGAAGAGAAGAGAAGAGAAGAGAAGAGAAGAGAAGAGAAGAGAAGAGAAGAGAAGAGAAGAGAAGAGAAGAGAAGAGAAGGTCTTACTCCCTAAATATTCTTACTTAACTGGTAGACAATGAGAAGTTGGAAACAATTTCTTTTCTTAAATACCTCAAGTGATTCTAAGGTGCAGCAGCCAAGGTTGGAAAGCACTAATCTGATAAAATTAACAATTTTTAAAATAGCAGATTAGTAAATATTCCTAAGGTTATGATAACCTCACAATGACTCGTGTTGGGTTTCATTTTGTCATTAATAGGTGACTATTTAAAAGAACGTTGAAAAATACAACATGTAGTTAGGTTGTGGTGATTATGAATATTTACCTATAAGAGTCATGGAAAGTAAAAACCCTTCTCAGTATTACACCAATGAGTGGTTGAGGGTTGGGTGAAATTTCCAATGACAGCATCTAGTGATGCCTCACAAGGTTGTTTAGGTTGTGCAATGCACAACTCCAAAGGGTTGCATTCATTCAATATTCACATCTCATTGGGGAATTAGGGGCATAGCTAATTTTCAGGCTTTTGTTGTATTTAAACATATATTGTAAGGTGCTACCTGACCATTTTGTATAGAAATTGTAGTGAGAGGGATTTTTTTTTCATTCAGTAAAGGAACTGAGTTTTGTTCCTCAATTACACAGAATAAAATCGAATGTCCTGATGCTGAAGCTGTAGACAGAGAAGCTATGGTGGACATCTGTTCTTCATACCCATCCAGCATCCCTTCCTCTTTCGTCTGACATTAAACATCCTCCCTATCTTAGTCAAGGCTCTCCAGAGAAACAGAACCAACAGGACCAATATGAGTAGATTTATTATAGGAATTGGCTCATGTGATTATGGAGGCTGAAACATTCCATAACCTGCCATCTTCAAGCTCAAAAGGAGGAATGCTGGTGGTATAATTCAGTCTGAGTTCAAAGGCCTTGCTTCTGCAAATGCAGCAGATGGATATCTCAACTCAATCAGAGAAAGTGAATTTGCCCTTCCTCCCCCTTCTGTTCTGTGAAGGCCCTCACGGGATTGGATGATGCCCACCTGCATCGATGAGGGCAATCTGCTTTACTTCAGTCAATGCTAATCTCTTCTGGAGACACCCTCACAAACACACCCAGAAATAATGTTTTGCCAGCTATCTGGGCACACCTTACCCCAGTTAAGGTGACACATAAAACTGACAATCACAATCTACCTACATAGTTTTTTCCTCGGAGGAACCCATTTCATGTGGTCTTATGTGGCTGTTCTGGCCTCTATGCCCCATCCCCACCACAGGGATGAACACATGACTAGATCTGGTCAGTCATCCACCAGTGACAGTGATTGGTTGACAAATAGATATGAGATTCAGGCTGGGCCTGTCAGAGAGCTGCCAGGAGTTTTCTGCTAGACCTACTTGAGAAGATGTTCTCTTTCTGTTAATGTTACAAAGCGAATATGACGTGTATTGTGCTATGTGGAAAAGGGTCTTACTTGTTCTCCAATATCTGTCCTCTCCTTTTTCCATAATAATAAATGGTCTTATAGAATATAAGGAATAAATCCTATATTTTCCTTGCAGCTACTTGTGGCCTTGTCAACACATAATACATAAGTGGAAATGTCATGTGAGAGAGTTGTTTAAAGGACAGTTGCCTTGTAACCTTCATCGTTTTATTTCTCCTTGCATTCTGCTGCTTGGAATATGAATGTTATGACTGAAGCTCCAGCTTGGACCATGAGCGATGCCCTCCCTCCAGGGATGGCAGTTCAGACAGCAGTGAGGATGGGTACCTGAAGACCTCATGGGACACAGTTATTTTACCATCCCTGAGTAGTTCACATCCAGACCCACATGAGAGAGAAATATTGTTTAAGCCATTTTTATCTTATTTCCTGTTACTCGCAGCAGTAATTAACTGCTAATTAGTCTGAGTTAATTCAGGCTGGCTTCATCCACATATCTAACACATGGAGAGAGACTGCCTAAGAATGAGAGGAAAGCAGAGCAAAAAGAAAGACAGAATTCGGTTGATATAATTTGAGTCACTGGATCTAGCCACGCGTGAAGTCATACTATCTTTCGATTTTTCAGTTATATAAGTGAACCTATTTGCTTTTTGCTTTTTTGCTTAAAATATTTTAATCTGAGGTTGTCATTTAAAAAAAAAAGTCCACGTCAATTTGGCAATCTTGAGGAAGTATACTCTCAATAATTTGTATGATTTTGACCAATTATGGACTATGGAATTGGAGTAGGAATTAATTTATTTGGATCTCTAGATTCTCAAGAGACAGAGAGATATAAACTGGCATCTAGATTACATTGGCATCCACATTATTCCATTATTATGGGCATGTTGTTTTTATTATTTTAAAATATTACATGGGACTCAAAGTGGCTTACGAAAGTTAAGACATTTCCTTGGAAAATGGTAATTGAAGAAGATTTGCCTGGCTTCAAAGTACCCACCCTCCAGGGATGGCAGTGGGACTGAAAGGATTTTGAAAGTTAAGACTGGAGGCAGGAGACCAGTTATGAGTAGGAACTGAGATGAAGGGGGCCTTGTAGCAGTGTGAATAAATAGGAAGGAACAAAAGTTAAAAAAACAATCTGATCTTTAGCTTTAAAATATACTCTGTCCTACTGGTATTTTATACTAATAAAGTGCTTTGAAGTTCATGACATATATTATCTCATTTGATACTTAATAATTCATTGGAGTAGGCAAAGCAAGTAACTAGTTTCACCATGTTACAGAAGAGGAAACTAAGATTTAGTGTGGTTATGGGTGTTACCCAAAATCACATGGCTGTCAGAGCAGGGGTCAGAATCCATATTTTCTGATTAGCATGCTATTGTGAATATAATGGGTTTCTCTATATATACACAGAGATCCACCTGTAAACAAAGTTTTCTTTCTAGCAGCTTCATTCAGTTTTGTTTATGAACTCTACTTAATTGCTCACTGTTTTCTTCTTACTCATGACCTCTCTCTAGCAGTGAGGTGAGCTAAAAGACAGAATTCATCCTAAGATGAATCATCTTTATAATGCAGTGTTAGAACCAAGAAGAGTGTGTGTGGATCAATGGAAGATTAACTACCAAACAACGACAACAAACCTCAACCTTAAGTCCCATAAATAAATTTATGTTAAAGTCTCATTCATTATTATACCAGTAGACCTGATCATTTTAGTAACTTACCATTCCAAGAAGCCACGGGGAAGAAAAGGAAATTGCTTTTAGACAGTGTCTTATTCAGCAAACGGAAATGGTTTCTGAACCACAGAAAACAAATAAACATGCCTCTACCTGGAACTTCACTAGTGTTTGCCTGTTGTCTGGCACTAAAAGATGTGCTTTAAAATAATAGCATAGTGTGTGCCTGGAGATTCTGAATGCTAGAGGGGCTATCTAAGCTCGGGAAGAACAGGGTGTTGACTATGTCTAGGACCACTGAACTTGGGTGAGCTCCGAAATGCTGGGTGTGAAACCTTGTGCTACATGTCTTTCCATACAGCAAAACAAAATGCCAAATCCTTAATGGTCAGCTCAGCTTTCACAACTTCCAAAGAAGCATATTTTATTATTGCTCAAAACATAACACTAGCATACTCTGTGTATAGCTATATTAAGTATATGACCACCTTTATAATATTTATGCTTGGCACTCTGGTGACATTGTGAAGCATTCTGAAGAATTATGCATCTTCTATTATCATGTCATTGATGGACCTTTCATCCTTTGCTTGTGAATTAAAAAGTGAGTAGTTTGGAATTCTGTGGGATCCTGCTGAATTCCTTAGGACCACGGGCAAGCATAGCTCACTGGTTATCGTTTTCCATACTGTTATTCTTGGGCATAGAAAGGAATATCTTTTTAATAAAAGAAAACTGGCAAGGGGACTTCTTGCAGTACAGTCCTGGTTTGGCACAAAATGTGAGGCGCCGGAATGCAAACATCTCATCTTCAGATCCTTACCTGGCAAAGACACAAGAGAACACATTTCCCTGATGACGCTCAGCAACATGCAGCACCACAGCAGGTCCCAGGTCTTTGGACTGACCTTCGCCCAGATGGTAGAAATCCAAAGTAAAGCAATGTGACCTGGCAAACATCGGACTCTGGAGCAGAGCGTGTGATTTCTTCCATTCCTATGGAGATCCTCATTTGGCTGGACGTCTACTCTAGGGACAAAGTGTTTCCAGATCTTTGGCAGAAAAAGAAATGCCCTCTTTTCAACTCTCTCCATTTCAAAGAAGTAGATTGCTGGCAAGAAAATATGAGTACCGTCTATACTTTCGCTGTAGCAATGATTGCCATGTAGATTTTAGTGTTTATGTATAATGATGTTAACGGTGGCTACTTATAAGATCATTGTAAGAATATAACATTTATTTTTTTTCTGAACTATAAAACATTAGATAGCAAATGAAATATATATATGCATATATGTATGTGTATATACATGTATGTATGACATGAAATATGTTCACATGTATATATCCATGATATATATGTGTGTATACATACATGTGGTATAGATATGCAGAATTCATGAGGTGTAATCATAAAAAGCCACTTTGTTTTTGTTATATGTATTCTGCTGTTCTTATTAGTCAGAAGGCATCTTCTGCCCTTAGATGGAAACATAGGGAATCTCATGCCTTTTCTGAGCACACTTAGAATATAGAAAATCCTACAGTCAGTTTAAGTCATAAAATACAGTCTCGATTCAGAAACTAGAATTTCTAGTTCAATATATGAATCAATGTTGTAGAGCTAGGGAGTTGCCACCACCTTGCCTCTATCCCATTTACTGTGCTTACACACCCATCATTCAGCTGTGTGAAGGTTGTCTATGAATGACTCCCAGATAATTCTCTCAGGAGAACTGCCTTCAGTTGACAGGTACCATCTTGCAAGGGAAACCAGGACACCTCCCCTTCACCTCCAACCACCACATACATATAAACGACTGATTTTAAAGGTACAAAGGCCAGCCTCTGGCTCCAGGAGAAACAGCGCTGCTATGTAACTTATGCTGCAGACCTCTCCCTCATAGATTAAGCCAAGGCTAGATTTTACCTGCAGTCATATCCTTGCTCCACTTTTCCACCTTCCTTATCCTTGCCCTTACTGACTGCCTGAAGAGCATTCGTCAAAAATGTATTTGTCTGGATAAGACATTTTTATGTGCTTACATTATTAACTATTTGTTTAACTATATGTTTTATACATTTTTAATATGTTTCTTATATTTCACAATAGAAAAACTTTTAAAATACATAAATTAAAAGATACCTTGATCCTTAAAAAAAAATGTATTTGTCCCTGAATTCTATACTCAGGTTCTGCTTTTAGAGAACCCAACTTAAGACAAAACAAAACAAAAAAATCTTTATTTTCATTTAAAGATAAGATTCTGTATCCTCCAGTGAAGGTAGAGCTGTCTACAGGAAGGCCAACAGCCTTCAGAGAAGGGGAAGAGGGTAATTTCTTACTATATTTCCTATGCACTATTACTCAACTCACCGCTGGCTGCCTTTATCAAACAATATTCCTGCATTTTTTGAAATGAATACATGATTTTTATTTTTAAGACTAAAAATATATTGTAATTACTGAGACTCTCTGATGTTGAACCATCCTAATACTTCAGGTAGGAAAAAAAATCTTACTTAATCATGATGCTATATTGTTAAGACACATTCACATCCCTTTAGTCTCTATTTGTCTCTTCCCCATCCTAACATTATCTAGAATTTTAGTTCTAAAATGTTAACAGGGATTTTGTTTTGTTTTGTTTTGTTTTCTGTTCCCCCCCCCACCCTCTTTGGCCCCTAATAATTTTTTTAGACAAAATAAACTTTAGCACATTTATTTAGTCATCCTTATTTTCTATACCATTGGTAGCATGTGCTAGAATTATTTTTCTTATTAGAGTACTTCCTCCAAGAGTGTTTACAAAGTGGTTCTTTGTATGGCAAACTTGGTATGACTGAGACTATCTCCATTGGACCCTCCAGGGTCCCGTTGAAATCTGGCTGTGGGTGTTCTCTGAGTGGCAGCAAAATTAACTCTCAAAAGTAAAGTTGAGAGTGATTTGGGGGCCAGCCCTCAAACATTGAAGCCTCCACACTGCAAAAAAGTACTTTTCAGTTGACCTCTTATGCACCCCAGGTCTTTATCCAAAAAGTATACCCATACTCCTTGCCTAGGAGGAAGCTCCTGGGAGAGGCTCCTTGAGGACAGCGGAAGCCTGGCTACCTTCACATGGCTCACAGGAAACTCATGTATCCTTGGTCTTCCAAATTGTTGGCTCCTCCCACTTAGTGATTTTTCTCCTCACTCGGGCCTTGTAGATGTCTCCTACCCATCTCTCCCACAGGAAGAAGATACCAAATACACATTAGTGTCTTCTAAATAATCTTTCACTGCTACTCCTCTCTAGCACTGGGTAGAGACTCTGTTATTCTGCAGCTCATGAAGCCTTCAATTTAAGAATGAGATGGCAGTCTCTCCACTTCCAGTTATCTTCAGTGGTTATCTTGATAAATTTCTAACTAGAACAATGATTCTTTACCTGGATGATTTTTTTCAATCTTCCTTTCATATGTTTGGTCCTCTCTTACTGAGGATCAGGAATAAAGCGGCTCTGACTTTCCAAGAGCATTACTAGAAAGTAAGAGATAATGGAGCCATGCCTTCAAAATTCTGAGGGAAAATGGCTTTTCATCTAAACAGCTATACCTAGTCGAATTATGGATAGAGTAGAGATATTTTCAGACATAGAAATTCCCCCAAACTTTATCTCACATGTACTCTTTCTCAGAAAGCTACTAGAGGATATATTTTATCAAATTAAGCCAAAAGAGACAAAAAATGGAATCCAAAAAACAAGCAATGTAACCCAAGAGGGAAGCAAAGGGAATTCCCAGAATGATGGTAAAGCGAGACCTCAAGACAGCAGCTCATTTACCTGCTAAAAAGCAACTTATCCAGATTTCAGAAAGTGAGAATGATATGGAACAGACTTCCAAAAAGATGATATCGGCCAATCAAACCACAACAAAATACCCCTCATACCTGTTAGAATGATATAAAAAAGAGAAAAGATAACAAGTACTGGTGAGGATGTGGAGAAGAGGAAACCCTTGTTGGTAGAAATATAAATTGGTGCAACCACTATGAAAAACAGTGTGGAGTTTCCTCAAAAAATTAAAAACAGAACTACCATACAATCCAACAATTGCAATTTTAGGTATTTATCCAAAGAAAATTAATACACTAACTAAAAAAGATATATGCACACCCATATTCACTGTAAAATTACTTTACAATAACCAAGACATGGAAGTAACCTA
The DNA here is from genome assembly GCF_964194185.1 of Rhinolophus hipposideros. Lineage (NCBI taxonomy): Eukaryota > Metazoa > Chordata > Mammalia > Chiroptera > Rhinolophidae > Rhinolophus > Rhinolophus hipposideros. The sequence continues at coordinate 36,546,446 of NC_138053.1, forward strand.
AGTGTCCATCAGTGGGTATATGGATAAAAAAAAATATAGGTACTGTAGAATATCAGTCAGTCATAAAAAAGGAAGGAAATATTGCCATTTGTGTCAACATGGGTGGACCTTTCAAGCACTAAGTGAAATAAGTCAGACAGAGAAAGACAAATACCAGATGACCTCACTTATATGTGGGGAGGTTGGGGGGTGGGCAAAATGGGTAAATGGAGTCAAAAGTTACAAACTTCCAGTTATAAAATAAGTAAGTTATGGGATATAATGTATAGCATGGTGACTATAGTTAATAATAATTGTATTGTATATTTGAAAGTTGCTAAGAGAGTATATCTAACAAATTCTCATCCCACAAAAAAATTGTAACTGTGTGGTGATGAATGTTAACTAGACTTATTGTGGTGATCATTTTGCAACATATACAAATATCGAATCATTATGTTGTGCACCTCAAAACTAATATGATGTTATATGTCAGTTATATCTCAAAAACATTTTTTAAAGATGATACTGTCAGAAAATGGAAGTGTTTAAACATGAGAGGATATTTCTATAAATAAGAGAAAGGTTGAGGATAATTGTGATAAGAACACAGAAAAAAGAAAATAAATAAACATATGAATCAAATAAATCAATAACTTCAGGAAAAACAAACCAAAAAATATGCAGGAAAGGAAAAGAAATTAAACTATATATAGTATATGGCTCAGTTGTAAGTAAAGTTTGCATGAAAATAATTTAAATCTGGAACACTTATAAAAATCAAAATTACTATAATACTATTTTAGGAGAATGGAAAAGGAAAGAAACCTTATCTGCCAAAGTTTGAAGTTAAAGAATAATGCCCCAAAGTGAAAATTAGTAACTGATAACACAACATATTATTAAAAGATAAAAATTTGCTTTTAAGTTTATAAAGACTAAAAAAATAAAATAATGTTTTTATCTGGGGTGGGGAAAAATCGTAAGAGATGTAATAGCAGGAAACATCTACTTTTCCTCCTTAAAAAAAGACTGTAGAATTCTTGAATATTTATATTTTGTACCTACACAGAAGGCCAGGCCTGTTTCTGGTCTCTTACTAAAGATAGTTGTGCCCTCTCAGTCAAATCCCTTAACGTCTTTTAATCTCAGTTCCCTCATTTGTAAACAGAGAGTAATAGCATTTTGCCCAGTCTGCTTCAGTGTTTGGAAAATGAGTAAATGAAATAATTCATGTAAAAAAGCCACTTTGAAAACTATTAAGAGATAAATAATTAAAGAATTATTACTGTTTGCATGTTGACATGTAAAAAAAAAAAGGACATCCATTCAAAATAGTCATGCTGGTTTAGGGAACCGATATCAACATACTGTATATCTTTGCTGTGGGTTGTGTATTGCTATTTTGACTCTGAAAAATTATGCTAGTCACCACATCCTGCTATGAAGTCTTGACAAGGAGAGGGAGAAAACTGAGTGCCATCATTCCTCCCCAGTCTATCCTCTTAATGCACTAAGGATGTGGAAGAGTTAAAGCACAAAGATCTGCCAGCAGCCACTGGGAGAAAAGCACAGTGCATGTAAACACAGTGTCGTGTTTTAGGAAATGTCAGCTTAGTATAAAATACCACTGGCAAAGAAACACAATGCCTGCTTCTATTTAGAGCTTCAAAAAATTTATTTTAAACAATAGCATTGGAGGAGAATGTAAAGCGAAGGGAGAACAAAAGGAGATTTTGCATATGTGCTCTCCTCATTGTGCTCTTTGTAATAAATGAACTCTCCTCAAAAACATTGGTTAGATAGAAGCAATTAAGGCGGAGGCTCTATCCTCTCTCCACTAATTAATTACAGCAAATGAGACTGTAATGTGCATCATAACAACTTAATAAGCGGGGCCAAACTATTTTAGATTCTGCTATGCTAGTATTTCATCATTGCTGGGCTGTTTAAATTAGGGAAGTAATATCTGGGCATACATAGCTTTGGAATTACCTGTGTCCTTCAAAATAAACTCTGTCTTGAGCAGATGTACCATTTATGTGGAAGGGGGGAGAGCAGAGAATGACACTGTAGAGGTGAGGACAGGGAAAGGAGGAAGAGGCAGGGCAGACACTACAGCTTACACACAGGACAATCTTCAACAGTATAATACCCACCCCCTCTGCAGCATGTCACACTGGCTGACAGATGCCATTCCAACAGGTCCTTCACATTTTTCAATGTTTGTTGAACCTGACCAGTGGAGAATCCAATAGCTGCATTAGCCTCTCTTTTTTTGACATCATTGGTTCCATTAACAATTGTTGCCTCAGGTGAATAACTGAACCTGGATCAAAGTGTGACTAATACAAGCTCTTCAGTAATGTCTCTTCTTTCAATGAAACTTTAAAGGCAATTAGTGACTCACTGAGTCAATGAATAAACTTTGTACATCTGGGGATGAGTTAAAATGTGGCTTACTGTCAATGAAAGAACCCAGGGCTCCAGAGCAGATGTGAATTATCTCAGACAGACAGAGTTATCTGAAACTTTAAAGCCCTGTTTCTTTCTAATCAAAAGTCAATGTTCTTCCAGGTAGTAACATCTGCTACTACTACCTCAAGATATTGACTCACTTCAGCACAATTCAAGAAGATCCTCCTCTCTCCTTCCTTAAAGCACGGAGAGTTCACTGCCCAAGAGGGTAATATGCAGGTTTTCTAGAAGGGAAGGAGAAGAAGGGTTGTTGGACAGCAGATCTTGAGCTCAAGGAGGGGTCTACCAGGTGGATCTTTCTGCGGTTCCTTCTTTCCTGCTTATTATTTCCATCGTTTCTCTAGAACGCTTTTACTATGGAATGGAAAACACAGTGGAGCAAGCCTCTCGAAATAGTTTTGAAACATGAGGTGTTAAGAGACAGAGAGGAATGTGCCAGCTTGAGAGACCAGAGAAATTTTAGAGGCAAAGACCAGTGACAAGGAGAAATAATCACCTCCCTTCCTCTCTGTTGTGGTTACAGCCATCATCTCTAGGAGGTAATGGGTGAAAATGGAGACACACACACACACACACACACACACACACAGACACACACACACACACCTTTGTTTGGCCTAAGGGCAAAGATAATAATGGCAGAAACTGTATTTGAACATACTTCCTGATGTCTGCTTCAAAATGATCCTGGGACAAAAGTAAATACATGTACATCTTTCAGGAGTGAAGCTTTTGGTAAATTTTTTGGACAGAATCAAGACTGGACTGTAAAACTGGGGCTCAAACTCATTTCTTTTCTCATAAATGCTCTCCCATCTCCTCTTTTTAATGCAGTATCTATTTTAGCAAGTCCTCGCTAAGATGTCAAATGATAAAAATTTCAAGTGGGTCCTCTCCCAAGTTTACGCGTATTTTTAAAAGTCCACTCCAAAAGCCCAAAGCCTTCAAAACTCAAAGGGGTACAGCAATAATAATAGAATGACAGGCACAAGGAGGAGATGGTAGAGGGTCAAGCCTCAATGTCCTCTCAGCACGTCCCTGACTCATTTATTGCTATGGCCAATCAATAGCACACGTGAGCAAGAAGCAACAAGTTTATAGAGATCTGCACTGTGTTCGCTCTTGACCAGTGGAGTTCAGAGAAATTAAAGTCTTTGAGAAAACTGTCTCTTGATTTAGACATTTTCACAAGAATATCCTCTGTGTAGAAAAATATCTAAGTAAGCAATTTGGAAAACTTTGGGCAGTTTAAATCCTGTTGTTGCTTCAAAGGATAAGAAGGTTTCATCAACAATGTCTGACCAACTAAAATATTTTTCTCCAACAAGGAGAGCCAGAATGTTTTATATACCTTTTGTCACTCGCTGACAAGCAATACATCCGCTGTGTATTTACGTAGAATAGAAACATGAAGATACAGCCAAACAGTCTTGCTTATTTTATTTCTGTGACTCCTACTATTCTCTAGCTTTTCTTTTCTCAGCTGTCACACTGCCCATGTGGTCTTGAGCAAAGCCCAAAACGCTCTAATCTGTTAGTTTAACAAGTTTATTCAACTCACCTAACTGTGGAAAGGTTTCTCTGAAGTTCCATGACTGCACTTCACAGAACAGCTTGGCAGCCTTGAATTCCAATAATAGAAAAGTCCTCTTAAACAATAGCTCATTTGATTTCAACCAAATTTATCAATGTCAATATTCTAGAACAGTATTCTCATTTAGAAAGCAAACTCCATCAGGCTAAGTTCTTCTCTAGGCTTGTTCTTTCTCTTAGCACTACGGCTGACTGTCTTTTGAGGAAGATGTAATTATGCAAAACATTTTATCTCATTGAAAGATTTATGTCTCAGTTATTCAAATTCCAAAATGACAATGCATAACTTTCCTTAAATCTGTTCACCTTTATTATATAAAAAATATATATTAATTTAATTGTAATAAAATCCTCCTCCTTGCTTTGAGAGACTAAAGTTGTTCCCTTCACTACCAGGTAACTGAACAGTTTGAGAAAACAATTGTATGAGGTTAGCCTTGAGGAGGGAATTTTATTTCTCAGTGACATTATACTGGTTAAAAAAAAAAAGTTATGAAAATTGCTAGGAGAAAAGGAGGATAAGAAATTTGTCCGTATATTATTAGAATAACCACGTTAAAACAAGCACCAACGATTATTTGTAGATGGCCAATAAATATGACAGGTACTCAACTTCAATAGTCACCAAAAATGCAAATTAAAACCACTGTGTGATCCTATCCATATACTAGAAATGCCTAGGAAAGAGACGGAGAAGGCACCAAAACTGCCATACAACACCGCTGGTAGACACAACAATCAATGCAACTTCCTTCGAAAATCTGTTTGGCAGCATCTGTTTAAACTGAATACACACATAACCTACCTTCCATTTTTAGGGATATTCCCAACAGAAATTCATATACACATTCAGTGGAATACATGCACCGTGTTGTTTACAGCTGCCATTTTAATAGCCTCACACTGAAGAAAAACTACCCAAATGTCCCTCCACAGTTGAATGGAGAAACCTATCAGAGTTGATTCACACATTGGAAAACTCTATGGCTATGAAAGGAAACAATCTGGAACTAGACCCCACAATATGAATGAATCCCCCAAACATAGTGTTAAACAAGGGAGACCAGACACAAAAGTATACACACTGTATGGTTCCATACATATAAAATATAAAGACAGATGAAACTAGTTTATGTCACATCTATGTTTCTTGTTATAAAGGTGGAAGAGAGAGTCAAGTGCCCAGAGGAGGGGAGTGTTTGCCGTCCTCTAAGCTTCCCCTTTCTCCCGTGGGAGGCCCTTGACCCAGGCACTACACACATGGCAAAATTAAGGCAGGTTTTCAAGTGAATGCTGAGGCTGAAGCACTTGATGAGCAGCCAGAAAGCCCTGGAAACACAGCTGACGCTGCTTCCAGGGAAGAGGTCATTGCGCTGTCCCCCAAACACCAACCCCTGTGATCCTGACTACCAGGGAAGCTTTGCTTTAGGTCTCGCATTTACATCCCCATCAAAGTACAGAAAATACTTTGATCTAGGCTATGGTTAGAAATGGAGACTTGTTAGGTGCGATGTGGTATAGGAAAAGGGTTGGCAAGGGGTGGTGGGGTTGTAAAAAAGACGAGTGGACTTACACTTATTTAATGCATTTGCCAAAAACTACTATAGACATTTACTTCACACATAATCTTTATGGGAGAAGTTACAGGTGGATACTGCACGAAGGCTTCTTTCAATTTGTATAAACTGCACAAACAGATCACATGAAGGGATATAAGCAAGAGGACACTGCCATAATTGAACAAAACTTATAACAAAGATAATCCAACACATATTTAATAATGTATGTGAGATAATTGTGCTGGGTAAAAAGTGTCAAGTTGTACACTTAAGTAGTTCAGTGAGGGTTATTCTTACTTGGTCAAGCACATTTTTCTAATTTTTCTCTTCTTTTTGTGAATTCCATACCCTCCAAATTTGTCCATGACAGGAACCCTACTTTTTTATCTTTGTGCCCCTATGGCAGGGGCTGGTGCTAAGGCTCTCAACAAATGATGTTGATGGAAGAACAGTCATATGGGTCATTCACTCTAAGGCTCTCTTCCATCAGGGTTTCCTGTGCTCCACTCACCCATCATGGCTTATGACAGAAACCTCTGAGGGGCCCTTGCCACATCTCTTTTGTCTTCTTCACCTTCAGGGTCCCTGAGCCAACTGTCCAACTGCTTATTTCTTACCACCCACAACACCCTCCCTTTTCTACCCACAACATTAACCTACCTAACCCCCTAGGTTCAAAAAGTCTCGTAGCAGTAGAACTCTGGGATACGTGCAGGTGGCTCATCAACAAGGGTTGTGAGTCTCAGTCCTGTGTGTACATTAGAGTCTTGTGGAAAACGTGTAAACATACTGATGGCCAGACCCCATTTTCAGAAATGCAGACTTAGTTTGTCTGAGTGGGTTCCTGGCAGCTGGCATTAGAAAAGTGCACCAGTTACTTCCGATGTACACAGGACTGAGAATGACTGTCTATAGTGAATACATGCTCACTGGGTGTAGGGAAGACCTATGAATAAAACAGGACATAGGAGAAAGGGCAATGCATGGGAACTCTAGGCTTATTCAAGCATAAAGGAGAAGAGCGGAGGTGAGGACGTGTTTTTGGCCAGGCCTTGTGTCTTTAATGAAAAGAAGCTGACAACTGCCAGACATACCTGTACTCAGTCCTGAGTAGCTACTACTGAGTGAGATGCTGGTGGTTCTGTTCAGGGCACTAAAGCCCAATTTCAACCTGATGAAGAAAGGAAGTAGCAAGGTCCGAGCACTGACTCTGGGCATATGAGAGGTTGAGGAGGCCATAGGGTAACCTGTCTCTCTCCAGTGCAGTAACTTCAGCACCCTCCAACCATACCTGTCTGCTACGTGTCTGGCTCTTGCCCTGCATCACCACACATCCTCTCCTCACTCTCTTTCAGCAATTATTTTACCATACAGTGACAGGTTTCTTAAATTCATTTTTTAATTTATAGTTGACATACAACCTCATATTAGTTTCAGGTACACAACACAGCAGTTAGACAACTATACACCTTATGAAGTAATCACCATGATAAGTCTAGTACCCATCTGGCACCATACTTTGTTATCACCATGTTATTGGCTATATTCCCTATGCTGTACTCTCCATCCCCATGACTATTTTTATAACAACTGGCATACAGTGACGTTTGATGGCAGTAGTTTGATAGCTGTCATTACTGCTTTTATTATGAATTTAGTTTCCATCTCTTCACAGTGAAGATTACTTCCCCAGGAAAACTTCAATCACCAGCTTTAGACTCATAGAGGCCAAAGTTTGAATGCTGATTTGATTATCTATTAGTCATAAGACTTGAGTAATTGATTCTCTAAGATTCACTTATTTTAAATCTATAAAACAGAGATAATAATATCTACCTTGTAAGATGTTGTGAGGATTAAATTAGATCACAAAAAAAAAATGTTCCTGACATTTGGAAGGCACACAACAAATATTAGTTTCCTCCCCGTCTAGAAGGAAATATCTTTCAGAACTGCCCAGTCCAATATGGTGGCCATTAGACATGTGCAGCTATTTACATTTCAATTAATTAAAAGTATTTAAAATTAGACATTCAATTTCTCAATTCCTTGTTTTCCCTAGCTACATTTCAAGTGCTCAATAACCACATATAGTTATGTGTGTGTGTATATATATATATATCCACATATATATGGAGAAAGCCAAAAAACTGTATACACATTTTAAGAAAGAAAAAAACTGTATTAAAGTTATGCTGATGGTAACCACTTTGAGCACCTCTTCTAATTGCAGAAGTCAAATGTGACTTGTATTCATCTTTTGCTATCGGTATATATTTATTACCATTTTAATACAGTTTTTCCCTTTCTTAAAATGTGTATACATTTTTTGGCACCCTCCGTATATATTCACACATATATAAGTGTATATATATACAACATATAGCTATATATCGGGGTGCCCAAAAAAATGTATACAAGTGGACACTTTACTCAACATTGCTCAAGCAGTAGTTTGCTGTAACCAGAAATGTCTGGACGCTGATGGTAACCACTTTGAGCACCTCTTGTAATTGCAGAAGTCAAACATGACTTGTATTCATCTTTTGTTATCGGTATGGATGAAGTATTAGAATTTTAATACAGTTTTCCTTTCTTAAAATGTGTATACCTTTTTTGGCACCGTCTGTATGTACTTCATATATAACAATATATATCATAAATACCTTCAATATGTAACTATATATACCTTATATATAACAATATATGTATATATGTATGCATATTTATACTATATATACAACACATATATAACTATATATGTATATATGTATGTATATTTATACTATGTATGAAGGTCTAACAATTAAATTTGCAAACTTGTTGCAACGCTGTTGCTAACCTTTTTTGATATCACAGGGATTATTCATTATGAATTTGTACCAACTGGACAAATAGTTAACCAAGTTTAATATTTGGAAGTGCTGAAAAGGCTGCATGAAAAAGTTAAACAACCTGAACTTTGCACCAACAATTCATGGCTCTTGCATCACGACAATGCACCAGCTCACAGGGCACTGTCTGTGAGGGAGTTTGAGCCAGTAAACAAATAACTGTATTGGAACACCCTCCTTACTCACCTGCTCTGGCCCCCAGTGACTTCTTTCTTTACCCGAAGATAAAGGAAATATTGAAAGGAAGACATTTTGATGACATTCAGGACATCAAGGGTAATACGACGATGGCTCTGATGGCCATTCCAGAAAAAGAGTTCCAAAATTGCTTTGAAGGGTGGACTAGGTGCTGGCATTGGTGCATAGCTTCCCAAGGGGAGTACTTCAAAGGTGACTGTAGTGATATTCAGCAATGAGGTGTGTAGCACTTTTTCTAGGATGAGTTCGTGAATTTAATTGTCAGACCTCACATATGTATACACACACACACACACACACACACACATACACACACCCTATTGGACAGCACAGATTACAAACCCTTTCTATCATTGCAGAAAGATCTAGTGGACAGTGCTGCTATACCACGAGAGCCTGCTGAAGTGCAGTTACAATAAAGATGGGAACCACTGGGAACCACTGGACAGGCAGTGAGGTACAAGGCTAAATCCTTCTATCAGAATATTCCAAGTGTAACATACCTGCCTCTTCTTGGTGACCACTTACAGGAAGAAAGGGACAAAAAAGAAGATGCTAAGGAATCTAAAAATAAGCCTGGCTTACTCAGCAATTTGCCAAGGCTGGGCAGGTTATGTTCATCTTTAGCTCTGCATAAGCAAATAAAGCAATCCAAAGTTGTTAAGCAAAGGCATATTTGCCATGAATTTTATGTATTATTCATGCACAGCTTCTGACACTGCCTTGGTCAATTTTGAATTCATTTCCTTAGCAACCACAGCTAAATGAAGCAACATGACAGAGCCATGAGGCAGGGAGCGTTTTTGAGAGCATCTTAACCCATCATCTCAGACTTTGAAGTTGCTTTTTATTTCAGTCGTTATGCCTAGACCAGCCTCTCAAAAATTGGCTTCTAAGGCCAGTCTTCAGGTCACTAGTTCAGGTTATGGCTTGTTTAAACAGGAAAAACGAGAACATGATGGGTCACGGGGTGTGGTTGTACGAGTTGTGTACTGCACAACTCCACAGGATGTCATTTACAAAGTGATTATAGATTTGGATATTTATTCTGATAATTTCCCCCAAATTAGCAATAAGTGTCTTAAACAACAGATGGCTTTTTTTTTTTAACTTTCATAAATGTACTATATACATTAGCCAACTGACTGAGTGGGCCACTCTGAAGCTAGAGGGCAGGAAACAGATAACGAAATCAATATCCTTAATCTAGGGCTAATTCGGCACTGGGATACAAGAATATTCTGGATATGCAAGCAGTCTTTTTTACAACAGCTTCTAAAAAAAATCTGCCTCATGATTTACTAAAATGGACTAGCTTTGCCTGGGTTTAGAGATTTTCATTGGTTCTAATCAGGTTTCAACACTGACACAGTGGTTCTCAAGCCCAGCTCTACAGTCATCTGGCAGTTTTTTTTTTCTTGTTTGCTTTTGTTTTTGTTTTTTATACCTGATTTAAAAACAAAACCACTTGAATTCATAAACATGGAGAACAGATTGGTGGTTGCCAGAGGCAGGGGAATGGACAAAATGGGTTTAAGTGGTCAAAAGGTACAAGCTACCTATGAAATAAATAAGTCATGGGGATGTAATATACAGCATGGTGACTATAGTAAATAATACTGTATTGCGCATTTGAAAGTTGCTAGGAGAATAGGTTTTAAAAGATCTCAACACAAGAAAAAAATTGTGGCTACCTGTATGTGGGGATGGATGTTAATTAGACTTATGTGGTGATCATTTCACAGTGTGTATACAAATATTGAACCATTAGGCTGTATACGTGAAACTAATATAAAGTTATGTGTCAATTATATCTCCATTTTTAAAAGACCTGATTCTGAACCCTACCTCAGACCAATAAATCAGAATCTGTAGGTGGAGCCTGGGCACTGGTATTTTATAAAAGTTATCTAATATGCAGCATAGTGGATAACTACTCCTCCAGCAGATGGAAAGAATGGAAAGAATGGAAAGAAGAGGAATGTAATATCCCAAGTCTGGGTTAAATTATTAAAATGGAAGAAGGCTTCTTAAATATATTTGCACAGGCCTTTTAGTCATTAGGACCAAAGAGAAGCAGAAAATAAAAAGAAAAAAAAAAAACGTTTAAATAAGGAATATAATCTGGTATTTATGTTGTAGAGTGGGTCTTCATCACTTAACTTAAAAGTTTATAATTGCACTGCAAATGTAAGGAAATAACATCAAATTTTATTTATAACCTATTCTGGAATGCTCAAATTGAACTTGAAAGTGCTAGACAAAGGAAGGGAAGAAATGAATGAGAAGGGAAAGGGAAGTCCAGTCCACTTAAGAATGAAAACGAGTTTTCAACTAAGTCCTGCCGGTAGCACAGCCAAAGCTCAGGAAAAAGGGGCTTACTGTGATTGGAAACATAAGTGGCATAACAACAAGGGAAGCCAAGATTATTTTCCCAAACTCTGACATGTTTATTTAGAAGCTCTCATAATTACTGCTAAATAATCCAAGTGCACCTAGCCTAACTTGTTTCAGATGAAAATGGCTGAGTCATGCTACCCAGTTCAAGGTTGCTCTCTAAGACATGCTCTCTAAGACACCTCACATTCAAGTCTGGGAGAGCCAGTTTCCTTGACACTTCTCTGGAGTTAAATCTGCCCAGCTGATCCTTTCTGTGTTATCTCAAACACGATCAGTCAACATTTTGCTCTCTTCTTTTGCCACCTCAAATTAGTGAAAACTGTTCAAAAGTCCCAGAAAAACAGATATATTCTTATTGGGTCTTAGTAAAACAGCCAATCTCATAAATGTATTTTTAAATGCATGTTTGGAGCCTAAAAATACACATTCGCTTTAAATTAATCTATGGCTGTGTCTAGGAGATAGATGTTTAAAAACATTTAGAGAAGAAAACATACGTTCTCTCTCCTCCATTTCTTTTTATTCAAATCCTTTATTGTTTTCAAAAGCCAGTTCACCTTTCATATCTTCCATTAACTTTTCTCAGCACAAAGTAACCTCTTCCAACTGAGTATACTGATTGTCTGACCCTGTCATTTGGCATGTGTCATATATTGTTTATTATACCTCTCACAGTCATTTAGGTTATCATACGGAAGTATCTTTTCTACCTGTTATATTGTTCAAATACGCCCAAGCACTTAGCAGGAAAAAAATATATATATATATATATGTTGTAGCATTCACCAAATGTTAAATGAATTCATTATGAAACATTCCAAATTCGTGAACCAGTTTTTGCCCATATCTACCTATGCTGTTGTACCTTTTTTCACAAAGGAGAAGATAGACACAAGATGTCAAGATGTCAAGATGTAAGATAAGATGCCCTGGTTTTCTCACAACTATAGGACTCAAATGGCATGAATCCCTGAATTCTTTTAAAGTGTCTTGTACCAGAAAAAAGGGGGGCGGGTCTTCAATGCTTCCCCAACATAGGGCATGTGTCTTTAAAGAAGATTTGTTTTTTAAAGGTGAGGAAGAATGCTGCCAATTAAATGACGGCATGCCATTGACTATAAAACACATCGTGATTTCAAAAACGTTGAAGTGTGAAAACAAGTGTGCCTTAAAAGCAATGATACAGGTATGGTAAGTGAATATGATCTTTTAAATGCAGGTAATATGTAATAAAAGTTAGATAGCTTTACTGAAATATTAAAATATTATTACAAATCCAAGCAAAATTTGCCTTAAAAAGAGGCATATCTTAGAGCTGCCTCTGAAACACTGAGCAGCAGACCCTTGACCAATCTGGGCGCTGGCGATGGCCAACAACATACCAAGTACTTATGTTCCCAGAAGGTGAACTGTCCAAAAGGAACCAACACTATGGTGTCCTGATCTTTGCTTCAAGAATGCATGAGAGAGGCAAAATGCAGCCCTGAAAGAATACAATAACATGAGTTTTGTGTTTGTAAAAACTGAGGTTGTCGTGATGCTGCGCAGGGTCCTTCCGCAGCATATTTACAAATTGATCCACACTCATTTGTTGGTGGCCAGAATCAGCCTACACATGATCATATACTACAGAGCTGTTCCAATGTCCTTCCCACACGTTTTGTATTATGTTTAGTTGTGTACCTGTCAGTGGATGCTGGGTCTCTGTTTCCCCGGGATGCTTGCTCAGTGCCTTCCACATGACGAGTAAGCCCTCACGGAATTGTGAATAACAGATGAACAAAGAATTTACCCAAGGAAAAGCAGAATTATCCCTTAGTTCTGGGGTCAGCAGTTACCCAATGAATCAATTAAAGAACAACATGTGAGACTCTTGCTTTGCAGAACATTAACCAAAAGAAGGATGAATGGTGGTGTTCTTCGGAGAAAGCCCAGGAAGAGTGTCTTCCCCCATTCACTATCTCTGTCTGATTATAAATGGAAAGCAATCCTAGGTAGTCTTTATTAATAGCAATTGGTGTCGACGTCAACAGTAAATTCAGTAATCTCCCCTTTTATCCTTTCTTTCCCAAGATATCTCAGCTTTCTTTAACTGTGAAGTAGACTCTAAAAGATACTTTTCAATTTACCGGGTAGGAATGTTTCCTTTGTTTAACCCAAACAGATGTTTAACCTGCTGACGTTCCTGCAGGTAATGTACAACATATTTCATCAGAACCCAGCAGCTACAGGGATCCCTTCACATTGGCAGTATTGAATTGGAAGTATAGTAAGCCATAAGCCTGGAATCCTTCTAAATCCAGATCAGAGAACAAACTAATTTTTCTCTTACCCTGGAATGCTCTTCTTCATCAAGATCTGCACCTGAGAATGGGGAGGAACACCCCATAGGCAGCAAAGATTCACACAACTGCTACAGATGTGTCCCTTCTGGCAGTGCTACGAAGGCTGCCGCCATGTCCCCTTCCCGCTCCGCAATCAGGCAAGTGCCATCTGGGCTGGCTGTCCTGAGAATATACGAGGGAAAAGAAGATGACATCATGCAGACTTGCATCATGGCTCCTGCATGGAAAAGAGGCCATAATTTGCCCTTGTTATCAATTAAAGAACCAACAAGCACTACAGTCCTTGTGCCCCGTGCCTGTGCCAGCACTGACCGATGCTGGTCTCTGTGGGGGAATACTGCGGAACATTTAGACCAAATATAAGCTCCAACAGTAACAGGAAAATAACAAGGAGGTTATGTATCCAAATTTAAATCACCCATACTGGCTCACAAAAATGAAGCAGCAGGTTTTTATATGTGAACAGTATCTTATGAAATGAGCAAGAACAACCATTATATGAACTGTTTAAATGCCCCTAAGTTGTTTGAGAAGCAGAGCAATATGTTATTCGTGTTTGTATCCCCATAGCCTAACATGGTGCTCCATACGTAATGGGTATACAATACTGCTTGCTGAAGGAATGAATAAATATCTTACATGAAGTTGGATGCCACCTAAGCAGAAGAGTTCTTAAAACTCGACTACCAGTAATTGCCTCCTTCTAAGAAAAAATAACACTAAAATTCTGTGGTTTGGGCCATTTCATATTACTGTCTTGGCCACAACTAATTGCTCCAGGACTTTGTGCCAAGGCCAGAGGATCACACATAAAGACCACACTGCCCTGGGGCACTCGGCAGTCAGATCAATAGGAGTGCCGCACGTTGGATCGTGGCCACTGGGTCCTCTCTCTTGGGAAGTACAGATACAAGTAAAGTAACTCAGAGAAGATCACAAGCCCTGCTCTTAACTCGACATGGTGATGTACTTCGAGAAGAGCAGGGTCCAGAGGGACTGACTGCTGTGTACTTATAAGGAATCCTATTACTCCAGGCAACTTTTCCCTAACTATGTCCTGAGAGAGTTCTGAGAGATGACAATAGCCACTGCTTGATAAGCGTCTGGGAAACACTGCCATGTCCTTTCTTCATTAGTCATAATGTCCACTTGCACATTTAAGTCTCTTAGAAATTTTATTCCAAAAAAAAAAGTTTAATCCTATTTAGCAGAGGGTCCTGAAGTCTTTATTTTGCAGTACACTTAAGTGCAACAGTGTACTTATAGAACACCTGATTTCAGAAAAGGTGTCCTAATGTGACCTGATACATCTCTTTCCTTACAACTTAAATAAGTCTAACTGAAGTATTGCATTAATTATGGGGCTTGAAAATATTATACTCAAGAAATGAGCCTCCAACCTGCGAGAATGAAGCCACAGGCTCGAAATTAGACCAGGCCCTTTTCTATAAAGCAGTTACTCAAATTGTAACATGAGTCAAAACTATGGGTTCCAAAATTTTTTAAGACTTCATGACTTCATTCAGGAATCGTAAAAACAACTGTGATCATCATCCGTTAAAAATGCAACTTTCACAGTGTTCCACAGAAAGGGAGATAAAAGGCCTCTGGGCTGATTTATTTTCATTAGTGCCTTGCTGGTAAATACGTAAACAATTTTAAATAAGGCAAACACATATGCTGAGCATAATAAAATCCATCTGAATTGCTGCTCTACAGAGGAAAATAACTCTGAGTACCTTGTCAAATAAATAAATGATCTATGCCTTTTCTTGTCATTTTTCTTCTCTTCAGTAAGTTTAATAAATAAAATTGATAGTTTTGGGAAGGATTTTAGGTCAGCTCTTCCAATTGTAACATTCCTTCACTTAAATATCAGTTACCACAACATTCCAAACTTTGAAGCAAAAGCTGTTTCCTGCATTTATTTTGACACATATCATAAAGCAGCATCGATAAAAGTTCAGCCCATCAGCCCTGATACATGCCTGCTTTTTACTTTTCACTTTTCTTCATCTCCCTCCTTCCTCCCACCAACCCCACTCTGCCCCAGAGTATGACTCATTAAGTTCCTGATAGGAAAACAAATTTTGTTTTTTAATCATTTCATACCTGCAACATAAGCTACAAGGAAATGCATTTTAATTCATCTAAGCAGGATCATGAATAACTGAAAAGACTTAGCAATGAACAAACATGCCTAATATAGGAGAGAAGAGGTAAAAATGAACTCTCACCTGGAATTAGTTCAGAGACAAATCAATCTATTAACATTCAAATAAGGATTCCAAGCCATGTTAAAAAAAAAAAAAAGAAAAAAGAATTAAGAGTTTATAGCAACCCATTACTGGTTTGATCACATCCCAACCCACCTCATCACACACCAATCCTAAGGAATTCCTGTGACTTGCCAGAAAAAAAATACTGCCTGTCTCTCCTTTCCAGTGCTTGCATATTTCCTAGCCTCTCACATAAAATGTTAAAGACAGGTAAGATGACTTTGATAAAGCAAATACCAAAATAGATGAAATTGTATAGCATTCTTTGGAGGTCAAATATGCTGTCATAGCTCTTGATTTTATATTTCAGATATTCAAATTATTACATTTCAAATATTTGCAATACGGAAAAATGCAACTTTTTCCATTGAAAAATCTTTAATCTCCAAAGCAATTACTCATTTTCCTTCAACTTTTTTTTCAAAGAATTGAATAACAAGAATAGCCATCCTTAATCTCCAAAGCTATTACTCATTTTCTTTCAACCTTTTTTCAAAGAACTGAATTAACAATAATAGCAATAATGATGATAATCTTTAGCACTTATATGCCAGTTGCAGTGCCATGTACTTTACATATCATTATTTTTTTCCGAACTCCACCACAGGTTTAAGAAAATTGAGGCTTGCAGAGCTTAATGATTTGCCCAAGTTCACACAGCTAGTAAGGAAGATAAACCAGGATGTAAATTCTGCTTTCTTTGATCCCATTGCTTACACACCTTATAATGAATAATTTGACAAATGTAATAGGCATTACCACATACCCATAAAAAAATATAGGCATTCCAATCATGAATGTACATATGTATTGAGTTAATGTACTGAGAAATGTAATGAATTGGAGAATACACTCTAGATTACTGGAAAATCTGATAAATATTTGGATAATTTGATACCAAAACTCCTTCTTTCTATATTATTTAAATTATCTAAAAATAAAACAAAACAAAAACCCTATGCCTGACAAATGCACTATACACTTGAAGCTGAAGTAGAATAATATTGAATGTCAACTATAACTAAATATATAGGTATATATAGTCATGGGATGTGGAGTACAACATAGGGAAGATAGTCCGTGGAAGTATAATAGCTATAAGATGTCGGACGGGTAGTAGCTTAGGGGGTGGGTTATTACTTTATGAGGGGTTTAAATGTCTAACTATTATGTTGCTTTGTACGACTGAAATTAATGAAAACAAACAAACAAACAAAAAATCCCTATGAGGCTTCAATATTCTAATATCCCATTGATGATATTAGGGTGTCCGTTTTACTTTCCCTGTATAGGCATAGCCCTAATGACAAAGGGACAAAAACAGATGTACAGTCAAGGCTCTGGTCAATGAAATATATTTATAGTCCTACAAATTTCACTTTTAGGACAAAAATCTACTCAAATATAGGAATCAGATAAGTGCTTAACACATTTGATTTCGGTAAGCTGAATTCAAAGCCAAGGCCACATAAGCAAAGTAGTTGCCTAACTAGACAGGATAGCCCCCAAAGTGGTGAAATCCAAGGAATGCAGAAGACTCTCCTGCTTGAAATATTTTCTGCCCTTGCCTGAATGTCTTCGTTACACTCTGTCACACTGAATCTCCCTTAAATGCTAATTTCGGAAATTCAAATAACACTATAAACTGTTCACTCTTTAGTACCAATTAGCTTAATTTGATTACTTTGCTTTCCAACAGATGTGGGAATTTCTAGCTATTCTCAACACTGGCTACACATGAGAATCACCTAGGTATATTTTAACAAAACACCAATGCCTGGATCTCACTCCCAGAGATTCTGTGGTTCTGGGTAACCCAGGGCCCACGCAGCAGCACATTTTACATGCTCCCCAGGTCGCCCTGGTATGTTCCAGGCTTTGGTCTAGACACTCTGCCTCCTGGAAAGAGAAATAACTGTTACTGACCATGTCCATATTTTCTGTGTTTTTAGTCCTGCATAGATGAAATTCTTTCGCAGCAGGTTATGTTAAGAGAGATAGTAACCACCGCAAAAATCTACTTTGAAATGAGAAATGAAAGTTGTGAGGAAAGAAGGTTAAAGAAAAAAAAAATTCTCTATTTTGGGTTATTTAAAAAGAAAAATACAGGAGACACGATTTCATTTTCTTAAATAACCCTTTAAATATGATTTACTGCATTGAAATACAGACTTCCTAATAACCTGTATGTCTTTATCAAGTCCATAACAGATGCCATGTGACAGGAATGAAACCTGAACTATCAGACGCCAGTCATTCTGAGACCACTAACATTCTGACTACAAAATAGATTCAACAACCAACAAATTCAATTGCCGTATCTTTTCATGTCATTTTATCAATAGTTCAGATCTGCAATGCACGAATCAACCAAAATAAAATACCTATATTTCAGGGCTCTAAGTCGGAACATTATTATGACTAAAAGTTGTTAAAAACAGACATCAAAGTTCACCTAAGGTTCTCATAATAAAATTTCACATATAAATAACTCAATAGATTAAAATGTGAAACTTACCAAGAATTAACATCTAATTCTCTCTATGCTAATTAACTTTCTGTGCAACCCAGATAGGTTGCTTAACCTCTGTAAGCCTCAATGTCTTCAGTTTTAAAATGGGACTATTAATACCTACCAGATCTCCCTTGAGATTTTCTTGAGGGATTTTGTTATAATGATTGTGCATTTGAAGAACTCCAAAATACAATACAAAGGTAAGTTATCAGTGGTCACTTAATCATATGTTTTATGGGGAGAAACAGTTTCACATAGATTTTTGCATCCTCAGAACTTAGCTCAATGCCAAGCGTGTAGCAGGTACTAAGTAAATGAGTAATATTCATTAAATAGATGAATAATGAATCTATGAATGATTGATAGTAATTGGAAGTCACAGAGAGCACAAGCTAATCGTTATAAGGTAAAAGCAAAACGCATTCTTGAGCTTTTCCCCCTCTTCATGACAAAGTTACCATTGCCTTTATGAAATCAGTAACCATATTTCTGAACGTATTTTTCTCACTTTTTCCTATGGGCTGATGGAAAAACTGCATGGCCATCAGATAAAACTCCTGTCAGAGTCAAGTAAAAGTACGGGGAGATGAGACAACGTGCATTCATCCACATATTCCTGGATTGTAGTCTTATATTCCATTCCTATCTATTTCAGAAAGATGGGTGTTTGGGAAATCGATAGATAAGAGTTTAAAGGATTTCAACTGTAACATGAAAATAAAGGAGAAAACAACAAGAGAAAAGTTATAGTCTTTAATTTGGCCTAATAAGATGTTAAATGTTAACATTCTTGGTGCTAAGACCATTGCTTACCTAAAGAGCCCAGATAATTAAACAATTGAGGCTCTTCTCCAGGTTTGGGGGGATAAAGTCAGTTACTAACCACATTATCTGCATTCATTAGGCTTAGGCAGCAAGACACTTGATTTTTACAATTGCTATCTGGCTATGAACCATAGCTGAGCAAACTAGGCCTGGGTTTCTCTGTAGAGAGAGTGTATGTATTGACTGATACCTATGATGACCAGTTAATCTTCTTATCTCAGTTTTTTTTCACTTTCAGAGCCCAGCTGTAAGTTTCCAGAAGCATGCATTTTCTTTGGTTTTACTTATAGTTTTTAACGTTGCTTTTCACCCACCTGTCCTAGTGAAATCTGGAATCCTTTGGACAGAAAAAGTTCAAAACAAAGTGGTTAGATGCATTTTCTAGGTGCCATCCATCCCAGCAAGACTCTGTTTTCTGGAGTAATTTCTTAAAATATCATTGGCACTAATATATATACCATAAAAAACTTCATTAACTGATTCACACCTTCCTAAAATGACTTTACAACAATACCACTTACTCCTAGCCATGTTAGTAAGTCATGCCCTTCTGAAGAAATAACCCATGCAAAGGCTGGTTTATGGACCTCCTACATTTGGACATTGGTTACAGTACAGAGCAGAAAACAGTTCAGCTAAGAGAAGGCTTTCAATTTTCAACATGTAGGAAGCAGGTAGACTTAGTAAACATTAAGATAATTGGCTCTGAGTTCAAGCAAATAAGATGACCAAAAAAGTAAGGACTGCTCTGTATATTTTCTCTGATATTTAAGTAATCAGTACCATTTTTCTAGAAGTCACATTTCCAGATACAGATATAGTCCCATTGTACTCTTCAGTGTCATACCACATATAGACTGTTGTTGAAGGTGTGTGTGTGTGTATGTGTGTGTGTGTGTGTGTGTGTGTGTGTGTATCTCAAGGGGTATTATAAAAGGACATCCTGATGCAGACTACCTCATATCTAGTCTGCCTTTTCTTCATTACTGAAATAACCCTGCTTTTATTCAGGAAACAATGAAACCTTGTGTAAAAACTACATTTCCTTCCTCTCTTAAATTGGAGTTACACATGTGACACAATTCTGGCTAATAAGTAGAAGTCATTATTAATGTGCACAAAAGAGCTCCTAAAAGGGGAGGCAGACTCGGGAGCTGTGCACCCTATTGCTAGTAGCCCTTCCCATTTTTCCTCACTGGAATGGAAAGTCAGTGGCTGTAGCCACAATGGTCACCTCCAGAGTCTGAGGGAAAGAATCACACCTTCAGGATGGCAGAGAAGAAACCTAGACGGTCCCGGGTCCCTGGTGTTTGCTGTCACCATGTTGGCTCTGAGCTGTCCACTGCAGGATTTCTTTCAGGTGAAAGAAAAATAAAGCCTTTCTGTTTTAAGCCTCTAGTGTGGTGGTCCCTGGTACTTGTAGCTAAATACAATTTCTAACTGAAATAAGTTCAGTTCTAAAATTTATCAATCATAACATAAGAGCATTTGAAATCATGTCATTTGAGAAAGATTGAAGGAACTGGGGATTTATGTCTGGGAAAAGACGAGAATGGAGAAGATAGAAAACAGGTATATTCGAGTATGTGAGCCACTGATATATGGAAAGCCACAGAAGCCAAAGCAGGAAGAATGGGTGGAAAGTAAGAGAAGCAGATTTCAACGCAACCTAAGAGATCTTACTAATAATCAGAACTGGCTTCTCATGGATAGATCACCATCACTGGAACAGTTCAAGTATCAGGATGACCGTCTGCTCCATGGAAATATGGTAAAGGAGATGTAAACACTGAATAAGCGAAGGGTGATATTTAAGTTTCCACATCCAACCCCGAGAGTCTACAACTCTGAATTCCTAATGCCTAATACCCAATTCTCTTTAATGCAACAAAAACTTGTGCAGAGTCTGTTAAGTGGATTTCTGTTGCTTTGCCTTATTTATTGTGTTTAATCCACCAAACTTTTACGTCACTTGTAGGCCTATTTCAAAGATGACTGACTTTGCAGTTAATTTTGGAAATGTCTTCAGTTTGTCAGAATTTGTACAGAAATTAATGTACAGCTAGGACAATCCAAGATTCAAGACATTTGTTGCCTCTTTACCCCATGCAGGACACTGAGCCACATGCTTTAAATTGATTATCTATGATTTTGTAACAATCCTATGAGAAAAGTAGTATTATTTCCTTCTTTAAAAGAGAAAAATAAGGTAGAGAATTTAAATAATTTTTCAAGATCATATAATATAACTAAGGGTGATGCCAGAGTGGAACTCAGCAATCATACTCAGTAATCTCTTGATGAGCAAACAATACTCTCCATGCTTATTCTATATCTGGCTCCAAAAAGACATATCCACCTACAGATCATAATAAAATTTCAAATGAATTACAAGGGCTATAAAATCAAGCTATAAATTATGAAGGCAAATGTCCTGTGTAATTTGAATATTTCTTTAATAATATTTTCTTCTTTTACATTCAATGTCATTTCATTCTTGCCTCTAAACATTACCCTGTGAAAAATAAATCTGAACTAATACACATTAAAATGGCACATGGCAGCTATGTGACAAAGGTAAATATGTAGTCTCTGGATAAATTGGTGAGGGGTTATGAGGTCAACTTTGTCCACAAACAGCTACAATTACCTTTACAAGACACAGAAGCCCCAACAAGAATCCAAATCTTCTTCCACCAATAAATGAGTGGAAGCCCACAGATTAGAAAATCTTAAAAGTATAGATGGGCAATAATTTTTCACAACAAATCTGACAACAAAATTTAAAAGCCATGTATTTACTCAATACTTGAAAAACAAAATACCTTTTTTGTGAAGATTCCAAACTTTTCTCTTACAAACATTGATAACACAAGGACATGAATGTGTAAAAATTGGCACATTATAATTATTTCATTGTAAATCATTATTAGGATTTAAAATTTGTTTTCATAAAACTAAATAATTGCTTAATTATTTAAAAGATAATAGTCACTAACATTACAACTAAACAAATTAAATATTAGTTTAATTATTAAGCATCTTTTTATTCTAACCCATTTCTATCTGGTTTTATTTTAAGTCTTCTTAAACCTTTATCCCATTTTCACTTCTTCTGATATATTCTTTTTCTGGCTTGTAAGCTGATCAGTAACGATAAAATGCATTCAGGTTCAAAACTTTGAAATCATTGACTTTAAACATGTCCACACATATGGCACAAGTTTTATCTCCATTTGGCTCAAAAGCCTGGCAATTCCACCCACCCTTCTCACCACAGATACCATCCCATTCATTTTAGCCTCAACCCTGCTGACTGCAGTTACTAAAAGCCTGATGGGTCATTGAAAAAGTTTTCCCTTTCTTCACACTAAGCAAGTGATCAAGTAGTTAAATGAAATGTACTTTCAGAACATATCTAAAAGGGATAAGTAGCAAAAGACAGACAAACAGAGAAAGAGAGAGAGAAAGAATAGTAAGACTTGTAGAGAGAAATAAAATAAAGGAGAAACCAAGAATGGTTGGTGATAGCTCTCATTTAGGTGGATTTATAGTGTTCGTGACAAAGAGCAAAAAGCCAGGAGGAAGCCTTCTCACTAACATCAAGGGTACGCACATTGATAACTTGCTTTGGTAAGTATATCCCCTACAAGTGGTGGCCCCGCTTGTTGCCACCAATGGGTTATTGTGGGCTGAGTCTGTAAGGCAGCAATGTCCTTCCTTTTGTACCCAAGTAGTGTGTCTCTACACACAGCTGCTCGGTGGCACCAAACGCCTAGTCTAGGAATGCAGCCAGGGTGATTGTGCATTAGTTCTTTGCTTCCAAAAGATAACCCTGCAGGTGCTTTCCTTTACTCTGATTATCAGCCCATAAAAAGTGGCTGCACTTTCCTAAGCTACAAGCAGCCAAGAGTCTGTGTGGCTATGACAGCTACCGAGTGATTTTCTAGGGGCAAAATATAAGAACAAAGGAGAGAAGTCAAGTCCCCTTCCTGCCGCAGCCCAAGACCCAGCATTGCTGATATCCTGAGAGGGAAGAACTATCAATGTTCTGAGTGTGTTTGCTCTGGGTTCCACTGGGAATTCCATCCTTTCTCTCTACTTGGAGCATGTTAAACATGAATATGCTGACACACGTGGACAAATGCTCACTCCAAGTGTTACCGATAAGATCTCTCCAGTTATTCAGAACCAACCACCCCAACAACTCAGAGTCCTCTGAAACAGCCATACACCAGCAAACGAAGTAAACAAATAAACAAAACCGCTGGGCAGCCAAAATACACATCATGACATTTTTCTCCCAAACCTGGGGGAGTTACTCCCAGGAGATTGCCAGACCGTTGCCCAGAATTCAACTCACTTTAATTAAGATGTAGCTCTAAGCAGTTTGGCTATTTGGTACTGCAGTCACAAAGATTAGAAACAGAAGAAAGAAGGGATGTGTACTGCCCAGACAAATATACTGACCACGGTACAGAAACAGCTGGCCTTCAAAAAAGGCAGAGTTAATGGCACCACACAGGCAAACTGAAACCAGTAACAACACAAAATTTGAAATGCAGGAGAAAATGGTGTATCTTCTTCAACAACTTCCTTAATGTATTGCATAGCACAGTAAAATAAACCATATTATAATGACAATTCTGAATCACCAAGAAAAATATAAATGTTCAATGCTTTATGAAAGCAGAGGAATTTTAATACTTTTTAAGTTTTGGCACTTCAACAGGTCAAGTTCCATTGTTTTTGGAGCCTCTGCAAATTACTGAGATTATCATATATCAATATTAGCTTTAAGGTACACGGTCATTTTTCTAGCTGCCTGACACTTGGCCAGGGCAAAGGCATGACAGAAAATGGGCAAGTGGATAAAAATGTCAAATTCAGATTACTGCACGGTAAAGCTGGCAATTTGGGAGGAGCAGATGGAGTCTTTAAAAAAACTGGGTGTACTGAGAAGCGTGCCCCAAACACAGCTTCACTCCTTCAGAATACATCAGTGCCTATTCTAGCGCTATGCGGAACATCAATCCTGCTGAAGTGAGGAAGGAGGGTGGTTCCTTTTACACAAATGACTTAGCATAGAGCTCGGAATCCTAGCTGATCTTCAGATTACTTGTTAAGTAGGCAGATTTTCAGAATCCACTCTTGAATATGCTAATTTGGACCCTGGAGCCTGCATCTTTTAAACCTCAGCCAGGTTTGGAATCACTGACCTGGGATGCTGTGGTTTGGGGAGGTACTCTGAGTGCCTGGACTTCCCAGTTCAGCCATATCCACCTGGAGCAGGGGTGTCCAAACTTTTGTCAACGTTTTTTACCAAGGGCCATATGAGATAAAATACACAAACAGCCAGGCCACTCACTCGAGGTGAAGCACGTATTGCCTCACCTGGTTTATTTAAGTAAACTAAATGTATTTATGGAATTTGCTGCGGGCCAATTAAAAATGGATTGCGGGCCTCAGTTAGCCCGCGGGCCGCAGTTTGGACACCCCTGACCTGGAGGGATCTTTAATCCAAAGAACAGCAGGTGAGTCTGGGAAACGCTAACATGCAGCCCGTGGCTCCCACCGTGAACACACAGAGCTCACATTCTTTCATGGGAGCTCAGTACGACTCCTAGCTAGCACCCTAAGGTGTTTAAAGAGATTAAGACAGAAAATAGCCAGAACTTGGTTTTCGATTATGAAGCAATTGATCTCCACCCACCACCAACAAAAAGTGTTTGAAAAGAAATAAAAAGAAGACTGGATGTTTTACTGTATAAGGACAAGTTATGAGAAAAACGAAGTTTGGTTTTGTGTTTTTTTAAGTCTTTTCAGGAAGCTGACACTGGTGGTCAGACTAGTCCAACACTAACCACATTCTAACCTTCTGCCACTCTGTTTAATAGTAATAAAAGCTCACACATAGGTATTGCTTAGCCTGCCTTGTTCTGAATCATTGATTCAGGCATTCATACTTTCTATCTGGCTTCATTCTTTCCATCAGTTTAACTTTTCACAGAAAGATTACAGTTCCCTCAACTATATAGATTTTTCAAATACAATCTCATGTAGGCCAAGCCTTAAAAATAAAATGAATCATTAGTAATATATTTGAATATGCAAAACTTTCCAGCATGGGTAGAACCAAAGCCTAGCTATGCTTCTTTGGCATTTTAGCTGTCAGAGTGTCTACTCATTACCTTTATGGGTTTTTTCCATTACATGGAAAGCAAACATTGATATCTCTGAGCACACAGAAATTTTCTTCTGCATGAACTAAGTAAACTCTACTGTCAACAGGGCAACTTGTTTAACTGCTTCCCTTCTATTGCTAAACAGGGATAGTATAGTGTGAGATTGAGGGGAGAGAAGAGATTAAAAGTTAGTTTTCTGCACCTTCCTGCAAGATCCCCATTATGAGTGCTAGAAAAGGTAAACATAAAATAGTTACCAGATTTGGCTATAGATGCTGTAAAAGTTACTGCACAATCATTAGATTCTAGCTCCTTAGAGACTAGGATTGTGGCTATTCATCTCCAGCAGTATTGGTATATTTGGAACTCTATCCAGTTTCTAGAAGTTTCCATTTCTCTTTATCAAGTGACACCCTTTACATTCTTACTACATACAATGTCCTAAAATTAAGTGAACTAAAATTCTCTAGAGTTTGGAAAGTTTCCTAAACACACCACAGTATGAAGATATGTTAGATGGGTACGATAGATTGAGATTAGGAGAACAAGGAGAAATAAAATTTTCTTGGAGTCAATTGAAATAAATTGTGACTTGATAATCTGAACAAAAGTGAGAAATAGTTACTTTCCTTGCCCTTGACTAGTAGATATATTTTAATCTAAAAAAAAACCTACAAAGTTCTTCCCTCTACATGCCATCCCCATTTCTTAAAGCATATCCCCCTCCCAAAGCTATATTTACATCACTCAATAAATATTTAATAAAAGTATGAATAAATACCATTTAAAAATTTCAACTTAACATCCAAACATCGAAACAGGAAGAATTTCACAATTTAAGGACTAAACTGTGTCATTGTAGAGAGGTACAGGCTTTGTAGAGAACTGGGCTAGAATTTTTGTTAGCCCCTAACTAATGGGCAAGCTTCAACCTTTTAACTTTTCCATCAATAAAATGGTCTACTATTCTACTACTATTCTACAAATAGTCTACTATTTGCAGACTTGCTGTAAAGATTAGAAATTGTATCTGTAAATCTCTAAGCATAGTGGCTGGCAAATATTATTTTTATGGTGATGATGATGATTTTTCTTTAAGAATTAATACTACTGTGAGCACAGTTGTTTATTTCCACCACTTTGAATGTTCCAACATTTTCTGTGTCAGATAATCATTCTGTGGTTTTATTATTTTCCTGGACAATACAGCACCACATTCAGAAGGAATAAAATAGCACACTCCAAAGTAAATATAAATAATTCTTAAAATTTTAGAATGTCATTTAATTCCAGTGTTTGGAGCTTTACTGACAACTTCTTTTCATCCATCAAGATTCTTGAATTTCAAGGAAGAAAAAGGTGAGTCGAAACAAATTTATTGGAAGGATACAGGGTAGCTCATAGAACTGGTGGAAATGCTTTATTGCCAGGTTTTGCAAGACAGAACTAGGTCACTCTGGAGATTGAGGTAAAGGAACTAAGGGAGTGTGTGTTGGGGCAGTGTGGGCAGAATGTTCCAACTCTAACCACTTTCTAACTTTCTGTCATTCTGCTTAATAATAAAAGTTCACATTTATATACTGCTTCCCTG
The DNA here is from genome assembly GCF_964194185.1 of Rhinolophus hipposideros. Classification (NCBI taxonomy): domain Eukaryota; kingdom Metazoa; phylum Chordata; class Mammalia; order Chiroptera; family Rhinolophidae; genus Rhinolophus; species Rhinolophus hipposideros. The sequence continues at coordinate 36,573,287 of NC_138053.1, forward strand.
TGCCAGTAATGGTTGTAAGTACTTGGCATATATTGACTCACTAATCCTCACAGCAGTTTCGTGAGGCAGGTAATTCTGAGCAAACAGTCTCATCAGTAGCTTGAGTCATATTCTCTTGCATTTGATAGCCCATGCAAGACAAGATGGAATAGGGAAGTCAGGATAATTTTTGCAAAAGAAGGGTTAAATGAGGCTGAGCAGACAAAATCCACAGATATTCACTACAATTGATAAAACCCACATGCCTAGCTCTGAAGGATCCTTGTCTCTATTTCTAGTTGGCAAAATATTTTCTATTAGTGATGCATACTGACTAGCATTTAGAAAGTTCAAAAATAAAATGTCCTCTAGAAACTGAAGTTATATTTTATCTTTTGTTTTATATGTGTGTGGATATGAAAAGAGTAATACTTAAAATGAGTATGTGATTGCACACTGATTCCAGTTATCAATAATTGAAAAATCGTATGTATTTAACAACAACAAAAAAAAAAAACGTAAAAGAAAATATAAATTCAATCAAATGTAACTTTCCTGACTCCATTAATTCTAGAAATCATAGAAGATGAAATTCTCCATTAGTTCAGGATTAGTGAGATAAACATTTTTCCAATCTCTTGTAAGCCCCTGGTAAAACAATTCCTTCATTGATTTATTCGGATAAGACTTCCATTGCCAGTGAGAAAAAACATTTCATTATTCTGAGTACTTCCATTTTCAAAAAAAAATTCTGATGTAAAAACAGTTGCCGCCAATTAATTAGCTTATTATAATGTGAGGTTCCTGCAGGCAGGATGGAACCATATTTTGTTCATCCTTATATCTATTGCAGTCAAATTTTATTTTACAAATGAAGGAATAAATATGTGAACTTATTTCAAGAGTAGTCTCAACTTTTTTCAATCAGAACCTGATTGTCATTATTGATTGCCATTCAAAGTACCTAGAAACGTGAAGAAACCTCAAAGTTTTCAACATATGTAAGAATAATACAAAAGTCATATAAAGACAATTAGTACCCTTTAAGTTCAAGATTATATGCATTATATATATAATATAATGTGATGGCTCGGTGTGAGGTCGGAGGGATAATGGATGGGGGGAGGGGGGTTCACAGTGTGAGGGATATAAATGATGAACGTCTAAGTATTACCTTGTCTTGTACACCTGAAACTAATAAAAAAATAAAAATAAAAAAAATAAATCAATGAATAAAAAAAAAAGATTATATGCATTCTTCATTCAGTCATTAGCTATTCTTTGAATATCTGTTATGTTCGAGTCAGTAGGCTAATGTTAAAAGAACGAGAGATATGAGAATCAAAGCACAGGTGCCTCACACCCCAGATTTCCAGTGAAAGGTTCAAAGGATTACAAAAAACAGGAGAAAGTCACTTTCAAATTAGAAACCAGAGAGATATCGCCCACAAAGCAGAAAATTATAGGAGTTTCAGGTATAAATAAAGTAGATCAGATAAAAAGCAAATAAGACCAGTCACCAAAGAATAACTCTCAGATTCTCCAGTGCATAGTCATTTATTTGAAGGGACAAGATCTGATGGCTGTAGGTTCAAAGAGAGTAGTGTGAACCCACACTTGGGGTTCAGTTTGCTGAGGCATCATTGGCCTTTGAAAGGAGTGTTTCTTGAAGCCCCTGAATTATGACAGAGATCATAACAAATAGTAAGATTGCAGCTGGGAAGGAAGCTGGGCAGAGCTGCAGCTTACATAAAGCATGAGGTAAACTGGCTAAGAAACAGGCAGTAAAGAAAGCTGGACCCAGAAATCTGACACCTGCATAGTACTTTTACCAAATATCAAAAAAAAAAAACCACACTGTACAGCGAACATTGCTCTTCTGGACTACATAGGTGCCCACCCCCCTTCTTCTTCCTTGAAGGCTGTGGGAGATGAATCTGTGAGCCTACGATATAACTGATGTCAAGCTATCGTCAAGTTTAAGAGCGTAAAGCTGGAATCTAACCTACCGGTTTGTGGGCAAGAACCAAACGTGGGTAGTCCACCGCTCACACAAGAATGAGAAGCAGGGAGAAAAAACTAGTGAGATAAGGTTATAATAATATTCCAAGGCATGATAAATTGAAGACAACATTCAAGATTTTAAAAAAGCAAAATTTCACAGTTACCTATTATATAGGAAATAGAAGTAAATATTAGAAAACATGTACTTTGTGTCCCCAATTAAATTAAGAAAACATGAACTAAAAAATGTGAATGAGGTTAGATTACAAATTAGATGAAAGTTTACTTGGGTAAAGACAAGAAAAAGAAAAGGGGGAGGTAAGCAGACCAAAAGATGCACTATCATAACTTTAATCCAGAGTGGAAACAATTAGAATAGAATCAACCCTACAGAAAATAAAATTAGTGATGTGAAGGACAAACTTTAAAGGTTCTTTCAGAATGCAGGTAAAAAGAGTAAAGACTTAAAAGATGAGAGAAAGAATGCTATGAATGAATGATCAAAAACTAAAATCCAATGTTATTAATTAGTATTCAGACAATACAAGAAGAAAATGAAACAGAAGCAATAACTAAAAATATAAAAGAAAATTTTAAAATGCTAGAACAAAAAGATTCCCTAATATGGCAGATTAGTGAAAAGGGGCCAACACATATTGAAATTTTAACAGTTTAGGGATCAGAATAAATCCTACATGCATCTGGGCAGAAAAAAAGCAAAGCTAGAAAAATTAAGGTGGAAAACTAATAAAGTCCATATTGGGGGAAAGAAGTCTCAAATACCACTCTCCTTAGTAACTCTGGGATCAAAAGGAACTCAAAACTCCTGTTAAAAGACAATTTTAAAATAAATATCAATAGAAAATAAACAAAGGATAATGACAAGCAATTTATAAAACAAAACTAAATTAATAATAAAATAGCATCACTTACATAGCACTTGTTTTATGCTAAGTGCTACTTAAATGACAAGCAAATTACATATGTTCACATATATAAATCTATTTACATAGTTAACTGGTCAATAAATTTATCAAAAGTTCAATCTCATCATTAATTAAAGACATAGAAATTAAAACAACAAGATCATTAAAAACTATATTATTCTATCAGATTGGCAATGAATACAACTATTAATTACAGTTATTGGCCCCAGAACAAACATTCTCATACGTGTTGGTAGGAGTATAAATGACACTATCAATCTGGAAGGAAGTTGGACAAAACTTATCAAAGCTTAATATGCCTATATCTAATAATCCCCTCCAACAATTTTATATCTGGAAATCTATGCTAAAGAAATAATAAGGTTGCTGCACAAAGAGGTATGTACAATCATTTCCAATGCAATATTTTTATTGGTTACTGCCTTATTAAATTCTTAGCCCTTATCATATAGTAAAAACATTAACATATAAAACAGAAAACAAACTTTAATATTCATCAATAATAGATGGTTTAAATATATTATGATATATCCAAACTCTAGACAACTATGCAGCTATTGAAGATGATGATACAGATTTGAATTTTATGACAATAAAAGATGATCTAAAACGTAAAAAAGTGTAAAATTGCATACATAGTATGATGCCATTTTAAAAAATATATATTCATAGAGAGAAAAAGAGAGCAAAGGAACTAGAATAATCTAAAAGGATATGACCCCAAAGGTTAAAACTTGTTAAACCTCATAGTTAGACTATGAATGGTTATTATTTTCTTGTTTTTACTTTTTGAGTATCATTTGAAAAAATAACATTAATTTTTTTTTTAATAATGGGACATAATTTAAACTGTTTTTGGTAAGACTCATAATCTTTCATTGTTAATCAAGAAATAATTAAAATGAAAGAAGTAAGCGTATGATTTCAATAAATTAGAGGGTGAAGCAAACCTAAAAAACAAAAAGAAGCAATTGAAGGTAAAAATATATTTTAATAAATTAGAAAGTGGAAAAAGACAGAATTAAAAATAAATCCATGAACAAATTCTCTGGATAAAAACAAGCTTTAGGAAAAATTAAGAATGAATAAGGAGACAAATCAGCAACTACAGAAGAATTTTTTTTTCGGTTGCTAAAAATATGTACACATAATTTTATGAAAAATAAAGTATGAATAAAAATGATACGCTTACAGAAAAAAACATAAATTTCTAAATTTGTCAGAGATTATTTCTAGAATATGTTTCTAGGCCCCTTTGATTTGTATATAAAATTATAGACAATTTTTAAGGAATTGATGGTTTTCAAACTAGTCGTAATCACTTCCATAGACTTAGGGAAGAATGTAAAAACTTCTAGATACTGTTTTAAGATGTGATGGCTCGGTGTGAGGTCGGAGGGATAGTGGATGAGGGGAGGGGGGTTCACAGTGTGAGGGATATAAATGATGAACGTCTAAGTATTACCTTGTCTTGTACACCTGAAACTAATAATAAATAAATAAATAAATAAATAAATAAATAAATAAAGAGAGACCAAAAAAAAAAAAAAACGAATTTATCCCTCTTCCCATAGTAGACAAAATCAGCACACAGATATACCAAAAAAAAAATAAGAAAGAAAGAAAAAAACCTCACATTAAAAAAAATAAAAAGATTCATGTAAATCAAATTCTAGCCAAGAGACAAACAAAGAATACTAGCCCCAATGCAACAGTTCTAGGGTGGCTCACCCTAGATCTTCCAGATTCCTCCTTTTAAGGCTGTACTTCTCTCTCCCTACAGAATTAGTCTCTAGAGGGTCACCCCCGTCCATGGCACAGATTTGTGTGGACAAACCTCACGCAGTTTTACTTCCTGTTGAACATCAGCTAATTAGAACCACTAAAAGGAATGAGGGCTGCCATCTAACTTCACCCACCAGAAGCATCTGGGTCTCAGCTCCTTGAGAAATCTTTTCACAACTATATTTCAAACACACAAACAAAACAAGAGGCAGGCTACAGGACTCAGAGGAAGAAGATACTACTTCAGTTGGAAGGACAAAGATCAGGAAAGAGGCAGCATTTGAGTTACCTCTCCAAAGACAGGGTTTGGACCCGTTTGCATCATCACACATGGAGAGGAAGACAGCACAGTCAGAAAAGAATAAGAACCCAGGTCCAGTCCGGCAGCATCATAATAAATACATTGTCCAACTTAGGGTTGGTTGTCAGGTAAGATACAGGCCACCCAGTTACATTTGAATGTTAGATAAACGGATAATACCTAGTATAAATGTGTCCAAAACATGCAACATTTGGGAAAAACCACCACAGGGCCAGGAAAGTTCAGCAAGAATGCCTTTAACATGCCTTTTGGACATTCATAGGATATTTTGTTTTGCCTTTCCTCCATTCATTACCCCTCAACTCACTTAAAAATGTAAAGGGATACACTGGAAGTGCCCACCCACACACATTTCAGACACAGCTAACTCTGGGCTGAGAAAAGGGAAGGACTCCAGAGTCCCCGAGGGAGGCAGTCCTAGAGAGGCAAGTGTGTGTCGTGAGCATGGCTTTGGTTTCCATCAGGGCAGTGTGTGCCCCAAGCTCTCAGAACTGGCAACTGCCCACAGGTCCAGGCCAGGAGCAAATAGTCAGGCCCAAAGCACAAAATCAAGGAGCTTGGCAAAGACAGCCACTTTTCCTGGACATATCACTGAATTGTGAGTTTTAAAAAGGAAATAGAGCTGACCATTATGGTATTTGGGATTTCCACAAAACTACGTCCAAAGACAGCTGTGATAAATATTTCCCAAGAATAGGTAATTCCAAAAACAGCCACAATATAGCACAGTGGTTTAAAAAAAGAGGTCTGAAGTCAGACAGAGCTGGGTATGAATTCCAATTCCACTCCTTGTGAGTTAAGTGACTTTGGGCAGAGTGCTCCTCATTTTTGCAGTTTCCTTTCTGTAAAATGGCAATAATTGCAAGGTTATTAAATAAGCATGTATAGATATATTTATATATATAAAATGCCTACCTCATAGTACAGTAATTACTAAACTACTATAATGAGGTAATCATTATAATATTCCAATACATTTCTGATGTTATCAAAAGGCAAAGAAATTGCAAGGAGAACGAGAACCGTTGATCTTCCCAGCATTTCCTCATATGACTAGGAGAAATCAGGTATCCTGTGGTCTAGTATCAAAGTCCCCATAATCCAGGGTCAATTCCAGCATCCCCAAACACTCCAATGTCTCTGGGGTGCTAGGATCATTTCTAGGTTCTCAGGTGGTAGGATTATTCTCAGATTCCTGCTGCTAGAAAAGGAAACTAGTTACACACAGAGGGGTGGGGGAAATATGCTCCAGTCCCTCAGTGACTTGAAAATAGAAGGATTTTCAGAGGCAAGGAACTTATGAGATACCAAGACAATATTTGAGAATGAAGAAAGTAGCTCATGTGCTCTTAACCCAATGAGGTTTAAGGTCACAGTCTGGGGGAGAGAGAGGATAATTGGCCTTAATTAGCTCCAAAAAAAGCGCAGAACTCCTGGGACTTATCCAAAAGCAAGCAGAACTTCTGGTGGAGAGAGATCCCAGCTCCCAAATGTAAGTACTACTTTCAGCAGAATGCAACCAAATCTAGGACAGCTTCTGAACAATTACCATTTAACTGGCATTTACATGTTGCAAGAACTAAATTTACCCTTATCAGAACTTCTGTTTATAGAAAAGGGTTAGTTGCCACCAGAAAGTAAGCTCTGTGAAGTGATGAATTGTGTCTGCCTTTTTTTACTGCTATATGCCCAAGGAATGACAGCGTGTTTGACACATAGTTGGTGCTCAATAAGTACTCACTGAAATAAATCATTCAAAGCTACATAATGAGTTAGTGGAGGGTGCTGGGATTTGAATCCTGGTCTAACTCTAAAAACCACACTTGCCTCTATGTCATACTGCCAAGGAAGGCAGTCTTAGGTGAGAACCAATCCCAAGGCCAGCTCCTACCATGGCTGTCTCCCTACAAGCTCTCTTGGGGTCACCACGCTGAACTCGAAGAACCACTTAAAAAGGCACACTGAGAGAATTTATGACCTAAAAATTGTAGCAGATATTTCTAGTTTCCTCTCAAATGTCTATTTTTTACTTGCTAAAATAACTTTGATTTATTCAGGGGACAAATTTCCCGTTTTAAATATTCACCTCCTAGAAATATTTGGTATCTTAATTATCATAATTTCAAACTCATCAAATTGTACACTTTATATACATGCAGTTTATTGTATATAATTATACTTCAATAAAATAGTAAAATACACACACAGGCACACGCGCACATACACATAACACAGACTGCCCAGACTTCCTGTGATTTACTTCTGGCCAATAAGCTTAAGTCCAGTAGATGGGTTTTCTATCAACTCTACTGTATTACTGTTAAGTTGGAATGAACTTTTATTTCTAAGAGGTGAAACAGCCTCCTGAGAAAATGAGGACAAAAGCCTCAAGCTAAGGCTGGTGAAACAGGGAGCTGGAAGGAACCTGAGTCCTTGGTGACTTTCTGGAAAGGCAGCACCTGCTTTGGCCTGTCCACCTCCTGATTTCTTGTTCTGTGAGCAAAATGAGCAAAATAAGTCTTGATTTAGTTGACCTTGATAGTGTATGGTTTCTTCATCTGCTGCTTGCAATTGTTGAGTGACAATACTCCCAAGCAAAGCATAATGAAGATAACACAGCACCATCCCTCAAAAACCTTCAGTTACTTCTAAGTAAAATTCAAAGCCTCTTCAGTCTCATCTCCTACTACAGCCTTCCATAAACATAACCTTCCAGCTCTAGCAGGCTCTTTGCTATGTTGCAAACAAGCAATGTATTTTAAGATTAATGCTATTCTCTCAAACTGATACATCTTTCTTCTATAATTTTCCAGTTCCTGGAAGATTTAAAGAATTGATGTAGGCCACAGTTAGCCAATGGAAGACTTGAGAAAAAAAATTATGTCTCCTGAATATAAGCCAGATGTTCTTTGCCCTAAATACCCATCTCTGGAGTAGGAAAATAAAATTCTCTGGTAAGAGACATGATTTACTTGGCTTTTATTTAATGTCAAAAGCTCTCACTTTAAAAAAAAAGATTAATAAATTATCATTTATTTGGACTATGTCAGAATGGAAAAGTTCATTTACAGCAGCAGTCATGAGAAAAACTGAAATTTTAAGACTATTTTTTCCTGTTTTACAGTGGCTGATTAAACATGGAGACATAGGGTTTTTGTTTTGTGTATGTAATAGAATACATATGTAAATGTTACATTGTCTCACAGTAGAAACTGAGGCTTAGCATTGTGTTCTGACATTTTGTGTGGTGGCCCAACCCCCAAGTTATGGACCAAAATATTTCGTTTCCAGGGCTACTTGTTATGTAACTAGGAAAAAGTAAATAAACCTTCCTGTTCATCCATCTGTCAAGGAGAAAGAATATTATATTTTCCATCTGTCCAGCTTTCAGGCATGGCAAATATTGATCAGAATATCTAAACTAAGTATAGGACTATAAGTCAGCTCATTTAAAAGAGTTGATCAGTATTGAAAACTCTATTGTACAAATCACGTTTTATTTATTGATTTTGTTTTTAAAATATTTCAAATATAACAGAAGCTAATTATTGGCTATCCAGATCTAACAGATGTTAATATTAGTTTTTCTTTGTTTTATTCTTTAATAACATGTTTACAGATACAGCTAAAGCTCTGATTGCACCCCCACGCCTTTCCTTTCCTTTTTCCCCAGAGATGTCCCAGAAAAGTTTTAGAGAATCAATTCCATAAAAGACTACATAATTTCACTACATGTATATGCATGAAATACTATATATATAATTTTGCTTTTTAAGTTTCACATATTTTAGATCATATGTACTTTTTTTTAGTAATTTGCTTTTTAATTTGAATACTTTGTTTTTCAAATCTATTCATACTGATACAGATTCATGAAAGGGCTTCATTTTAACTGTGAAATAATAATAATCTACAGTTAATTTATCTATTCCCTGACTAATAGATAGTTTTTCATTTTTTACTATTTCAAGCAATGCTGTATTAAAAATCTTTGTACACATATACAAGTGTTTCTCTAAAATGTATGCTTGTACTTTGAAGAAGAATTGTTGTACATTTTTACAAAAAGCTCTCTAGGAATTTTGATTGGGATGGCATTAACTTTTTAGATAAATTTGGGGAGAGTTAATATCTTTAGGAGTCTTCCTATCCATTCATATGGTATATATCTCTCCAAATGCTTAGATCGTTTCCACTCTCTCTTTAAATAAAGTTTCATGATTTCATACATGAATAAAGGAAAAGTTTTTGTGAGATTTTTATTCCCCTAGGTATCTTACACTTTCTCTCTCTCTCCTCCCTCCTCTTCACTCTCTTTTTAAATTTGTTACTCTTTTGAGTTATATCACTTCTTTTATTGCATTTCTACAAAGTTTTGCTGTTACACACAAACTACTGAGGGTTTTTTTTATATTGAATTTTTATTGTTAATTTTGTTCAGCAAATTGCTGAACACTATAAATTCTAAAGTTCTGTAACAGAATGAAATGCTTAGTCTCTCTGACTCCATCTTGTTCAAGACTGCTTTTTTCCCATGGCCTTCAGGCTAATAACTTCTGCTTAGTCTTGCATATAGACATGCTAACCACTAAAGGAATGCTACTGGTGGCTTGAGAAGAAGGGAAGTATATACTGCTTATCAAAGAGTTGCAGGAACCTCTAGATCTAACTCATATTAGCTAGCACAATCTTCCTGGGACCCTCACTGGCATCCAGATGTCTGAGGTGGCTAATCACCTCTTATCCCTCTGATTTCCGATTTCCCCTTCTCTTGACACAAGAGAAGACTGAACGCTGTGCTTTCTTAAGATGGATTTGAGGTACCATATGGTTTCCCATATTCTCCGTTAGCACCTTCTTGATCAAAAAACCTTTCCTTACTCCAAACTCTGATGTTTTGAGTTTTGGGCTTTTGCAACACTTCTTTCCTCTATAGATATTTTCGTATTTTCCAAATCTCCTTGTCTGCAGATTACCATGGATTTTCTTTCAAGCAAACATATTATGTGTGGATATAGACAGTATTATTTTTCAATTTTTGTACTTTCATTTTTCCTGTCTTATGTTGTTGTTCCTAGGACTTATAGCATCATATAGAAGAAAAGCTTTAAAAAGGGCATCTTTGTCTTGTTTTGCCTATTAAAAATGCTTGTAATGATGCTAATTTGCTATGAGTTAATATCTCTAACAATTTCCAAGGTTCAATATTAGTGTCCAGAAATAGGTTGTTTGAATGAATATATAATTGATGACTATAATAAAAAACTTTGTTCAAAATATTCTGTTTGTTCTAAATAAACATGGGTAAAACGTCTTCTACCCTTCAGGCCATACCTTGAAGTCCCACTCAGTTCTATATTCATTCTAGAAGTCTGGGGACCTTTGAGAAACAAATCATTAGTTTAAAAAATGAATTTCATATATTAACAGGTATTTTTAACAAAGTCATCTCACTTGATGAAAAGGCACATAATTAATACCTACCATCTACTAATACAATTAGCTGTTTTCATAGGACCTAAGGCAAATAATCAAAATTAACTGTAAACATTTACAACATTTAGAAAAATATATTAATATAAATACCTGATCATTTCCTACTGTACTGGTCCTACTGGTTTGTGTAATCTGAATGGGGCCATTTTGCTAAAGACAGAGAACACTTTGTCACTGCTCTTTTCCCAAAAGATAATCATCCACTTGTGAGCAGTATATAATCTTATTCATTTATTAAGTAGGTTATCATGAATGTGAAAAACCTTTTCTAATGGAAACATTATTGAACATGATAGTTAAATTCTCACACTAGCCCATAAAAACTACTCAGTCCATAAGTAGGTACAAAATAAGTTCTTTCGACTACAACAAACCATCACATATAACATATTTCTTCTACAGTGGTGATTTACAAAAAGATGACAAAACAAGGAATTGTGTATTTGTTGAGAAGGAAAGGTAGATGATCTTGGGCCACAACAATTTGCTCATTCATTGAATTAGATCTCTCAGATATGTTAAACTGTCTGTTTCCATTTAAAATTACAATAAAAGCTCTGAGAAATACTTCAAGTTAAGCTTTGTTATATTCTAGGGAGTTTTTAGAATGGAAGTCATAAATCCAATCAACAAGGCCTTTCTACTCTGTATCAGTTTCTCAAATTTAGTTGCATAAGAATCAGCTAACTATATGAGGTAATGGTTATGCTAATTAGCTTGACTGTGGCAATTATTTCACAACGTATATGTTTATCAAAATGCCAAGTCCAAGTCCTGCTCCTAAAATATATACAATTTTGTCAATTATACTTCAATAAAGAGGGGAAGAAAAAAGAATTGCCTAATCACATTATTAAAATTGCAGATTTCTTTTAATCTTTTATCATCCCCACCTTCCAAAGATTTGATTTATTGGTTTAGGGTGAAATTGATAAATTTTATTTTTAGTAAGTACTCTCTCCCTTTCGAGTGCTGATGCAAATTGACCCTAGGTCACTCTTTGAGAAGGACTTCTCTAGACAAGGTATACACCCAAGGTTCTGGCCCATACCAAATCTGTGATTTTTTTAATGCTTTTCCCACCAAGATATTCAATATTTTCTTTAAAGCACTCCTACCTCTCCGCCATCAAATCCTGATGAATAAAATCAGTTTAGCCATCCACTTGTAATTGAGGTTGGCACTCTGAACCAGATTCTTATGTTACATAACCTGATAATCTTTTTTGTTTTGATATCCAATGCCTTAATGAACAGCATCTAAATACCTAGGTCACAGCCAAAATCCAATATGCATTTTTTTTGCTTTCTTTTTAAAAGTTTATATTAATAATCTAATCATTATTGTTTTACAAGGAAAATGATAAATTGTGAAGTGTTACACAATATCATTATTTTCATGTCATATCACAATTATTTTTAATAGCTTTATTGGGATATAATTTATATCGTAAAGTTCACCTATTTAAGTATGTTTAAGTATATAATTCAGTGGTATTTAGAATATTTACAAACTTGTACAACAATCACCATAATCTAATTTTAAAACATTTTCGTCATCCCAAAAAGAAATCCCATACCAAGAGCAGTCACTTCTTATCCTCTTCCCTCCTCTCCCACAAACCCTAGTCAACCATCAATCTACATTCTGTCTCTATAAATTTGTTTATTCTGTATTTATCACCTAAGTGGAATCATACAATATGTGATTTATGTGACTGGTTTCTTTCACTCTGCATAATGTTGTTGAGGTTTATCCATGTTGTAGCACATATCAGCACTTTCTTTTTCTGGCCAAATAATATTCAATTGTGTGGATAGACAACATTTTGTCCAGCTATTAATCAATTGATGGACATTTGGGTTATTTCCACTTGTTAGCTATTATGAATAATATTGTTATGAACATTCATGTACAAGTTTTTGTTTAAACATATGTTATCCATTCTCTTGGGTATTTCCTAGGAGAAGAAGTGCTGGGTCAAATGGTAGCTCTATGTTTCACATTTTGAGGTACTGCCAAACTGTTTTCCAAAGTGGCTGTACCATTTTATATTCCCACCATCAATGTATAAAGGTTCCAATTTCTCCATATCCTTGACAGCAGTTGTTATTGTCTGTCGTTTTCATTATTGTTATTCTAGTGAATGTGAAGTAATATCTCATTGTGGTCTTGATTTGCATTTCCCTAATGGTTAATGATGTTGAGCATCTTCATGTGCTTGTTGGTAATTCATATATCTGTTTTGGAGAAACACCTATTCTTATCCTTTACCCATTTTAAAGTTAGATTGTCGTTTTATTATGAAGTTGTATGTGTTCTTTACATAGTCTGGTATATTTTCAAATATATGATTTGCAAATGTTTTCTCTCGATCCATAGGCTGCCTTTTCACCTATCTGATGGTGTCTTTTGAAGCACCAAAGTCTTTAACTTTGATGACATTGCAGTTAAAGTTAACAATTTTCTCTTTTATTGCTAGTTCTGTTGCTGTTGTATCTTAGAAATCATTGCCTAACTCAAGATCATGAAGATTTACTTCTGTGTTTTCATCTAAGAATTTTACAACCATGATTATTTTTTATAGACATGAATGAATGGGAAGTGAGATTCAAAGTGGTATAATCAGAGAACTGTCAAGAGAAAGCATTTCAATAGTGTAATTTTACAGATAATAATGATTAGGGTTATGGGATAGTTCCTGGGCATTAATTTTGACTACAGACAGATTGATAAAGAGAAGACAATACTAATGAAGAGGAAACTGTGAAGTCATGGTGGACCTAAAAGGATTTAATGAGTGCATAGGGAAACTAGATTGGTGAGAAGTCATAGGAGGACTTTGTACCTCTGCTCAAGGAAACTCTGGGCACTCCAAGGCAGCTCTGACAGCTGTGGACCACAGGCAAGAAATCAGGAACCCTAACTCCTGCTCTCAGATTGCAGGACATCAGCTAGAGGGAATGGAAGAATTTTCAGGTTCTACAAGAAGTACAGGGTTGGTGCCATACAGGCTTGCGCATTCACCTGTCACAGTGTGTATCTCTTTCTCCAAATGGCAGAGATCTATGTATGAGCATGAGAAAGTGTCTGCTTTGTCACCATCCCTGGCACTCCATAGATACTACCATGTTGCCCTAAAAATAAGACCTAGACAGACAATCAGCTCTAATATGTCTTTTGGAGCAAAAATTAATATAAGACCGGGTCTTACCGGGTCTTATGTTATATAAGACCCGGTCTTATATTATAGTAAAATGATACCCGGTCTTGTATTAATTTTTGCTCCAAAAGATGCATTAGAGCTAATTGTCCAGGTAGGTCTTATTTTTGGGGAAACACGGTATGTCTCAGGACCAGTAGGCAAATACTAAGGGCCACTGATCAGCTATTCTACATGTCCAGGAAGAAGAACCAGAAAGATACTGTTATTTTATAATTTTGTTATTTTATAACAGGTGAGGATAAAAGAAGAAATTACTGATGGCCTTTCAAAGTAACTTTATCAGAGAAATAACTAACTATTATCATGGGGATTTTTAATCCCCATGATAATAGTTTTTGTTTCCATACTTCCTACATTATGTGAAGAAGAAATGTCTCCTAATTCAATGAATGGATCACTTGAGTGAAAAACAGGGCACACTGTGTTCAAACATTATTCCTTCCCTTCAACGTACAATCCAGAATTATTATGTGTACTGATCACTGTGAACTATTTGATATATTGTGTTACACATCCGATACATTTAGGAGTCTCTAATTTAAAAAAAAGACAAAGGTGTCCTATAGTACTTCCATGGTTGCTAGGTTCAGCAAGGTATCACTATTCCACGTCTGCATCTCTTTGCTTCCCCGAGCTTCATTATCTTTATGCTGCTGCTACCGCCATAGAAATCATGTCTCTTTTCCAATGGGCACTTTCCAAACTAAATCACTGTACTGTGAAGACATTCCAGAGGGCATCATTCATGGAAAACAAATTCAGTCACAACACAATTCTAAAGTGTGAAAGGTCATTTGACAGCCTAGTAGAAAACAAAATGTCTTCAAAGGACCTGATGGAGAAAAAAGCAGTGTCCTTTATACCTGGCATCCTTCATGTAACAAGCTAGAGGTACTCTTCACACTTGATGTGATATGTGTTCCTGACACCCGATCATTGTCTATTTTGTATAGACAGAGAACATTTGGAAGAGACTCCATTCTCACCGAGGTGGAATGGTTTGATGGGTCCTCTTTTAAGGCCAAGTAATGGATAATATGAACTTATAAGTCTTTTCAACCTTAGAATTCTACGTTGCCATAAAATAATTGTTTTAAAGATAAAGAAAACCAACCAAGTAAGTTTATTATTACACAAAAATAATTGGTAGATCCAGGAACAGAGCTCAATTTTCCGATAATTTTGGTCCAGAATTCCATATATTTTGAGATATTGTCACTTAAATATTTTATTCTTACTTTTAAATTTTTAATATTTAATGTTAAATATTTAAATGCTAAATATTTGAATATGTTAAATATTTAAATATATAAATTTAAATGTTAAATATTTGCTCATATTTTTCCATTTTGATATAATGTTATCTACTTGTTCCTTAGAACAATCTCCAGGACAGGAAATTTGAGGATTTGAAATACAAACAACTTTGTAAGCCTGTTGACATATTAAACTGTCTCCATATTAATGTGACTCAGAATAATTTTCTTCTTCTCAAAATAAGGCTTTCAATATAAAAATGAATCATCTAATAATCCTGAACTTACTTTGTTAAGACTTTTTACACAAAGATGAATTATAAAATTTATGAAAGGACCTTCAGTTAACTAGGATTGCAAATACAGACAGTAATCTACAAGACAAATAAAATTTACTGAATCCACACTTAAAAACAGGTGTAATCAAGACAAAAACTCATTTATTCATGAAGAGACTAATCTGGTGATGAAACAGGGTAGAAGTGTGGAAAAGATAAACAAAAAAATTAGAAGGCCTGAATTCCAATCAAGACTATGCTACTATATTCTTTTATGAACTTGAACAAGTTGATTAATTTCTCAGGGTATATGAATTAGAAATGTGCAGAGATATGAGTAACAGAAAAATTGACCAAAAGTGGCTTAAGAAGTAGAGACAATGAATTGCCTCACTTTCCTCTAGGAGGAAATCCAGAGATAGGATGTTCCAGATTTGGTGCAGTGGCTGGCTGCAGTTATCAAAGATCCAAGCTCATTCTATTCTCCTACTTTATTGTCTCTCCATCCTTAGTCTTGTCATCTCATAATCCCAAGATGGCTATTAAGCTCCAGGTATCACACTCCCATACAAAAACAGGAAGCCAGAGAGGCTGAAAAAGATGTTTATCTATCTACTTTTTCCCTGGAGCAATCCAATAGATTATCCCTTATATATTATTGGCCAAAACTTTGTCACACGACCACCTCTATATAAAAGAAAGTGAGTATCTGGCTTATCTAGCCTCCATAGAGGAAAACAGACAAAGGAGAAAGGAACTTCATGCTTCTGTCTATAAAATGTGGGAGTTGGGCAAACTGATCTCTCAGGTATAGCACTAGACTCATGAGTAATTCTTTTACATAAAAAGTAATGAAAAACCAGTGACATAAATTCTTTATATATTGTATTTTTTAGAGGCTTTAGTTTTTATTCAAATTCGCTGTGATAACAATTTTCCCTTCCTCTATAAATAAAACAAAATTAACTTCCTCCCTCTATGATTCCAAAGTTCTAAAGTGAACAGTTTCTCAGTCTCTTCCATCCCCTAACTAGGCAAAAAAAAAAAAAAAAAAAAAACCTTCCGAGTGGTCCAGACACTGAGTCATTCAATTTAACTGTGATGGGGCTGCATCTATTTTTGAGGTTTTGCCATCATGGCTTAAGAACACTGACTGTCTGCAGAAACTTTGGATATTTTTCCCAGCACCTCTCTGAGTTTATGCTGCAC
This sequence comes from Rhinolophus hipposideros, assembly GCF_964194185.1. Classification (NCBI taxonomy): domain Eukaryota; kingdom Metazoa; phylum Chordata; class Mammalia; order Chiroptera; family Rhinolophidae; genus Rhinolophus; species Rhinolophus hipposideros. The sequence goes on from NC_138053.1 coordinate 36,589,789, forward strand.
TAAATTTAAAATGCAAAATTAATGATGTAAAAGGCTAAGTAAATAATTATATTGGAAAAAGCTTGAGTGATCATCTCCTTAAAAAAAAAAATCCGAAGAATTCAAAATGCATTGAACTTGTCCAATTGACATTCCATTTGTGGTATCTCATGCTCCCATGTAATAGTACAATGTACCTCTGCTTCATTTTTTACAGAGCATTATACAGCTGCCCTTTATGAGTAAAAGCACCTCCCCCAACACTGAATAAATGTGCATTCTAAAATTAAAACAAGACACTACATGAGAAAAGCATGGAAGTCAGAATGTCGCCAGCTGTGTGTGCCAGATGTTATTGTAGAGTAACAGTGAACAATGCTGCAATCAGCCTATTGGTTAGCCAGAAACTGTGGACACCCAGAAGAGGTTCCATCTAAATACATACCCAGTGGTGTGTTCAGAACTACCGTGCAAAAATGCTTGTTTTACCAAGATGCTCTATGGAAATATTTAGCTGTTACATTGTAAATGCTGTTATTTTGGTTTCTAAAAATGTCATGACAGGAAATGATTCTAGAGAGGAGTTGCCAAGATGGCTGTTGGGCAGAGCCAAGAGGAAAAAAAAAGTTAAACCTAGAGAACAAGAAGCTGAAAAAGGTGAAAACACCCCTTACTATCTGCAATAAAATAGATTCTTAAAATCCAAAATAAATTTGATTTTCCCCTTCCATTTGTCATTACCCAGAAGGTTGGTTGTTTCAAAAAGTCCCTACTGCTCCCTGTCACAAAGGTTGTAATACCCTGCTCCTCACCTCTGGAGCAGTCACCAGGTTGATACATGGACTAAGGGAAGACATGCCGTTTATACAGAGACAAGAGATGACGCCCACTCTTCTTTATTTCCCAACCACTACAGCCAATAGGCAGCTGAAGCCTTTTGGTAAGAATTTCCTCAGGTTCAGAAACGCTTGTGGTTTGTTATTCTATCCCCGTCTGAGAAGTACAAGATGAGGACAGGTAAGAATAGAGGCTGGTCAGGAAATAACTAGAGTAAATGCCACATTGGGAGTTTGATCTTCTTCAGAGGGCTGCTAAGGTAAGTAGTTTAGTAACTGAAGAGCTGTAGAAATTCAAAGAAAAAGGAAGGACAAAGGGAAAGGGAAAGAGGAGGTAGGGGAAACCAAATTGGTTTTTCTCCCTGAATAAGTTTGTGATATAGAAGAATTTTCACCAAGTGTGGAGTTATAGGTTTAGAGAACTTACTTCTCATCAATGATATTTCTCAATTATGTGTCTATCTTTAAGAAATAATTTGTTTCTGTTATATCTACAAATACTCAGAAATCAAAACAGACCCCTAAGAAAATCAGGTAAATTTAGAGAGAAAAATAGCTATCTACATATACATGTTAGTAAGGTAGTGTTACAAACGTCTCAGAAAATTTCCAACATATCTATAATTTTACTTTCATTGCTTTTCAGGTAAACTCAATGACTTCTCCTCTCTACGGCAACACATATGAACTTTTTCCACCCTTTATATTTAGACTCCCACTTAACCTTTTTCTATCTAGTACGTTCCTCACGTGTTTTACAGTACAGTCAGGTGCCACTTAATGATGGGATATGTTCTGAGAAATGCATCGTTAGGTGATTTCATCATTATATGAACATCACAGAGAGAATTTACACAAACACAGATAGCAGCGCCTACTCACCACACCCCCAGGCTATCTGATATATCCTTTTGGTCCTAGGCCACAAACCTGTACAGCGTGTTACTGTACTGAGTACTACAAGCAACTGTAACACCATGGCAAGTATTTGCGTATCTAAACATATTTAAACATAGAAAAGGTAGAGTAAAAATATGGTATAAAAGATAAAAAATGGTACAGCAGTATAGGAGACTTACCCTACATCGAGGTCGCGGGACTGGAAGCTGCTGTGGGTGAGTCAGTGAGTGAGTGGGGAGTGCGAAGGCCAAGGACGTTACTGTTCACTCCTGTAGACTTTACAAACACTATGCACTTAGGCAACACTAAATTTATAAAAAAAATATATTTTTCTTTCTTCAATAATAAATTAATCTTAGCTTATAGTAACATTTTTACTTTATAAACTTTTTAATTATTTTACCTTTTCAATACTTTTGTAATAACACTTATCTTAAAACACAAACACATTGTACAGCCGTACAAAAATATTGTGTATATACTTACTCTATAAGCTTTTTTCTGTTTAAATTTTTTTCTTTTTAAACTTTTTTTGTTAAAAACTAAGACACACACACACTTAGCCTAGGCCTACACAGGGTCAGGAGCAACAATATCACTGTCTCCCACTCCACATCTTGTTCCACTGGGAAGGTCTGCAGGGGAAATAAGAGGCACGGAGCTGGCATCTCCCACGGTAACAATGCCTTGTTCCAGAATACCTGCTGAAGGACCTGTCCAAGCTCCGCTCAAGGGGGTGTCACTCTTTTCAGAAATACGCCCATGGTGGTTTGCTTCGTTTGTTTCTTTTGTAATCATAGATTTGCTTGTAAACAGATAATGCACCATGAATACTCCTCTCTATTAATGAAAACCTTTGAGTGTTGGGGTCCATGTTTTCAAACTTTTTAAAGAGCTTGTTGTGATCTGAACAACCTTCTGCTAAATGCTTCACTGTGAATTGTCTGTGGGGTTCTTTTTTACTTCTCCTGCAGTTCCTTTTCTGTCTCCTCTTTAGCTATGCATTCCTGTTCCAGTTCCAACAGCTTTTCTTTAGTCAATTTCTTAGAACCACTTCCAAGGGCTCCTCAAGGTCATCCTCATCCACACCAAGGTTAAAGTGTTTGCTATCCCAACTACAGCCTTGTTGATTTTTGCAACTTTCTCATCCTTGTCTGATCTTTTGAAGTCATGAATGAGCCTCTTGAGTGTCTTGTTCCAGATGCCATTCATACACTCCTGGTGACATCACCGCAAGCCCAAGGAAAGTTCTTGTGTAGCCATAGATGTTGTAGTCCTTCCAGAGTTGCATCAATATCTTCTCAGTGTCTTCCTCAGTTGTAGCAATAGCCTGGGCAAAGGTCCTCCTCAGGTGGGAGGCCTTAAAAGCTGCTAGAGCTCCTTATCCATTGGTGGGATCAAAGAGGTGATGTTTGGAGGGAGAAATACCACTTTGATATTGGGATGAAGATCACCAATAAAAGGAGGATGTTAGAGCATTATCAGCAATAAGCAAAATCTTGAAAGATATGCTATTCTCCAAACAGTACTTCTCCATTTCATTGGCATGGTGATTCAAGAAGGCATCTTAGAAGAGCAGCTGGGTCATCTATGACTTCTTATAGCTCCTGTGGTACACTGGCAGTGTGTACTTAGTGACATGCTTGAAAGCCCTGGATTTTTCAGTGCCAGATCACAAAAGGATTTCAATTTGTAGCAACGTTCCCCCAAACAAGACTGTTATCCTGTCCTTAAAAGCCTTGAAACCTGGTGTTGATTTGGCCTCCTTGTGGATGAAAGACCTTTCAGGCATCCATTTCCAGAATAAAGAGGTTTTATCCATATTGAATATTTGGTCTGGCAAGTAATTTTCCTTCTCAATCAGCTTGTCTAGAGTTTCCAAAAATTCTTCAGCAGCTTTCACATCAGTATTTGCAGACTCTCTACTCATTTTCACATTAAATCGTTTAAACCACCCAGAGCTAGCAGTAAATTCAATGTCCGACATTGTATTTGGGTCCAGCCTTTTCTTTCAACATCATAAATTTTTGCTTAGGGCATTGATTGTCATGGTGCTGAGAGGGATATTCTTCTGTTTCCAGTCTTCAGTCCAGGTCATTAGAAGTTTCTCCATGTCTGATATAGGCCCTTCTCAAATTTTTGTTAGTCTCATTGCCTTCAATAAAGCAGATCTTTTATTATAATAGATTCCATCGTTTTGGCCTTGTTCTTCAAGATTGTAATCATGGTGGAATGGGACATGCCTGAATGGTGTGCAATCACTAATTTTCCACCTTCATAGCTCTTAATCACTTTTAATATCATTTCCAGGTCAATCACTCAACATACCCTCTTCCTGGAAACATAGGCAGTGGATTTTGCATATTTAGGGGCCATGATGAACAAAACAACATGAGATTAAATCAAGCACAAGAGAAAAATGATACAATCAAGCCACTGTAAACACAAGATATATAAGGTTGCTGCCAGGTAATATGGCATACGGTTTTACAGGAAACTTTCTTTTCTATAAGTAAAACGAGTACACTCTAAAATGACAATTAAAAGTATAGTTTAGTAAATACATAAACCAGTAGCATAGTCGTTTATTATCATTATCGAGTATTATGTACTGTACATAATTGTATGTTACACTTTTATTTGACTGGCAACACAATAAGTTTGTTTACACCAGCATCACCATAAACATGTGCATAATGCATTATGTTACAATGTCATGATGGCTACAAAGTCACTAGCCAATAGGAATTTTTCAGCTCCATTATAATCTTCTAGAACCACCATCAAAATATGCAGTCCATCATTGTCTGAAATGTTACGCAGCACATGACAATGTAAGTTGCATCCAATGTTGCTACTCTAGTTGTTACATTCCTACACCCCCATATTATACACTGCCTTTCATATAAGTGAATATATATATATATATATATATATATATATATATACATATATATATTTGTAATATATAATTGTAATCTTCCATAGATCTACTTTTTTGTTTTTAACCATGCAATGTAGAAACAGAGATAGTAAGTAAGGAAGGAGGGTAGGAGTGCAGGAAGGAAGAAAAAAGAAGAGAAGCTAAGGCAATAAATACTTATTGAATACCATTGTTAGCAAACGGCACAGAGGTGGTACAGCTGCCTCTACATTCATATTAATAAGTGGAGTAATTTTAATTTCATCCCATGTATATGATATGATTTTAAGTTCAGAGTCCATATATGATCAGAGCCAGAAGAGCTGCCTCTATGTCTTCAAGGTGTAAGATAAGTGACTCTGCCCCATTCTCCTTCTCCCCAGACTCCTGTAGTTCCTGGGCAGTTAGAGCAGGGCCCTCTTTAAGGAGTGCCTTTTGTCTTTTATTTATGTCTTCTCTTCTAGAGGTGTAAATATGCAAGCTTATTGGAAATTACTCTGGTTCACTTAGGAAAATATAAAACACTCATGGTTATTAACTCAGCATTGGGCAATTCACACTTCATTAAGTGTATTTATCTAATTATTTGTTCATGTACTAACATATAAGAATTAACTTTATAAAAATATTTCAACAATTAAATAATCTCTAATATCAGGAAATATACCAAATTAACCCTCATAATTATGGTGATATGTAATAATTTTCAAATGTGGTTTTCTTTTTCATATCTATTCCAAAAGCATTACTTCTAGATAAGCAGGTTAATAGACAATTGTAAATCTCTTTCCTTAATTGGGTTAAAATTAAAGAATGCAAAACAGCTAAAAGTCAATCAATGTGCTAAAAGAGAGTTTTTCTTCTTTTCTTTTAAACAACTATTTAAAAATAAGACTATTACTGGTATTGACTACTTGAACTTATGAAAGGAAATTTATCTTTTACATTTTGTTTTACAGCAAATGAGAGAATATACTTCAAATACATCTAGAACTTGATTTTTCATTTTCCACTGGGTTGGTATTGATTTTTTTTATTATTATTCTATTTAAAGTCATTTCTGATTCATCTGATAATGGTCTATGTTTCAGATCTAAGGCATTCCTTATAAAAATGCATTCCCCATTTATCAGTCAACAATTTTATATAAATGTCAAGTTCATATTCCTGAGAGGAAAAGTTTCTAACAGCTGTCCCTTATCACTGAGGAGAGTTTGTTGTCATTTAAATGCCAGATAGCATCGATACAATTGCCTCAGAAGTTTTGAAAAAAAAATTTCTGTTTTCTGAGACACCTATAACACAAACATTAGAGGTCAGAAAGCCATTCAGGCTCTGAAGATACATGACTGCTTAGCTGTTATTGTTCAGAAATCAAATAAAACTTGGGTGTGGTGGGTTAACGAAAAGATAATTGGATGGAGGAGGTTGAAGAAAGAAAATGTGTACTGTGAGTTAAATATGTAATAGAAAAAATATGATAGAGCTGAGGTTATGTTGTACTGAATACTGAATGTATTCTGGGCTAATTTTGCAGTGAGATATTTAGCACAATAACACTATAATTTACTGTTATTTAACTCATTTAATACTAAATTCCACAATACCAACAAGAAAATATCATGTGCAATTTGGGCCACTAACTGAAAATAAAATACTCCATTAAACTTCAGGAATTTACAATCTAGAAAAGAAACCACAGAAATGCAAAACTACACATAGTGTACTATTTTAATTAAGTGATCTATAAAGCAAAGTACTAAGGACTGACTGAGAAGAGTCCTTACGTGAAGGAACGCTGATGAGAATCTTACGGTGGATACATGCTGGTCTGGGGCCTGTTGGAAAACCTCCTTTGGGAAACAGGCTGCACCAATTCTCACTCCATGTGGATAGGTGGGCCTTCACTTGAATACAGAGGCAAGCACATGACTCAGATCTGACCAATTAGAACACCTAATTCCCTAGACACACCAATTGATTCAGGGGTGGGCAGTTGAGCCAAGTTGGCCACTTCAGAGAGAATTCTGCTACTTGTATGTAATCCACAATAACAAATGTTCTCTTCTTTAAACTACTTGACCTCTGGGTGGAGCTACTGACAGCCATCTTGCCATTCATGTGTCATTTGAAAAGGTAAATTAGTATACTGTGTCTGCCATAACAAATCACCACAAACTTGGTGGTCTAAAACAACAGATATTTATTCTCTCACAGTTCTGGAGGCTAGAAGTCTGAAGTCCAAAATCAAAGTGCCAGCAAGGCCATGCTCTCTCAGTAGACTCTAAGGAGGAATCCTGCCTGGCCTCTTCCTAGCTTCTGGTGGTTGTCAGCAAGCCTTGGTGTTCCTTGGCTGGTAGATGGATCACTATAGTCTCTGTCTCCATCTTCATACGGTGTTCTACCTGTGCTTCCTGTGTGTCTCTGTGTCCTCTGTTCAAATCTCTCTTTCCTTATAAGGTCATTCAGTCATTGGATTTGCGGCCCACAGCAATACAGTATGACCTCATTGGAAATTCACAGGTATCTGAGTTTAGGACTTCAACATATCTTCTTGAGGGCCACAAATACACTCACAACAGGCCAGAGAGGACAAAGTGACCTTCAAGTCACCCATAATAGGCTGATGCTCCTTAATTTAGCATTGAAAATGTATGTTATGAGTGAAATTAATTGTAATCTCCTTTAGTAAAGCATACAATGAGAAGTCATACAGCTCTTCTTTTTCTTGTGATACTGAGCAGGACATCATAGAAAGTGTGTTGGGTTTCTCTGAGGCAGAATAAGTGAAATTGTGGTACTTTTATTTCAAATAACTTATTAAATTCAAGAAAGAATCTCAAAGAAAAAAAAAAGTTAGATAATCTCATTAAGTAGCCAACTAAGCTCAGAACCATTCAGAAACGAAATGAACCAAACAAGTTGAATCATTTCAGATGATCCCTTACTAGTCACAAATATTTTCAATAGCATAGCTACATCTGAGTAACGTGTTATTATTCATGAAAACGTGTCTTATGGAACTGTTTGATACAGAGTCAGAAAACCTAGGTTTTGGTCCAGGCTCTATAATTAACAAGCTCTATAACTTTAGGAAGGACCTTTAATTGCTCTAAGTTTTTTTTTCTTTTTTCTGTAAAATGAAGGATTGATAATCAAGATACTCTCAAAGGTCCCTTTCTCCTCAAAAATGTTTAAAAAAAAAACAACACTATTTTTTACCATGGTCATTTTAACATTTATATAACCTGTTCTGCACAAATCAACAAAAGAAATTAATCATAGGTAAGGATGCCTTCTGAAGGTACCTATTTTCAAGTTAGAATAAAAAGCAGGAGGAAAATTTATGGTCACCAGATGGTTGCCACAGCTCTAAGACATCTTCACGAAGCAATGTCCAAAGCAGGAATGACAGAAAGGGGAGAGACTCCTCTTACACATCCTTGTACTAAGGAGGCAAACCCTTCCCAGAAGCCCCTGCGAAAAACTTCTCCTGAGGTCCCATTAGCCAGATTGAGTCATAGGCCTAAGCCAGAGCAACAAAGGAGGCAGGGAAAACCAGTATATGCATTTTCAGCCTCTGTCATGAGAAACAGGCTCTCACAGCAAGGAAGAAAGGAAAGGAAGAATGGTCAGCTATTCATTAGGTAACAAACAGGATCAGCCAGATACTCTCCGCCCCAAAAGAAAATGACTTAGAACCTTTGGAACTGATTCGAACAGCCCCTTAGCAGGACAGACAGAGCAAGTTCTTCAGTGGATACAATGAGAAAAAAGAATTTCTGTTATATCAATTTTTGTCAGTCATGCGAACAACTTTGGCATGGCCTAGACAATGTCACTTACTAGTTGTATAACCTGGGATAAATTATTGAGCATCTCTTCACGGCTGTTTCCTTACCTATAAAATAGGTACAAAAGGGACCTCATTTTGTTTGTTTGTTTGTTCTGAGGATTAAAAGAAAGATCATGTGTAAAATGCCTGTACAGTGCCTGACATACAGTAAATACACAATAAATATTAGTTTCCTTCTCTCTCTTCCCTCCTCCTAACTTACCCTTCCACTTCCCTTTCTTTGAAAGAAAGCCTTAACGTAATTAATTTATATCAATTATCTATAGTTAGGTAAGATAGTCTCTCTCTCTCTCTCTCTCTCTCTCTCTCTCTCTCTCTCTCTCTCTCTCTCCACTCTCTCCCTTATTCGCCCTCTCTTTCATAACTATTATACATACTTCTTGGAAAGGGGCTGTTGGTAACCAAGCCTTAACAGGGGACTATGAATGACTTGGCATAATGTATATTGTGATGTCTAGCTCCACTCTCTCAACAAGTAAGCGGATCTCTCCCTGGTGAGCTTCTACAGGAAAGGTATCTCAAGGGCATTGTCACAGTGCGATGGGAAGACTCTATGAGGTGACTAATTTGTTCCTGTTGTCCAGAAAGAATCATTACAAGGGAACTGGATTAGTGATGAAGGATAACTAAGGGTAACAGGAGGATTTGGAGCCCTGGACGATAACCACTCTTTGTAAAGATCATAGCCCTTCCCTACTTCCCATCGCAATAGGATAATGGGCACTGACACATTATCTGGAAGAAACTTTCCTCAATCAAGCAAAAACATTTATAGGGAGCCTATTGTGTACATTGACTAAGCTAAGCAATCCCCCATTTGTCTCCCTTGGCTACGCCCAAAACATTCCCCACTTATCCAAATGGCTGCTTTTGGGCCTGTGACAGGGACAACATAGAAGAAAAGCAATACATGGTTTTGAATGAGGACTCTTAGAAAGAAAGGTATGGCCCCAGATGCTGAGTGTATAATGGAAATAGATGAGGAATTAAAAAAAAAGAAAAGAAAAGATTTCCTTAAAGAGTATAATTGTATGTTAAGCTTGCTCCTTTATGAGTTCAAGAAATAAAAAAAAAAAAAAAAAATTGAGTTGAGATTACACATTTGCTATTGTTTTTTTTTTAATTTATTGGGGTGACAATTGTTAATGAAATTATATAATTTCAGCTGTACAATTCTGTATTACATCATCTATAAATCCCATACACATTTGCTATTGTGATATAGCTCAAACAATCCACCACACAGGCCGTCGCATTACACACATTAAAAAATAATAAAATAACAGTGATAATGTCTCACATTCAGGGAGCACTGATCCTGTGCCAAGCATATACTATACACATTGCTTCATTTACTCTTCACAATGCCCCTAAGATAGGAACACCGATTACCTCCATTTTCTACTTGAGGAAACAGCCTTAGAGAGTGAGGTCTGTCACAGACTCACTCTAAATTCCACCTGACACTGCCCCAATCAGTGCCTCACCCGTGTATTGCTTCACCCTTCTGTGCTTATCTCTAGTGTCACACTTACCAGACCGACGGAAGTGAGCCTTCAACTGGTCTTTCTCCTCAGCTAATGTACACATCTATCTTTAGATCCTAAACCCAGCACGAGGTAGGAATTAGATAAATATGCAACTATATCTTAAACCAATGAATAAATAAACTAGAAAACAGGCAGTATAAAGGGTGCTGAGTTCAGAAGAGGGGAGGTAATCCAGGCTGTAGAGGTTGGGAAAGGCTTTGTGCGTGAGGCAGAGCCTGAGCCAAGATTGGAAAATGTAGGGAAGAGCAAGAGGATTCGGAGGAGGGGGGGATATTCTTTTAGCAAAAGCCAAGTACCCAAAATGTTTTAGGGGACTAATTCTACCTCTCCAACAGAATATTTTTAGTTGTATAATTCATTATTTCATAGCATGAACAAGCATATTACATTATTTTCATTTTAGTCAGCCCCTTCTACTAGACCACAGGCATGATACATGGCCTCTGTTTCTTTATGACCTTTTCCCAGATACAACAATCCATTGAAAATATAAAACTGCATAGAAGTCAGAAACCCTGTGGACAGCTTACATCCAACCATATACTGGGGGTGCCAAAAATATATATATACAGGTGGACACATTGGTCAACATTGCTCAAGCAGTACTTCACTGTAATCAGAAGTGTCTGGACACTGACGGTAACCACTTGGAGCATTTCTTGTAATTGCAGAAGTCAAACGTGACATATTCATCTTTTGTTATTGGTATATATAGAGTATTGCAATTTTAACACAGTTTTTTCCTTTCTTAAAATGTGTATACTTTTTTTGGCACCCTCTGTGCCTGCATTAAAAAATATTCACTAGGGAAAAATGGTCAATGTTCACAAGGTTAACTAATCAAGTATAGATTATTGTGAAGAAAAGTGTATAAGGAATGCCAAATGACAACAACAACAAAAGATACTGTTAGTGTAAGTGACATAGTGTCCCAAAAATGATAGACTCAAATCTGAACTAAGGACAAATCTTTTAAATAACTTACAATGTTAATGTTTAAAAAAGCAAAAAGTCACTTATTCTCAGTTATTATTACTCAAACTCACCCACCTAGAACTTTCAAGTAACTGAGGTGAGAAACAAAACATAAGAAAATAATTCTTATTTTATTTTCTGTATTTTTTATTAAAATATACATACAGAAAGTACACATATTATAAGCATGCAACTTAATGACTTTTCAAGAACAGAACATTTGCAGCATTCCAGAGGCCTGCCTCATGTCTCCTTCCCCTCAGGAACCCTAAGGATAATCATTGTCCTATTTTCAATTCCAGTACCATAGATAAGTTTCGCCTCTTTTTGTGTTTTATGTAGAAGGGGTCAGACATCACGTATTATTTTGGGTCTGGCTTCCTTTACTTGACATTGTATTTCTGACATTTTATTGTTGTGGGTAGTTATAGGTCATTCATTCTCATTTTTGTCTAGCAGCAGTTCTCAAAGTATGGTTCGTAAGAGTAGTTCAAAGTGAGGTCCAGAAATAAACAATTTTCATAAATATATTAAGGTATAATTTGTCACTTTTTCTCTGTTGATGTTTTTGCTGATGGCACAAAGGCAATAGTGTGTAAAATTGCTGGTACCTTGGCACAAATCAAAGCAGTGAGATCAACTGTGCTGGCCATCATTCTATCATTGTTCAACACCATGTATGTAATATAACATAACAACAAAAACATTAACAAAACAAAATGCAATGCCAATTTAATTTAAATAATGTCCTCATTAAAAAAGTCATTGTATTAACGCTTACCCTTGAGTCATGTCTTTCTAATATTCTAGATGATGTAATGTAAAGTGTGTATGAAGTATTGCTGCATCCTAAAGTATAATGGATAAAAAGAAGGCATGAGGAAAAGCAAATTGAGTTACAAGCTAAACTGATCACTTTTGTCACACAACACCATTTTTACTTGAAAGAATGACTGACAAAAAAAGCTGTGGTTATTCAGACCTGGGTATTTGGCAAACATTTTCCGCAAAATGAATGGAGTCTGTAACTTCAAGGAAAACAACTAGCTGTATTTGATGTCAAAGACAAAACTTGAACTTTTTCAAACAAAAATTTTGGAAAACTTGTCCACCACCAGGAACTTGACAGTGTCCCAGGACTTACAGACTTTACTATATGTGATTTTTAAAATATTTTATAAGAAAATATGTGAACATTTGGAGGATCAGCATAACTCAGTGAACCAAAATTATCTAAATAACCAATGCATGATACAAAATTATGCATGGGTAAGAGAACCATTCAAAGTTCATGATAAACCAGTGGATTTTAATATAAAAGAATATGAAAAAATTCATCAGTGTGGTTCAGAATCCACATTATAACTAACCTTTAAGAAACTACTACTTGTAAAATTTTAATATAGCATCAACGAAGGATATCTATATTTATCTAAAAAAAACTACTTATCTACGTGAGGCTGGATTTTTTTTTTATATACTATATACGTTAAATAAAACATAGCAATAGATCAAATAGATCAAGCAGAGATGAGAAACCAGCTATTTTTTCGTAAACACTTTGTTAGATTACAAAATATAAAACAATGCCTCTATTCCCAGTAATTTATTTATTTGGGAAAAATAAAGTCACTTTATAAAAATATGTATGTTAGCATGCAATGGCTTTAATATTATTACTTTTAAATGAATGTATACATAAATATTTTTAAATTTCTGTTTTAAGTTAAAATGTGGTAACTATGAATAGCCATAATTCACATAATCAAATAACTCTTTAAGCTCCTCAATAATTTTTAAGGACATAAAGGGTCCTCAGATCAAAACGTGTGAGAACGCCTGCTGTACAGTATTTCGTTGTAAGCAGGGATTTAATTTTAACAGTAACTTCTGGGAATATTCTTGAGATAGTATATATTTAGCTTAATTTCCTCATCTGGCCTTTCTGCTTGTGGTTTCTTCTCTCCAACCCTTCTTGCCCTGGGCCAATCAGATCATTCTCTAGTCCAGTACTTACAGAGGCTGTCTCATCAGGTGCATTTTATTCCTCCTGGCAGAAATATCCCAGAAGGCTTTACCAAGAATGTGGGACTGTGCTGTGGCTTTAAGGATTTGGCCAGAAGGAGGTCAGAGGAGGACAGAGCAAACTAGAGCAATGTAAGCAAAAGACTTTTTCTTGGATTATGGATATGGTTTCCTGGGCTTCTCAGTTTAACAGCATCTTCTAACACCAAATGTAAACCAATCTCCCTGTGTCTCTGTAACACATAACCCAATTTTGTTCTTATCAAAATGCCTATCACTGCCTGGCTTTTTTCTTGGTTTTTATTGCTTTATTTTCTTTCTTCTCCACTGCCTTTCCCAGAATGTGAGCTCCAAGATTGCAGAGCCCTTGTCTGTCTCGTTCATTAACTAGAACTGTGTCCGGAACACAGTAGGTTCCTAAAACATATTTGTTTAATAGGTTAAACATTCCCTCTTCACAAGGCTGTTTATTTCTGCAAATCATAAAAAACAAAGGAAAATTCCAAGATACAGAATTCTGTTTTATTTCATAGAATATTAGGCTTTCCCTGGTTTGGGTACATAAGAGAATAATAGCATAAAATATTTTACAAAGTTTCCAGGAGCTGTATTTAGACATAACATATTACCTTTCTTTTTGGTATCACCCCATTATTCTTAGTTATATAGGCAGTTGCTGCTAAATAACTTCATAACTCCCTAGACATTTATGACATATATAAATAGTAGGTTTCCACCATATTTCTTCTAAATTATTTCTTAATTCAACTCTTTGGTTTTAGCAATTTACATATTTCATTATAAATTACATTCTCCATTCTGCTCCTTAAATGTCTTCAATTCATATAGATTTTCAGATTTAATCTTCTTATGTAAGAGAACACACTTTCCTAGACTGATTTTCAAGTTTGAAACTAGAAGAAAATATTTTTATTTAAATGTTGCCAGCATGCTCTATATGTACCAACATAGAAAGATCTCCAAGATATGCTATTAATTATATATAAAGCAAGAGACAGAACAGTATATATACTTTATTATTATTTGTATTTTCTTTTTAAAGAAAAAGACAGATAGTCCTATAAATGTTTGCATATGTGTAGACTGGCTCTTAAAGAAGACAACAGAAAACTAGAGATGTTTGCCTCTTAGGTAGGGGATGGGAAGACTAAGGGAAAGGGTGGAAGGAGCCTGACATTTTATATATACCCTTTGGTATCTCTTGAATTTTGTACACTGTGTGCATTACTTAATGATCTAATTTTAAAGAAGTAAATTTTATAGATGAAAGTGTGTCCACATGCACCAATTACAAAAGAGAGTTGGTAGAGTGGATTAAAAAATATGACCCAACTATATGATGTCTATAAGAAACTCACTTCAAATATAATATAGGCCAGACTGAGAGTAAAAGGATAGAAAAAGATATGTCATGCAAACATTAATCAAAAGAAAGCAGGAGTAGCTATATTAATATCAGATAAAGTAGACTTGAGACAGAGAGTGACATGACATAATGATAAAAGGGTCAATCCACAAGGAGGCTATGACTGTCCTGCATGTGTATGCACCAAACAACAGAGCTATGAAATGTCTGAAGCAAACACTGGAGGAGCTGAAAGATGAAATAGATTTGTCTATAATTAGAGTTGGAGACTTCAACATCCCTCTCCCAATGATTGGTGGAACAATTAGACAGAAAATCAGCAAGGATATAGAAAATTCAACAACGCCATCAGCCAACAGAATCTAATTGACTTTTATGGAACAGTCCAGCCAACAACAGCAGAACTCACATTTTTTCAAGAATTCATCGAAGATAATACAAACATAGATCATATCATAGGCCATAAAACAAACTCCAACAAATTTAAAAGAATTTAAACCATACAGAATGTGTTCTCTGACCACAATGGAAGCAACCTGAAATCAATAACAGAAAGAAAAACAATACATGAGTCAAAGAGAAAATCTCAAGAGAAATAAAAAATTACATTGAACTAAGTGAAAATGAAAAAACAACTTATAAAAAAAAGTGTGGGACACTTTTTTTAATAGCACTAAATGCTTATATTACAAAAGAAGAAAGTTCTGAAATCACTAATCTAAGCATCAAATTCATTATGAATTTTCCCTCAAAGGCAAAGGAAGTAAAAGCTTAAATAAATGAATGGGATCATATCAAACTAAAAAGCTTTTGCATAGCAAAAGAAACTATCAAAAAAATAAAGAGGCAAGGCATCCAACCAAATGGGAAAAGATATTTGCAAACAATGCCTCTGATAGGGGGCTAATATCCAAAATATATAAGGAACTCATAAAACTCAACAACAAAAAAACAAACAACCCATTTTAAAAATGGGCAGAGGACCTAAAGAGACATTTCTCCAAAGAAGACATACAGATGGCCAACAGACAGATGAAAAAATGTTCAACATCACTAATCATCAGAGAAATGCATATAAAAACCACAATGAGATATCACCTCACACCAGTTAGAATGACTATCATCAACAAGACAAATAATAACAAGTGTTGGAGAGGCTGTGGAGAAAAAGAAACCCTAGAATGCAGACTGGTACAGCCATTATGGAAGGCAGTGTGGAGGTTCCTCAAAAAATTAAGAATAGGATTACCATATAATCCAGCAACCCTCTCCTGGGTATCTATCCAAAAAATCTAAAAACGTTTATCCATAAAGACATATGTGCTACAATGTTTATTGCAGCTTTATTTATGGTGGCCAAGACATGGAAACCAAAGAGTCCTTTGATAGATGATTGGATAAAGAAGAGATTGCATAGATATATAATGGAATACTACTCAGCCATAAGAAAAGATGAAATAGTGCCATTTGTGACAACGTGGATGGATCTTGAGATTATTATGCTAAGCGAAATAAATCAGACAGAAAAATTAGAGAACCATATGACTTTACTGATATGTGGGATATAAAGCTGAAAACAACAAGGAACAAGACAAATAAAGAAACAAAAACCCATAGACACATACAAAAGTTCAGTGGTTACCAGAGGATAAAGGGGGAGGGAGTATATTGAAGAATGTAGAGTCAAATATATGATGATGGAAGGAGAACTGACTCTGAATGGTGAACACACACTTCGACATATAGATGATGTTATTACAGAATTGTATATTTGAAACCTATGTAATTTTACTAACCATTGTCACCCCAATAAATTTTAATTAAAAAAATGATAATCTAAGCATCCACCTCAAGAATCTAAATAGAGAAAGGAAAAATAAGACCAAAATAAATGAGGAAATAATCAAAAGCAGAAATCAATGAAATTAAAAACAGAGAAACAATAGAAAATCAATGAAAGTAAAACCTGGTTCTTTGAAAAGATCCATAAAATTGACAAACCTCTAACAAAACTGACAAAGGAAGAAAAGAGAAGCCACAAATTACCAATACCAGAAATTAAACAAGGATATCATGACAGATCCTGGATAATACAGGAATTCTGTGAACAATTTTACACATGTAAGTCTGACAACTTAGGTAAAATGGACCAACTCCTTGAAAAACACAAAGCACTACAAATAACCCAGCATGAAATAGATAATTCAGAGTCCAAAAACTATTAAGGAGGTTGAATTAATCATTTAAATCTCCAAAAAAGAAATCTCCAGGCCCTAATGGTTTCAATGGAGAATTCTTCCAAATGTTTATGGAAGAAATGACACCAATTTTACACATCTTTTCAAGAGAAGAGGAGCAAACACTCTTAATTCATTTTATGAAGCTAGTATGTATTATCCTGATACCAAACAGAACATACGAATACTACAGACCAATATCACTCAGGAATATACATGTAAAAGTCCTTAAGAAAACATTAGCAAATAGAATAAAAAAGAAATAAAAGAAATTACATGCCATGACCAAGTGGAGTTTATTTTAGTGGTGCAAGATTAGTTCAGTTTTTTGAAAATCACTCAATGTAATCTACCATATTTACAGGCTAAAGAAAATAAAAACAACACATAATCATTTAACTTGATGACGAGAAGCATTTGATAAAATTCATGCCAATTCATTTTAAAAACTCTCAGAAAACTAGGAATAGAGGGAAACTTCTTCATCTTAATGTAGCTAATATTATACTTAATGATGAAAGACTGAATGCTTTCCCGCAAAGATAAGGAACAAGGCAAAGACATCTGCACTCTCACTCAACACAGTACTTACTGAAATTTTTAGCTAGTACAATAAAACAAGAAAAGGAAATAAAAGGCATGCTGATCAGAAAGAAGGAAATAAGACTCCCTATTTGCAGATGACATGATTATCTACATAGAAAATCCCAAGGCATCTACAAGAAAACTCCTAGAAATACTGAGTTCAACAAGGCTGCAGGATACAAAATAAATATATAAAAATCAACTCCATTTATGTATATATATATATATATAATATATTATTATATATATTATATATATTATTATATATTATAGATTATATATTATATATATATTACTAATGAACAGCAAAACTTAAAACAGCAATTACGATCATTCAAAAAAAAGAGAAATATTTAAGTGTAACTCTAACAAACCTTGTATGGGATTTGTATGCTGAAAACTATAAGAGGGTGATGAAAGAAATCAAAGATAAATGGAGAGACACACCATGTTCATAGACTGGGAGACTCAACATAGATAGCAAAGATGTTAATTCTCCTCAAATTGATATATAGGTTCAATCCAATTCCTATCAAAATCCTAGTCAGAATTTTTGTACATATATGCAAAATTATTATTTCTAAAATTTATGCAGAAAGGCAATGAAACTAGGATAGCTAAAAAATTGTTTTTAAGAATAAAGGTGGAGAAATCAGTCTACTCAATTTCAAAATTTATTGTGTAACTACAGTAATCAAAACTGTGTGGTACTGGTGGGGGAAGAGAAACATAGATCAATGAAACAGAATAGAAAACCTAAAAATAGATCTACACAAACATGCCCAACTGACTTTTGACAAAGGTACAAAAGCAATTTAATGGAGAGAGGATGACCTTATCAACATATGGTACTGGAGCAACTGGACTCTATAGGAAAATACATAAGAATCTTGATCTAAACCTCTCATCTTATACAAAAATTAACCCCAAATGGCTCGTGGACTTAAATGTAAAATATGAAACTGTGTTACCTTCTGTTGGGAAAAATAAACAGGAGAAAATATTTGAGATTGAGATCTAGGCAGAGAGTTCTTAGAATGGACACCAAAAGCACATTCATAAAAGGGCTAATTGACAAACCAGACCTTATTAAAATGAAAACTGTTACTCTGCAAAAGACTGTAAAAAAGATGAAAAGACAAGATACACACTGGAAGAAAATATTTACAAATCACATGTGCGACAAAGACCTAGTATTTAGGATGTATAAAGAAAACTCTTAGAACTCAGCAGTGAATAAACAAAACAGCTAATTAGAAAATGGGCACAAGATATGAAGATATGTTTGTCCTCGTCACAGCAGTTGCCTGCAGAAGACTTGACTTTAAAGACTATAAAAACGATATGTAGAGATGAACTTCATTACTTGCTGGAAGAGGACACCTGAAAAGAAACACACTGGACTTTGCAATTAATTCCTACTCATGATGTTATTTAGGACTAAATAATCCAGAATGTGTAGAGATGCTGAACTAATAACCTCTGTGGCTAGAGCTGGGTTCTCCCCATATAGTATTCTCACTGTCAATCCCAGGAGAGATCTGGACTAGAAATGTAGAGATTCTAGGGACTGGGACTTTCACTGGAAAGAGGAAAAACTCTCTTCTGTCTGGGGGCCTCTTGGGAACATTTAAACACTCCCAGAATAATCTAGAAAGTGGAAACCTTTTAACTGCCCTGAAACAGGGCTGTTCCTAGAGACTCTGTCCTGGATATGTTATTCCGTGTGGTTAATTCCCAACATCACCCCGGCTCACCATGTTTGGTGAAGTTTTATGGGAATGTGCAATCTGGTCTCTGCTGTGTGTGGAATTAAGAGAGTAACTGTTTTTTGCTTTGGATGGAGTAGATAAGAGTACAAAGAGGACCCCTGCCCCCCAACACCAGGTCAGAGAGATGGTGAAAGCATCTTTGTGCATCAACCTCACAAGGGCCAATGACAACAGAGGCAGCATATGCTGGCTTTGCAGAAAGCCCCAATGGAAGACCATGGAAGACCTGCTTCATCCTGCACATTTTCAAGACAGCAACCTTGGGAATGCAGGAGAAGTCGGTGGAACCTATGAGAGGGGGGCCAATTTTGGCACTTGGGCTAGTCTGTGAGACTGCAGTTCACATCATTTGGATATTTAGAGGAAATAAGATAACACTTTGTAGTCATTGGTTGTTGAGGCTGAGACATTTTAGGTTCACTAAGTTAAGAGACAAGATCACTCTCCCCTTTCCAATAACACAATGTCTTTTCATTAGAAGCCTGAAATAGCAGGGTTTTTCTCTGCTCTTCCATTCCTTTGAAAGCCTACTCATAATTAGCTTCCCACAACTCCTCCTAGGTTTTTTCCACCATTACTCATCATCCTGGTCTATTTGTGTTACAGATTATAATTCTCAACCCCCATTGGTTTCACTAAGTTTAGTACCATCTTGCTATTTTAAGTCCATATTGCTAATCTTTGGGGAACAAACATACCTCTTCCTTATTATTATTTTCAATGCTTCCAAGTTAACCTGATTGTTCACAGAGGTTCTTAATGTGAGGTCTGTGGCTAGAAAAGTTCATGGATAAAATTCGTGCTATCCATGAGTTTGGATGGGAACAAATTTCACATCCTTATTTTCATTCATCTCTAAATGAAACTGAACATTTCATTTCCTTCTATAATTCATGTAAGCAACAAATCACAATAATATAAATGGAACACAGCATCATCCAGTTTTAGTTTGCATTCTAATTGTTTCAGGTATCTCAAAATTCATTTATGTTCATCACTAATTAAAATTATGATAGTTATCAGATATGCCATTAGATCTTGTTATTTAAGATGTTCATAATGAAGCACATATATCATAAAATTTTAAAATATTTTTATTATCCTTTCAATATAATTGGTTTCTTCCGTAACTCTAGGTTTTTTTATGAGAAAAAAAAAATCTGAGCAGGAATTCATACGATTAACTGGACTATCCAAGGGAAGAACAGCACAAAAATGATTTAAAATTCTTAGAATAGCCAAAAAAAAAAAAAAAAGAATAGCCAAAAGTCTCTACAACACAACAGTAAAATGATTACAAGCAACCTAAATTTTCAATAACAGGAGATTGATGAAATAAATTATGATGTATACTCACAGTGGAATATTATGCAGTCACTAAACAAAATGCTATTTAATGGTATACATAGATAGGCATCACAATATGGTATGTAAAAGAAAAGGCTGCCCCTGTGATTATTTTTATAAATCACACACACACACACACACACACACACACACACACACACACACACACTCATTCACATACCTACAATACAAATATACAGAAAATGGGTGTCAAGACACATGCAAAAATGTTCATGGTGGTTGCTTACAGATGGTGGGAACTGTAGGTAATCATTTTGCTTATCTCACTTGTAAAAATTTTCTGTCCATGTGTAATTATTTTTGTAAGAAAAATATGTAAAATTATTATCTTAAAAGAAGCGAAGTCCTAAGAAAGGATCAAAAGTGTGTGTTACTTTTACCGCTGAAGAAACGTATGTTCATTCATTCAACAAATACTATACAATAAATTAATGCTATCTATAGGATCCACTATCATTACAGAAAAAAATCTACTGAGTTTCATACAGATGATTTTGCAGCTGAACCAGTAGAAATTTAAATTACACACTATTTATCAATTTTCTATGGGACCTAAAGTCAATTCTATCTTTAGCACAAGTATCAGATAGTCATTCCTTTCAAAATGATTTCCCACCAATCAATAATTTTGTCTTCAGAAAGTCCTTTTTGTCTTGTTTTGTCAATTTGTATTTTTGAGTGTCTTATAACAAAAGTAAATTTAGATCCCACCATCAAATCCTCCTATTAAATATAAGCATATTTCATAATGATACATATTTCTGAATTCACATTCCCTGAGACAAAAATTTCTCTTTCCTCTATGATTGTGCCATATTTTACCGTTCTGAATAATTTTGAATCATATAATCACTGGAAAAAATATTCACCGTTATTTGATTTTTATATGTGGGTATTACAAAATGCCTATCATACCCCTAATATGCTAACATTTTGTTAGCTTGAAAAAATATGCTAAGTTTTAATAATGCTCCTAAGTGAAGGTTTGATGGCTTTAAAACAAAACTCTTCAAACACCAGAATTTACACAAGAAATCAATGTCACCCCCTCTGAGCAGTCACCTTAAGAAACACCAGACAAACTTCTTCAATGACATTTGCCTTTGCTCAGAACAATTTTAGGACCTCCCTTTTGGACTTGTTTGTAGTCTGCTCCTTTTTATTAGGTTGGTGCAAAAGTAATTGTGGTTTCTGTGGTTATTTTTAACCTGTTAAACTGCAATAACTTGTGCACCAACCTAATATTTTAAACCAATGTCTTTTAAGGTAGCCGAACCATACCCTTAGATTCCATCTTTATCAGTAGCTAAAAGTAATCTAGAGTAGTAGGTGGAACCCTGGGTGCACAAGGTAGAAAAGTGGGTGTGACAGAAGAACTGGGGGAATACAATGTGAACCTATATTAGGGGTGGCATTTAAAATAGTCAACAATAGGTATGGCAGAACACAGATCAATCAGGACAATCAGGACAGATGTCACTAAAGCAACTTCCTGGAGGACCTGGTATTAGGTCCAGGTATTAAGATCCAGGATATAAGATCCAGGTATTTACTCTTTCGTAGCTGGATTGTAAGGCATGTAGAGGGTCCTGGAGAGGAAACTGTAGCAGTGGGAATGGGTGGGCACATGGAGGTTTCTGACCTGTGGCCTTTACCAACCAGTAAAGGATATTTGAAGTATTTTAATGTCCACTGAGTTTTTGTCCTTCCAAAAGTAGAGGACACTGCTGCTTTTGTATGGCTCAGGCCCTGACTCTGAAGGCACTGCCCAAGAGTTGTTTGATGGTGTTGCCAGCAACAGCTGTCATATTGGAATAAATGTGTAGGATCCCCCAATAACGACTTTGAAGAGTATCGCTTATCTGAATGTTAAGGTTCTCTAAACTCATTAAGAACAGGCACCATGCCTTTTTCACTTTTTTCTCCCTAGCATCTAACACATCGCTTGTTACATAGCAGTTGCTTAATAAATATTTGTTGAACGAATGGCATGTTTGTTAAGGAAATATAACTTCAAAGTAAAATCTCATATTTATGGCTTTTAAAAATTATTTTTATTTTTTAGACCCATAAACTCTCTCCATTTTATTGGAGGTAATTCTAAAAATCTCTCTGAAGAGAGAAATCCATCAATATTTACTCCTGACTCAAAATCCTTTGGATCGTGCCTGCCTTTCTCTGGAAAGCAGTGCTTTGTCAATGTTCATTTAATTATTATTTGACTTAAAAAGTCACAGGTGGATGTGAATCTGTCTTTAAGTCCTTGAACTTCCAATTATTTCTAGCCTCAAAGAATCCTGTTTTAGCAGATACGGCGTGAGGCTTTCTGGAGTCTAGGGCAGCTGCCCAGTATTTTTCAGGCTATGGGTGTCTAGTGCTATGCACTGAATACACCATTTATTCATCCGAACAACCCCTTTTATAGTTGAGGAAACTGTGTCCCAGCAACTTCCCCAAATTTACACAGCTAGGAAGTGGTGACGATGCGTTTTGAATCCAGGGAACTGGATTCCAGAGCTGAATAACTTTGACCAGCACAGTACACTAAAGAGCAGGAGCTGATTTATCTTCTGCCGGTCAACAGAGTAGAGACTGAAGGGTTTCCTGTACCTCATAAGTACCTTAGAGCTCCTATTACACTGACTCTCACAAACTGGGTTTCAGAAGGGAGACTTCCTTTTACATTGATCTTGCAAGTGTTTACTGAATACATATGATGTCCAGGCAGTGTTCTAGGTTCTGGGAGGGCAGGTAAGGGACACACAACCTCCTTCTAAATGGTAAATGTAGCACCTAGAAACTCACTCAGGTCTTCTAGGGCTCCTTTTTCACTACTCCAAATGGGGAATAAACTGAACCTGTCTTCAGTTTGAGTTCTGGGTCCTAAGCAATCATCATCCTTGATGAGTTGCAAAATAGACATATCTCTAGGGAGGCAGAGATCTACTGCTTTCTTCTTTCTGGATTCCCCTGGAGGAGTATTTGATCCCTTTTGACATCCTGATGTGGATAGCAATAGAGGAAGGAGGAGATGGAGATAAGGAGTGAAGCATACAGACCATTTGGAACACAGGAATCTATAAACATCCAGGGGGAGCATTTTTTTGTTACTGCAGGATCACCCTGTAAAACACTGGTATTCAGAGCCAGTGCCCCAAAGGCTAATTATTTCATATATGAATTTTATGTTTTAGGAGGTATTTCAAGTTATACAGTGGCCTTATGTATTATCATAATTAGGATCAATAGAAACATTAACTGAACTTTGTACCTTGAATGATTAAGTTGCACTTTAAATGGAGGTTAATAAATAACCAAAGAGATGGCTACCAAAGAAGTAAACCTAGAATTGTAAATGGTACTAAATGCCCCAAGCAAACTGAAAGTTAAAAAAAAAAAAAATACTAACTTTTCACCATAAGTTATCTAACATGTGCTGAAAGGTGGTCTACTGTAAGCGGAATTGCTGACTCCACCCACCCTTATCCTGGTGAGATGTCAAGGTAAAATAAGGGTTTCCAATAACCACAAAATAAAGAGTTCTTTCCATTTTCCCCTAGAATCCAAAATGCCCAGTATTAAAGGCATCCTAATATTCTCAATAATTTATTTTTATTTTTTTCTTATTTTATGATGCATGGCCTTAAATCTCATTTTTTGAAACAATATGATTTTTTTAAAAAAAGCCAACAGACAAATAATACATAGATAAGTCAATAATTGGAAGGTTCCACTTTTTCACCAAGATTTGATCTTTGTGAAATTGGAACTTCCTTTGGGAGAAATCATGTTTTAAGCTGTGTTTAGTCATTTTCGCTTTAGTGTAAACAAGTACTTGAGTCTTTCTTAAGAATAGACTTTGCTAGATGATTAAAAGTGAGATTTCTCACCCTTTTCTGAGAGGCAAATGTGCCAGAACTTTCCCTTATTCTGATTTTTGCCCCGATACAGGGCTGTTTTAACTTTAAAACTGAATACCAAAATCGTTCTCTCTCAAAAGTAAAATGCTGAAATATATTTATGTCCTATATTGTGGAAGAAAAATCATATTTAAATCTCAAATTCAAAAGGAATTTTTTTCTCATACTTCTTTCTTATACTCAAAGGCAAATTATCAAGTTAACCACCTTGTAGTCACAAAATCCATAAGTATTAATACAAACTGCTAAAGGTTTTTTTGGCAAAGGGATTATAGAAAACCTGTCCCTTTATTTCTTAGAGTGTTTCTGATTTTTCTGTTCCTTTAAACTTTTTGCTCTACTTTAAGCCAAACCATCAGATCAATAAGACATAAGGCACAAATCTTACAATTTCAGGCTGAAGAATGATATGGAACATGCAAAATGGACATTACAGCACACAATTGTGTTTCATGGAAACTATGGTGTAATAGCCTGAAAAATAGCTTCAAGTCATAAAATTCGGTGCACTGACCCCCCGGAGAGAATTGTGTCCCCAGGTCCCGGAACGATGTCTGTTGTCCAACACCCTCACTCCACGTCTGAGCCCTTTCACTCCATGTGGTTTTTCCCTCAGGGATCATTATTGGGTTTCATAATGATTAGTTTGTGTATGAAAAAGGAAAGTTCAAGACTATAATTTCATACATACTTAAAAAAAAACGCACATAAAGGAAATTCAGTAGTGAGACAAGTAATCTCCTGGAGCCTGCTGTGACCAAGAGTGTACCTGTGAGAAAGACAAGCTGATACCTGAAAGTCTCGGCACATAAGGGGACACACCACGAAGAGAAAAGCTTTGTGTCCCTCTAGCTTAGGGAGCCCTGATCTCCCAGTCTCCCCTGCAGACACAAGAGGCGCACCCACAGAGAAGCGGACAGCAGCTGTTCAACCAAATGAGTATGGGATCATCCAAGGCAGAAGTTCAGTGACAAGGAGAGGAGAAATAGTTCTTTTAATTTTGGCAAACACATACTTATAGAGATACTTTTCAACAAATGCCTAAGTGAAGAGTTGATTGAGGTGAACTCCAGAACAACAAGGCCCAGAGGTAAGAAGCTGATTGAGCAGAGAGAGCCTGGGGGAGGAGTTAGGGTCACGTCAAGAGGCAGGGCACATATCTGCTGAATGGTTCTGCAAAGACCTCTTTCTCTACAGATTCCCAAGTCATCTCACTGCAGAGGCAGCATAGCCTAGAGAAGAGAGAAAGCTGGCTTCAAATGGTGGGTTGGCACCTAACTCTCTGTGGAATCCTGAGCCAATGACTTGATAGCTCTGTGCCTCAGTTTCCTTACCTGTAAAGAGAGATAGCAATAGGAGAATAACTCTAAGACAACACCTGCAGTAGTGCTTGGCACATAGCAACGGCTCAATAAATGCTAGATTTTATTATATTCTTATCAACAGCCATGTCAACATATTACTTCCCTTTAAAAAAAAGGTGCTGAAAACACGTTCTATCCCCTCCAGCTCTACTTAAAATTTAATAAAAAGGAAAGGTAACTTCCTCACTTATTCCCTTCCTTTGGGGGAATACATTGAAGAGTTTTCTGTATTTTTTATTTGTATTCATCTCTATTTCTCTACATACAAAAAGTAAATCCCTCAAAACAACAGCCAAAAAAAAAAAGATCTATGTATCTTTTATTGTAAACAGAAGCTGGGAGGCTGTGTTCCTCTGGGGACAGAAAATTAAGTTGTAGAAACGGGAAAGAGAAGCCTGTGGGAAGAAAAAAAGGGAAATGGCAGAAACAACTAAGGATTGGTCTCTGGATTTTAACTGGGATGGACACCATTTGCCTGATAAAGAACAAGTTGTCCTGCCCAATCATCTTATCTAGTGGTCTCAACTGAAGCAGGTAGGAGGCTAAGTAGGTAGGGAGAAATGAAACTAATAGGGTTAGACATGTGAACATGAAGGCTGAAAAATATAAGTTCAAGAATCATGTTCTAAGAGTCATCTGGCCTTCTTGATTGAGAATGTCTGTTGAAAGGGACACATATATGATTTTCATGTACATTCCCTCAGCCGAAAGCTAATGCAACAGCAGCCTTCTAGCTTGTCTTTCTCATTTCACTCTTACCTGACTGTGGTCCATTCTCTACACAGAACTTGAGTTATCTTTATAAAATACGAAGGTATATCACTACCTGATTAGAACCTACCACACTTAGAATAGATTCAGATTCTTACCATAGCCTGTAAAATCCTGCGTTATCTGGCCCTTGTCTTCTTTTTGACCTCCTTTGTACCCCCAAGTTTTCATTACCATATTAATGGTAATGGTAACTGGCCTCTCAATTCCCCAGCTTATTTCTGTTTCAGGGCCTTTGCACTGGCTTTTCTCTCTCCCTGAAGCTCTCTTCTCACAGCTGTTCAGTGTTCAAGTCTTCCTTAAATATCACCTCTTCTTCCAAACTACTCCATCTTTAAAAAAGTTTCCTCAATAATTCACTGATCCATTTAATTTTCTTTACAGCACTTTGCACAAGCTGCAAATCTTATATATTTTCTGCTAGTTTACTATCTTTCTCCTTATTAGAACATAGCTTCATGACGATAATCTTGTTTACCCAATACCTAGATAGCATTGTGCCTGAGATAGTTAGCTCCCACTTGGTTTCTGCTGAATATGTAAATGAGTAATATGCCAATAGAACTAAGATACTAAAACAAGCAAAGGAAAACGTGTTTATGATAATATATTTCTAAGCAGTTGGATGGCTCAAAAGATACTAGGAAAATTTTTCTCAGTGGTTAAACCTTCAAAAACCTTCAAGAAATGATTTACATATTCATTTCATTGATGGCTTCTGTCTAGTTTCTTTTGCCTGTAATTAAGTGCCTAGCTTCCTATCAACATTTGAAAGCCTTTTAGATAATCTATACAGAGAAGCTTGGGTTAGAAACTCAGCAGAGAGAAAAGTCAAAATCAGAACTACAGACTGTAAAAACTGATGGGGACCTTTGAGCCACTCTGCCATTCTGTCCTGATAATTCTATTACCAGGACAGTCACTCAAGCTATAACAGAAAAATATTTATGAAAATCGAAAATTATTTCAAAATAACAAAAGGCCCAATAAAATGTCTCTTTCACAGAAATAAACACATATTTAATGCCATATTAAACTAATATGCTCTTTGAGACTGCAAAGAATGAGTCACTGATCTTGTAAATAAAAAATTTTGGCACAAACATGTTATCTGTTTGGCAATTTTACATATCCATATTTCATAATTAGGTCCATGACTCCTTTTCCTCATGTGAAGTTAATTCCTCTTTCAAGCTCAAAGCAAACATGTTTTACAAACAGGTCAAAGCTTTCAGTTTGTGTTGATGATCAGATAACTGGCTGTTTCAGACAAAACTTTTAAGTAAGCAACAATAAAATGTGATATTACGTAGATATTCAAATATTGATGCGATAACAAAATGCTATCTCTTTACACATTTTATAGACTCTTTCATCATAGATGCTTCAACACATTGAAGTTCACTTGCCTAATTGTTTTCCAAGGCGGCAAGCAACGAAACACAGAATTCCGGGGGGGGGGGGGGGGGGGGGCTTATTAAGCAAGCAGATTCCTGAGCCCTAGTCATAGAGGTTCTGTTTCTATAGATCTAAGACAGGTCCAGGAATCTGTATTTGTTTGAAAGTCTTCCCAGTTGTTACCCAGGCCTGCCAGACTCAGAGAACAGTGATTTTTGTCTAACCTTCAGCTCAGCCCAGGACCCCCTTTATTCACACTCCTAACAAAATGTTACTCAGATGCGTTTTGAGCTCTTCCGGAAGAGGCAATCTCCAAGTAGTTTGTTAACCTTTATTGGAAAGACCTGATTGTCAGAAAGCTTTTGTTTGCATTAAATTGAAATGGGTCTGCCAGTGACTTCCTAGCATAGGTCTAGTTCTGCCCTCTGGCATAACAACAGTTGTTATACATGAAAGCCCTTATGCATTTTAATACAGCTTTCAGGTTCCTACAAGTTTTTCTTCGCCAAACAGCCAGTTTCAACAATTGCTCACAGATCTGTCATCATGAAAGGTATCCCTGTACTCTACCACACCATCCATATTCTTTTTTTTTAATTGGGGAATATTGGGGAACAGTGTGTTTCTCCAGGGCCCATCAGCTCCAACTCATTGTCCTTCAGTCTAGTTGTGGAGGGCACAGCTCAGCTCCAAGTCTAGTCGCCATTTTCAATCTTTAGTTGCAGGGGCACAGCCCACCATCCCATGCGGGAATTGAACCGGCAACCTTGTTGTTGAGAGCTCTCACTCTAATCATCTGAGCCTTCTGGCTGCCCCTCCAGAAGCTCATTGGTAGCTGATTGTTTTCAATCTAGTGGAGGGCGCAGCTCACTGGAACCACGTGGGAATCAAATCAGCAACCCTGTTGTTCAGAGCTCGGGCTCTAACCAACTGAGCCATCCAGCCACCCCATATTCTCTTTTCAGAGCCTTCCTTTACACTGTCACAACTAGAATCCATAAACTATCTCATGAATCACTTGACCCTGTATAGTAATGGAGTAGCATGTTGCCAGAGACCATATGGAATTGTACATACACTATACTATTGGTTTTCAAATGTTGACATGTCAAATGATGTCACTATGTGAAGAAATTGTCACCAGTCCATAATGAAATGAGAAAAATGGCTAAGTTCATTCTATCTAAAAGACTGTATTTTCTTCCTATATTATGTCCTGCCTAGGTCCTGTTTAGATTTAATTTTCTTTTTTTTATTTTTAAATAAAACCATAAAGAAAATAATTTGCTTGGTTGGTTTCTGTGTTATATTAGGAACTCAGCCATTGCATGGAGATGAGCCCTATTTCTTTAAGAATTCTACTGGTCCATAAAGACCAAAATCTGGGAACCATTATCCTAGCCTTGCCTCCCTTGCTGATATACCAATGCTCTCTAATTTAACTTTTGACCCTCAAGTATCCACCACATCACAAGATACAGTAGCTCACAAATAATTAGAATCATTAGATCATTAGAATCAACTGAGTTTTATGAAAATACAAATTTCTATGTTCCACCACAAGAAATTATGATTCAGTAGGTCTGACGTGAGGTTCAGTATCTGTATTGTTTTTTAAGTTCCCCAAATGATCCTGATGGTTATCCAGGATAAGAAATCACTTTCATGATGTCTGTTTATTCAGTGTGTCTTTTCTATGTATTTATAACTTAATATCACCAGCGAACAGGGTTGATTAGAAGAACAGCTATCTGGTCAAGTATCTTAAAGCAGCCAGGCAGATCTTGATATATAAATGTTATCCTGCTCCCTCCCTTAGATATGAACACATCTGCAATTATTACCCTTTTCTACTCTTTTAGCCTTTCTCTTATCAGGCCAGGAGTCCTTTGCTTTAAGTTTAAACACATTTTCTCTGCCTGCCCAACTCCACCCAATAAACTGACCCCAAAACTCTTGGTATTTATCAATACTCCTATTAAAGCATAGTGCCAAAACTGGACATAATACTAATAAATAATTATCCCCTTATTAATATGGACACCAAACATCTATTAATATAGCTTCAGACTACCTTCACTTTTATAGAGGCACCAACACAGAGATGTTATTTGAGGTTTAACCCATTCTATACTATCTGGTTTCACCTAAATTCCAACAGCAGATCTCTTTCATGTTTAAAAATACAACTTCAAGGAGAGATCCAAGATGGCAGAGTAGATAAATACTGTGCCTGCATTCTTCCATGAACACGTTAAAATTACAACCAAATTACAGAACAATCAACATGGAGAACCATCTGAAGTCTAGCTGAACAGAAGGCCTACAACTAAAAATATAAAGAAGCAACAATAAGATTGGTAGGAAGGGCAGAGACGCAGAACGAGCCCCATACCTGTGTGTGGTGGTTGAGAATCAGGAGGGAATATATCAGCCACCTTGGTTCCCTCCAAAAGAGTAAGGGACCTCAGCGCCCTACACCAGGCTCTCTAGCCTGGATTACTGGTGCTGAGAAGAGGAGCCCTCACAACATCTAGCTGTGAAAAACAGTGGGGATTCCGACCATTTAGGTGGGGTGGAAGGCTGCAGGAAACCCACAGGAAACCCAGATATCCTCTTAATCAGCCCGTACACAGTCTCACTTGCTCACAGGCACTTACCTTGGTCTCCAGCAGAGGGATGATAACTCAGGAGGCCTCGGAGATATATGGGGGGCAGACTGAGCTGCGTGGCTTCTGGAAGAGGACTGGAGGACAGTCAGCATTTTCCCAGTGAGGGGTCCATCTTCAGTGCAGCTGGAAGGCAGGCACCATCTTTCCTGTGTTGAGCCCGCCCACTCTGGCCAAATCTGAGTCTGATTGGCCTGGTGAACTTCACTGCTCCATCACGCAGACTCACTGGGACCCCACCTCACCCAACTTGCGCACAGCTGGAGGTATTTTCTCCAAAAGCAGCCAGCCCCTCCCACATTGCACTTTTTCTTGGAAAACGGGCCTTAGGCAGGCAGTGACTGGCCTCTGTGTGCTCTGAGACTTTTGCTGAATTGCTCCAGGCTCAACATTGGCATCAAACCAGACTTTACATTAACTTGGTGACCACAATTCTTCCCACTCTAGTGATTCCCTGAGATCCTGCCTCACTCAACTCTCATACCACACGAGACGTTATCAGTGGCTGAAACTTAAGGGAGCCAGCAGGTGGCAGCAGGCCTCGAGGTGTCCTGCATTTTTGCAGAGCTACCCCAGACCCAGTACTGATGGCAGCTGTCCTCAGTTTGCAGTGTGGCATCTCCCACACACCTCCAGGTCCAGCTCAGGCAGTGAACAACCACGGATCACTTTGTAGCTCCTACCAGGTAGTCCACAGCCAGTCACAGTCAGTGTGTGACCTAGGCCTGCACCATAGCCCCTCCTAAGAGGTCCTAGAACCAACATAGTTGGAGGTTGGCTTCAGACCACAGCAGAGCACGACCCAGTTAGCCCTGCAAGTGGCACCCCCAAAAGATGGTCTCAATAGGTACCAGAGCCTGCTGGGGTGAATCCCACTCAGTGCACTAAGCTGCCCATAAGCTATGGATGTGGCCAAACTCTGCAGCCATTCAGCTTGAAGGTCAATCCCACTTGACCCACTGATGTGTCAAGAGGAAACAAGGCTCAACTATAACAAGAGCACATGCACAACCTACACAAGGGACACTCGTGGAGCACCCAGATCAGGTGACCAGGGAGACTGTACCACTGAGCCCCACAAGAACACTTACTACATAAGGCCACCCAGCCAAGTCTGGCAGGCATAGCAGATCTACCTAATACATTAAAAAAACACGGAGGGGCAGCCCAAGTGAGGAAACAAAGAAATGCATCCCAAATGAAAGAACAAGAGAAAACTCCAGAAAAAGAACTAAATGGAATGGAGGCAAGCAACCTACCAGAGACAGAGCTCAAAACGATGGTTGTAAGAATGTTCAAGGAGCTTAGTGACAACTTCAACAAAGAGATAGCAAGCATAAAAAAGAACATAGAAACCATAAAAAAAGAAACAGTCAGAAGTGAAGAATACAATATCTGAAACAAAGAATGCACTAGAAGAAATGACCAGCAGACCAGATAAAGGAGAGAATCAAATCAGTAATTTGATAGCTTAAACGGTAGCATAAAACACCCAATCGGAACAGCAAAAGGAATCTGAAAAAATAAGGATAGTTTAAGAGACCTCTAGGATAACATCAAATGTAACAAAATTCGCATCATAGGGGGACCAGAAGGAAAAGAGAGAAAGCAAGAAATTGAGAACCTATTTGAAGAAATTATGACTGAAAATTTTCCTAACCTGGAGAAGGAAATAGACATACAAGTCTAGGGAATGCAGAGAGGCCCAAACGGGATTAACCCAAACAGGTCCACACCTAGACACTTTATAATTAAAATGGCAAAGGTTAAAGACAAAGAGAGAATCCTAAAAGCAGCAAGAGAAAAGCAACTAGTAACTTATAAAGGAGCTCCAATAAGACTGTCAGCTGATTTCTCAATAGAAAGTTTGCAGGCCAGAAGGGACTGGCACAAAATATTCAAAGTGATGAAAAGCAAGGACCTACACCAAGCCTACTCTACCCAGCAAAGCTATCATTTAAAATCAAGATCTTCCCAGACAAGAAAAAGCTAAAGAAGTTAATCACCACCAAACTAGTATTACAAGGAATGTTAGAGGGATTTCTTGAAAACGGGGGGTGGGGGTGGGGGGGTGGGGCGGCGGGGGAGAGATGAATAATAAAATGGCAATAGCTACATATCTATCAACAATTACTTTCAATGTAAATGGATTAAACTTTCCAATCAAAAGACATAGAAGGGATGAATGGATAAGAAGACAAAACCCTTACATATGCTGCCTACAAGAGACTCACTTCAGATTGAAAGACACACACAGACAGAGAGTAAAGGGATGAAAAAAGATATTTCATGAAAATGGAAATGAAAAATAAACAAACACAAAAACTGAGGTAACAATACTTATACCAGACAAAATAGACTTTAAAACAAAGGCTGTAAGAAGAGACAATGAAGAACTCAGCAATCCCACTTCAGGGTATTTATCTGAAGAAACCCAAAATGCTACTTGGTGGGGATATATGCCTCTATATGTTCATTGCATCATTGTTTACAAGGCCAAGATGTGGAGGCGCCTGGGTGTCTGTTGATGAGTGAATGGATAAAGAGTAGGTGGTACATATACGCAATGGAATATCGCTCGGCCTTTGAAAGGGAATGGATTCTTGCCATCTCAAGCAACATGGATGGACCTGGAGGGTGTTGTGCTGATGGAGCATATCAGACAGAGAAAGACAGCTGCAGTGCGATTTCACTTATACATGGAATCTATAAACAAAACGGAGACAAACTCATAGATACAGAAAACAATTTGATGGATGCCAGATGGGAGGGGGGTTGGGGTTGTGGGTGAAAAACAGGAAAGAATTAAGAAGTACAAATTGGTTGTTGCAAAGTAGTTATGGGGATGTACGACATACCATAAGGAATATAGTCAATAATATTGTAATAACTATGTATGGTGTCAGATAGGTACTAGATTTGTTGAGGTGATAGATGAGAGGGGGTTGAAGGGGGCAGGGTGAAAAAGGTAAAGGGATTAAAAAGTACAAATTGGTAGTTACAAAATAGTCATAGGGATGTAAAGCATAGGGAATATAGTCAATTATATGGAAATAACTATATATAGTACTAGGTGGGTATTAGACTATTTAGGGGGATCACTTCTTAAATTATATAAATGTCTAATTATTATGCTGCACACCTGAAATTAATATAAAATAATATTGAATGTCAACTGTAATTGATGAATTTAAAAAGGGGAGAAAAGGGGAAGGGGAATAAGAGGCCCAAATTTCCAGGTAAAAACAAATAAGTCATGGGGATGGATAGTCAATACAGTCAAGTCAGGAAATATAGTCAATAATATTGTGACAGTACAGTGTGGTGTCAGATTGTTGCTGGACTTATCCTGGGGATCACTTCAAGTATATCAATGCTGAATAACTATGGTGTATACCAGAAACTAATATAATATTGTACGTTACCTGTATTTTAATAAAAATCTTTAAAAAATACAATTTCACATATTCACTGTACAATTTTGTTATACATTTGATCACATTTGTTACATTGTCTTTTCAACAGATAATTTTCAATTTCAAAATATTGAATCTCTTTTCCAGAGAGTATCTTAGGTAATGGGTCCTATGTTACGTAAACTTGCGAAATATAACATCTATGCTGTCATTAAAGTAATTGATAATATATGTTTTAACAGTGATTGCAGAAAACACAGTGTTTCTTAAAGATTCTGCTTGGAAATCATTAATATCACTCCTCACATTCCACTGGCCACAAGCAAGACATATGGCCAAGCCTAACACTGATGGAGTGGGAAATATAATCTCCTTATACAAAAGGGCCCCCATTGAAAGGTGCCTGCAAAAAAGGGTAATAAATATTTTAAACATATAATATAATCTATTACATTCTCCCATTCTGAAAATTGAGGTCATGTGTACCTTTCTCCATTCTATTGTTCTTCAATATTTCTCAAATATGA
The DNA here is from genome assembly GCF_964194185.1 of Rhinolophus hipposideros. Classification (NCBI taxonomy): domain Eukaryota; kingdom Metazoa; phylum Chordata; class Mammalia; order Chiroptera; family Rhinolophidae; genus Rhinolophus; species Rhinolophus hipposideros. The sequence goes on from NC_138053.1 coordinate 36,624,247, forward strand.
TAGTACTATGATCATATCAGTGAGATTCTTTATTGCCTAAAATGTAATTTGTCTGGGTTCGGGGAATTGAATTCATTTAAAATATTTAAGTTATTGTGAAGCTTCTCTTATTGTTGATGCCAATGACCTCTTAAATGCAATGATCTTTCTATGTTGCCAGCTTAAAGCTCACTCTTCTTGGTATAGACAGAAGAAAAGCTGAAGTGCAGTGTTTTCTTTTAACATGATACTATCATTCTCAAGCAATGGACCTATAATTTTCATCTATCTATTTTTCTGAAAATAGCTCTAAAAATTGCTCCTGCTGTCTCTAGTGGTTTTTGCGAGCCTCAGCTAATCCTTGGCTTCAACTCGCTTGAAATTCTTGTCCCATTCCTTTGTATTCTCTTTAGTTATATATTCTCCTAACCATAATTTATGTAGCTATCTTTCAGCCATATCAGATAGCTTCTAGTGCAAACATGTCAGGTTCTCTACCTGCCTCCCCATTTTCTTCCCATTGAGAATATTTTTAATTGTGCAGTCAGAATTTCATAATTCAGCCCTCCTAATTATCATGGAATTATATTCATTTTTTTTGAGTCTCCTCTTGTAAAAGTCTTTATTTTGTAAGGAAAATATTTCATCAGCTATTATTTGATCCTTCATCTTTATTATATCCTCATGGTTTATTTTTTTAATGATATGATTATGAGAGGCAATATAGCATAAAGGTTAAATGTTCAGTCTGTGGAGATAAACTTGAATCTTGGCTTTTTCACTAATGAATTGCATGACCTTGGGCAAATTACCTAAATGGTACGTGCCTCAGTTTCCTCATCTGTAAAATGGGGACAATTACAGTACTTCCCTTATACTGTTATACTAAGGATTAAATGAGTTAATGAGTTAATCTATATAAACTACTTGGAACAGTGCCTGGCTCATAAGTAGCCCTATGTGCCTGTTAGTACTGGACCATAGAGTTAAACTGCCTCAGGCACGGTAGTTTTTCTGCTGCTAAGTAGTTTTTCTGCTGCTAAGATACAGAAGTTACAATTTCTTATAACCTTATATATGGCATTCTTCTTTAGAATAATTCCCTTCAGAGCTTACTAAAGTACTCATCAAACTGGGAACCAGCACCCACAGAAAGAGTATAGGAAGAGTTCCAGTTCAAGAGAATGGGCTCACAGCTCAGGTTTCCCACCTTCTTCCTGAGACCATGAAAAAGACAAAAAAGAAATTCCAAAGGGAATGAAGTCTTAACAGAAAAGAGAACAGGAGAGATGAAGCAACAAATTCCTAGGAACAGAGAGCAGCCTGAATTCTTTGGATCAGGGAAATGGAGAACAGGAGGCCAACGCACGGAAGAATGGAAGGGGGCCACCGTGAAAGGCAGAACCTAATTTCCAACAGGACTTGGGAGAGGCTCCCAGCTCAAAGTGAGCAACTATAGTGGGGGAGAGTGAAAATTGGCAGCAGGGGTGTTCACTGAAAGTTCTTCAACAAAATAGCTGCATCAGGTTGCGCTACATACATACATGTGCAACACACCTCTGTGCAGAATAAAAGGCAATCCAGTGTTCACGCCTATTAAGATGAAAACAGCACAGTCATCTAAAGGAACTGAGTGAGCTGTCTGACTACAGGCTGTTAGCATGAGCTCTGGTTTTTCAGGCTCTCACCTACTCACCCTTCTGCAAATTATGCAGATAATAAGCCCTACCTAACTACAAAGAGCCTTCAAACCAGAGAAGAGGCATCCTGGACAAAGAACTGACCTATACAGCAGCCAAGGAAACATGGAATAATTCACCTAAACATTTAGCCTAAAATAGGAACTGATAAGCAAGGCCTACCAGACAAATGTGGAAGAATAACTAACATGAAAGTGAAAGATCAAGGTAAGTCAGAACCATAGAGCCAAGAGTCTATAGTGGAAATGCAAAGAACAGAAGAAATCTTTTTTTAAAAATTCTAATTAGACTCCTTCTAAGTTTTTAAATTATATTGTAACCTTAAAAACAAGAATAAGAATCTATCAAAATGGAATAGGTCACATGATACCTAGCTCTTAAAATTTTTTTTAAAGGTAAAAATCCAAAACTCATTAAAGGGGAGTAAAATTTTAAAAAATATATCAGAACATAGAATACAAAAATAAAAAGATGAAACAGACAAGAGAGAAGAGTCAGAAAGTTCAACCAATTGAGGTTTCAGAAAGAGAACAGAGAAAGCTAAGGAACATTTTTTAAAAGAAGAAAATGTAGAAAGATACAAGCCATCACATTGAAAGGGCCACTAAATGTCATCACCATCTTACATAGTGTTGATTGAACAGATACATTTAAGTTGAGGGAACAAGAAATAAAGCATACTATTATTGCAGATATGGAGACAGCTACAACAGAAAACCTAAAATTAATAATATAATACCAAACATTGGGAGAAAGAATGGAAGAAAACTCGAGTAGTGTTTCAATAAGTCAAATCCAGCAACATTCAAAGCAGAAAATCATCAATAATAATTAAAGTTGAGTAATCAAGAAATAGCAGTATAAACATATTACTATATTTCTAGAAGAAACCATTAAAAAGTTAAGTGACTTTAGCTGAGAAGAATGAAATTTGCCAAAAGGTCTGAGAGCAGTATATTTTACTACTAAATCTTTCTAGACTAGATGATTTTTTAATTTAGTATCTCCTTTTCTATTCAGGCTAGCAATTTTATGTGCAACATAAAAGCTTAGGCCTATATAGACAACAAGTAATGAATCACGTGATGAACTAGTATGACCCATGGCCAGGCTCTACGGGAGAATGTAGACAGCCCAGGTCGGAGAGAGAATCACTGACTGGGCTGAGCAAAGGTGAATGCCATCCCTTGGGTAACTACGAAGGCATTTGGAATGCCTTCCCAGAAACCCAGGCAAGAATCTGTTTTCAGCTTGGCTGAGCTGTCAGATTCCTAAGCGTTGGTAGGGATGAGGCTCTGTTGGATGCCATTCTGCCATTACGAAGTTCAGGTTTTAGTACCTCTGTTAAGCTCTAACCTTGTGTTGGACTTTAAGGAGATAAAAGACAACACTCTTGTGGTTGTTTTTAACATCAGTAATCTCAGCAGATGAGTTCAACTTTGTATTTACTTCAACAAAATATGACAGAGTGAACTACCTTGTGCGAGGAGCCACGGAAAACACACAGATACACAAAATAGATCCATTTTGTTTATCTCAGGAAGTTTAGGGACCACAGGGCGAGAGAACTGTACATCACTAATTTTAATGCAAGACTGGATGCAAGTGAATTGGAGCACAAAGAAGGAAGGGAGTGCTTTCGACTTAGGGAGGGATCGGGAAAGACTAAGTGAGGAGATGTCAGAAGTGAGCTGGGACCCTGGGCCTGAGTCAACAGGATGCCTGCAGGCGAGCGGCTGTGGTGCAACTGTGATGTGGGACTTAATGTGAGAGTGATGTTATCTGAGCGGTACCTGCCCTGGCAAAGAACAAGGTCGGCATCTCTGGTTCGGGGGTGGCTCTGAATTTCTATGATTAATGCTACGTTCGTTCCAAATGCCTGTCTTACCCAGACAGCTTCCTTTTCTTTGGAAAATATGAATTGGTAAAGTATAAATGTAACAGATTACAGAAGTCTGTGTTGTGGTAAAAGCAAACCCAGAACTCATTTATAACTCCAATTAAATCCCAAATGCTGGGTTGTTTATATTTTTAATAGCATATCTCAACATGTGTGCATGTCTGTGTGTCTATATTCTACCCTCAAATACAGAAGATTAAAGACGCAAAGAATGTTAAAATTGGAAAGGACCTGACTATTATTCAATAGAATGCTATCATTTTACAGACGAAGAAACTAGGCCAAGATAGGATAAACGTGACTTCTCAAGGTTACAGAAACACACGGGCAAAGCCTGGATGCTAAGCAAATTTTGAAATGCAGGTCTAGAATATCCAGAAGCTCTTTCTTCTGGATATTATGCTGAAAGAAAAATAAAAAGATAGAAAAAAAATCAGAGATAATAAAGAGATAAAAAATGAGGTTTACCTAAGTTATTGGCAATAGATCTAAAACTACCAGTGTTTCTGAAATAAATTACAAATAATTTTTAAAAGAGATCTGTTTTTCTTGAGATTTCTTTCCCTACTTGGATAAAATGTATACATATTAGCTACCAAACACAAAATATTCTTTTCATGCTATTATAATTAAATTTTAAATTATTTAAATTAATAAATAATTACTAAAAATAAATAATTTTGTTCTGTTAAAGTAGATAGGGAAATGGCAATTAGCTAACCATCGGCTTATACATAATCTCTGTTTCATCCAAGCAAAAATAGGCAATATTTCAAAAATAGGCACTAGCTTGCTTTTCCTTAATATTATACATTTAGAGATATCGTATTTTTTAAATAGACCATATTAGAGAGACTGTGTTCTGTTCACTTACAACATCTACCAGCATCTATCATAGCACTGGGCTTATAGAATGCACTCAATAAATATTAGTTGAATAAATAAATGAATTAATACTATATTGTATTGGAATTTTCTATCAGCCTTTGTATATTACACATTATGGTCAATATCTATATGGCAAAAATCTGACATATAACACCATTATTTGGATGAGTTCAAAACTTTGCCTAGCCTTGATTTAAAATCAATCCATCCTTTCCCAAAGTAGACATCATGATTAAAAGTGTTCCTCTAGACCCACCTGTAATTAAATCCTAAGTGACAGCCAGAGCCTATGCAGAAGTGGGATACTGCTTTCCTCCCTTCCTTTCCCCAACCCAAAGGAGGCTTCAAGAAGTGACGCCCACACCTGGCCCTACTCCCAAGCCCACGTGAGGACTGGCCAAGAGTCTGTAGTTCCAATCACCGGATGCCTTTTCAACTGTACCCTCCAGAACGTTAACCAGCTAACTAGGAGACACCCTAGAAATTGTGGAGGGAACTTATAACTCAGAGGGCTGCTTGCCAGGGCATAAAACATGGAGATACACCCCAGGAAGAGAAAAGAGAGAGAGATTCACAAAGTTTTATCAAGGATATTGAAAACCTCACTAAGGAAGTTAAAGATGGATGCTAGATATAAAAGGCATTTTTTTTTAGATCCTAAGGACTTCATTTAAATGTAATGCATATAAATAAGAAGTTAACACAGCTCATGTTATCTTCCTCATCTACTTTATAGAAATGAGGAAAATGTTGTGTTTTGAAAACTGGTATTACTGAGTTCCTCCAGTTGTTTAAAACATAACAAATGAAATGGCCACTTCTAATCTTTCTTGGTATGTTTATACAACAAAAAAGCAATGTTACAATAAGCTCCAAGTTGTCTATTTTAATGTCTGCATATTTACCCAACTAACTAAATGAAATATTACAAGTTTAGCCACTTTTTTAAGTTATTTATATATAAAGTCTCTTAAAGTATAAACGTATTTTCTTTTGTTCCCCTAATGAAGAAATAACCGAAACCAAATCCTAAGAAAAATAAAATATTGAGAAACATTAAATTGGTAAAATCAAATATTGAGAAAAATAAAAACACAGGAGCAAAAAGCGGTGTTCTTCCCAAATCGGCTTCTACCCCAGAGTCACCAGTGAGACGCCATCTGTCTGCACCTCTCTTTTCTCCCAAGCAACCAAGACCAGAGGCAATTATGTGATAGAGAAAAATGAGGAGGAAAAAACGGCAGCGGTTTGCAAGTCTTGCTAAGCTCCTTGGGAGCTTAACTGTGGCTCTTAAAAACCATCTGATGCCCTGTGTCCCAAGTCCACGCCAGAAGGTGACAACAGTCCCAGAGAGGAGGCAGAAAAGAGGCAAAGGACAAAGGCAGACCTTGATGCAGACTCCAAAAACTCACCAGGATTTGGCCACAGCCCAGGGAGGAAAGTTTTTGCACGAACTCCAGAGGAGAAAAATCCTGATATGTCAATTTTGCACTTTTCTACCAAAATTGAATCAGGGACTAAAAGTCATCTGGAAAATTTGGGCCCACATGAAGATTTTAAGACATTCTATTAGGGAATAAAGAAACTACTTGATCACTTTATAAATGTAAGCATGTTTCCTGTGGTGCCTATTCTCAAGCACCTATGCATTCTTATCTGATGCAAGAAGAGAAAACAACTATCATAAGGGTGCAAAAAAAGAAAAAGAAAAGCAGGGTATTCAGTAGTAACTTTGTATATAGACATATATTAGCATATAAAACAACTATCTTAAATAAACTCATCATTTTATTTGGCAGCTTGGTTCTAGATGCAGTCTAGACATTTCCAGTACTCTGGAGGACAGACAGCTGAATCTTCCAGCAAGGTCAGGGCAGTCGTTTGCTCACTAGGTTGATCCACGCTTGGGTTTACTTGTTCTTGCATCCACTGTTTGCATGAAGAAATTACACTTTGACAATTTTCCTCAACTATAGTAATTAAATGTCTCCGTTGAGCGAGTGGGACCTATTTTACCTGAAATTATAAATATGCTTGATTTTCTTTTTTCTAAAGCATTCTCTACTTCAACAATTTAAAATAAGTTTTCGAAACATTTTCTTTAAGGAGTCTTTCTTTTTCTAGTCTCATTTCTCAAATTTTTCCTTTTCTCATTTTCACTTTTTTTTTCTTTTGCCATTTCCTAAGCAGTTAAAAGGGGCCAAAAAACAGTGGCAATGAGCAGAGAAAGCTCACAGGAGTAAATTCCTCCTGCATAACTTTCTTATCAAAGTATTTCACAGGCAGGATGGGTAGGAAGAAGATAAAGGACTGAGCGTTTTGAAGAGCCAGCTCATATTTGAAAGTTAGACTTTTGATACTACCACCCAAGAAGTCTACGTACGTAGTCCCATAGATATGCAACAATGTTAACAGAAGACATTTATCTCACAGAGTGAAACTGTGTCCCATTGCCTGACTGTACCTCTTGTAGTCTACTTTAAACATTATCCATTCCTACACACACATGATTTCTCACAAATAACAAAATTAACCTGCTTGTAATTTTTTTTGTTTCAAAGGGACTAATTTGTTAAATGTGTATAAAAGTGTATAAGATTATTACTTTGTATAATCATGTTTGGACATTTCTTAACTATACCTACAGCCTCAAGAAAAGCAACAGGAAGCCTTTCCAACCCTTGAGAGAAGCTGGTCACAGATGATAACAAATGTGTTATAATTCTGAACATGGGTAATGACACAGAATTCTGTATTTCACCTTTTATTCTTTAGTAGCTCTGAACGATTTGTCGTTCTCTAAACATGGCAAGCTCTCGTGTGTTCCTACACATTACTCCTCCTGCTTCAAATACCCCTCTCTACTTTGCCTTATTTCTCCCTCAAGAGTTGAAGTCAGTTCAACTCCATCTTCTCCGTGTAACTGTCTCTGATTTCTCCCTGCATTCATTCACCTGCAATGTGCCAGATACTGTGCTACAAGCTGAGTTAGCAAAATGACAATGTTGCACCAAGGTCAAAAGAGGTGCCTTGGCAGCATTTTGTGATGGGGGCCAGGAAGTGGATGGGGGAAGATTTCTTGGAGGAGATAACAGCTGAATCAAAATTTGAAAGACAAGTAGGATTATCCAAGAGAAGAAAGGAGGAGAGGAGGACATTCAAGATAGAAACTATGGTGAAAAAAGGCCTGGAAGACATGAGGCCAATTGAGAGGTAAATATGCCATTCGAGGGAGTTTAGATTTTGCTTTTCTTCTTGAAGGCAATGGGGATCCTTTTAAGCAGAATAATGAGATGACCAAATGTATCTTTTAGAAAGCATGGAGATCATATCGGAGCAAACAAGACTGGGGCAGTTAGGAGATTTGTTTCTAAAGAAGATGGCATGTATACTTAGCATGGGAATGAAGAACATGGAAGAGAATTTGAGAGGGATGAATGAGTGAGAAGTGAAATGACTTGGTGATAGATGGGCTGGGCTGCACAGGGACTGAAAGGAGTCGAGAGGGAAGCCCAGGTTTCTCTGCCTTCTTCCTGGGTAGACACTGGGACTGGCATGGAGATCAGGAATACAGGACGGGGAGCAAGAGGTGATTGGCTGAGTTTTGAATCTGTGGAACAGGAAAGACCTATGGAACACCCATGTTAAAAAGTAAGTGCTCATCCGTCTGTGTGCCCCTTACCTGTTGTATTACCTCGTGCTGCCGTGTTGGGGCTGTCTATCTCCCACCTCTAACTTCCCTCAAGAGGAAGGACTGTCCAATCTAAAAACTAGCCCTTCAGGGTACCCTTCATCAGCCACGCTTACCCTGACAAACCAGGCTCTCCCATTTTTCCTCTCTCTCATTAGAACAGTGCTGACTAACTCGGAAGTATCCCTATAAGATACTGCAAGACCTGAAGTCTATCACCCCTTCTGCAGAAAGCAAAAACGGGGAGTACAGAAAGCCTGTTTTTCTTCCATTTTACTAACACCCATTTTCAAAAGGACCGCTGTTTCAGAAGAACTGGGTGCTTTCTAAAGTAAACAAATAGAGCGAATAACAATCTTGTTTAAGATTCCAACTTATTAACAGAAAACATGTGTAGACTTAACAATCAAAAATAAATATGCCTTTAAAGATAACCTGGAAGGCTTCTTTGTTCTTTGCCAAGAACAAAATTCAAGACCTCAGAAGATCTCTATTTTCCCAGAAATGGTAGATTACATTGCTAATGATGGGCAAAGGCATTAAATCATAAGGGCTTTTCCCCCTATAATTTTGATACTATGAAGGTGAGCTTGTAATGGACTGAAATAAGAGAAGACATATTAAGACTGAGCTTGGATTTTGGATATTGGGTCTATGATTTCATCCCTTGGAAGAAGGTTTCCAGTTCCTGCTTTTCTTTCCAGGCATGTATATTTGAGATAAATGCTTCTCAAATTTGAATTATACTTCAGTTATCTTGCTTGTGTTGGTATACACAAAAATAAATTCACGTATAGAGCATTTCCCATCATATGTATATATGTGTTCAAGTGAGCATTTCTAATGAAGAGTATCGTTCTTCTTTCAATATTTTCAGATATTCCAAATTAGAGGAAGATTTCTGACGTTTGCTTTGCATCAACACGGCAATTACCAGCAGCAGAATGTCTCCAAATGGACCACAGCCAGTGGCAGACGTAGAGGAGGGTCAGCTTGCCGAAGAGAAATTGATATTGCCCTCCACATTCATTGACTTGTCTGGTTTTCCTACGACAAATAAACAAATGAGTCCGTTTCTCTTTTTTCTAAGGGACTTTACATGATTAGGGTCAGAAACTCCACAAAGAAAAACCTTCCCAGTTTTACAAGGGTGAGCTGACGAGATGCCACAGTGATTTATTTCATAGGTGCTGGCTATTCTCAAACAGTTGCCGAGAGACCTTGCTGGTCCCTGAACTTGTGAGGCCAGTTCTAACCCAGGCACAAATTCGGCTAGCCGTATGAGCAAAAGGGAGATCATCCGGGTGGATGCTGGCAGTGTCTGAGACTGCAGTAATTCATGCTGTCAGTTACTATCAGCAGCAATTTGCTTCTGGAATGGTTCCTGTGAGCACTCATGCGGCCATTCTGCACAAAGGACCAGAGTGCAATATTCTCTTGGATTTCAGGGACTTCGTGCCGTTTCAACATATAATCAAAAGTACCACGTAGTTCACTACCTCGCATTTTATGGTAAAGAGACAGAGGCTTAAAATTGGACTGCTTTCTTCTTTCCAAAAATGAGAAGTTGATGGCAATTTGGACCTTATCTTCAGACACTCTGTTGGTGCTTAAGCAGAATCTAACTTACTGGTAAAATGTAGGCATCTTTTTTTTAACTAAATGTAATTCCACTGTCTCCACAATGTTAATAATAATAAAATTTCTTAACCACAAAAACTTTACTTCTTAGATCCAACTCACATATGTGATGAACTCTTAATATTATAGAGCAAATACACTGGGAAATAAAAAGTTCCCTTGATTTGGTAAGTATTTGAATAGCACATTCTTTGAAATTTAAAATTGTTTCCAAAAAGTTCTATGGCAGAGAAGTTTGGATGCTGCAGTCCTAAACTCAAAGGCACATTATTAATGAATCTCTGCAAAACAATATAATGTCACTGAGTTCCAACTTTAATATATCAGTAGCACTCTTACTACCAATCTATCTACCAGTCTTTTTCTGTTTAATTAATGCCACTGAGAACCCATGGGATTCAGAGTTATGGAGCCATCCTGATCAGAAAGCGTTCAGGACAAAGGAAAAGACAGTCTTTGTGTCTCAGACATTGTAGTTTACTTCCACTCAGGAAAGTGAAAAGCATGTCAAAGTGTGCTATTGTCAAATGTGCATATATATATATTCGGATGTTAACCTGTGACCTCTTGAGTGTTCAAAAGTTGCTTCAATATTGCATCAAGCTAAAAAATTCTCAAAACCTCCACATCTTACTTGATTAAAATTTTCTGTGCTTTTTATCTACTTTTGCCTGCCTCTAAAGTATAGACTGAATGAGGGCAGGGACTTCTCTTTGCTTACTACCGATAGATGATAGATAGATAGATAGATAGATAGATAGATAGATAGATAGATGATAGATAGATGATAGATAGATAGATGATAGATAGATAGATGATAGATAGATAGATAGATAGATAGATAGATAGATAGATAGATAGACAGATAGATAGATAGACAGACAGATAGATAGACAGACAGATAGATAGACAGATAGATGTCTAACAAGGACAAATTGAAAGGGGGAAAGTAGCATTTTAAGGAAAGCCACTTACTGTCCCCACAGGTCAGAACAGCCCTCCCAGGCAGAAAAGGAGGAAAGCACAGAGGAGGGGTGCTGACACAGAAAGTCTCCCAAATACCCAGACTGCAAAAGCTAAGGATGGTCTGTGTCCTTCCTGCTTGTTTAGCCCTGAACATGCTGTGGGAATTTCATTGGAGATTTTATATATATATATATGATATATATATCTATATCATATATATGATATAAATATGTATGACATATATCTCATATCTTATATATATATCTCATGTCATATATATATGATAATATGATAATAGAGTATATTCCCCATTGTGGAATTTCATAATTTAAAATTTTTCTTTTTAGGTCTAAAAGAAAGTCTACATCAGACTTCAATTGGTTCCCAAACTTCTGTGTTTTTTCTAGTTTGAGCAAACCTGGTGAGCAAAACAGCTGGCTTGAACAACTGAGCATCACAAAATACAAACGTATCAGCGCTATCAAATCATCCTAAGCATTAATTATATAACCAGGATAACTAACCTAACAACTACCACAAAAACTGAGGCATAAAATAAAAACAACTGGCGTTTACTCCACATTCTCCTCATGGAGGGCCACATTATTTGCTTAAAGTACTGATGACGATCATTTTCATGAAATAAACATTTATCAGTTTTTCACAGGAAATTTCCACTAGTGTTTCAGCTCCACGTCTACCTCTGCTTACATACAACATGCGGACGCACATGGCACATTCACATTTTTTATAGGACAAATGTAAAGCATCTTATACACAAAATGTCAAATGTGTTGTCACCAATGTTATAACAATAACCCCATGGGAAAGAGGGCGACTGTGGCTTGACTTAATTTATGGTCCTTGCCTGGGACAGAAATATAAGCTTTCTGATTTTTTACTTCCTGTATAATTACTGTCCACCTCCCTTAATCATATTATAATAGATCCTCAACTATAACATGAGTACAGATCTCTGGTTCTGAAAGTAAATGAAATGACGGTGACGGTGGCATAGAGATGCAGTTATTAAAAACTGGTTAAACAAGGATCCTCCTAGCATTTCAGAAGGGCTAAAGTAGCAACCAAAGACTGTTGCTTACAGACACAGATTGTACGATAAAAACACAACAAAAGGCATTAGAATAAAATTTGCTGTAAGTCTTTCCTGGATCAATCTGTGCTTACAAATTAAAAATCCATGACTGACTCTTTTCATGGTCTCTCCTCTCTTCTCTTAGTCATAAGTCTTTCCAGGATACAGACTGGATATGGGTGGCTGGATCTTATTTAAGGTGTGGTCAGATCTTATTGAAGCTCTCGTTTGCATTGTTAGGCCAGGGTTTTAGTTTTTGTCCTGAAGTTTTGTTTGTTTTTTGTTTGCTTTTTATTCTTCTGATATGTATTAAATTTCACGAGCTGTGGTTTGTTTCTTTTGTGCAATTTTTGCCCTGGGAAAGCCAACAGAGTCAAGATTATATATGAAAACAATAGGAGACTTCCTTGATTAAAATCTGTTCTTTAGATGAGTGTTTATTACTGCTGTCATGTCCTAAATCCACCTGCTTGAGGAAATAAAACATTAAAATAATCAGCTTACGGTATGTTTATAGGATGTCACATTTTGATTTGTATGTTTATGCATCTATTTCTCTAAACACCATGGCTGTACACAAAGTCTCAGGAAAAAATACATGATAGAGCCAAAAAAAAGGGAGGAGGCCAACTGCTGGCACATTGGGCTGACAGGCATTGAACTCAGCTCTCACCCTAAGTTCTCTTTACAAAGAATGTTGTTGCTGATGGTTTAATGATTCTCTGCTGCCATGATGCTGCGGGTATGGGATTCCACACGGGCACCCCTCACCCGCACCCCACCCCCACACACCTACTGTCTGAACTGTGCAGCAGAAAGATGGGACACCAAGTTTGGGGCACCAAGACTTGAGAGCCAGTGAATACGCTTTTGTCTTTGGGGAGTTTTCTAAAAGAGGTTCTTCCAAATTCATAACATCCATGGTCAAATTAGGACAGACTTCTCCAACTCAGAGAACATCCTTGCGGGAGATTTGCCAAATCAAATCCTATTATCCAAATTATAAAGTGGAGGGATGTAAGATATCATTTAGTCCGAGGCCTTCTTTACAGATGAGATAAGCAGGGCCTGTGGAAGTTAAGTGCCCCATCTGTGTGGCAAAACCAGACCAGACTCTGGTCCAAAACACTATTTAAGCAAAAGGTTCTGTTATAAACAGAGAACTTTTTTTTTTTTTTACCTTAACAGTTTTACAAATCTATCCAGAGGGGGGGGAAATATAAACCATGAAACTGTAAATAACAAATAACTATTTAAAAAACAATTCAGGATAAAGTGGAAGATTTTTCACAAGGCAGTACACAAGAAGTTTCCAAACCAACTATATAAACAGTTTTATAACATACATATTATTTTAGTAGTAAGTGTATCAAATGTATGACAAGACGTAAGTAGTCAAATCATTTTTATGGATAGATGAGTTTGACAAAAAAGTTTAGAGGCCTTTGCCATAGGCAATTAAACCCAGCGATAAGCAGTTTAAAGACTCCACAGGAATTAGATTTGAGGGGATGGTGCCCCCGACCCCAGGAGGGCCTTTGAAAGGAAGGTCTCTGAGAACTCCAGTCAGTTCACCAAGTAGCATAACCGGATGGTGGATAATAAACTCATTTATCTAGTCCATCATTATGTTTAATTTTTGGACTTTAAAAAAAGAGACGCAATCAAGATCAGAGACTGGTTTGAAATATTTTATTTCTTCAATGCCAACATGCTTAATTATTTCTCCCTAACTGAATGAGTTAGTCCTAAGACCATAACGGCACAGTCTAGTAGGTCTCAGGGGTAAGTTGGAACAGCTACACATCAATATTAGGTCACAATGTTGCCCTAAATAAATGGATGCCTTCTTGGTGCTTCAGTGAACAACTCCACAAGTTGGAAAGTCAGCCCGGAGAGTGTGTAAGCAGTATGTCAGTAATCAGTAAGTGGAGATGAGGGCTTAATTCTGGAAGGCTCCAATGACTAATATGACACAAAACACATTTAAAAATATTTATTTTCCCCATATGTTAAAATATGAAAAGACTCCTCTTCTGGTGAGTAAATAGGTGCAGCTCTCAACCATTCCGTGTCACCTCACACATCCTTCCGTGAAGCCTCTCCATTGGACTCTCTGTTCTGAAACAGAGGGTGCCCGGCACAAGGCCCAGCTGCAGCTCAGGGATACAGGCTGTCAGATACTTTGAATATTACCCCTGAGTAGAAGCAAGTTTCAGAAGCCATGAGGAAACCACAGGGGAGCTAGAATTGAACCATAAAAATCCTATGAGGGTCTCACCCTGCTGGGAGGGGGTGAGAGATAAGAATTGACGAGAACTGGGACTTAGCTTGAGACTGTATGGCATGTAGAGGTGCCTTGGGTGGGTATGCGGCATTGCAGAGGAAGGCGGGAATGTAGGAGAATAGGGCAGTTCCCTCAGTGACTGCGGGAAGTGAGTCTGCATGCCCTTGACAAGAACCACCTAGATTTCCTTCTCTGCACACCTCTCCCAGCCCTGAATCATGCCAATTCAAGGATTTCTAAAATGCATGTTTCAAAAGTCTGACAAAAGCATGAAAGGAAAAATGTGTCTTATTTTTTTTAAAAAGTGTGCTCTTAACGTGGCCATCACTATATTTCTCAATATTTCCCTTTCAGGCTGAGATTGTTATGAAGGTTTGAAAACAACCAAACATACCTTTTGTTTAGGAATGTGCAACCAAGACGTGTGATGGGCAGAGGGCATCCATGGCTCTGGGAGACAAGCCACCATTATCTCTTCCTAGTCCTTGTCATTCTCTCTCTTTATAAGGAACTGCCAACTCTGTCTTTTCTGTCACCACAAGGACAGAAGTGTGTGCAAACACTGTATGAGACTTTTAACTTAGATATAATGCCAGTTCTGGTCCATAAGCCCTTATCCTCAGTACCAACATTTAAAAGGAAAAGAAACAGATTTCTTAACCCATTTGGAAGCAACCCCTTTGGAGAAGAGATCAACCTCCCATGCAGAAGAATTCCAAATAATGTCTGGATAACCCCCCTCTAGGTGGGGAAACTTAACTCCCCACTCCTTAAGTATGCATGTGCATAGTGATTTCCTTCCCAAAAGGACAGAAGGAAAAGGGGAGAAAAAAAAGAGTAACTTTACAGTGGGGGACACCTGACAAACACGACTACAGCCAGGTGATCAGATCAACATCAACAGTAGTACGTCACGTTGATAGCATGGACCCTTCAGATGTAACAAGAATGGCACCTTACTTCTGTGGTCTTCCTCCCCAAAATCCATAACCCCAGTCTAATCATGAGAAAACTGCCAGACAAATCCCAATTGAAAAGCATGCTACAAAACAGCTGGCCAGTACGTCTCCAACTGTCAAGGTCATCAAAAACAAGAAAAGTTTCAGAAACTGTCACAGCCAGTAAGAACTTCTGACTAAATGTAACGGAGTGTCCTGGATGGAATCCAGGAACAGAAAAAGGATACTGGGTAAAAATTAAGGAAATTTGAATAAAGGATGGGCTTTAATTAATAATAATGTATCAATATTGCTTCACTAATTGTGACAAACATGCCATACTAAGGTAAGATGTTAACAATATGGGAAACTGTACACAGAACAGATGAGAACTCTCTGTGGTATCTTTGTAATCTTTCTATAAACCTAAAAGTATTCTATAATTGTAAAAGTTATTTTTTTTCTTCATATTGACCTGAATTGACATGAAGCTATGTATGGTCTTTACTTATCATACATATTCACTCAGAAGGTTTTGAAGTGAAAATATTAATGTATTTGATAACATGGGCCTGTCTCAAATATTCCAGGTGTAATGCAATACATAGTTTATGTACATATTTCTAAAATTCTGAATTCTGAAAACATCTAGCCCCAAACGTTTCAGATAAGAGACCATCTAGCTGAAATACTGTTAGTACTAATAAAATAATTAGTAACGCATTGCACTTGTATGTATGTAGCTTTAGCAGACATTTGCAGTTTAGTCTGAAACTCTAGCCATGATTGATTGCAGTGATAAGAAGTTATTGTTGAATATGTTCCATATAATTATGTTTATATAATAACCTAATTGGATCCTTAAAATCTGTACAATAGGGATTCTTATATACATTTTCAAAGGAGAAAAATGGGCTTCAGAAATGTCAAACAGGGTGACCCAAAGTCAGATGTGAGGGACCCATCCCTGCTATTTTCAGGACCCAATGTAAGAGTACATATGGAAGTTCCCCAGCCCACTGCCCAATATTCCTTTCATCTGACTTCACACCCACTCCTGTCAGGTCCATTCTGCACCGTAAGGGTGGACAGCCCAGCCAGCCTATCCCAGGCCCCAGCAGTCTCTGGAAATGTGTTCCCAGTTGTCTGGGCAGGAATTCCAGAGTCCTGAGAACACAGGGACAGAGGTTTCATGTGGGCCTGTGTTCTTGGCCCCTCAGACTTCTTTCTCTATAAGGAAGACTGCAGCTTTCAGAGTGTCAGATGCTCCAAAGTGGAAATCTAGGGCAGGGTCCCAGACACACTAGTTACAAAGCATTTTAACTAAAACTTAAAAAAAAAAAAAAAAAAAAAAACTAAATAAGTTTGAAATTCTTAGATCCTTTACTCCCTTAACTTATATTTTTAAATACATTTATTGAGAACTTTCTGTGCACCAGGCAGCCTGTTTGGGGATTGGCTCTTCGCTAGGGGTGCAGGTTCTAATGGGGAAATTACTTCTCCCCACCAGTGGGAAAAGAGGAACGACACAACACAAAGTCTTTCCTCCAGGAATCACAAGTCCTTTTTCTATTTACAAAATATTCTTTAAAAATGAAAAGAGCTGATTTCTTACACTGTCTGCACTTTCCAGTTTCTTGGTTGAGCATGCATGTGTTATCAGGAAAAATGAATAGATAATTATTCCACATGGAAAATTCTGGTAATTTCAATGGCACTGCATTTTCTTGGAATTCACAGGAAGCATATTTTACCTGTCTCTCTTCACCTCCTTGGGTTGGCTTTGCCCATGTGACTGCTGGACGTGTTGGCAACATAGGTTCTGTCTCCCAACTAGAGTTCCTTGAAAGCAGGGGCAGTCAATTAGTCCTTGTCTCCAGAGCCCCCCCACCCCCACCCCCAGGCCTTGGTGCATTGCTTCCTGCCCCAGAATGCTCCATCTCCTCACAGAGGCTGAGTGCCAGCTGGAACCCCAGCGAGGCTGGGAAAGTGCCACCCGCATAGACACTCACTGAGGTCACTGTCTGCCCAGGATCTAAGCTTTAAATGGATGAGTCCACATTCCTGCAGTGATTCTCCCAGGCCTTCAGCAGGCCACCAATTCAGCTTTCTGTGATTTTTATTTCCTGAGTGAACAAACTTATGCTTGCAAAGGCAAGCCACTTTTCCAGTCACTGTATCAAAGCGAGGAATTATATCTGCCCCTACTGACTGAGTTGTTGCCACCTATTTACCACTATTATTTTGGATGGCACGCTTACAACAAGTAGTCTTTGCTAAGCTTTACACATAAACAGAGTCCTAGAACAAGTTAAGAGGGTTTCCTTCTCCCTACGGACTGCCAGGGGAGCTCTGTTTCTTTACCCAGCTGCCCCTACTCTCCACAAAAGGTCACCAGCACACTAGGAGACGCTGGTTGTCATGACAGTTCTCAGAAAAAGAGGACGTTATCTCGGCCATCAGGAGTGTGAGGGCAGAGGGCAGGAGCTTCTTTGCTCTGTAGAGCCTTTAGATCTTACTTTTTATTAAAGTGGTTTTTTTTTCCCTCGACATTGATCAATGAAGCCTTAAACATTCAGTGAAGGAGACACTTGTCCTGTTTGTAGACCTGCCATTTAACTCAGTATCCTGCACAAAAAATGAAAATATCTTTGGTAGAAGCCATCCAAATGTTTCTGGGTACCAATCATGACTCCACATAAACCTCATACATGCTGTTCCCTCTGCCTGGACCCTGTAGGCACCGCCTTCTCCTAGCTCCCCCCAAATACAGCACAGCTGGCTCCTTCTGATTCATTAACTATTGTTTCTTGAGGTCATCCTTGTCCAGCTATCTAAATAGCCTCCCCACTATCCTTTAAGAACAGCATTATGATTCTGTATTTTATTAATTTACTAGCATACCCAGGTTATTAAAGGAACCAGGATCAGTGTGCTGTGAACTGAAAATGGTTTATCCTCTCCCACTTCTGCTTCTTCAGATCTGCATGTGTTTTTCCCTGTCACTAGGTGAAAAATCTCCCACCAGTCCCATAGCTATCCCAGTTACTTCCTGGTCATAAATAAATATTTGCTTTTCTCTGGTGATTTTATTATCAAAACTCCAAACGTAAGTCAACCTATAATTTCTCCCTCTGCCAGCTCAGATTTGCTTCAGGCTTGGTAGCTTATCTGGGGAGGCAGACTTGTCAGCTTTCTGCTCACTCCACCTCTTCCCATCTTACTAGCTGTGGGTTTGGGCCCTCCCAGGTTGGGGAAGTTAGATCTAACTTGTCAGATATGGGTGTAATCTGGGGTTGGTGTGCCTGCATTTCGCAGACTCCAGCTTCCCAAACCCACTTTTTATGGGGTTTGGGGGACTCCCATCACAACACATGTCTTACCCATTTACCCTTGCTGGTCAAGGTTCTTTCTGGTTGGCCCAGAACTTCTCCTCATTCCCACTTAGCTGCCCCATTCCAGAGGCCCATTTTTTCTCCAGTCACCTCACCCCTCCATACAGTCCTCATTGCCAACTTGCTTTTGAGATGACCCAGTCTGCTCTTTGCTCAGAGTCAATTCTTGCCCAGTCAACTCTGAAAGTACTGGCCATTCCCAACGCAGCCACCACTTTGCTTCCTCACGTCTCACCCCTAGCCTCCCCCCAGCCTCTGCTTTGAGATGCCTCAGATGCCAAGTCCCCAAACTCCAGGAAACATAGGACAGTGCTCTAAGTGGTTCCCCCGGAAGCCTCCTCCTAACTCGGTTTGAGTGACACGTGGGGACACATAACCCCTCCCTGAGGTGAAGGGAGCCACAGCATAGAGACAACTCTCCTCAAATCAACCTTCACTACTAGTACTTGAACCTCCAAGAACACTAAGCCTTCTCTTCAGTGCCCTGGAGGTGAATAATGGGTTCAGGCTGGCAGAACCAGTTCTGAGGTACCTTTTCTACCAATCCTGCAGAGGTAGTCTAGTACCTCACGTTAGAAAGCCAAGGAACTAGACACCTATTCCTTTGTTCTTTGGTGCCTCAGCCGAAACTGAGACAGAAATATCCTGTTACTCTTGTTTGTGGTCAGTCTCCACCACTAAACTATAAATTCCAGGGGGGAGCGGGAGGCGGGGGGTGGGGGAGGCAGGGATCTTAGCTATTTTATTCAGCAATGTATCAGCAGAGCCTAGCAGAATGTCCTGTATGGGATCCCAGTAGGTACTTAATAAATAAATATTTCTTGAAATAATGAATGTATAATAGAATGAAGATGGTGATGATGCAGCCACCATTTTACTGAAGAAGGGAAAACACAAAAATGAGACTTTCATATTAATCAATAAAATATCTGATCTTGAAATAAAGTACCTTGTGATTCCTTCCCTTGAAAGAACCTCCTGAAAGAACTAAGTCTAAATCTTTGAGCTACAGTTTTCATTTTAAGCCAAAAAAAAAAAAAAAACAAAAAAAAGTGCCTGAAGCACAGACAGCAAATGCTTACACAAGAGTTAACAGATTGGACGCTGGCTGATGAAGCTAATATCAATTCTTTGTCTAGACACGCAATGCTAGTTCTGCTGACACATTCTCTCAGAGCTTTTCTGCAGGATGTGAAACTGGCCTCTGGGTCAGTGACATACAGAAATAAGCCTGGACCTCTGCAGAGAAAACCCTTCAAAGGGACTCCAACCCCTATGCTCTGCCTTTGATGCGTCTCACCAAGCTCCTTTTCAGAGGGGCAGGTGGAGAAATAGGGAGGCACAATTGTATTCTCATGAAGCTGAGGCCACATTCTACTTCTCACTTGACAAAAGGATGGAAGGAGGGAAAGAAGCTGAAAGAAAACTGCCCCAGACTCATTACATGGCAAACCAACCAAGGGCATGGGGGTAAGGGTGGATACAGGAGCTGCTACCAAAGCAGCCCAGCAAACTCCCTCTCCACACAAAGATTTCTCCTGTCTATCAGTAAGGTGCTATGCGTAGGAATAGGTGGTTTAGAATTCAGCTTCCAGCTCTGGGAAGAAGGGGAAGCAGGGTTGTGAAGAGGGCCTGGCCTCACAAGTTTGTGCCTGCTCTGCAAATTCAGCCTCCTCACAGCCAAGCCTCGTTCCCCAATTCCCTTCTGTGCTCTTCAGTAGAACTGATGACAGAGAGAAAATTCCAGATGCTGAGTCGGAGCCAAAGAAACTGTCTCTCATAGCAATTGCACTTAAAACTAAATCTTTAAAAGAAAGGGAATTTGGGTTGGATTAAGATTCACCTAAGGAACAACCTTCCTAACAGCGGTTCTGCAATAGAAATTTAGACCTTAGGGAAGGTCTGCCCCGATGCCTCACATTTAATAAGTGAAGACACTGAGGTTCTTCAGCCATGAAGTGACGTGACCAAGGAACCTCTCTCACTGGAACCTGCTTTTTCCACCGGTAGCATCGCGCTCTCTCCACTAGGTTATACCGCCTTCTGTGTATGCTCGAGGTTCTCTCTACTCATCCCAGGTAGAAGACTGCAAGCAGTTTCGGAGATGGATCAGATAACTTGTTCTACACAGTCTCCACTTTTTATAATAGCCCATCATTCTATTGTTCTAGCAAATATTAAAATAACAGGGTGTCCCTAGCCTCCAGGAATTTAACTTCAGAGTTACACAAGGTGCTTTGGCCTGAGCATATAAACTAAATTTAATCCCAACTCTTTCCCTGACTCACCAGGCCGCTTGGGGCTTGTCACAAAATTGTCTCAGTTTCTTCATCTGTTCAGTGGGAAGAGTAATGCTGA
Source organism: Rhinolophus hipposideros (assembly GCF_964194185.1). Lineage (NCBI taxonomy): Eukaryota > Metazoa > Chordata > Mammalia > Chiroptera > Rhinolophidae > Rhinolophus > Rhinolophus hipposideros. The sequence goes on from NC_138053.1 coordinate 36,645,086, forward strand.
TCTGTCACTTATTAATTTAAAGAATCTGCCTGTCTGGTAGCTTCTAAATAATTGTGGGGGAAAGGTCCTATAAAGATTCTAAGTATAAACTGAGACCATGTAATGAAAGCATCCAAGTACATAGCTCAGATGCTTTCTAATAATCGTGATATACAGTATTTCAGTTTACCAAACAAAGACAGGTGACTGCTACCAGTCAAGCATGTTTCTACAGAAAACATATCATCATCATATTGTTTCAACATATCAGAGGTGTTAATTAAGCCAGCACAATGTAAGAAACTAAATTAGAAAGGAAATTTGCCTCAAAGCTACTGAGATTGGGTGTGTAGCATGTTCTTAAGGTTTGATCTGCCCAGTGAGGTCTTCCCATCAGCAGGGAAAAATAGGAGCGCTGTCCCATGACCAGAGTCCTCTTACCAGTATCCCTTTTTGTGGAGGCACCATAAGAAAAGAATTCTAGACAGAGGTAGGCAATAGCAGTAAGAGGGAATCTGATGAAGGAATTAAACCCAAATTGTGCTTTATTTCTCACTGACAATCTCATCTAATGCTTAGCTAACAGTGGGATTTATATTGATGGGAGATAAAAAAATAAGTTTCGTTCCTTTGTTTTTAAAAATGTCCACAGGATGCTTTTCAATTCCTGATTATGTCCTGTTGCCTATCAGCACAAGCTGTCTAGACTCCAGCAGCATAACTAATCACTTCAGCAATTACCTAAAGAATTATGTACTAGGCAAAATCAGCAAAGAAAGAGATGGTGTCTTATTTGATCAGTCATTAACAGAACAACTAAACTGGCCTGATAACAAAGGCTTACCAAATTATTTGTAACAGGGGGATAAGAGTTTTACAGCAGATTTTTCTTCTGAGATAGTAAGATATCATGAGGCAGATTTTTCTTTTGAGCTAGTGAGATGTCATTTTCCACTCCATGGAAAATTAGGAATAAAACTGTAAATTACTCACTGAAGAGAATAGACATTTTTAAAGTAACAACAATGTTTGAATGATTATTGTTGCATGTGGTGCACATATGGTTTTGACAGTGTATGGAAGGAACTCTTTTCACTTCCAGCTCTGCCTAATTACAACATGTGGGACATTAAGGTTAGTTTGGTGCTGGGGCAGAGATAGGGCTTACTCACTATCCATGAATTCCCCACATTCCCCAGCTTCCTTTGCACTTCGGTTGAGATCACATGACTAGTTCTGACAATGGACTCTTGCGAGAAGGTAACCTGTGTCAGTTCCAGGCTGAGGCAGTTAAGAGCCAGTATGCCCTGTTCACCTCTCTCTTTTCTCTTCCCGTGCCTCCTGAGGGCCACAGGTTCCAGATGCTGTACTGCCATACATGCGGAGGAAAGCCACTGACTCACCTTGGAATTTACTGAAGTGGGACTATACCTTTGTTGGGTGAAGCTAATGAGAGTTCAGGGGTTAATGATGCAGCACCAGGATTAATTACCCTGACCAACATAAAGGCTCTGTATTAATACGGTCACGGTAGCCTGAAACTTAAATTATACTACTGACACTAGGCTTGTTAAAATGCCAGTAGGGGAAAAATAATATGTGTCCTTCTTTCCTCTGTTTTTAATTTTCTCACTTTTGCTGACCTTCATGGTCTAAGGCAGTGGTTCTGAAAGTGTGGTTTCCTAGACAAGTAGCATTAGCATCACCTGGGGGTTTACGAGAAATGCAAATTCCCAGGCCTCATCCCAGGACTGATTAATCAGAAACTCTGGGGTTGGGGCCCAGCAATCTGCATTTTAACACGCCTTCCTAGTAATTCTGACGAACACTCAAGCTTGAGAACCAATGGTCTAAGGCAACCTTTCCCTCAGCCCATATGAATGTCATCATCGTGCAGCCAATTTCTCCTTTTGTATCATATACATTCAGGAGATACCTAATGCTGAATTCCTAGTCTCTTTTATGCCCCCCCTTTTTTTCTAACATCAGCTTTTATATTTGTTAATTACATACAGATTTACTATAGTAGTCGATGAAAGAAAACTACAAATTCTTTGTCAATGCTCCCACTGAGAAGTGAAGTCTAATTCTTCACCTCCTGACTAAAAGTTGGGCCTGTGACTACAGTGACTAATAGGATATAGGGGCAGTGATGCTGTGCCACTTTCAAGCTTAGTTTTAAAGAGACCTAGCAGCTTCCACTTCCTGCCTCGGAAGTCCAGCCGCCATTTCTACATGGAAGCCTAAGCAACCATCAGAAGAAGCATTGGATGCCTTGAGGAGACTCTAGCTAGAACGTGAGCTACCAGCTGACAGCCAGCATCAACTGTTCACTATCTAAGTATGCCGTCTTCGACGCTCTGGCCCAGTTGAGCTCCAAGATAGTTGACTTTATGTGAAGCAAAAGAACTACTCAGCTGAACCCAGTCAGCCCAGAGAATTAGGAAATGTAGTAAAATGGCTATTGTTTTAAGCCACCAAGTTTGGGAGAAGAGGAAAGTTAAGGAGCAATAAAGGTTCAAAACAATGACTTTCATTGTTTTTGAAAAGTACTATCAAAGTCAATTTTCAATAGGTTCTGTTTACTCAAAATTCCTTTTTGGCTTAAACAGACGGACTCCTCTGGCACCTTCTGAAGGCCTTTTCCTAATATTTCCCTCTTCTTTAGTCTAGTTACAATAATAATAGTAAGTAGCTTCTCCATCCTCAACTCTGGAAGCTTGCAATTATTTTTCTGACTATCCCCATTGGCTATCCCATTGGCATATGGAGATATAAGTCTTTTTTCTCCCATATCCATGATTGTTAAGGAGAAAGAAAAGGAAGTAGAAGCAGGCGGTTTATAACCCCATCAGAGGAATTCAATAGAGTTTATTTGAAAGAGGAGGGAGATGTGCAACCTAAAAAACCTTTTCCTTTCCACATTCACCCCCAAATGTAGTCATCAAACAAGATCAGAACCTGTTATCAGAAAGCTTAAGTTTCAAAATCATTATCCTAGTTTTGAATTTCTTGTTGAAAAAGAGATACTTGCAAAATAAAAGAAAACTAATATTAAGTGGTCATATCTATTAACTGATGACTAAAGACAGCTTGAGCTGGTTGACTTTCTCAGACACCTAACAAAATTTAGGAATCAGTTGTTTAAAGCTAAGAGTCAAAAGCTAAGCATTCAAGGGATAAGTATATGGGGTTATGAATAGCAGGGGTTATGAATAGCAGAGGACCAATCTTGCAAAGCCCTTGAACCAAAAAAAATGATAGTGGGCAGTAAGCTCTTAGATGGTGAGAAGCACATTTCTATATCTCTATACTCAGGATTTAACACAATGTTTGGTATATGGAAAGTGTCCAGTATGTATTCATTCATGAATGAATGAATGGAGAATCATAGCAAAAGAAGACGCAAAAGAGAGAAAAATGAAGAAGAAGGAGCAATAAGAATTTCAAATATAATCCTTCCAGGAACAGGCATCACTGAATTTTTCAAAGGTGATTTCTCAACTACAGAGTTCTGATACATAAGTGATTGGGATAGAAACCTTGGTCAGCACATGTAAATAGCAGCAGCTAAACAGGCCCTGCAGCTTTGAGCTCCCCAAGACAAGTCAGGCCTGGGCAGAAGAGAAAAAAGGTTTTCAGCACCTTAAAAGAACATAAAGAAAAGGAAGGTCCCACACCCCTTCCTGACCAGTCATCCACATCTTTAAGAAAGCAGCCAGTGGCCATGTCATAATAAGAGGGTCACCTGGAATTAAGAGAAATTCAATTCCATATGCACAGAAGGCTCGGTCTACCTAGAATTTTCAATACACAACAACTCTTGATAATTTTCAAACATTAAAATTTCCAGTGAAAGGAACAAAGTTTCACTTAGGACAATACTCTTATGCTAACTGTCATGGTTGATGTTTGCTGGCCATTAAGACACCTAATTACGTTTTATTGTTTTTATTTCTTTTCATTATTTATGTTAGTATATTATTTAAGTCATTATTCATTCTCTTACTATAATCCTTAGAGGCCATCCTATCAAGTACATGCATATAAATAAACAGCCCACAAATGTTATTTCATAATACTTTCTGAAATACAAATGAGGGTGGATACACAGATAAACAAAAATTAAATGATAATATTTCAATAAGTCAAAATCTGTTTTCCCACATCATCCAAACCAAGGCCCCACAAATACTTTAGGTTGCGCATATTTGCCATGTTTTACGATACATCAAATCATAGAGTCAAATTTTGGAGCTGTAAGAAAATTTTTTTACTAGCTAGTCCAAATCTTCATTTCACACATAGGAAAGTCTGAGGTCTATAGAGTTGAAGTAACTTAGCCTTATTAGAGTAAGTGGTTCCCAAAAACCGTTGTTGGTGGATAGATACATCCATTCAATAATCAGGCATGGAGCAGGCAAGGGAGGACCAGTCTCTCTACCTGCCCCGGGGGATACAACGAAGAGGAAGGTGGGTCCCGCCCTCAGGACATTCTGCTTAGAAATAGGCCCACCGTGAAAGCAACAGATGTAATTCTGGGTCACAACTTCTGCAAGAAAAGTTAAGTGGTATCACCAAGAAGAGAGATCAGCAGATGAGAGTGGGAGATTAGTTGGAGAGACTGCTCATAGAAGGACATTTTTGCCACATAGTAAAAGTGCATACCTGTGGGACACTATCTCCATCTCAGTGGAGTTTAAGTTAACCCATCAACCCATTTCACAGGTCAGATAAGAAGCAGAGTATTTGTGTAGAGTTACTGTTTGTAGAAGAAAGATCATGCATGTGGTTGAGTCAGATGGGATTGAAAATTGAGTCACTATTATTACATTCTCTTATACATATTTTCTGTATATCCAATTACTTCTTGTTGTGTTCATTGAATTGTATTATTTTGTTTCATAATTTACCTTTCAGTCATTATAATATCTTTATGTTGGAGGTGTGGGAAAGAAAACCATTGTGTCCCTTACTGAAACTCAGGCATTGTAATGTTGATTGACATTCCCAAGACACTGGCAAGTAAGTCAGAGGTAGCAGAGTGTCAAACTTCACGGGCTGTACTTAATCCACTGAATCATACTGTCTCTTGGAAATATGTCTCCTTTCAGATGTCTGCTTGGATAAGATTAGGGAATAACACAATAACTAGCAAGCAGCAAAGGCCAATTAGTACATACTTCATGAAGGTGTTTTAGATGCACTTCGTTTTGAAAGAGGAATGAGAGGTTGCCAAATCTCAGACAAGTCATGCTTGTTCCTGTCCTTGAGCTGAATGATACAAAATTTTCTTGAATAAAGTTTTAAATATTTTCCCGGCTGCTATTCTATCACATCTCTTCCCAAATCAGTGTATGAAAGGAACACTTGAAAGCTTACTTTGGGCTTCAGAAGAAGAAAATAAATTCAATGGCAAATAAAAACAGGAAGTACCGACCTAGTATAGTTTAACATTCACAGGTTTCAAAGTCTGATAAGAACCTCAAATTCCCACACTCTGCTCAGAGAAAAATATTATCTCTTTATTTAATCTGGCTTTTATGCTGTACTGTAAAACATAGAGTAAAGTGATCTGGCAGTTTTATGCTCAATTTAGTCAGTGTAAACAAAAAAAAGTGCACAATTCAAGTTTCAAAACAGAATATGATACAGCCAATTGGGGTGTCTACATTGACCAAATTAACTTGATTATTGCCAAGTCATTTCCCTTTGGTCTTTGTGGGTATTCTCCCAAGCATGGGAATTTATGGGATGTACCTATAGCCACAAGAGAGGACAAACATTTAATTTAATTACTCAAGTGGTCAAAATTTGAATGTATACCCAAAAAGAACTCAACTGTAAACTGGCCTGAAGCCCATGTCAAATATTCTCCTACACAGCCTCTTAACATAAGTGCACATGGTCCCCCAACCCTGTCACCATGTGGCCAACCCCATACGCCCCTGGTCATAGGGCTATAAGAGAACAGGGCTCAACTAGCATAAGCCACCATCTCCATAAATAACTTACATTCATCTTCACAAACTGTAGGGCTTCTCAGAAAAGCACAGAACAAAATCAAAAATAGCAATTTTGAATAGGATTTTCAAAAGCAAGACTATACATAGCAATACAGATATAGGCTCTCCCAAGATCAAATATCTTGAAAAACAATTACTTCAGCAAACTGGGATGCAGTGTGGGTAGCTATACCCCACAGGTACATCAGCTATTCCCTGCCTACCTAAGAATGACCTAAGAGCAGTACCGTTCCTATTCTGTATTAATCAACTTCTGGAGGAAAAGATGAGCTTTCTGCTGGTAGCCACAGAAAGAGCCACTATTCTGGAGTGTCTGTGTTTCTTTTCATTTGTGTGAAGAATGGGTTTCATTGAAGAACCCCAACCATCTCCGTGTAGTAGTAGAGGTTCAGATGCTAGATCTGAACCATTTCAAAATTCAAATTTTGTTGTAAATTCTCCTGATTTATTTTAATGTCATGAGACCAAACAAAATAGATTTATACTTAATTTGGCCCATTGACCACTGGTTTAAGATGTTTTACATACACAGGGATTTTCATTCACTTTATTATTAATGCACTGAATACATATTGATCTGACCAATTCTTATATATTTATGATTATCCCCATATTATTTTAATTCTATACAGTTTTCTTGAGTCAACTGGCTACAGTCCCACTACGCATAACTAAAGATCCAACTATGAATAGGCTAACATTTCTGACATCAAAGAGATACAGCCTAATGGTGGAGAAAAGTTAGGAGATGAGTGGGGTGTGATGTAATAGTGTATTCGAGATAAATAGGGGTGAGTTTAGGGGGTTAATGAAGGCAGGTGAGGTTGAAAAGACCCAGCTAGCTAGGCCTCATATGCCATGGTGATGTGAGTACCAGCAGCTATGGTTAACTGAACACATAAAATGCACCAAAACCCGTGCTTGCACACTACATAATTACCCAATTTAATTCTCATAGCAACTCTTATGAAGAAGCATTACTTCCTCATAGGAACTAATAGGAACTAATAAGGATAGGAACTATTACTATCTCCATTTTATAGATGAGAAAACTGAAGCTTAGAAAAGTCAGATAAACTGTCCACATGGCTGTGTGTGGCAGAGTGAAAAATCTGGGCTCACAATATCTGTCTGACTCCAAAACCTGTGTTTTCAGCCACTATGATATTGCAAAGGAATTTGGATTTCAGCCTATAACTAATGGAAAACAAATGAAATATCTTAGGGCTACATTATTCTATTCTGTTCTTACAAAATTCTGTGAGCTAAATAATAGAAAGTGGGATTAGTGTTTCATATCTGGAGAAATTAAGAAAGGTTAAGCAGTTTAAAGCAAAGAAAACGAGTTCCTATCACCCTAGTGGCCCAATTTCTAGCCCAGGACTCATGCTAGTTTTACATGGTTGGCAAATATTATTTTCCAAACATGTGGTATGCTTTCAAAAATCACAGGTCTTCAAATTCAGAAATTCCAAGAGCACTTTCCCAATTACACCTTCTTCCCAACAAAACTTGAGATATTTCTAGGCAAGTTGTTCCTTCTTTGTGATGTCAATCTGAGATATATAAAGTAACTACTGTGATAAAAAAGGACAGCAGTCATCAACTTCTCCCTGCCCCCACCCTCCCACCACCAACTGAGTGTACAGGAACCACAAATCCTATTCGAATGTCAATAATAAAATAATAGTATCTAAGAATTTTCTTTTGTGCACTAGTAAGTCATTAATAACATTCCTTGCATTGACCTATAATTGCTGTAAATTATTTAAGCATTCAACTTTCTAGTTTATAGTCACAACATTTTATTCATATCTGTGAAAGTTTAACCCAAATTTCTCTGCAACAAAAATTTAATACCATTTCTATTGTTCAGGTCAAGGCTAATAATTAGAAGGACGTTATTTATTAGAAGGATGTTTTCTCTGCTCCCAGAAGAAACAGTTGCATAAATGGAACTATATTCTGGAGAACTTTTGTTCCCCAGATTTGTCACACAGCTGGATAGTGTAATCTTAATGATTTCCAGAAAAAAATACAGTAACTTTCTCAATAAAAGATAAAGAAAATAGCAATCAATTGTTGAACACTTACAAATATGTTACAAAGACCTCTGAGGAAGGATTAATACACCAACTTTTTCAGAGGAGGAAATTGAGGCTCCGAGAGGCAAAATAATTTTTCTAAGAAAATAAGTACGTGGAAATCTAGGAACTGAATGCAGAAAAGTCTGATTCTCATATGCTTGACCACTAACTAGGAAGTCTAAGGTGTTAGAGAGAGAAGTAAAGGATGAATGGAAAAGTAAGTGTTAGAAAGAAGCTCCAGATTTATCTGAGACCTTATATATAATGGTCTTGGGAAACAAGCGTAAAATGTGTATATGGCAAGAGATAGAACAAAATATAAAGACAAATTAGAGAACAGGGATAATATTTACAAAATCTATTGCAGATAGCAAACTAGGAATAGAGGGAACGTCCTCAAATTGATAAAAAAAACATTTACAAAAGAAAGACCTACAACTAACATCATCCTCACTGGGAAGAAACTGGATGTTTTCTCCCTTAGATCCAGAACAAGGTAAGGATGCCCCCTTTCACCTCTCCTATTCGTCATTGTACTGGAAGTCCTACTTAGTAAAAGAAGACAAGAAGAGGAAATAAAAGGAAACATTGGAAAGGAGGAAATTAAACTGTCTTGTTTTGCAGATGGCATGACTGCATATACAGAAAATCCCCCCCAAAAAATCAATAGCAACAACAAAAAGTTTCTGAAACTAATGTGGGAGTACAGCAAGGTCACGGGATATCATGTTAATGCACAAAAATCAATTGCTTTCCAATGTACCAGTAATGATGGAATGTGAAATTTTAAAAAAACACCATTTACAATAGCACCAATAAATAAAATAAAATACTTATACACTGGGGGTGCCAAAAAATGTATACACATTCTAAGAGATGTTATCTTAAAATATGTATACATCTATTTTTTGACACCCTCTATATATGTCCAAAGTCTATATGTGGAAAACTACAAAACTCTGATAAAAAAAATTTTTTAATCTAAATAAATGGAGAAATATTATGTGTTCATGGTTTGAAACACTCAACATTGATAAGATGTCGATTCTTCCCAACTTAGTCTGTGGCTTTAATGAAACCTCAATTAAACTCCAGCAAGCTATTTCATAGATATTTAAAACTTGATTCTAAAGTGTATGTGGAAAGGCAAAATACCTTACTAACACAATACTAAAGATGAAGAACAAAGTTGGAGGATTCATACTACCCAATATCAAGTCTTAATATAAAGCTACATGACAGTGTCAGATTGGCAAAACAATAGACAAGGGACCAGAAGGGAATGCAGAAATAGGCCCACACAAACAAAAGCATCTAATCTTTGATGAAGGAGCAAAGGCAGTCAATGAAAATAGGATAGTCTTGGAGAAGCTGGTTGACTCAGTTGGTTAGAGCGCGGTGCTCATAACAAGGTTGCTGGTTCGATTCCCACTTGGGCCACTGTGAGCTGCACCCTCCACAACTAGATTGAAACAATTGCTTGACTTGGAGTTGATGGGTCTTGGAAAGACACACTTGAAAAAAAAGAAAGCAAAAGGAAAAAGGATAGTCTTTTCAACAAGTTTGCTGGACCAATTAGATGCTCATATGCAATAAATAAATAGCTAATAATACCGTAGGTGCAGACCTTACACCTTTCATAATCATTAACTTAAAATGGACCTAAATATAAAATGTAAAACTATAAAATTTCTGGAAGAAAGCACAGGAGAATATCTGTGTACTTGGTGTAGTGATGAATTTTATTTACAACATCAAAAGCACAATTCATGGGAGAAGCAATTGATAAGTTGGATTTTATTACAATTAAAAACTTCTGTTCTTGTAAAAGATGCTGTTAAGAAAATGAAAAGACAAACCACAGGCTCAGAGGGAATATTTGCAAAATACATATTGGATAAAGGACTTATATCCAAAATGTGTGAAGAGCCCTTAAAAATCAACAATAGAAAAACAAACAGCCCAACTAAAAAATGGCCAAAATATTTTAACAGATACCTCACCAGAGATATGTAATAAATACATAAAAATATCCTCAACGTCATGCATAATTAGGGAGTTGTAAATTGAAACAAAAATGAGATACTCCTACATACCTATCAAAATTGTTAAAATCCAAAAAACTTGCACTGAGTGTGAGGGGCAGCTAGAAAATTGTGGAATCAGACTGGAGGCGCTGCTGCCGTAACCATTCTTCTCATAAGCAGTGGGATCTTGCCAGATCTCAATCTACTGGGGCTGGTAAGGGAATCCTGGGATGAGAAACTCCTGGATTCTTCCCTCTCTCCACCCTAACTCTTGGCAACCCACTGATCTTTTTTAGTTTTGTTTTCTCCAGAATGTCCCATATATAGTAGTTGGAAATTCATATGATATGTAACCTTTTTAGATAGTTTCTTTCAGTTAGTAATATGCATGTAAGGTTCCCCACATGTCTCCTCATGGCTTAGTAGCTTATTTCTTTTTATTGCTGAATAACATTCCATTGCCTGGATGTACCCCATTTTACGTATCTTTTCACCTATTGAAGAACATCCCACTTGCTTTCATGTTTGGGCAGTTATGAATAAAGCCACTGTTAAAATAAAAAAACAAAAAAACTAACAATACCAACTGCTGACAAAGATGTAAAGCAACAGGAATTCTCACTCATTGCTGGTGGTTACAGCCACTTTAGAAGACATTTTGGCAGCCTCTCACAAAGCTAAACCTAGTTTTACCATATAACCCAAAAATTGCACTCCTAGGTGTGATTTACCTACCTGAAAATTCATGTCCACGCAAAAACCTGCGCGTGAATACTTCCAGGATCTGTATTCATAATCACCCAAAACTGGAAGCAACCAAGAAATTCTCCAATAAGTGAATGGGTAAGTAAATTATGATACATCCATCTAATGAAATATGATTCAGTGATGAAAAAATGATACGTATAAAATTATGAAAAGATGTGTTAATCTTATTGCTAAATGACAGAAATCAGTATGACATGGCTACTTACTTACTCTATTATTCCAATTATATCTCATTCCAGAAGATGAAAAACGAATGAGATGGTAAAAAAATCAAAGGTTATGGAGGGAGAAAAGGCAGAATAACTGAAGCACCAAGGATACTTTGGGGCATTGAAACTATTCTATATGTTACTGTAATGGTGAATACATGACACTACGAATTTGTCAAAACCCCACAGTCTGGTACACACAGAGAGTAAACCTTAATGTACGCAAATTTTAAAAACATAATTTAGGAGGTCAGAGGATCTCAGGATGGAAGGCAGAATGTGGCAAAACAAAATAACTGTTACAAATGTCTGGAACAACCTCATGGTAGGGAACAAGGGTAAATGATGCTGATCTAAATCACGAGAAATTAGTATAATCTGTAAGGCAAAAATTGAAAAAACAAAACAAAACTGAAACATGTACTGATCACCTGCTGAGAAAGAAGTCTCCCTTGGAGGTACATAGGGTTAACAATTCTGATACCACTCTACATAATGGTACAATTAGGAAAATGAATGGCAGTTGTGGGGAGCCAGGTTTTTCATTGTTGAAGTGGGAGGTTACACATAAAGAAGAGGAGGAGACTAGAATGATCTATGTGGTAATGGATTACAGTTGGAGACAGTATGAACTTATGTTTAGTGTAATATAGATACAGGTGGTTAGATGTAGAAAAATTTATTCATATGTGTATATATACGCATATTTCCTTGCTCTGTGAGCTGATCCTGTAGCAATAGCATACCTACATGCAGATGTTATTTTCTAATATCATTGTCCAGTAAAAGGAACCAGGGTCCCTTGAAAAGTGGCCAATTCTAGAAATAAGGCAGGAAATACACAAGATGAGCATGGAGCATCTTATAGTACCAATAAGGAAGAAGAGAGAGAGAGAGAGAGAGAGAGAGAGAGAGAGAGAGAGAGAGAGAGAAATAAAAGGTGCGAAAAAGACAAATCTCTCTTGCAGAAGATTTACAAATAATTTACATAGATAAAGAGGTGGAGCATAACTCCCCACTCTTTAAATGTTGAGGCTGCACATAGTAACTTCTTTCCAAAGAGCACAGTAAGTATTGGGTGGGGGGGGGAGGAAAGAGTAACTTTACAGTGGAGAAACACAGCAAATAATGCCTCAGCCAAGTGAATAAGCTGATCATCAACAATGATAAGTCATGTTGATGGAATGCACCTTTGATACAACGCAATGAAAATGGTACTTTACCTCTGTGGTCTTCCTCCCAAATACCCATAATCTCAGCCGAATCATGAGAAAACTAGACAAATCCCAACCGAGGGGCAATCTACAAAATACCTGACCAGTACTACTCAAAATTGTTAAGGTCATCAAAAACTAGGAAAGTCAGAAAACTTCACAGCACAGGGGAGCCTGAGACATGGTGATTAAATATAATGTGATCTCCAAGGTGGTATCCTAGAAGAGAACGGTATTAGGGAAAACGACTAAGGATATCCGAATAAAGTATGGGGTTTAGTTAATAATGTATCAACATCGGCTCATTAACTGTGACAAATACATGCTACTAATGTTAAGGTGTTAATAATAGCAGAAAATGGGGGCAGAGAGAGTGAGGGTAATACAGGAACTCCTTTCTATCTTCACAATTGTTCTGTAAATCTAAAACTCTTCTAAAATTAAACATTTATTTAAAAAATACAAATACAAGATCATTAGTTCTAAAATATAAAGAACTACAAATTGAAAAGAACAAACAACTCAAAATAAGAATGAGCAAAGAGTGTGAACAGGATACTCACAGGACAGGAAATCCAAATGGCCCTTAAACGTAAACAAACAAACCAAAAAAAGACATCGCCCTTCTCAGTGGACAAAGGGAAATAGAAATCAAAACACGATACTGTCAGTTTGGCCTGCTTTCCTTTAAAAGTTTAAAAACATTCAGTGTTTAGGAGGATGCATGAAAATGGACACTCTCTTAACATTGCTGACGGAAATGCATATTGCTATAACGTTTTGCAAAGTAACTTGGCAATTCCTATCACAGTAAGAAACACATATATGTCTTGACCTAGCTTGGGGATTCCTACTTTAGGGATCCCTACTTTAGGGAATCAGCAATAAAAGCACCAGAAGGAAATGATATACAGATAAGAGTTTTCATTGTAACATTGTAATGTTGTTACATAGTATTTTTAGTGGTGAAAAATTAAAAACGACCTTAATGTCCATCAACAGGGTAATGGTTCAATAAATTACAGTAAATCCATGCTGTAGAAGATTATGCAACTATTCAAAGAGTATAGTGCAATCTGTTAACCTAGAGAGATGCTATCACGTAATTTTAAGTGGTAAAATAAAATTACAGACTAATACGTATAGTGTGAAAGTATTTTTTTCCAGATACTTATAGTTTATTTAAGTGAACTTTATATGTTTTGATCAGCTTCCTAAACTCTTTCCTATTGATTTTATTAGTTCTTTTTTACTGATTTTTGAGAACTCAGAAAAGGAACTATTTATTTGTTAGGCCCAGATCCTTTTAGCAATATTTCCTTCACAACTGCTGGTAATAACGTATTATTCAGTCAATAATCATGTTAAAATTAACACTGTTGACATATAACCTAAACATAAAATTATTTCCCTCACATTTTATTTTAAAATCCTACACCTTAGACAGAATGTATCCTGAAGGAGACTGAGCAACCTTTAGCTGTTCTTTACTTCAAACAGAAAATGTGTCCTGATTTTAATAAGTATGACTTAGTATTTTTAAAAATTATCAAAATGTCGGCTTTTGGGAATGTAGGATATGTATATAAAACTAATACTTTTTGCTAATATTTAAATTGAAATATGACTGGTTATAAAAGTCTCACAAATCTGTTTCAGCATGAAAGTATTTTTAAAACCCTCTTCCTGTAACTCTATGTTTAAATAGTTTTGAAAGACTGCATCCCTGGTTGTTAACATCAGGTAACACAAGACAATGGGATGCAGCTTTAGATTTAATCTCTTGTTACTCTTTCTATACACATAAAATAAATAAAATAACCTCAAACATGATTGCCCTATGTTACATTTAGCTGTGGAGTGTTCAGAAAAATCAGTGACAGAGCTGCCGCAATTCACTGTCTAGAAGCAACATTGTAACACAGTAAAATGAGAAGATATTCTCCATGGGCCCACAGTAACCTACTTTCTGAATCAAGGGAAAAAGCACCAAGTTGTTTATTTTTATCAGTGACCTACATGAGAGAAAGGAACCCAGTAAGTCTTTATGTATTTGCCTATAAGTGCATGCGATTGTTAACCCTAGAAGTTGGAGAAAGGGTTGAAATTGATTGTGACAATTCAGAGAAAGAGTGATTTTTGTAAATAAAATGAAGTCCAGTGTACATAGCACCAAATCATACACAGGAAAACCAAAAACAATAAATTCAATTCAGGTGACATCAACAACCACAGGCGATGTCTGAAACCAGAAGTATAGTCAGCAAGGGTTGTAGGGTATAATAAATAGACACAACCCCAACTGGGTAAATCTAGAAAGAAAAAGTCAGAAAACAGAAATGCTAGCAGAATATTTGAGAACAGCTCTGCTTCTTCTACAGTCAACACAGTCAGAGCTTCGTTCAACAACACAGATGAAAGATGGCATCTAAAGCTATTCAACCTAATTATCAAACACCTGGCTAACGTTACAATCATACACTCACACAAAGCCGTGTCAATGAATGTGTTTTAAAGGAAGAAGGGGAGGGGAGAGGGACAGAGGAAGGCAATTGGAAGTAATAAAATGATGCAAGTCTTCAATAAAGAAATAGCTCATCTTAAATTTGAAAGACTATGGACATAAAAAGGAAGAACTCCTGGAGTTTGTGTGAACAGAGAGAATAGACAGAAGTAAAACTACAGTGTTATACCAACCTGGTTAGCACCAATCTTGCAAATGGAAGAAAAAGATGTCCCAGTCATAATGAACCTCTAGAACGTGAATTTTATGAGCAAGCTTGAAGCACACCCACTAGACTTTATGTTACATTTTCTAGACAAGTAGACGAAAGATAATATGCTACAAGGAGCCTACATACCAAATAAAAATATGAGTATATTGCAGATTAGAGCTTCAGAAATGTTAAGAAAATTATAGTGCTTTCTTTTGTAACCGTGCCTGTCTCATAAGGGGTACATCTTCACTCCAAATGATCTCACTAAGGAACATAAAATGTTTTAAAAGCTTTACTTATACTCAAGCATTTGCTGCAGCAAAAACAAGATCAGATAGGAAAAAAATAAGCTGTGACCAGACAAAAGGAAAATTAAAAGTTTTGCAAATGTGTGTACTCTGGTTCAAAAGGCTCTTTTGGTTCTTGTCATAGGTGCCTAAAAAACACTCATGAAAAAGCATATTTTTTTCCTGGAAAATTTAAGTTCTCCTTCAGTGAGGTGATTTTGAGAGAATATAGTGTGAGGAAGAGGCAGAATAATAGAAAAAGTGCTCTCACAGGAGTCAGGCAACTTGGGCTGTCGTCTCGGCTCTGGGACCCTGGCGTTTCCCAAAATATTCACTGTAACATGAGAGAAGTGAGGTTACAGCACAGTCTGATACATCATGTACTATAACTGAAACGTGTTCTGTTTTGCTTTAAATAGAAACTTACTTGTGCTTATGGTTTTGAGTTTGAGCCAGTCTCCCATATTTTACTCCTTGAAAAATAAGGCTAGAGACAAATTTTAGCCAATTGTTTTTATTACAAATTTTTGTAATGCTCTAAATCCTCACCTGAAATTGCAATGACTACCAGAAGGATTGCTCCTCAACTCTACCTGAGGCCTGTTGGCATGACTTGATTTGTAAGAGGTTTGTTTGGTGAGAGGAGCAGAAAAGAGCTACATGAAAGTTGAAAAATGGAGTAGCAAGGCCCGTGGATTTCTCTGAGCCATAAGGAGAGATTGGTGGTAAACCAGTGCTTCCCGGAGGCACAGAAGAACATGTAACTAAAGAGTTCTTTCACTCAACAAACATTTATGGAGTGCTTACTACACAGTGGCAATGGGAATACAGCAGAGAAAAATCCACAGGTTTCTGCCCCTGGTAGAAGAGAAAGAAGTCATAGATCTTAACAAGTGCTATGAAAGAAAGCAATGTGGTAATGGGGACAACTTTCAGTAGGCTAGAAAGGGAAGACCTCCACAAAAGAGGTATGTGAACTGACATGGAAGGGTGAAAAAATGGGGACAAGATGAGGAGAAAGATGTGTCCAGGAGGCAGCAAGAATGAAAGACCAAAGGCAGGAGAAAACGTGGCATCTCCCAGAACACAGTCGGACAGTGTGGCTAGTACCTATTGAGAGTGGGTGGTCCAGGGTGAGGGACCATCTTTCTCCAGCACTGCAGGGATTTGCAGTCGATCCTCAGAGTTATGGGAACCCACTGGAGGATGTTAAACAAAGAAGAGACTTGATCTTATTACTGTTTCCATATATCACTATCCTATGGAAGAAGGAGCATAGAGAGCAAGAGTAGGAAAAGAGTGTTCAGCATGCAGATTCGAATTCTTTTGCAGTTGTCCAGGAAGGAACTAAAGATGTCCTGGAGCCGGGGTGGCATGGAAAAAAGGACAAGTAAACAGTTTCAAAGTTTATTTTGGAAATAGAACTACAGAATTGCCGAAGGGTTGGCTATGGGAGGTAAAGGGAAAGGCAGAATCAAGAATGACTCCCTAGATTTTGGCGCAAGTGATTGGTTGTATGATTTGAATGTGGAGTGGGAGAGAGGCTGGTGCAATATTGGGAGAATAGCTTGAGATGCTGACTAATGTTACCCAGACATCAGCTGAGGTTCCCTAATGCTAAAGAGCTGGGTAGGACATTCTTGAACCCTCAGCTCTATAGCTCAGGGAGAACTAGATCTCCCCAAGAATTCTCTTTTTTCCCAAGGGTTTAGGATCTTATCATTATCCTGTGTTTCTGCCTCTTGCGTCCTCACCTCCTACCTCCACTCACCACTGTCAATCCTTCAACCATTTTCTCTTCTTTCATTTTAAAAACATGTGTTTGTTTCCTTATTTGGTACATTTATTCTTTTTTAAAAAACAATTTTTTTAAAATTGGGGAATATTGGGCAGTTCGATTCCCACATGGGCCAGTGAGGTACATTTCTTCTTAACAAAACAATGGCACCATGTGTCAGGCCACCGGGTTGGTGTACTGATTTCAACAAAGCACCAGTCATTTAAGGCATGCCTTATAATATACCACACTCTGGAGAAAAAAATAACAAGCCAAAGGTAATCAAGACGATACTATTATAATTAATACTTTCTATAGACAGCTTCGTTGGATTTGAAATTGTGTACATTTTTATGTTTGTCAAAGCCTTGCTACATTTTCTAAATGATTTTGTGACTTCGCTAGAGTCCCTGTCACTAAAGTCACATTGCTCTTAGTACATACAATGGCGAACAACCTCTCATTCTAAACCTAATTGTTTCCAAATGGGACTAGAAGTGGTGCAAGTTCTTTGTTTCATGCACTCCTGTGCCAGTGACTGTCACTCTTGTATTAAGGGCTTCATATTACTAAGAACAATTTTGTCCCAATAAAAGCAGTGATTTGTGACAGTTCCTGAGGGGGAGCACGCTGTTAGAATTTCTGCTTTGTCTCACCTGGTGCCGTATCATCCTGAGGCCCAGGAACCAGGGCATCCCAACTTTGCGCAGGAGACTTCTGGAGAAAAACACACACTCCTGTTGACAGCTGCCTCTCTCCCCCACAAGTTCACAAAACAAGTCCACTCACATCTAGCCTGCTCTGAATCTTTACTCACTTCGATGAAGATCTGAGGACTCATTGAGACCATAACCAGAGTCATAACCAATTTCAAATCTCTATAAATTGTAAATAAAAGCATGTAAAACTATCTCGGAGGAGATTAAGAATAAATATGTGCAGTATATACGGTCTAGACTACATTCACTTTTACAGAGAAATATTTATTGTATCACTGTCGTAGGCCAGAAAACGCAGACGCTAAGGTCAGAGAAGGTGCTAAGGATAGACAATCCCTACCGTTAGGCGGCTCAAGGGTCTCAGCGGTCCGCTTCCAGCTGAAAGAGGAATCAAACATACTCAACGTAGCCTGGGTTTCATGTAAACCTAAAAAACCAAATTCTCATTGAAGGGCTATCAGTGGCCCTATTTTCACAGCTTTACAAGTCAAGTCTTACGTTACATGAGATAATACATGGAAAGGTCCCCACACCTGGTGGGAAGCAGGCACTAAGAAAGTGTTGGTCTTCCTGACCCTTCCATTGTTCAGTATACATTTAAAGCAAGTCTTACTGTCCTTCTAAACTAGGGCTCTGCAAGGGAATTAGCTCTAACACCCAAAGGCATCCGCTAGGGTAATGAATTAATTTCTTACCTATGAATCCAGATGGGTACGACCTAAGTACCACTCTTGGGAGACTTGAGAAAACTAGTCCTGAATCATTTTCAGTAAGCCTTCCTTCTCTCACACAAACCTCAGCTGAAAATTAAGAAAGGCTGGAGGACAGTATCACTTTCACCCTCTATTTTTAAAAGCAAGGTTAAATTGGGGGAAAGATCTAATTTGGTAAAGGCACAGACCCTAGAACAACAATAAAAAAATAAACCAGAAGCCAGAAAGTCTCTAGAGAACTAAGGACTCAAAGAGAAAAGTTAGACTCATTGAGGGTAAGTGCTCTAAGGAAAACAGAACTGTGCAGAGGCCAGGGCCGAAGAAACACCAGTTAGACTAAAATCAAATACAGTGCAGCTAAAACCAAAACAAATGTTCCAGTTCAAGAAAAGAGACAGACCAAAAAAGCTTAGAAAATATTATGCTTCTCTGTACTCATCAGGGGGCCCCAAAACATTTGAGATAAGCTGCTACATGCCCACATATCCTAAAAATTATGTTCAATTACACAAAGAGAGCAAGGCATGCCACAAAAAATGAAAAAAACTCTCAAGGCTGAGAAGTAACCCAGATGAGAAAGGTTTATGTCAGAAGTTAATTTAAAATTCTAAAAAGTGCTTAAAATCATTTAATCTAATTGCTTGGTGTCCCTTTCCCAGAACGGAAATTACCTAACTCAAGGACATTGGGGCCTTTTTCAAAGCTGACAAAGCCACGACAAAAATTAAGTTGTAGAGATGCATTAATACTTCTTAAATAAACATGTAATTGCTTACCTCCATATAGCACAACTGCAAGGACTAAACATGCAATAATTCATAATGTACATCCATCATGACCAGCAAAGCTTTGTCACAAATTGACTTTAAACAAGAGATGTAAAAATGAGATTTATAGTTAATACACTATTGTAAATTGTACCAATTGCCAGTGTTAACACTGGCAGCCTCAGATGCCAAAAAAGCTTTTAAATGCCTAGAAGGAGTGTGCTTTCCAAAACTGTTAGGAAAAAGAACAATAATAATAATAATAATAAACTGGAAACAAAAAGAGAGAAAAAAACACCTTTTTCTTTTCACTTACTATTCTGTAGGAAGATCATAAAGAGTACTTGAAAATGAAGAAAACACATCTTTGGACTTCTCAATCAAGAGAAGAAAACAGGCTGCCCTTTCTTCCTGTCCTTTGCATTCATCAGTACAGCCAGGTGTGGCTGAGATAAATCACTGCAGCTTCTCTGCACAGCAAGTGGCAACACTCAAGTATATTAGCTTATTTTCAGATGAATTTATCGTTCATTTTTAAAACCAACAACAACAATAAAAGTTGGTCCCTCAGCATCTGTCTTCATGAGGGCAATTATTGAATTTCACAATTTTACAAAAATCGTAATTCAGAGTCATGCATCTAATGATGTCCTCTGGCCACTCTCTACAAATGTGAAGTCAGCTCAGGTAAAATTATGTTGGAGGTGATTGTTAATAAAAATGTCTGTTATACCTTTCTTAATTTGTAATTTGACATTTGTTAATAATGCTAAATTGCTTCAACATATTTTAAAGCCCCAGAACATTGAATTGTTCAAATGCCATTGCCAACGAAGATTTGGATAGCCAAGATATTTATTCTCCTAACATACAAAAGACATAAATCAATAAGCCTTCAAAATATGGAGATCCAACTCACATTTTTCAAGTAATTCGAAATGGTAGAAACTAGGGTTCAAGCTTTGGGTCTAACTAAGCTCAAAACCTGACTACCCAATTTACTAATTTTATGACCTTACCTCTCTACACTTGTTTTCTCACCTATTAAAACAAAAACACATCCTCTGCATAGAGCTGCTGTGGGGATTAAAAGAGATGATTTGCAAAGTGTGGCACATACTGATAAACAAATATAACTGCAGTTATTGTGAAGAAATAAAGAATGTTTAGAATGCCATAGTTGGAATACTTACAAACATAACAGCTTTTATACACTACCTTGGTTTCAGGAAATCTTTAAGGTAGCTTATAAAGATATTTAAAATACAAAGTCATTAATCAAAATGTAAACACAAAAAAGAAAGAAAAAAATGAAGTTAATTTTTAAAAAGCAAAATGTCAGAAAAGATGAGTCTCATCAGTTACATATAGTACGATTCCTAAGCTATAACAGAATAATTTCTTAGGAAAATAAATCAATAATTAACTGACACTAAAGCAAGACAAGAATTATGTTCCCAAAAGTCTTTCAAAAAAGGACAACAGATGGAATGAACAACATCTTTGACAATATCCTTACAAAAGATAAATTTCACAGGCTTTCTCGATACAGACACCCCATCAAATTGCAGTGAAACATTTTTCTATGAAGTCGGAAATCCCATACTAAGCAACCAGAAGCACTTTTAGAACTTGAGAATTTAATAATATAGCACTTTGTGCTAGGTTTGCAACGAATTTCCCAAAGAAACCATTCCTGCCTGAAGCAGAAATCTGTAACACTAGATGAGTGTCACCTTATCAAACAAGCCCACGACCCTCTGTACTGATGCTTGGGGGAAGGAGAGAACAGGAACGTTTTGCATTTAAATAGTTTGAATGAATGGCAAACATCTCTCCAAGGAAGACAAGAAACATACCAGAGATCAAAACTGTAAGAACTCTGTAGAACTTAAGCTTTATCGTCTCCCCATGATTGTTAAATTGTTTTCTCTTAGGAAGTAACATCAAAATTCTGAAAATGGAAGAGGCAACAAATTAGGAAGTTTGGATTCCCTGCCAGTCTGGAAAGGAGGAAAAGAGAAAAGAGGAAGAGAGTATCCTCAGGAATAAGCTGAAATAGTCCTCAGGGGTCAGGTAAATCCTGGCCAAAGTCAAACAGATCTCTCTCTTTCACACACACACACACACACACACACACACACACGAGCTATCTCATAGAAATAATAATAATATCTGACCTTTATTGAGTACTAACTGACCACTTTAAGCTAAGTATCTTACTTCAAGCTCATAACAACTGTATGAGGAAAGTGCTATTATTCCCTTTTTGCCAATAAGGAAACAGACACAAAAAAGTCAAATCATTTGCTGGCACTTACATATGGCTTGCAAATGGCAGAGCAAGGATTCAAAGGCAGGCAGTCTAACTCCAAAGCTCTCCCACAAAGCCCCACATGAGAGAACAACTCCACACACAACTGACCCAGTGTCTCACCATCTAAGTTAGCTTTGAACTTTAAAGAGCTAACCTTTAGATGTGTGCCCCTAAAGGAAATCGTTGAGGTCACTGTAAATAAGTTACAATTATTTATATCTATCCATGAAGCATGACATTTATAGAGTTCTTAATCACTAGGCTAGCAACCCAAAATTTCACTCTTTAAATTTAAGGGCACTTTAGGTACCATGTCAATGTTAAGCAAAAACCTATCATCAACTTTGGAGAATACATCCGATTATTGCTTTGCTCTTAAAGGCTGCAAAATCCTCCTGGTTAAATAACAGGCTTAGAATAATCTGCACAGAATCAGAGCCTGATTTGGTAAGATACGGGCCGTTGGTATACACATAAACCATCCTATCTTTGCCCTCACCATGACACTTTGTGCTGAAGAATAGAGATAGTCTTTTTAAAAATTAATCAAGGGGGTAAAGACGATAACTATGTAAGACAAGTCATTAAAGCCAATTCGAACATCAAAGGACGGGGTAAACAACATGAGAGGACATAAAATAAAATGAGATTGAGATAACTTTACCATTATCGTCAGCACACATTATTATGCATTAATAGCTTCTGTAACTCTTAGCTCTGTAAAACCAACTTGTGTTGTTTTGTTACCACTTAATCCTTATCCTGTCCTTAATTTGTCTAACATTTACATGAGATCAATATTGAAAGTGTTTATTGCTATTACAAAATACAAGTATAGACTACTATCAGTTTGCTCATTAAGTAAATAACCATGTATGATGCTCTATCTAGGAAGGAACCAGACCTATATGACAATAACATAAAGAGGAATATGGAACAAATTAAGGTCTATGTCCTTAAGGGGTTTATATATTTAGATGAGAAAATTTGAAAGTTATAATGAATTGTAGTTAAATCTGAGTCAACCATCTAGTTGGGTACATGTTTGAAGATATTCTGAAGTAGAGGGTATTTAAAAATAAGAAAATATTTAAACATTTGGGATTAGATCATTTAGAGAAAAACAAAAGACTAAGGTACAATTTAGGGGCGGTAAAATTTCTGGCAGCATTAACTAGCTCTACCTTTACAAAAAATTTTAGGGGAAAGTTTGGTCTGAGCAAATATAAGGACAATCTTGATAATCAGGATGAACAAATTTTGGTAAGAAAACTTAATACTTTTCCAGATCTAAAATTCTGAAAAATCAATCAACAAAATAAACATTGCCTGTGTTATTGAGAGAACCAACTGGAAAAAAATTGTTTATGGAAAGAAGACACAACTGAATAGAATCTCAGGCCTTGGGACTCTGAGGAGAAGAGAATTAAAAGACCATGAAATAGGCAAAGCAGAAGAAAATAACTTAAGCAGACAATTTTAAGAAAAGACAGGCCATTGTTTGTCTTATATGTTTGCAAAGCTTAAATAAGATTTTTAATGTACAAGTGTTCACAAAATCATCTCTCAATTCTCCCCAGTGGGGTGCTGGGTAATAGATGCATTAGTAACAATTCAGAAGATATTTCCATTATGTTGATTTTGCTATTAGAATTACTTTGTAATTTGTGGGTACATACCAGCCTTCAGGGATCCCTAGTGAGGAGCCAACCTTGGAGTTAACCAACAACCATTTCACTAATCCACCAAGTAAACAATTCTTAAACAGATAGCCCAGAGTTGATTTTTCCATCATGCTGAACTTCAAATTGGAAAACAGTTTCTTAAAATAAAACGCTAAAATTCATGCCAACAATGTAAAGTTATCCACAGCTTGATTTCTGAATCCCTCATCATTATTTTAACACTGTCAACCAACAAGATCTTAGGAAGGAAATTTTTTATTTGAAGTTAATAATGTGTTCGTTATACCCACCACATGCTTAGTAAAAAAATCGAGACCTGGCCTAAACGTCAGAAGAAAGAACGACAAACAATCTCTTAACCTCTGTGGCTGTTTGCCTCCGACTTCATAGAGATATGGTGAGAACATGCTAAAATAATGGATGAGTGTGTCTCAAACTTATTCAAATTCAAGAAACTATTAATACAAGCCTACTACATGTATCCTAAAAACTTCTAAATGGCATAGTAATGAGAAGAGAACATTTCAAAGAGATAACTGATGCCATTTCTATAGGTCAAAAAAGTAGATCACAGTAACAAATGATCCCATTCATTCAGCTGATTCATATTAAGTGCGTATAGACAACCTATGATATGCTGGACACCGTGCTAGGCTCTGGGCGTAAAAAAACTAGTAAGAATGGCCCCGCCATCAGGAACTTACAATTCCTCCACTGATTACAAATGTGCATTTTATACATCACGAAAACGATAACAGTGTGAGCTGGACAGTTACTTTATTTGACCTCACGTATATAAGAACATCGATTGAAGTAGACACAAGATAAAATAAAAATGGAAAATTGATGCAGCAATCTGAATATCCATTAAAAAGCCACATAACAAATCCCTCTTCCATAAATGTGTAAGCTTGACTAAAACAAAAATAAAACAACCCTCACCCCCCCACCACCGACAACAAAAACCAGTAAACTAGGAGGTTTGGGATAATTACCTTATTTTTTCAATTGATATCTGCCCTTGAAGTCTGACAGCCAACTCTCCATTCCGATTAAGGGAACTCCTCACGTGTTTCCTTAGATACCGGGATGCAACAGAAGGACATCAGGCCCCAGGTGGTTTTTATTTAAATAGCAGGTCTCAAAAAAGGGATTTAAATAGCAGGTCTCAAAATCCCTTAAATGGGATTTACTTAACTCAAATACTGCCAGTGTTGTTGTTTTATTGTTATTATTAAAAATAAAAAGATTCAAAATGCTTTGGGGGGTTGGGAATTCACAAACCAAGGAATAAACTCTGGGTTTCCAGAGTTGAGTTATAAAGGAAAAACAAAGTATCTCAGCATTTCAAATTTGCTGAAACTCAGGACGTAAAAGTTCTCATCACGTCATAACAAAGTTTAACTTAAGCAGTATCCTCCCACGTTTGCAACAAAACCTTTACTCCTCTATTTGTGATGAGAAGCACAGCCTAGTGTTTTTCTGAAGCTAAAAAGTGTAGTTTCTCAAAACTTATATTTTAGCCTTTGTGATGTTTTTCCTAACAAAATTGAAACTGACCAATGAGATTTTGAAAGAACCCCATTATTCAACAGTATCCTATAATCACTGAAAATTTCTTCAATCACTGAAATAGTTTAAATAATTAGAAATTATGATTGATACCATTTGAAGCCCTGCCAACCTAAAAGACCCAATTTTGGAGTGAGAAAAGAAAATTTGAATGCTTAATTGCAAAAGGAAGAAAAGAAATATTCTGACTGAAAGAATGGACTAAATTTAGATTAGAATTATATGTATCTTTTTGTCACAATATCACAACCATTTGGTTTAACTGGTGTGCATTGGGGAGGGAGAGTGTGGAGAAGATAATGGAGGGATCAAAATATCTTGCTTAGTAATAGTACCTTCTTATGTCCTTTCCCTCCAACAACTGTCTTTGGGACATCTGTGTTGACAGCCCGTGTCTCACTGACCAGACAAGCACACATACATTTTCCTATCCTGGAAATCTGTGCCTCTAAGAGAACTAATAATATGATCCCATTCCACTTACACTTCAATTGAACTTGCAAATGAAATTTGCCGACTAGGATGATCAATTGTATTTCTTGGCTTGATTCAACCTCAGAGTTTCCCCTCCAAACTGCTGACTATGTAAACCGGCTGAAACTAATCTGAGCATTTCTTTAAGAAAGTTCTGTCCTAGCATTAGGAAAAGAGACAGCAGAAATGTAATGGCTGTGTGCAATGTCAGAGGGGTAATGCATGGGGGGCAGGGGGTTGTCACTGTGTGAGGGATATAAATGATAAACGTCTAACTATTACATTGTGTTATGCACCTGAAACTAATAAAAAAATGTTTAAAAAACTATATAATTACAAAATAAATATATGTGATTTCCTCCCCACCCCCCAAAAAAAAGAAAGTTCTGTCCCGATCATGTTGCCATTTTTTCCCCCCATCAAAATGATTATGAGCTCAAATACTTGATGGAAATAATTCCTATGATTATTACAAACCACTTATCAACAAGAGTGAACCCAAGAAGGAAATGGATCCTGATGACTGTCAGTTCCAGCAACGAGGGACAACAGAAATGAACATTTATTATGCGCCTATTCTGTGCCACACACTATGCTAGATATTAAGGATACAAGTCAAATAAAACATAACGGCTCCCCCAAATGGCACTTTTATTCAACAAATTAATGTGCCAAGCACTATTCTGTATACTGGATACAGAAGTGAACACTATATGTCTTTTTGAAGCTTACGTTTCAGTGGACATAGATAGGGAATTTTTTTTAAAAAATCAGTAAGAAAATCACATGGTATTTTAGATAGTGAGAAAGTTCTATAAGATAAAATTTTTAAAATAAACTATAAAATGCATAGGAAATGCCAGTGGTGGGAAGGTCCTAATATTTTAAATAGAGATCCCCCAGAAATGCAGTAGATGGGAGAGAGCTAACATCCCAAAAGGAAATTGGGATGCTATTGGGAAGGAAGAATGAATGCCAGGAAGCCTAGTCTAAGAAGCAATTTGTGTCTAGTGGTTAAAGGCAGAATTATAAACAAAAGATATCTCAGGTTGAAAGTAGTCTCATATAGACCCAAACTTTTCAGTAAGGAAAGTATCTGACCCATACTTTTCAGTAAGGTAGTATCTGATTATCATTTTACCTCTCTTTAGATATAAATATAATAATCCTGGCACTCACCAGACTATAGTGGAGATTATTTTGCTGTCAAATGGTCACACTTACAAAGTTTTTGCCTAAAATGTCCTAAATGTCCAGATAAACCATTTTGAAAAATATTTAATCTTCTTTTTAAGCTTATATAATACGTAACACATATATACCTTCCCCTCAGAAAAATCAAAGGAAGTATATTTGAATCAGTATATTTGAATTTGAATTACTTGGATAACCTCATAAATTGCTGACCATAAACAGCTGAATAAAGGTCCAAATATATCATTTTAAGTCATTCTTTTTACTCTAGATAGTTCCTGTCCTTTGAACAGGAAATAGACATGGGAAAACATGATAAAGAGATACTCATTCTTTTATCGTGCTTTCCCCATGTCTATTTCCTGTTCAAAAAAAGGGAACTATCTAGAAAAAGTGAAAAGAATGACTTAAGATGATATATTTGGACCTTTTTCTGAGTATATAAGCCCTACAGATCATATCTCCAGGGGACAAGCTGGTGATACGAGCCTTCAAAGCTTCCAAAGGGGCAGCTGCTGCTCCAATTCCATCAATTTTGCCAAATCAGAATGTAGATCCAGAGACACCAGATCTTCCAATTTTTCAAAAGAAGCTGAGATTCCAGATTTTTATGTGAAACCTCTAGATTTTAAATGCCAGGAACTTTGGTTTTAGGTTTTGGGTTTTGTTTTTGTTTTTAAATATTAGTCTGAAAACTTCTGTTGGTGGTAGCGTTGGCTTTTTGTTTGGGTTTGCTTTGTTTTGTTTTAATTTTTGAACACTATATAGGTCAAATAAAATACCTAACTGTGACCTCTGTTCTCCATTCTAGACACCTTCAAGGTGTGATCAGACCTCAACAGAGATAACCAGATGCTTTGATTTCTTTTTCCTGTTTCCAATAACATCACAACCCTTTCTTTCCTTCATGGGAATGAGATGACGTCTATTACAAAGACATGTGATTCCCTGAAAATTCCCTTCAGACTCCAACTGCAACCACAATGATCAATGATTTTAGAACAATTTCAAAATGACATCTGCCAGTGAAGAAATGGCAGTGCTCGTCTCTGTGTAATATCCAGAACCATATAAGGAGAGTTGTGCAACTGCTTAGAGGAAGACAGCCATGGTGACTGGGGCAGTTGCTTAGGGATGCAAGAACTCATCTAAAAGAGGAACTCAAGCCATGAAGCAACTAAATCTAAGAAAAAAGTATGCTGAAACAGGACCTCAGGGGGGAAAGGCCACCAGAGAAAGGGGACCCTTCAGAATTCCTCAACGCCAGCTTTCTTCCTCAGCCCATCTCCCTAGTTCTTTTAGATGCATGGCTTGGCTTCTGTAAGTTATCCAACCACCATGAACACCAGGCCTCACATACGACACAGTGGAATTTACCTGTGTGTGTGTGTGTGTGTGTGTGTGTGTGTGTGTGTGTGTGTGTGTGAATTTCCAAAAGAAATTACTTGAGAAAAAAATTTTATGGAATGTGCTCAGAGAGCTGATTTGTCAGTGGAGATTTATGTAAATATTTTAAACATATTTATAAGTGACCTAATCCAGACAGCTAGGCTTCCTTTTCCATTTTTCCCTCAGAACAGTAAAAGCTTTATTCACAAGGTCCATGTGAAAGGAACATATTTTTCCATCCCATGATTAAAGATCTGTAGAATCATTTCCTTTCTAGGATGCAAACTTGGCACATGACTTACCCACTTACTTCAGGTGAAGGACAAATGACCATCATGAGAGGGAACAATAGGGCACTGCCCTGAGAAAGTGCTTTTCATTGTCTCAAAGTACTCACAAACATTAACCAATTAATTGGTGGGTGAAGTCAGCCTCAAAAAAAAGAGAGAGAGAGAAAACCGAAGATATTTAAAAGCTTTCCCTACAAAGAGATTCAGTGTCTGAGTCTGAATTAGAACTTGGACCTTCCTAGCATGAGCAGTTCAGAGATTCAACTCGTGTAAACATTTGAAAGGTCAGCTGTTCATCAAATACTTTTCCAACTACAGCAAATGTATCCTTATTAAGTTTCTTTTGCAAAAGTTCCAAGGTGCTGAACACTCATCCATTGCCACCAATAATTAACAATCCAAAACAGTCTAAATACAGAGAATTTTTTGTTGGCATTTTGAAATTTCAGACTATCTTAGGAATAGAGCATGGGGGAGTTGTTATGGGCAAAAGGAAGGCTAGGAAAAAAGACATCAGGCTGACAATTTTTCTCGAGATTGATCCTACTCTGTTTCAAACAGGTTTCAAGCAATAAGAAAAGTGTTTGTTCTCTTCAAATAAAACTTTGTGCTTCCTGGAAATGGGCAGAAAAGTGAAAACCAAACCAAACAATACCATATCACTTGGCCTAATATTTAAAAGATTCAATAAAATTTGGAGTGATAAGTAGGTATTATAGTCATATCTTTTCTATCTTGTTAACTTTGATTCAAACATATCTATTTGTCCAGAGTTTAATGACTTCAAAAAAATTACTTGAACTTCATGTCTACCATGAGATATTTCCCTCTCATGCTTTCTACACAACCCACAAAAAAAAAAAAAAAAAAAAGAATCACAAGCTTAATTTAAACAACGCATTTATTGTGGGACTTGAGGATTGAACAGCTACCAGCTTTCAAAGGTTTCCCTGAGTCTCACACGCACACTCTCTCTTACTTGAGTTTCTACATGGCCCTGTTTAACCTGACGTGGTTACATGATGAGCTATCTGGCACATCAGCAAGAAGAAAGGACTCGAGTGAAAGCAGAATTTAAATCGCTATGTCAGGCTCAAAATTAACTTGAAATGACGATAGACCTAAATGTAAAAAACTATTAAACTTCTAGAAGAAAATCTTTGTGACATGGAGTTAGGCAAATTTCTCAAGCAAGACACCAAAAGTGCAAAATAGAAAACAATGGGCAAAGTGAATGTTTGCTCTTCAAAAGAAACATTAGGAAAACAAAAATGCAACCTACAGACTGTGAGAAAATATTTGCAAACCTTGTATTTGACAAAATGTATTTGACAGAGTGTATTTTTTGGAAAATATATGTATATACAACTCAATACAAAGATAACCCAATAATTTAAATGAACTAAAGATTTGAAGACAATCACAGAAGATATGCAACTAGCCCAGGAAAGATATTCAACATCAGTAATTATTAAGAAAATGCAAATTAAAATCACAATGAGCTACCATAAATATTCACTACAATAGCTAAAGCTAATAAGATTGACAATATCAATTGTATCAAGGATAGAAGCAACCAGAACTCTAATACGTTGCTGGGGGAATGCAAAAGAGTATATTTATTTTGGAAAACAGTGTGGCAGTATCCTATAAAGTTAAACAGAGATTTACCATAGGACCAGCAAACTCACTCCTAGGTATTTACCCAAGAGGAATGAAAGCATATGTCCACACAAAGACTTATACGTGAATGTTCATAGCAACATTATTCATAATAATCCCAAAGTGGAAACAACGCAAATAAATGCCCATCAGCTAGTGAATGGAGAAACAAATCATGAAACACTACTCATCAATAAGAAAGAAAAATGACTGATAAAAATAACAACACAGATAAATCTCAAAAAGCATTATGCTCAGCAAAACTATCCTGACACAAAAAACTAACATTTTGTATGATTCTATTTACATGACATTCTGGAAAGGGCAAAACTATAGTGACAGAAAGCAGATCAATGGTTGCCTGGTGGCAGGGATTAAAGGAGAGAATCAACTGCAAAAGGACACAGGGGTAGTTCCTAAGGTGATGGAGATTTTTTGTATCCTGACTGTGGTGGCAGTTATGCAGCTCTACATGATTACCAGAATTCATCAAACTGTACACTTAAATGAATAAATCTATTGTAGGAAACTATACCTCAATAAATCTAAACCAGTCCATCTCAGTGGTAGGAAGTCTTCATTTATGTCTGCTATTCTACAAAATCTCGCTCTTTGACATAATCTGAATACATATCATCACACTTTCATAACAGACTTGAGGTTTCCTTTCAGAAGGAACCCTCTAAACATTTTATATCTGTGATTTGTTTTGATATTGTTTCAACTTAACAAGATACATCAGAAAATCAAACAATGATTTGACTTGCTCTTTTGTCATCTTCAGAACACCATTTTCTGAAGAGGAAAGACCTCACTTGAAGGGCATGTACTCACAGTGTGATGCAATTCAAGTATTCATTGAAGGTCTGCTAAGTTTTGAATTCTGAAACCAGACTACCTGGCTTCAAATTACCATTTAGTAGTGTGACCTTGGACACGTTCTTTAACCTCATTGTGTTTCAGTTTCCCATCTATAAAACAGAGATAACAGTAGTACCTACTTCATAGAGTTGTTCTGAGGATTAAACGCATTAATGTATTAAGAGTGCTTAGAACAGTGCATAGCACATAAACAAGCACCTGCTTTAAGTATCAGTATGGACAGGGTGACAAAGCTACAATGAGGGAAAAAGTAGTGCTTGTTTTTGTTGTTGTTTATTCCATAGTTCAGTGGAGAGACAGAGAACAAACTAATAACATATGTCAAAAAGGACAAAAAGAGAGAGCTGTTTAAGTACCGTGAGAGTACAGATGCATGAGCAATTCATGGGGAAGTAAGGGGAGCTCAGGAGGAATGCTATAAAGAGCAACCAAGTCTTGGAAGGAAGAAGGGAGTTTTCCAGACCAAAAAAAAAAAGAAGTACAAACAGTAGTTGTGATTCTGTACTAAATGGCTCCTAAATGCTATGCACTGTACTACATATATTTTACACAGGCCATTTTTCTTGTAATTGTTATAATAACCCCTTAAGAGGGGTACTACAGTACCCATTTCACACATGAGGAAACTGAATGTCAGAGATTCTAAATCACTTGCCTGAGGTCACCAAACTAGTACATGCCTTAGATTAGAACCCAAACGCAGCCTTTCATATTCTGAAACCTGTGCAGAGAAAACAGCATGGCAGATACTGTGTCAAAGCCCATAGTGAGTTTGGGGGAAGAACTAAGAGCTCAGTGCAACTGTACTGTAGGAATAAAGAATAGGGCCACAGGGAGTGAAGGGGAAGAAGGGAAGGAGGAGGTGAGGGGAGACAAAGCAGGGAGGAGATGAGATCACCCTTAAGGAAAAGTACAGCTACCAGACCGGCCAGAACTCGATTTTGATGGCCAATAGTAGACTCAGGATGCCATCTTGGCCCTCAAGGTGAACTTTAGCTAATTATAATGGATTATAATATTATTAGCATTACAGTTAGGGAAAATCTCCACCTGCTGTGCCACTAGGACAGTTCCAACAAAAGCCAAACAAGGACAAAATCCCTCCTCCCAATAGGAAGGAGTGGTCAGCAAGGACCCGCCTAGGAAAGCCTATAACGCCACCCCTAAGTCTTGAATATTTCACATCCTCATTTCCGAAGTAATAAATTCTTAAGCCTCTTTGTTGTTCGGGGCAGCTACCCCTCTCAGGGCCGGCCTACTCTCACCTTCTTGATAGTTTTCTGTTCTTCTTTCATAAATTCACTGCTTGCTTGGCTTAATCGATGCGTCCTTGAATTCTTTCCTGCAATGATAGCAAGAACCTGTTTTTTGGCAATACAACTAGGACACAGATAAAGCTAGGAAGATGAGTTCTTGGCAGTCCTGCAACCAGTTATCATGTCTCAGACAGGGAATTCCATTACTACTGGAAGACGGGAGCTTTTCCTGGCTGCTTCAATAGATTGCACTGCTTCATAGGTTTTGTTGTAAGTATATTCTTCCTTCACCAGATATGATATCAGAGGCAGAGGTGTCTTAACAAATGGTCCAATAAACACCAAATTTGCCAGAACCCCTGGGAAATTTGTTAGAAATACAGAATTTCTGGGTATCACACAAGCCTACGGAATC
The DNA here is from genome assembly GCF_964194185.1 of Rhinolophus hipposideros. NCBI lineage: Eukaryota > Metazoa > Chordata > Mammalia > Chiroptera > Rhinolophidae > Rhinolophus > Rhinolophus hipposideros. Next base: position 36,677,512 of record NC_138053.1, read on the forward strand.
ATAACCTCTTGGATCTGGGCCCTGAACTTGCCTTTTTAACAACTTCCCTAAGTATTTCCCATACATACAGAAGTTGGACAGCCCTAGCAATTGCAGATTTACTCAGAACCATACCTCTCAGGACTCCTAGAGCTGAGCTCTCAAACTTCAGTGTGCATACAAATCACCTGGAATCCTTTTAACAAGGAGATTCTGATTCAGTGGTTGGTGGAGAAGGGGAACACAGATTCTGACAGATGTTGCAGATGGTACCGGTCCACAGCGCATGCTTTGAGTCACAGGATTGTAGAACATGCCACCCAGATTGCTCCTCCCCTTTCTGTCATCCCTCACGCTCTTGTATTTATCTCCAGACTGCTTCTCCTTGCCCAGGTTTACTACACTTTTAAAACAACCTTCTGTTTATTTGCCATCTAAAAAGGTACCTTTGCCGAGAAGTGATGGTCAAATTTTTATTTTCATATGCTCATTATTGAAAAATAGTACTTGTACAAAAATATTTCTTGGATGTCTGGGACTGTTCACTGAAATTCTAGGAAGACCTAGGAAGTCTGGCTAGTAGTATATAAAATAGAGAAACCAATAACATAAAAGGTGTGAAAAATTGACCTTATCTTGTGGTATAATGTCGTAGGGTCCTTCGAGTATTAACATTTTCTTCAATACATTCTTTTAAATACCGTAATGAAACCAACAGGGCCACTGTCTCTGGAGTCAGCAAGGACTGACTAAGGGAGAATCTTCATCAGAATGAATCTCCTTATTTAGACCTGAAGGAACCTGAGCGTTCTGGTCTCCTGTGCAGGCTTGCTCTGGAAGCCTCTCCTTGCTGGCACTCCTGCAGAGAGGGAGCCGTGTGAAACTGCCTGCCAATGCTGCAGCATCCTGGCACCAAGCAATGGCAAAAGCCACTCCAGCTGAAAGGCGTATTTTGCACTCTGGGTGAGAACAGCTGCTTTGGAAAATGGCTTTTTCAGTTCCTAATGCTATTTTTCTATGTGCTAGGATATTTTCAAAGCACTAATCCTTAATCCTTATGGAGAAGAGACTTTGCAAGACTTCGCTTTGTATTTTTGCAGTGCCTGTTCTTATGGGCTCGCCTAAGCCTTTCCTAATGTGTGTCCATTAACTTGGACTTGTTCTTCGCTTGGCAGTTCAGACTGTTACTTTATCTCTGTGGTTAAATCTCTTCTGTTTGTTGTTCCCACTTAATTCAGACGAATTAAGTATGTACTTTCATAAAGGGGTCACCTTACCTACTGTCTATAAAATGGACAGGCCTGCATGCCGAGGGTTCCCCAGAGACAACAGTTTTATTTGATTTGGTGCATTTCAGGTGATGGGAAATATAATGTGGTCTGAAATCTCACATCTTTGCCCCGCAGTCTTAGTTCCAAGACTGCAAAGAAACTACCAATCAAATCACTAACATTTTTGTTAAAATGCTGCCGATGGAAATACAAATCTATATTTTGAAAACTAACATTAAGACTCTCTTTGGTACTTAAGAAGCCCTTGTTGGTGGAGTCAACCATCTATGACTCATGGGAAAAGCCAAGAAGGATTCTAGGCAAATTTGGGAAATAAATACAGTTCAATTTTGAGGTCCTCCTATCTCTTTTTTTTCCTACTCTCCCCAATCCTCACCACACTTTCTCATTCATTTAAGAACTTTTCTCAAATATCAACTATGAATAACATACTGTTAGGCTCTAAAGATGTAACTTTAAGTACTACAAATGTAGTTCCTGCTCCCACAAAACTATCACCCAATGGAGGATATAGGAGTAGGCAATGATAATATGCTCCATTCTTGATTTAAAGAGTTTGCCAACCAATCTTTGACATGATTTGATGTCTACTGTTACTCAGTAGGTTTGAATTTGCAAGGATGGTTAATTCTTCCTGGGTAGGATCACTATGCCTGCAATTTGTGTTGTTGCCACTAGGGGACACGATGGATTCCTGGATTACGTCATGTATTCCGACTGGCTTTCGCCAATCTCTCAGAATATTCAGCATAGAATTGTGTCAGTTTTTCCTTTTATATAAAAGAAATTTCTACTAAACTAACAATATAAAGAGAAAACTACTCGTTAACATTGCTAATTGAAAACAACATAAAATATAGTTTTAAAACTACATAAAATAAATAAATAAATAAAATAAAAAAAACTACATAAGATTAAAGAAATGCAAACCTATGCAAATAAACTGGTGTCTTTCATCACATGAGTCTTTGACTCTTGCCACTGCTTGTTTAATTTAATTCAGTGTTGCTTCTCAGACCCAAACAAAATTTCTCCCTGCCTTAATTTTTAGAATTGGAAATATTTATGTTGTACGTAGTCATTTGATTATGCTTTCAAGCTACTGAGTGAAAGTTTACCTGTTCAATCTGCTCCCTGGGATCAGACATGGGATTAGACATAGAATCTAAATTTTTAACCGCCTCCTTCTTAATTACCTAGGCATGCCCCATTTTCCTTCTCCTACAATACTCCAGAACTAGAATTTCACCAGCCTTCCTTCCTGGAGATTCCTTTTTCAGTTACCCTCTCTTCCCAATCCTGGCCAGATTCTTTGTGCCTTGACTAGAATACAAAGAACTTTAGCTAGCTGACATATGAATGCAAGGAAATTACCCAGTGATAATCTCTTTGAATGAGAAAAAAAACATGACTTCTGACAAGCCCTCCAGCTAATGCACGCTGAGACTTTTTCTGCACAGCCTACTTGTTTGAGGGGTGTCTTATATATAATGATTTAAGTTTACTCTATGATTTGTGTATTCAAATTTTACTTTATCAGAGGATTATCTTTATCAATTGATTGTTAAAGGAAATTTTCTACTACTCGAAAGCATTTGAGATGACTTGCACAAAAAAGCCACACATACAATGAAAACATAAGATCACAAAAAACACAAGGGTAAAAGAGAGAAAGAGAGAACCTGAAAACAAAACTTCTCAGAACAAGCTCACCCTCCACCCCATTGTAAGTGGAGGAAATCTAGCCTGATAGACCATCTACAACATTGAACAGTATTTATCTGGTGTTATGTGTGTCACCCTCACCCTCTACTACATCGTGAGTTCTTTGAGAACTAGAGATGTGTCTTAGCCAACTTTTGTATTCACAAGGCTTGGCAAACGCTGGATACAGGCTGGATTTTCGTACAGTTGTTGAGTTCTCCCCGTATTTCTGAATTTCCACTCTGTTCCTTTTAAGAACTGTGCTGTATTTTTTTCTTCTTAATATATCAACACATAATTTAAATGCACTAACATATCAGAACTATTTTAAAACATAGTTTTGTGCACGTTTCTTTCCCATATTAAGACGTTAGTTTATAAAGAATTAAGATGTGACACTTCCCAGAGTGATCTGTATTTAGAAAGGCTGGGAGGAGGAACCACCCTCCCTTTTCTGTATCCTCTGTCAGTTTTGCTGCCCCCAGAGTGTCCTGAAATAACCTACACCCACCAGATAACACTAACACAAACGTGCAGAGAACATGATCTTTAAGCCACTGTCATTCCTGCCCTCCCACCATTCTTGCCACCATCACTCTTACCTCTTCTCACATAGGAACATCACGCCTGCTACTACTGAGAAAATAATAAATGAAGTTCTGATTTTTTGAATCCCTCTTATTGCTAATCCCTCTTAAAGGTCGACTGAGCACTGTCAAACAGTATTTGTAAATATTACCACACACAATTTACCTTAGCCTCATAACTTCATCAAAATTTTCTAAAAGATTCCAGGTCACCAGGATAAAATTGTATGCCTCTCATTATTTGGTTTAGCTTTTGAAAATGTAAAAAATGTCAATCCAAAAATTGATTACATTTATTATTTATTATATTTGTTGCATACTAATTCAAATATCACCGATAACATCTGTGTTTTGCCAGGCATGTTATAAAATGTCATAATTCCTAATCCTTGATGATCTGTTTAAACTTTAACACATCTTAAAATATTTCTGCCCTCCAAATTTTAACAAGAATATTTTTTATTATAAAACAACTATTGAGTTTGTGTCTATCTTTAATGGAAGATTTCCATGACATGGATCTTTGCCTATTTTATTCATTCACATTCTCCTCAGCACCTAGACCAACATCTGGTACAAAATAGGTACTAATTAAATATTTACTGAATAAACATCAATACTCTTTTCCTTCTTGTCTCATCATTATTTCCCTATCTTCACCATTGCAAAAACAAAAAAAAGCTGCCTATCACTAAGGCTCTCTTAATAGATTGACAGTTTCTTGAGGAGATTTCATTTATTTTTGTAAAAGAATATAACAAAATACAGAAAATTATTGGGTGCCAGGGAAAGTATGTAAGCAGCCAAAGAACAGCTGCATTCTGAGGTTCACATGTTAGCGTGATCCTGAATGGAGAATTGGGGAGAACGTGTAGAAACCCCAAGATAATCTTTCCACCACTCTCAGCTTGGTCTGTAGCCTTTAAAAACTGCCTTTGGTTTCAACAACTAAATGAGAAAAGAATTTGGAAAAGATTTAAAGTGGAGGCATAAGGATGATTGAGTGATTGGAAATTAAAGCCAAAAAGGAACTTGGTCAATTCAGTCAGAAAAAAAAACAGGCAAGAAAACTGAAGAGAATAAATTGTCATAAATGAGACGGGTTGGGAAAGAGGTTTGAGTGTCCCCAGAAACAGCTAACATTGTGAGGAAGTGAAGGGTGAAGATGGGAGAGAATAAGCAGCTGGGAACTCTTGTGTTGGGCAGCACAATGGATGGTATCCAAAAGAAGTGGTGAACTCCATTTCATGTAGCAGATGAAATCTGCAATCAAGCAGGCAATGGTTTCATGGCTTTAAGTAAGCCAGCAATGAGACAGAAAAATCATAAGCAGTCAGGGACATGGCCACAGTGGAAGAAATTAAGGCCGAGACCATAACAAAGCCAGAGGAAATAACTTTATTCAAGCTGCAGGACCAGCCAGAGTAATTGGCTCAGGCGTAGGGTGGGGAGAGCCATTTAGCTTGTAACAAAACCATTCAAGCTACAGAGCCTGCCAAGATTAACTGCCCAGGTACAGGGTAGGGCCAATCAGTTTGTAGTTAATAATTTCAAACTGCAGAGAACATGCACAGTCTGGAGAGATAAGGTAATAGCCCTTTGTCAATCACAGGTGTCAATCAAGTGGTCCCGCACCTGGAGAGAAACAGCCCATCCCAGGCTCCTGAGATCCACGCCTTTTTGAGCCCTGCTTTTGCTCGGAGCCTGTCCCAAACCCTTTGCAGTGTATTTTCTCTTCTAATAAGGCCCTTGATCCATTTTCTACTGCTCAGGTCTGCTTCTATTTCTTTGAAATGTGCGTTTTCTTCTAATAAACTGGTTTTTCACTGCTTTACCTCAATTCTTTGCTCGAGACTCCAAGAACCTGGACACAGCATCAAGGTGCGCTTACCCTCCAGTAAAGTAGGGGCTAAACTTCCCAGTGCTCCTCCCCAGGCCGACAACCCGGTGTGGGAGCCAAGCCCGGACTTCTCACTGAGAAGGGCCCACTCTCCGATAACAGTAATAATCACAACGAGAGTAGCTTACGCTTATTGAGCATGTTCTGAGTATTTTACATGTGTTGTCACATTTAATTCTTACAATTCTGTGAGGTATATACTATTATTTCTGTTTTACAGATGAAGAAACTAAGGTATGAAAGACGGAGAAAGTAAGATGACGAAACCAAGGACTGGTTAGGTCATTTGCCCAAGTCCACAGTGGCTGAGCCAAATTCCAACCCAGGCAGGTTAATTCTAGAGATCCACTGTTGGCCCCACAGGCCACTCCACTCTATGAGCTGTGGGATCAGTTGGTAGGGAGTCCAGAGAGCAGACCACAGGAGAGAAGAGGCCAGAGCCAGGCAGCAAGCAGTAAGGCAGGGGACTGGGGTAGTGGGCTAAGACCAACTGGAAAGTTAGGCGGGTAAGCAGAGGCAGAAGTCAGCCTGTTAGGGGAAGGAGCCGTCCAACAGAGAGATCACACAGCACTCAGAGGTGGCACAACAGACACGACCTATGTGTGGCGACACTCATGCCAGGCCCACGAGAGTAAAAGCTAAGGCCATCGATCTACTTTCAGTCCTGGGAATGACGCGGGTTGGCGGGGGGCAGGGGTGTTGTCATATAATCCAGTCTGACGTCTTCTTCCATACGAATAGATGATGTTTACATAATCAATTCGCTTAACTGTGTATTGGGCCAAAACAAATGGAAAGTGGCTATGACAAGAGTTAGTCGATCTTGTCGTCATCTGCTTTATTTTCTGTTACTTAAACACAGTCTAAATTGCTAAACACTAGATTTCATAACAAAAAGAAGTTGTACCCTCCAAAGGGGTTTAACAAAATTTGATGCCTTTTCTGATACTTTTAATGGATTCATGTCAAGAAGATAGGAGCAAGGTAGAAAGCACAAGTTGACCTTTCAAGGTTTCTTGAGTCAAGGAATGCAGTGATTGTCTCACAGGCAGAAGAAATGCCAACCAGTTTTTCCTTTGTGCCTAGCATGTATTTTTGGAATTTCAAAAGGGAAAATGTTGATGATTTGCCACAGGTTCAAGCAGAGAACATGCCACCTTTCAGAGAACTCTATTTTAGAGTGAAGAGGCCAAAAGGCAAGCTGATCAAGAAAGTTTAATGGGGGTAAAGGGAGGGTTGGCGAATGAGTAAAATCATAGCAAACTACACCAAGTATGTTCGCAAATCAGCATTTCTTTCAGCCATGTGGTAACATTTTTCTCAAAATGTTGCTGCCTTGTAAAAAAAATGGCTGACGCAAGACACAGCCTAAATGAAGACACTTCTTTCCCTTGTGCAGCCACCTTGGCTTAAGCCAAGGTCCCAAAGAGCAGATACAAGTTACCATTCAGGCAGCTAAATATAATGACAAATATGGAACACCCTTTTTTTTTTTTTCCCAAATCAAGCAGGACCTTGTAAGAAGCAAAACAAGGATTTGGATTTGCTGCATAATTTAAACAGCTGTAAGGATGACTTTTGCAGCATAATTAGTTCACAGGAGCTAATCGCAAATGGAAAGAAACACACAACCCTCTGAATTGCTTGCTGTAGTATACAAGTCCAAACAATCCACAACGAACCAATGTCCATAACTGAAAAATAAAGCATGAAAACAAACTGGCAGGTTCTCTGAGCCTGACTTCTTGCCCATGATCTGCCCAGTAAAGTGAGAAAAATTCAGACTCAGGATTAAAGTCAGATGGCTGGTTTAACACTCAACTCATTTTACCTCTCTCAGCCTTTCTCAGTATCATTATCTGTAAAATGAGAATGATAATTATACCTACCTCACAAGAGTACTGTGAAGATATAATAATAATAATAATAATAATAATAATGTGTTTTTACTACATACATATTTGCTCGCATTAGAAAAGGTTGCGGCATGGCCATCACCTGGCATATCTTCTTTACAGCCTCTCTCAGGATGAAGATACGGCAGTGATAGAACGGGACATCCCTTGTGCCAGAAAAAAATTCCTCTCTTTGTAAAAGATCTGCAGGCTTCTACACAATGGAGTCTTTTTAAATTTTGCCAGTCTCCTAGTGAGTGTTACCAAGGTCCCCCAACTGGTTCCCTTAGTTATATGTGTGAATTAAATCCTTTCTAATGCGCCCCCCCCCCATACCAAAACCTCACTGGGAACTCACTGGGCAGAGAGGGTAGATCTATGTGACTACATTATTAGTCAGAGAACAAACATTCCAGGTAAGTAATTTTGTTTTCTCCCATAGATTAAATACATTCTCACCTGCAGAGACTAATGGGCTCCAGGGATATTTCTCTATATATTTAACAATGAGATAACTAAATGGCAAGGTCAACAACAATCAGAAGGCAGGTGCGACAAACCAAGCAACTTTTTTACAAATATTGTTTTTCCTTAAGGGAAATAAGACACGCCTTTAATACAACAGCTCTGTAACCTGAAACAAGAAGAAAAGCGATGTGGGGAAAGAAAGATTGACAACCTGGAATAGGTTCTAGTAGAGCAATCAGCTCAAACCCTAATCCTGGCAGGAAATGAAGTTCAGGGACATGGACAAACTTTCTGGAGCTCGATCAGCCAGGTTAAAATCCTGAGATCAAACCTTGAACAATTTCCTCTCTATCTACCAAATCTAAACAGTTACCCCAGTTATTATTTGTCTGAAATATCTTTATATTTTCTCCTTCTTTTCCATCTCCACTTGTCTCTGAAATCTTCCCATCTCTTGCCAGATACTCCAGTGCCTCATAGCTAGTCATTCAGAGTCTCCAAACTCACTTGCCCACGTGACTATCTCCAGCGGATCTCTAGCAAGACAATTTAGCTCAAAAACAAGGTGAGCTCCCTGTGGTCTACAAGTCTGACCTCCTTTACCTCACTTTCAAAGTTCTTATAAGTTGCCTCCACCCTACTGGCCTGTCCTTATTTTCCAGTCAGACTGGCTTTCTCACCGTTCCTTCATGAACACACAAGACACACACCCACACTGCTCTAGTGCCCCTTCCACTATTTCACACATACTGCTTGCTCTTGTGTAGAAGCCCTGCTTCTCCAACTGCATATCCAAACCCTACTCATTCTTCAGGGCCTAGAGATTTAGTCCCACCTCCTCCGTGAAGCCTTCTCTCACTCTGGCACTCCTTAATAAACGTTTTTCTCTGTACCATGTAATCTATCACTTCACAAAACATCTGTATACTGTTCACAACTCATTTCATGTGCACTAGACTTGTCTCCTTAACTAGATAATAAAGAGGTCACAGAATGCTGGTCCTCATGCCAAATGTGATCCCAACCACATTTCATGTGATCCTTCCTTTTTTTTTTTTTCCATTTTAATATTTTGGCACACTCTCATCACTGCCTACGGAATGTCCTCAATGAAATCAATCTTCTGCCATCGATCCTCAAATTATTTAAATTTAGAATAACATCAGACCACACATCAGTAAAACTTCTCAAGCTTTGAGTGTAGAAGAAAAGGCATCGGATGAACTAGAAAAAAATCACTGAACAATGATTAGGAGAACCAGCTTCGAGGCACCACCCTACGACCAGCTCTGTGAGCCTGGTGAAGCCATGCAATGTCTCTGCAAAATGAACAGTTGAACTGGGTGACCTCTATGATCTCTTTCAGCTCTTTCTGTGATTCTAAAGCTGCCAACGAAGTATCAGAGCCTCGTTTGGTCATGTCTGAAAAGCAGAAGTAAAGAGGTTTTTAAAAGGAAATAGAAAAGCCCCATTGTGTTACTTTTATAATCACAATATTAATATTTGGAGGGAAAATTGGTATCAAATTATTCCCATTTATTAGGTAACATGTTATAGTAATATTCTAGGTCAAATAAAAAAGAGGTCACTAGTTTTCACTTTCTAAAAGTGAAAACTTATATTTTGAATCAACTCAGTAATGGTCTACCTTGAATTTAGATGTCATAAAGCTACATTATGAAGCTACATGAAAATTTAAAAGAGGTCCAACTCAGGTTTGGCAGGAAATAGTCCAAGGATATATACTGAATGCCACAGTGTAGATCTAAGAGAATTTTGTACAAAAAATCCTGACAAGCAAATATTCTCCTACTTTCTAGCCAAATACATATTTTAAGTAATAAGAAATACTAACCAAATAAGGTAGAAATCTCTGAGATCTTTCTTTTTTTTTTTTTTTTCTATTTGGTCTTGAGGATGAGTTTCTTAAGACAAAAATTAAAAAATGAGATCTTCAGAATGAGTTTCTTAAGACACAAAAAAAGAAAACAAGTTATAACCTGTGAAAGACAATTTATAAAGCAATACAGAGAAGCAGGAGAGTTTTCAAACGGGAGAGGAGTAGTCAAGAAGGAAATGAGGTTCAAAGGGGGTGTTCCAAGGATGCCAGTCAAACAGGAACGGTAAATGTACCACAAAAGCCAGTCACACTGTGATTCTGCTTTGGGGATCTCATTCATTCATTTATCCATCCAGTGCTTAGCTATGTGCGGGGCACTGGGATATAACAAAGGTAACGACACCATGTATGTCCTACAAGATCTCACTGTCAAGTGAAAAGACATCGGGTCTAGCTAGTACTGACCCTGACGGAGGGCTCTGTTCCAGGCACTATGCTAAGTACACGCCCCACGAGGCAGGTACCATTACACTCCCTCTACCACGAATGAAGAAACTAAGGCTTTGGGATATTTAGTAACTTCCCAAAGTGCTATGACTGAATGTGTGTCCCCTCAAAATTCATATGTTGAAATTCTAAACCCCAATATGATGGTATGAGGAGGTGGGATCAGTAATTAGGTCATGCGGATGCAGCCTGAGGAATCAGTACCCTTTTAAAAGAGATTCCAGAGAAACCCCTCACCCCTTCCTCTGCCCTGTGAGGTTACAAGCAAAAAGGCACAATTTATAAGGAAGTGGGCCCTCACCAGATGCCAAATCTGCCAGAGCCTGATCTTTGACTTCTCGGCCTCCAGAACTGTGAGAAATACATCTCTGTTGTTTATAAGCCACCAGTGTATGGTATTCTGTGATAGTAGCGTGAATAAATGAAAACACCAGAGCTATTGCTAAAACGGAACTAGGCTGGCTTTCAAACACAAGTGTGTCTGTCTCCACGGCCAGCACCCTCCACCACACTGCAGACTCCACTAGAAACTGACGTGGGCGGTGTGATGTGGCCAGTGGTAATGGAGACAGTGGGATGCAGAGCATATGTCTTCTGTTACTCACAGACATATCCACCCCCACCACAATGCACCTGTACGCCTGCACACTAGAACAAGTCCCAAAAGCTGGGAAGAATGGGTGGGTATCTGGCTTGTCACCAGAGCTCAAAAGAACTTGGTCCTCCTCTGTGGGTTGAAGGCCATGGCCTGCAACTTCAACAGCATCTGAGACTGGGGTGTGCGAAACTACCCAGGATGTGGTGTACTGCAACTAGACCAAGGCCACCGGGGGACAAAAGGGAAATATTTCAGTTGCTTCAGATTCTCTGCTGATCTCCAAAAAGAAACATATATACACGCACACACAGGCACACACACTCCTTTGCCACAGCAATTCCCCTGAAGAGTAGTTGATTCAAAAAGTAACTTCTTCCTCCTACCAAAATAGAAACAATATTGTACACAGGTTTGAAAACTAAAAATAAAAGGCATGAAAACAAAACAAAACAAAACAAAGCAAAGCATAAACTCTTCCTGAAAGTAAAGGCCCCAGGCAAATGGGGAAAAAGACTCTGGGTGGCTCAGTGGCTGTTTGGCCCTCCTGCACTGAGCAGCTGCCAAACTAAGAGGACCCCAGAGGGCCTAAGGGTCACAGCCACAAAGAACCATAAAGCTTTGAGGGCCCTGGGGAGGACGCTGGGAGCTCAGCCGGGACGCAGCCCCACCTGCTCTCACGCCAGACCGAGGCCCTCATGGAGACCTGTTTTGAATCATAACACCAGTGGAGATGTTTTCTTTATTTACTTTATGATATCTTCTTGTCTTTTTTTGTTTCTTTTAATTTAGTAAGCCATAAAACCTTCAGTGAGCTGTGAGGAGAAGACTTGCCTTCAGAGAAGGGCAAAGGAAAGAATTTGGGCTTCAGTGAGGTGCTAGAAACAGATATTCCACCAGCATTATCTCTGGAAGTCTCAAAAGGGGAACAGAATTCCCTTTTATTGGGGCTCCATGAAGGATTGTGTCCTAGGCACTACAGAGGAACCTGTCTTATTTGAGCCTCACAGTAGTTTTGAGATAGTACTCTCTTCTACAAGAGAAAAGACGGTGAGGCTCTGGGTAACACCGAATAATTTGCTGAGTATCACACAACGAGTCAGAACTAAAAGTCTATCAGACCCCAAGGCCTAGGAAGAAAATCCTTTCTGTGAAAAGCAAGCAATAAGAAGAAATCCTAAAGAGAGGATGAAAAATTAACATCGTTTTTTATTGTTTGTCTACTTATTTGAATAGGAATTATATGCACAAGGAAAACATTTCATAAGGGGCGCACAATGAAAATAAGACTCCTTCTATCCCTCTCTCTCAGTTCTACAGTTCCCTTCAGCAGAGGCAATTGCTGATAATAGTATGTCAAGATAGGCTACACATACACAAACGTACCCAAGTGTGTACTTACAGCCCTTCCTTCACATAAATTGCTGCCTTGTCTATCCCTTCTTATTACCTAGTATATCTAGGCAATTTTCCATATTGGTACATATAGACCTGCCTCATTCTTTTAACAATTGATAGAAGATACTTTTGTATGGATGTATGATAATTTATTTAACTATCCCCTATAACTAAATGGTCACTTGGATTGTTCCCAATCTTTCGTTAGTGTAAACAATGCTATATGAACAACCTTATATATTCTTCCTTGAACACATATGTTGGTATACTTTGGAAATACATGCTTAGAAGTAAAATTCCTTGATCAACAGCATGTGCATTTTAAATCTTGATAAATAGAACCAAATTGCCTCCAAAAAGTGTGCACAAATTTACAATCCCTAAAATATATACTCATGCTTGCTTCCCCCACTGTCTCCAAAACAGTGTTCCATTCTTTGTTGAAAAGAAAAGCACCATATGTTCACCTGCTCCTTTAAAAGTCACAAACTTCCTCCTCAAAATGAATAGGGGACACCTTTATATTCAGACCTGGGCATTAGATTCCTGGAGTAAAAGAAGATTTTTGGAGCTCCTGGCACTGGAGAAGATGCTGATTAAAAGCATCTGGTCCTCAAATAGATGACATTGGCAAAGTAGAAAAATGGAATAAATACCTGAAAACAAGCAGTTGGCTGTGACTAATCAGCTCAATTCACCAGGGTACCGCCAGAGCCATGGGAGTCACCCCTGGGTATCCCGGTAACCCCCCCTCCCCAGCCTGCTTCACAAGGCCAGAGCTGGCTGTGAGCCAGGAACGGGACATCTGCCACAAGCAGGGACATTCAAATCTACTGTCTATCCCTGCTCGTTGGGGAAAAAGAGCGTAGGGGAGGGGCAGAAACATAAGACTAAAGGGAGACTGCCAAGTCTCCTAACTGTACAGAAATGACGGGGAGATAGATATGGCACATATGAAACACCTTATATTTTTCAATATAAAAACTTTCTAGAGTGAATAAACCCATAATGGACTTGCAACCTTCCATCCAGTGGTGCAGTCTAATCAACACTGTAGGATCTGAGCAGGAATCCTGGGCTTCAAAGGCTGAGAGAATGTGAAACCGACGCTTTCTCTTTCTTAACTTTGCTTACCTGAATCTGCTAAAAGTCTGGGTTTGACAGACTGCATTACAAAATGTTCCTCTTTCATTTGGCAAATCACCTCGATGCAGTGTTGATTGTCAGCACCCAGGGAAAAGAGCTGGCACCTTGGTCCTGAGAGGACAGAGAGGAAGGGCAGGGGCTTAGTGGGCGCTGATGATGCATTGACATGAGAAGGACTTTGTCTCTAGAGGGGGTGATGAGGTCTCAGTAGTGGTCATATTGATGACCATATGCAGCTTTGCTCAATTTTTGAGCTTGTGCACAGGTAACATATGGCTAAAAGAACAAGTCAATATGCACTGCTAACACCTCCTGTCAACGATTTTTAAACCAGGTGGTTGCCCTGTGGAGCTGAATATTTTAACCATTTAGGGAAAGACCCCCTTCCCGGCCCCCCAGCAAGCAACAGAATGCCTTCTAATTATTACTTGTGCTTTATTCCAGTTAGCAACCAACAGCATATTGTCATGGAGGTATTATTGGGACTTGTATGTCTCTGTGCAGATGTATTCAGATACTTAAATGTAGGCTTCTAGGCTCGATACATTATTATTATAAAAATTACAGGGCTGCAAAAAAGGATTTTGGATGAACTTGTTTAGATCCATCAGATCTGAAGCAGCCTCTGGGTCAGCTTCACCAGCAGCTGCAGGCTGTTGGGCAGAATTTGCCGTTGCCTTTCCCTCATCCTGTCAACAAAATACACAAGTTAACCTGATTTGCCATTGTTAGCTCAATTTCTCTGAAATCTCTGCAAATCAGTCACTAATTCACTTTCAAGTACCATCCATCACCACTCAGATGAGCTCTGCCCCATTCTCATTGATTAAGTTCGGTTGATTGATTGCTTGATTGATTAATTCCTTTATTAGTCCATCATCTGGACAGAGAAAAAATAATTTAGAACACTCATCTTCAGATTGTGTTCCAGGGGTCGTTTAGATCAATGTGGGTTTCCATGATTACCTCTCTTCCTCCATTCCACTGAACTTTTTCACTGTGATGTACTTCTGGTATAGAGAAAGGTTTCATAAGCAAGAATTCATGAGAATCTATGAAAAATAGAAAGATGAGGAAATTAAGAATCTTAAAAAATGGAAATAATTAAACCGAAGTTCAAAATTTACATAAGACTGGTCTTCCAAGTTTTAGGTGGGATATGCTGAAAACAATAAAAAATGTATGTACACTCTTAGCTCTTCTATGTTATATAATTTAAGATGACTCCAGGAAAATGAATGAGACCTTCAGTAATAAAATAATCCAATACATAAACTGCATCTATCAAAATGTTATGCCTAATGAGTTCTCCCCACCAACACTTACGGAATACTATCTATTATAGTAGTTATATGAAAGCTCATCATGTAACTATTGAGAAAGGTGTTCTGAGTTGCTACAAAAGGGAAATCCGTAGGTAAACTAGAATCTATCCTTGCCCACCAACAGCCTTTAGAAGTGTTTTGTATCAGAGGTTTTAATCAAAACAGATAGTAGGACTGTTTACTAAAATGAAAAGTGGACCTCAACCAAATATGTCTGCACTAATATCTCACAGATTATATGGTTTGGGTTGATTTATTTTAAGTAGTGGTAACACTTGAGGTAAATTGATAAGTGACTTGAAAAGATTTCAGAAAGGTAGGACTAACCAACTCATTCAGAAACTTCCTCAATTAATCTATCAGGGTCATCCTAGTATTTTTACCTGGGCTCACACAGGTAGGCAAAATTCCAGTCTTCTAACTCCTAGTTTATCTGTGGTAAACTAATAGGGCCAAAGGATCCCTTGTATAGGACTCTGGACAGGTTTAATTAACTCAAATTAGATAATTAATGCAACTTTTAAAATAGACCTTATTCATTCTGTCAGTCATTCATTTCCTCTTTGCTTTCCCACCTGGGTCTAAAAAGTGATCTGAGGTAGTCTAAAGAGAGACACGTGACATGCAACAAGGTAAAGCGTGTGTATCAACATAAAACTATTTTCAACACTTTAGAAATAGTCATTTGCCACAGAAACATACACTCCCATTATAAGAAGTTCTGACACTATTTTTACTAATTGAGAATAATCTGCTAATGGGTGGGGATTGATCATTCTAGTTTGTGATGAGATTCTTTTTCTCCACACTGATTTTGAGTTCTTTGTGACCACTATATTCCTAACACTCATTTTACAGTTCCTAGAGAAGACTGAAACCCAGTCACATTGCTAACCAAAAGACAGATTATAAATGAGTTCTAGTCAAGATATGAATGTTATATGCATAAGTAGCCCCTCTACTAAAAAGTCAGTAGCTGACCCAAGACCCCTACCTGATCCAGGAAAGACTCTGACATTCAAGAATCCCAGCCAATGAGTGACAGCTACAGAAGGGTTTCCGAAATCCTGGGGGAATCTGACACATTTCACACCTAGATAAGTGCAGGAAACTACAATTATTAGGAACAGGGTTTTGTTCACAAATTGTAATTTAGGAATGCAACAGTTTATTTATTCCTCAGTTTTCAACTTTCAAAGTAGTATCTACCAGCTCAGCTCACTTTTTAGCCTTAAAAGACAGAAGAACAATATTTATGCTGCCATAAAATTGGTGTCTCTGACAGCGGTGTGAAAAGTGTTTATAATTTTGGGTCAGTTTTGTTTTCATGCTAAGTGTCTCAATTTAAAATTATAAGTGCTCATTCATTTTTCAAGACATCATTCAAATATCACTTCCCCTGACTCCCCTAGGCATATTTAGCTGTGCCTTTTTTGGTTTCTCTATTATACTATTCTCCACACGGCACTGTAATCATGTAATTTATTTGTTCATATGTCTGTCATGCTTCCCTGACTATAAATTTCTGAAAAGCAGGGGACAGGGATTATTTGTTCCTTATTGATGGATGGTAGACACCCAATGAGCGTCTAATGGAAGAATAACTATTGTTATTTAGGTAAAAATCCATATAGTGTTTTGAGCTCTTTTCTTTAAGTCAGACTGTGGTAGGACCAGAAGAAAATTCCATCAGAGACTGAGGATTCCTTCCGGTATAAGTCCAGGTTTTAGAACCTAGCTTCAGGGTCAGAGGAGAAGACAACTGGATAGGGGAGAAAGATTAAAAATCAAAGTTTTCAGGATCTCCTTCATTCCTTATGCCTTCCATCTTCTGCATCAGTTGCTTGAAGCCATATTGAGTAGTGACGTGGACATTTGTTGTTTTTGTCAGCTCTGCTTTCTTTCTTCCTTCTGGTAATAGCATGCTGATTTTGCTCTGAAGGGACTCCTCCACCAAATATAGTCAGGATGCTCGTATGTTCTCCAGACAAGGGGTGGGCACCTGACCCACGCTAGGCTGACAAGCGGCTGAGTGGCCCCGAAGGGACCAGCCAGCAGTCTCTGTTTCCCAACCCCAGTGGTCTTACTTCCCGGTCTTTCTAAGCCTCTTGCTTTTCCTTTTGGTTGTTTGACCTTCCTGACTTCCAATAAATTACTTCTATAATTCAATTAGACAGAAGTGATTTATGTGCTAGCACCCAACAAATGGTAACTGAGAGAAACAGTGAAATGAAGATTAAAAATCTATCTGATGTATCCAAAAAGCCTAGCAAGAAGGAATAACTCTATTCCCAGACTCAGTTTGCTTCTCTTAAAAAATTTACCCACTGTCCAGGTAAGTCATCTGAGAAGTCCCAATCCATCTTTGAATATTGATCCTGTTCCTAAAGTTTTCCAATTCACTCCCCAGGCCAGCCCTAATATACCTTGTCTAGTAAAGCAACGCAGTGGGTGTAAAGACCCTGCAGGATTCTTCCCTAACCTTCCTATTTCTTGCTTAGCCGACCATTCTGCCACGAAAACATTGGCACTTTCTCATTATTATGAGATTTTCAAGTCAGCCATATGTCATTAGCCCACTCCCAGTGAGCTATTTTGCCTCCAGTTCATCAGCAATCACCAATTGGAAGCCTAATGATGCTACTTCTTATTTAACACTTTCATAGCTCTTACTCTGCACCAGGCAATATCCGAAGTGGTTTATACATTGTAACTCATTTAATCTTTATAAACACCCCCCTCTGCCCCCAAGATAAGAACAAATGAGGCAAATGAGGCCTAAAGCTCTTTAGTAGCTTGCCTGAAGTCTCAAAGCCCATAAAGAGCAGAATCAAATGCAGGCAGTCTGGCTCCAAGACTGTCCTCTGAACCACCAAGCCATGGTTTTGAGATGATGGGTTTATTACATGGCCAATTAAAGGGGAGAGCTAATCATATTTTATCTGCAACCATGGACAGGTACATTGGCATGGAAATAAGATTAGTCCTCACATGTCAAAAACCTAAAATCATCGAGTCAATTGGGAGTATTCTCCAGACCTCCTCTTTATTAAACACCAAGGAAACAGCCAAAACATTCAACAGTGGTTTCCGTTCACACTGAAAAGATTTGACTACCTTGAGTAGAAGGTGCCTTTCTCCTTGAATTGGTCTGAAATAGACATGTTACTTTTCTGGAAAGTCTAGAATGTCAATCTAATGCTAAACTTTTACTCCTTGTTGTAGCTCAGCGTTTCACCACCTGTGAGAGATGGAGGAAGAATGTTTCTACAATCGTTCCATCACTGCCGTGCCCATGGCTGATTTTCTAACTTCTCTCTCTTTAGCTCAAGAAAACAGAAAAAGCAACAAATCTGTCCCTGGATAAGGATGGTACACGGAGGTCAGTGGGTCAAATCCCTCCTGGACATGAGGCTCCTCCTCTCTCCAGCAGGACTGGTAAGCTATTCATGAGCCATGTTTGAGCTGATTTTTATTTTCTTTATATTTCAAATTGCAATTAAAGTTTATTGTAGTCATGACAATCTTACTGGGTTATATGTATCTTTTTACTTTCCTTGAATCTTTAAAAGGTTTCTAGTAGAGTATGTAGAGCAATAATTTGCATATTGAGTACCTCCATTGACCAGTGACCCCCTAACTCCAATAACTTCCTCTCCCACGGGGCACTACCACCTGGAGTTTCTTCTGTTCCATTGAGCTCTAAATATCCTGTGCTACACAGATCGCTCGTGGTATAATGATGTTAACAACGTAGTGATATCTATTTTCTACTTTTCTAAAACCAGGGTGAAATATAACTGAAGGTTAATAATAGGTATATGTAGAAAGTAGAATTATTCATGAATTTTAACTCCTTATATTTATTTTATATATCACCTACAAAGAACATTTATTTATTTTATAAATAAACAAGGCAGTGTTTGCAAGAACATTAAGCTTTATCTGTGTCTCTGTTATATTTGTGGTATCATGGTCATACTGTGCCAGGTACTTTTTTCTAATTTGTAATTACAATAAAAGTAAAATAAGCAGAACACTCTACTCTTTATTTGGAAGTACTAAAGCAAGAACTATGTAAAAATGTGCTAAAATAAGTGAAAAACTAGTTTTCATTCTTAATCCATAGTTATATTCAGACAGTAAGAGAAAAGGTTCATTTTTACGTAGGAAGGCTGACTGGTGTACAGTGTGAATGACAGATCTGACTCCCCATGCCCATGAATGGGTTATATTAGTTCTCTGCGCCTTGGTGTTCTCACCTGCGAAATGGAACTAATTATGCCTAATCTGCAGAACTGGGAAAGCACCTAGGATAGGTTGTGGCATGGAATAGCCATCCAATAAATTTCCATTTACTCATTCAGAAAGCTTATGGTACAACTCCTCTGTGTTGGCACTTGTAAGATACAGGAACAAATAAAATAGAAATTAAAGAACTAGTCACCTCCCTCAAAGAGCTAGTGATCCAGGACCATCCTCAACCTGTTATTGCTCCCATGCTCCTCTCGCAGCACTGGGATACTGTCCTGCTGTGGTGCCCTGCCAGGCTCTACGGAACGTCTGCAAGCTTCTTCAGACCTGTCTACCTGGGTGCCCTGTGCAGCCATTTCTACTCTGGGTTTTTCTTACCTACTTGAGCTCTCTCCAGGAAAGGAAACCTGGGTTCCCTCTGTGCTCAGATTTCACACATCTCCCAGGGGGTTCTGTCACTCTCCTCTCCCTGCGCTGAGATCAGGCTGAGAGTCTCACTCTTTGTCAGAGGTCCACAGTGTCTGCTCATCCCTGGCCTACACTTGTCTGGAGCACTTTCTCTCTTCTGGAGCCTGGAAGCTTTACACTGTCTTCTCCCAGTGGTTGTTTTATCTATGCATATGTGTATCTTTTCATTCCGTGAAGGGCCCAGAATTTTGACATTTAAAACCCAAGAAAAGACTGTGTAATCTCTTCCTCGATACATCAAAAATGCCATACTAAAAAAAATAAAAAATAAAAAATAAAAATAAAGAAAGAAACCAAAAGTGAAAAAAGAAATGCCATACCAAAGACAAATCTGGGGTAACAAAAACTATCAGCTAATGTTTGAAAACTCATATCCCACCACATAACGCGGAGGCTAACACAGCTCAAAGGGCAAAAGAACGTAACTGACCTGGGACACTCAGGGCACACTTCACAATGAGGGTCCAGCCAGAGCTGTCTGATGATGAGTCAGAGCTGAGCTGCACATTCAGACAAAGGGGAAGGGCATTCCACGCAGGAGGAACAACATGTGCAAAGTGACATTGTTACATGAGTCATGATTTAAATTTATCTCCACTGGCTAAGTCATATTCATTACATCTCATTTTGAGAATGGAAGAAGCACAGACATAATTGTTTGAACTGGAAGTTACTTTAGGGATCATCTAATCTAATCCCTGCATATAATAGACAAGAACATTGAGGCCCACATTTACCTACAGCAGGAACTCCTATTTACTCTCCCAACCTTTTCCTTCGAGCCAAATTTATGCATCAATGATATCAACATGTATAACAAGCTTAGCAGTGAGTTCTTCTTTATCAAGGTTTTGAAAAAAAGAAAGTTACACTCCAGTAATATCATTGATGTTTCTAAAAGAGAAGGTCCTGGCTTCTAGAAAAGAATCTTAATAAGATAATTTCTGAAGAACATATTATACGCTGATGTCAGAACGCTGTACTTGTACTAGTTGCCTTCATACTCATAATATATCTCCAAGGTATGTAGTATTATTTATACTCCTTTTATAGATAAGTAAACTGAGGCACAGAAAATTAAGTAACTTTCCCTATTGGGGATAAGTTATATGGCTAGTAAGCGGTAGGCAGGTAGTGAATAGCAAAACCCTAATATTTGTGCTTTTAACCACTACACCACCACATTTCTCTTCATGCTGTTACTCAGCTTACAAATATATTATTAGGTTGGTGCAAAAGTAATTGCAGTTTTTGCAATTGTTTTTAACCTTTTAAACCACAATTACTTTTGCACCAACCTAACATACTTGCACAAGTGCACAAATACATACATATGAGATTTTCACTGCAGTGCGGTTTGTTTTTTAAAAGACTAGAAATAACCTAAATACCTATTAACAGGGGGCTGATTTAATAAATTACAGCATATCCTCATCATACAGATAGTGAAAAGAAGAAGATGAAGCTAGATATGCCTAAATGGACCAATCTCCAAGAAATAAGACATAGTTAAGTTAAAAGTAAAACACAATAGCAAGAAGACGGTGTGTACATAGTATTTTTCTACTTGGTTTTGTTAAAAGGGAGTCATATAAATAATATTTGATTATATAGAGAGTGTTTCTATAGAGCGCTAGCAAAAAATTAGTAGTGGTTGCCTCTGAGGAGAAGAGAGACAAAGGAACTGGCAATGTGGAATGGGAAGACAGCTCATTTTTCACTGCGTACCTTTTGGTAATGTTTGCGTTTTTTACTATGTGCAAATAAGATGTATTCAGATTCCACAAACATTTTTTAATGATCAACGAATGGAATTTTTTTAATCCTAAAATAACCATTCAAGCTTAAGAATTATATAATTAAAGAACATAGCCATTCTAGTAATATCACTGATGTTTCTAAAAGAGAAGGTCCTGGCTTCTAGAAAAGAATCTTAATAATTTCTGAAGAACATATTATACGCTGATGTCAGAATGCTATACTTGAACTAGTTGCCTTCATACTCATAATATATCTTGAAAAAACCAGCCTTCTAAACTCCTTGCCAGGATATTGATTCATTTCTGACTCACAAAAGAAAAATTTAAAAATTGCCTGATGTGTAACTAGCCTGTTGTCAGTTGGTATATTGGGAGTTTAGGGCAAGGGTTGTGGGTAAGGAATGAAACGAGGGAAGCGCTGGAGAAAGGGAGGGTGGAGGAGATGGTACCAGAAGAAATTCCTGCTAAGACGGCTACATTAAGAAGTGCCATCCATATCATTCAAGACAGGATTCAAAATTCAGAGTACAGGATTTACAAGATGTAAAAAGACTCCCTCAAATGGACTCTTAAATCCCAACACACACCACATGCCACAATCAATACCCATAAGACAAATAATGCTCAGTGGGTGACCCTGACATAAGGTGCTCCAATTACTTTCTTTCCATACTGTTCTTTTGCTTGTTTGTTTCATTTTGTTCCATATCTACTGGTTTGATGTTTTGAAAGCTCAAACAGGTGTTTGTGAAATTTTATCTGTTTTTAACACTCACCAAATTCCCCTTAACTAGGAGGATATACCGGGGGTGCCAAAAAATGTATACACATGACTTGCATTCATCTTTTGTTATTGGTATATATTGAGTATTACAATGTTAATACAATTTTTTTCCTTTCTTAAAATGTGTATACATGTTTTAGGCGCCCTCTGTATATTTGGGTAGACCTTGGGGTGACCTGAGGGAAAGGGGGAGTGTTATGGATTCACTGTTTGTGTCCCCCTCCCTCAAATTCATATGTTGATGCTCTAACTTCCAATACAATAGTGTTTGGAAATGGGGACTCTAGGAGGTAATTAGGGTTAGATGGAGTTATAAGGATGGGGCCCTATGATGGGATTAATGCCCTTATAAGAAGAAACACCAGAAAGGACCCTCTTTTCCTCTCTCTCTCTCTGTCTCTCTCCCTCCCTCCCTCCCTCCCTCCCTCCCTCCTAAGTGAAGACACAGTGAGAAGGTGGGATATTTTCCCCATGGTACAAATAGAAAAGTTGTTCTAATGTTCCTGGTATTAACATAAGAAATGTCCAAACCTGCAGAGAATTTTAATGAGTTTGAACCAAACTGATGACAATTGCCAGGAAGCAAAATCTCAAAGGATTAAGAAAATGCACTGGAGAATGGCAGTTTTGCAGCTTATTTTATACATTAGAATCAAAGGAGGAGTCATAAGAAGGGTTACATGAAATCCATTGATGGTAGATTAAGGGGGAAGGAGAAAGCAAAGTAGGGGAAATCTCTGGGATTGGATAAAAAGTAAAATGGAGAGGCACATACTTCTTTTACATTGGTGAGTACATGGTAGTTAATAATTAATGTTTCCAGCACATAGAGATGGTATTCAGGAAACAAGATAACAATGCGGGGTTCTCTGGTCTCGTGCCCCAGTATGGCAGGTTGTACCCTGAGGGGTCTTGAAAAAAGGGATTACTCTGACATTTCAAGGGTATGTTATCTTAGGTGCAGAAAGACAACAGACAGGCTCATTTAAGGTAAAGATTGACCTTCGTCAAAAAAGCAATATGGCATAACTTGATTTTAGTTAGGAAATTTTATGTTCAGACCATCCTATGTGATTAATTTCGGTCTCTGAATTTGTAGGACCCACCATGCTGGCGTCCCCTGAGCTTGTCAGGTATAGCATGTGGCTCCTTTTTCGTCCACACTTGGCGTGAAGATCACCTGAGAATAGACACTCAAGAGTCCAGAAGTCAAAGTATACTGTTCCTCAGGGAAACTATTAAACAGGAAAAAATAAGTTGTTAAACTGTCATAGACAAGTTACATTCAAATAAATAAAACTAGCCAAAATGATAGAATGAAATCTACAAAGAAAAATGTTCATTCCAGTAGTAATTAAAAAAAAAAAAAGCAAATTAAAAGAAACAAATAATAATACCCAATACACATGACACGACAGCGGAAGCCAAATGGTCACACATTAGAAAGTAGTGTGTTGATATACAGCAAGAACCATAAAGATGCTCATAATCTTTAACTTTTATGTCATTTCGGAGAAATTAATTATGAGAAAGTAATTCAACTGAATACTAACAAAATCAAAAGCTGTAGACGAGAAGATGCTCAATGCAACATTATCTGTAATATGCATCCAGATTTCTATAATTTAATAAGTTTAAAGCAAGTGGCCAATAGAAGTTAGCAAATTAAGATCGATAATACGCATTCATTTAAAATAGCAACTGTTAAGGTGATATAAAAACACAGGAAATTTTAATGTTGAGAATGTTACATGAAAAAAGCATAATATAAAACATGGTGGTAAATATTATAAAATACACAGGCCTATGAGAAGAACTAGAAACTATTATGCAAAAGTATGTATCGTTGTATGAGGAAATCTGATTATGAATTGTTTTCAAATGTTTATTTATATTATTGTTGACCTTTATTAAAAATCACAGGGATTTAGCATTCAAAGCTTTGTAAGTATAATCTAAATACAAGGGGAAAAATAGCCAATTTTTTACAAAATACAAGTTTCAATTATTGAACTTGATATTATTACTTTTCTTTTGTTTTATTTCAAAGAATTCACTGAATATTCTTATGACACAGCAAATCCTTAGGACATGGCATATGTTTTCAGCCACAGAGACTGACTTCCTAAAACCCTGCTCTAAATTCTATAACTACTAATTATTCAACTTCAGTAGCCCATTATGCAAGGATGGCTCTGAAATTGTTTTCCTCATCAAAATGTTTGCTTTGATAATTGTCTTCTTTTTTACACACAAAGGGACTTGAGAGTGCAGGCCCAAAACCCAAGGTCATAGTGTTATATTTTCACTTAATATGTATGACTTTTCATCATATGCTCTTTAGAACAATGTTTAGAGCCAGAATACTGAAGAAAGACTCAGTTTCAAACAGAAAAGCGACAATCCAACAAATTGTCACTTGACCTTTTTCTTTACATTTTTATTCTCAGCCTTTTGCCTCAGAGTCCAAACTCATGGTTTCCAACCCAGAAAAACGTAATCCTGGAACAGCTGGCCCTATGCTAAAACCAAACCATCCTGACCAAGGGCGTGGTTATCCAGAAAGAGACAAGCTACCAAACAGATGCTGAATGTTCATTCTAGAGCTGAAAAGGGAGCAGGGTGCCCAGACATCATTCACTTCTCACGAGACAGGAAGGCACACAGCCAATTAGAGAAACAAGATGAAGTCCCAGCTGCCCTTAGCCTGTTTTCAACATAGATGCTGAAACCAAGTGGATTTAATGTGACAAACTCTCAAGGGAAAAAATAAATTCTTTTTAAAATTTGTGTTCACAAGGAAATGGGACAGTGTTTCATTCACCTTAAAGGGATCATTTAACCCATGAAATAAACATGCAGGCACTTGTCCAGAGAATAAAGCAATCTGGCAGCAGGCTTAAAAGCAACCCTTCCAAAAAAGCATTACCTCTCTGCCCTCTGCCTCTTTCCTCCACATGGCTCAAAGTCTTCCCCTTTTGCTCAGTGAAATTCAATACTTAGAAAACTCTTTCAATTTCTTCTTCATTTCCATATTTTTCTTTGGTTCGGGTTGAATTGGAATTGCTTTTATTCTCTTGTCTTGGTCAATTAGTCAGCAGCTTGTAGAAGCATAATGCATATTGAACTGGAAATCTGAAAAACGGTGTTCAAGTCCCTTTTCAGTCACTAATTAACTACATAATTATTGACAAGCCAAATACTTTGCTAGGTCTCTATTTCTTCATCTATAAAATAAGAAGGATAAACTTCATGATTGCTAGGATACCATCAAATTCAAAATGTTCTGTAACTAATAGGGGGGAAAAAGATGGTGCCAAGAAATACTGGTGGGAAGTTATACATTTTTAAAAGCAGATAAAGTGTAACAGGGGTGGTAAAACCTTACATTTCATCTTCACCTGGCTTGATTTCTCAGAACTGAATCATCTCATGGAATGAATTACTCAGAGCTAAAAGACATATAGATCAAAACAAAGCTCTAAAAATAAAAGATGAACCTATGTTAGGAAGAGGTGATTGGGAGCCAGTAAAGAAATTTCTGCAGTAGGAATTTCTTACATTCTTTAAGACCAAAGCAAACAAGTAGGAAGGAAAAATTTAGGTGCCTATTTTGGAGCAGATTTTCTTCTTGGCAGACCACTTTCTAGGGATTAGCTTTCATTTTACCAGTTCTGCAGCCTGAAGGAAAGGTTATCCTGGGCCAACTTATTTTCTAACTCTGCATTGGCTTATCACCATTAGAGCTAAATCATGATCAAGTTAGGAATGAGGAATGTGCAAACAAGACACAAGGAGAATAAGAATTAGTATAATCCATAAATAATTCCCAAATAAATCCTACATTATGAAATAGTTTCAGCTCCCTCCTTATTCAAAAAATTTTTCCTCCTAGACATGATAGTAAATCACTAAATTTGCTAGTTTGAACCTTTGTTTTTCTTTCTTCCCCATCTCAGAACCAAGGTACTAAAAGCTAAAATTATGGCTTCTCACTAGCCATTTTGTATAGCCGTCAATTCTTTGGTAGCAATCAACAGAAAGCATTTGTATTAGCCAGCCCAGGCTGCCTTAACAAAATACCATAGACAGGAATTTATTTCTCACAATCCTGGAGTCTGGGAAGTCCAAGATCAAGGTGACGGCCAATTTGGTTCCCCAGTGAGGACCCTCCTCCTGTCCTGCAGACAGCTACCTTCTTACTGTCCTCACATGGCAGAAAGAGAGGAAGCAAGTGCTCTCCTGTCTCTTCTTGTAGATGCTAATCTCATCATGAGGACCTCATTTTCATGACTTCATTGAAACCTCATTACCTCCCAAAGTTCCCATCTCCGAATAGCATTCCACGAGAGATTAAGGCCTCAACATAGGAATTTGGCAGGAGTGGGTGGGAGGCCACAATTCAGTCCATAGCACTACATAACCTACAAAAGAAATGAATTGATTAAAGGATACTGAATAGCTCACAGAATCAAAGAGAAATCTAGAGAACCAGCAGGGTAGCTCAGGAGAAGGTAGCAGGAGCCACCAGTTAGTTCGTTCATAGTGTCAATACTACAAAGAATTAGTTACAACAAAGTTCTATTTCTTGTTTTTATTTTTCAATTACAGTTGATGTACAATATTATATTCATTTCAGGTGTACAATATAGTGATTAGACATTTATATAACTTATAAACTGATTACGCTGATAAATATAGCATCCATCTGACACCATACACAGTTATTACTATATTATTGACCATATTCCATATGCTGTACTTTATATCCCCATGACTGTTTTGTAACTACTAGTTTATACTTCATCCCTTCCCCTTCCAACAAAGTTTTCAATCTTTGCGTCTCTCCCCACGCAAGATTCCAACCACTCAAAGAGAATGTGACTATCCTAGTTTGAGTTGTGAGGCTGGGTACCTTGATTAATAGTTTTAGGGGCACATTACAGAAGGGATGGGAGTGGGGTGGAGAATGGGGAATAAGTATCCGAAAAAAAAAAAGAGAGAGAAATGAATACAAGGTAGCCAGAAAATAGCAAATAACAATGTTCTCTGTTAAGCAAAGACTTAAGAGAAAATAATATTTCTTTTTCGTTTGTTTTTAATTAAAATTGATTAGGGTGACAATGGTTAGTAAAGTTACATAAGTTTCAGGTGTACAATTCTGTAATACGTCATCTATATATCACTTTGTGTGTTCACCTCCCAGTCTGTTCTCCTTCCATCACCATATATTTGACCCCATTTACCTTCATCTACCACCTTCTGCCCCCTTTCAATGCTGGCTCAGCCATTCGTTAATTGCTCATCTTGGGTGAATTTATTAGACTTTCTGAACCCCAGTTTTTGCATCATTCAAAATGGAAAAGTAAGATCTATCTAAAGGCAACACTGTATTAACTAAATAAGTTACACACAGAGCACTTGCTGTGTCCTTAATGCTCAACAAATGTTAGTCCCTTCCCTTCTCCCTCTTAATTAGGGCAGGACAGCTGCTGATGAGTTGTATAAGTCTATGCACACAGAGTTCACTTCTAAAATACAAAATCATATGAAACTTGTACTATGTGGACGTGGTATACTGTTACAAGTGTTTTATATGTTAAGCAATTATCTGACATTAAAGGGATAACAGACTTTGAGTCTGACTTAAATGAATAACTTTGATTAAATCCTCCTGGACTAAGTCAAGAAGGTCAAGTTTAGACATTAGAGGTCTGCAGAATATAAGATCTCAATGTCAATACTGCTCACCATTTCTGAGAGCCAAAAAATGAGCTTTCTGTTGGCTAAACACAAATTCACATCTTCCCCTTTGAGGTCTCTCACCGTGTGGCTTAGATCTGGGACTTGAACTGGGATCTTTGGTTTCTGAACTCCTTGAAATGACATGCAAAATTTTGTGTGCACGTGTGTGTGTGCTTGTGCACGCACATACACACATAGGTTGAAAACCACTGCCTTAACCCAGGGAAGATAAACCCCTACGAACCACAGCAAAGAGCAACAGCCACTTTCAAAATTCTCCCTTTGAGACAAACCCGAACCCGATATCCATCAGCCACAGTGTATCCCACTAACATCTACAACAAAAGTAGCAGCGAGAACCATCAACAAAATAAAAATACAACCTCCTGAAAGGGAGAAGATATTAGCCAATGATATATCTGATAAGGGGTTAATATCCAGAATATATATTCATACAACTCAATATCAAAAAAACAAACAACCCAATTAAAATATGAGCAGAGGACATGAAGAGACATTTCTCCAAAAAGTCATACAGATAGTCAACAGACATATGAAAAGATGCTCAACATCACTAACTATCAGGGAAACTAAAGTCAAAATCACAATGAAATGCCACCTCACACTAGTCAGACTGTCTATTATCAAAAAGTCAGCAAACAAGTGTTGGCAAGGATGCGGAGAAAAGGGAATCCTTGTTCAGTGTTGATGGGAATGTAAACTGGTGCCGCCACTATGGAAAACAGTATGGCAATTCCTTACAAAATTAAAAATTGAACTACTATACCACCCAACAATTTCACTGCTGGGTATTTATCCCAGGAAAACAACAACACTAATTTGAAAAGATATATGCACCTCTATGTTCATTGCAGCATTATATACAATAGTCAAGATACGGAAGCCACTGAGGTGGCCATCAATAGATGAATGGATAAAGATGATGTGGTATATATGTAGAATAGATTATTACTCAGAAATAAAAAAGGAATGAAAAATTGCCATTTGAGACAACATGGATGTACTTATAGGATATTATCCTAAGTGAAATAATTCAGGCAGAGATAGACACATATCATATGATTTCACCAATATATGAAATCTAAAAACAAATAAACAAAAACAAAAACAAAAAAAAACCAACCACAGACTCAGAAATAGAGAACAAATTGATGGTTGCCAGAGGGGAGATGGCTGGTAAAGGTGAATAAGAGGCACAAACTTCTAGTTATAAAATAAATAAGCCACAGAGATGCAGTATACAGCTCAGGGAATATAGTCAATAATATTGTAATAACTTTGCACAGTGACAGATGGGTACTAGCCTTAGTGTGGTCATCACATCGTAAAGTATATGAATGTCGAACCACTATGTTATACAACTGAAATTAATATAATGCTGTATGCCAACTATACTTTAGTAAAAACTGTTAAAAAAAATAAGTAGCACCAAGTCCATCAGACACCAACAATGACACCTCTATGCCAGGGACAATTTTATTTAGTCCAACATTTTAGCAATGAAACATTTTTTGATAAAAATCTTCCCTGAAACCCAGTATGTAAAACAGATTTCCTAAACAAATAGGTTCTACAGGCAGTTTACATCTTTGTTGATTTACAGATGTGACTTCTCATGTTCTGCAGAAAAGCTGAAGCACCAGTGAGGGTCCCTAGAATCATTCAGAAGACTATCGAGACTAAGATAATGGACAGCAAGCAGCCTGACTACCGATTTGCGTCCTCCAACCTCCATGCAGCTTTCCTCTAGCTGGCTTCCTTTCCCTTCCCCACAATAGCTGTCGGAAAATTCTCCATTCAAGTCCTCCCTGCTCCCTACCCCCTCACTCCCTGGAGAGCATATGGGCTCCTTCACCAAGGGGGTCAGGCCTAAATAATGGAATTGCTAAGACTTCTTCCCCCTCTCCTCAAGCTTGCTCTAATGCTCTGTATCCCCACTCATTCTGAGTTCTTTCTCTATTATCTTAGTCTTTTCCCCACAACATGCATTCCAATGTCACCATCATATTTTTGCCATCTGTACCAGTATTGCTTAACAGTTTTCTTTATAGCAATTCATTTTATTTACTTACATACGTTTACACTCTTTTAAGTAAAACCTTTTTCAATGGAAAATTGTAAACATATACGAAACAGAAAGAATAATATATGGAGCCCTTATGCACTCACTAGTTTCAACAATTATCAACTCATAACCAGTCATTTCTCCATTTATACTCACCTGCTTGCCCCCATCCAAAATATTTTGAACCAAATCCCAGTCATCATATCATTGCATTAAAAAAAAAAAAATACTTCAGTATGTGTTACTGAAAGACAAGGATTTTTTTTAGACATATATATTTTTTTAATTAGCAGATAAGGAAAAAGGACAGGTACAAAAGAAAGAAAGAACCATCGTCCAGAGAGTAAAACACCATCCAAAGTGAGAGAAGGGACTAGAAATGAGAGAGACAGGCAGAGAAAAGTAGGACAAAGGCTGGCCAGCAAAGTCTCCGAAAACTGAGAGCAACAGTCCTCGTGCCAGGAAAATGGTGGGTACGGGTGAAGGCTCTGGTATAGGAAGTTCTGGCAGAACTCTGGGGGAAATGGAAGTGCCATTGGTGAATGGGAAGTATATCCAGGATAGGAAGGATGGAAATCGGGAACCGGTTCAGGCCTGGGGACTGATAATAAGTGCTAGATAAGTGACCCTGGCCTTGGAGAAACACCAAAGAGACATGAGAGGGGTTGGGACCTGAGACGGAGAAGGAGAAGAGGCTGAGGGAACAGTGACATGCACTGGGAAAAGCATAGTTGTGGGCTGCTTTGGGGAGAGGTCTTTTGATAGGGAATGGAGAGTAAGGCTGTCTTGAGAAGGACACTGAAAGGGTTAAGAGAAGAGAAGTTGAAAACTTGGTGGGAACAAAGCAATGAAAGCTGTGCACTGGGTGGGGGCTGAGGAGAGGTTAGGGCATGTGACTGTCCACCCTAAGTAGGTCATGACCTTGGCCTAAAGCGAAAGAACTGCACACCATCAATGAATTCCTAACTGTGAGACCCAGTGACCTCTAGCCCTCATTCTTCTCATTTCTCTGTAGTATTTTACTCTTCATCAGCACTCCTTCCTTTGCCCCTTTGATTTCCATGAGATTCTAGTTTTCTCAGTCTTTAGATTCTCAATCTCTCTCTCCAACTTGTTCCCCTGAAAATCCTTGAGTGGGGTCATCCTCCTCCTCTATCTGCCCTTCAGAGGTCATGTTCACCAGGATTACACACTTCCTCACCAACGTCACCTATTCCTATATCTATATATTGGTTCCAAATCTACATCTTAGCTCTACCTGTCATCTTGAGCCCAGGATCCAAACTTCTAAATGCCTGTTGTACAACTGTCTCCCCATTGATGTGCTGCAGATATCTTAAATGCAATGTATTCTAAAACAAATGAACTTGTTTAGCCCCACAAATCTATTCCTCCTCCCATTTTCATTATCTCGGTCACAGCCTCTCCAGTCACCCATTTGATGAATGAAAAACTTTGGAATCAGCTTTGATTCCTTCCTCTCCTTCGCCACCTAGAGTAGGCATGTTTGTGGCTACCGGCATCTCCATTTGAGAAATTCCACAAACGTCCAAAAGTGGAAGCTAGAACCGCCCTTTTGCAGCCGCCTTTGCAGCCAGGTACAGGCTTTTTACCCAGTGAGGAAACCCAGAGCTGTACAGGTACCATTTTCATGAGGTTGGAGGTAGACGTGTGCAGTTTGGGACAAGCAGTGGAAGAGAAGCTGGCACCCCATGCCCAGCATCAGTGGCCACCTGGGTGTGATATGGAGTGTCCAGTGGCGCCAACAGTGGATTCTTCATATGGCGTGGTGAGAACATGGTTCCTGACTACAGGGCTCCCGTCTGGATTTCCTGGAAATCCTGTGGCCTACAAAATACCCTTTTTCTACTTCAGTTAGGTAAGGGTGTTCCTTTGCTTGCAACTAAGTGCCCTGACACCTAAATTGCTCCACATTCCCAAAATCAGTTACTAAGTTTTGTCTTCTGGACTTCTGAAATATTCTAATGCTAAGTCTCTCCTTTCCATTCCCATTGCCTCCATCTTGGTTCTGGCTCCACTAGCTAAGTCGGCTCCCAGGCACCCTTGCTTTAGCACCCCTTCAATGTTTATACCTTTGCTCACATCTCCTATGGAACTCATCACTCTGTCATCTGTACTTTAGAGATATCTCCAGTATATAGCTGACCCCTTCTTTGGAGTTATTTGTCTTCATCATCTGGCTGCTAAAAAAAAATAAAATAAAATACCACAGACTGGGTAGCTTATAAACAACAGAAATTTATTTCTGATAGTTATGGAGGCTGGAAGTCTGAAATCAGGGTGCCAACATGGTTGGTGAGGGCCCTCCTCTATCTAGTAAACTTCCTGTCGCATCCTCACATGGTGGTAGGACTGAGAGAGCTCTGTCTGTGGGGGTCCCTCTAATCCCATTCAAGAGGGATCCATACTCGTGACCGAATCACCTCCCGAAGGCCCCTTCTCCTAATACCATCATATTGGGCATTAGGACTTCAACATATGAATTTGGGAGATGGGGCTTGGGACACAAACAGCCCAACCATAGCAATCACTGTTTGCCCATTAGCCTGGGAGTTAAGGTGGCTAAGTGGAAAGAGCACAGGTTTTAATGTCAGGCATCACAGGTTGAACCTCAATTTACTATCTGTGGAATTACGAGAAATTTATTTAAGCTCTCCCATTCTCAGTTTTCTTGGGATAATGAGAGTGTTTACTTTAGTGGAAGCAAATTTAGCAAAAGAATTGAAGACAGTGACTATTACAGATTCCGTTTCCCTGGGTACAAGTTCTATCTATCTATACCAAACGAACTACAGAATCTCCTGGGGTGTGAGCTCAGGCTGGGCTTAAGTCCTGCCTGCTCCAGGCCCAACCTAGCAATGAAAAAGCCCTTCAGCCTCAGCCTCTCCGCCTTGGACAATTCCCTGTCCTTCCTGGGCCCCAGGAATATACTCAGTAGCACCCCCACAGTGCACTGAGATGATACTTCACTGGCTGAGCTTCACCACGCAGACCTTTTCCTATGGGGCGTGAGGATAATAAGTGAGATAATGCGTGTCAACGCTTGGCGTAGTACCTGACACATGACAAGCTGCACTCAAAAAGAGTAACCACTATCGTTACTTATTCTGAATAGAGATGTATCCTCTTTGCATTCCATCAACACCTGGAACAGTAAAAGACATGAAAACTGCCCTCAATAAAATTTGAGGGCAATCCAACACCTATCAAAAGCTCAATGTCATTTCTATAGAAAGAGAAAAGAGTCCTAAAAGATGTATGGAATCACAAAGGACCCCAGTAGCCAGAACTATCTAGAGAACGTAGAACAAAGATGGAGGCACCAGACTTCACAGCTTCAAAACACAAGACAAAGCTACAGTAACCCAAACAGCAATTTCCTGGCATAAAAACAGACACATCAATCAAGGGAATAAAAGAGAGGGCCCAGAAATAAACCCACGCATATATGGCCATTTAATGTATGACAAAGGAGGCAAAAATATATAATGGGGTAAAAACAATCTATTTAATAAATGGTGTTTGGAAAACTGGACAGGTACATGCAAAAAAAACCAAAACTGGACCATTTTCTTACTCCATATACAAGAATAAACTCAAAATGGATTAAAGACTTAAATGTAACCATAAAACTCCCTGAAGAAAACAAAGGCAGTAAACTCTCTGATATTGCTCTTAGTAATATTTTTTTCTAATATATCTCCTAGGGCAAGGGAAACAAACAAATAAATGGGACTGCATCAAACTAAAAAGTTTTTGTACAGCAAAGGAAACCATCAACAAAATGAAAAGACAACCTACTGAATGAGAGAAGGTATTCACCAATGATATATCTGATAAGGGGTTAACATCCAAAATTGATAAAGAACTCATACAACTCAACACCAAAAAGACAAACAATCCAGTCAAAAAAATGGGCAGAGGACCTGAATAGACATTTCTCCAATAGGACCCACACATGGCCAATAGACATACGAAAAGATACTCAATGTCACTAATCATCAGAGAAATGCAAATAAAAACCACAATGAGACACCACCTCCCTCCCGTCAAAATGGCTATCATCAATAAATCAACAAACAAGTATTGGTGAGGATGTGGAGAAAAAGGATCCTTCGTGCACTGCTGGTGGGATTGCAGATTGGTGCAGCCACTATGGAAATCAGTATGGAGGTTCCTCAAAACAAAACGAAAATGAGTGCAAATGATCTCAAGTTCTGTTTTTGCTGGACCTAGGATGTTTTCCTCTCCCCAGCCCTTACCTTTTTTCACTTAGCTTTCTACAGCTCCCACAAACTGCATCCATTACAAATTACAAAGCCTTCCTTACTACCCATAGTGACAAAATGATTCCTAAAAATAAATCTAGAGGAGGATGGATAGATAGATAGATGATGATAGATAGATAGATAGACAGATAGATAGATAGGATAGATCCTATGGGGGATATGTGTATGTGTGTATATATCCTATTGATTCTGTTTCTCTGAGAACCCTGGCTAAAACACGATTTCTCATCTATGTGCCTTTCCATGGTAGATGCTCAGTAACTGCCCCCATGAATGGAAGGAGCTGGAAGTAAATGGATGAAGTGAACAGCAGAAGATTCAGAAAACTGCTGACCAATGTGAGGCAATCGAGCCCGGGGAGCAGGAGTGAGAGAAAAGGCCTGGCGGGGTAGAACACCATCCTGAGGGCAAGGCTTCAGGAATCACACCGCTTATCCAGTTTTCCTAGACAAGGCCCAGGGCAGACACTGCCTATTCAGTAATAAAGACAGAGGTTCTTTTGACTGAACCTCTAAGAGACCAGGGTTCAGACAGGGTAATGGTGAAGAAACTCCCAAGCAGTGAGTCAGTGCCCAGTATACACTGTTGCCTGACTAAAACGATGACACAATTGCTACCTAGGTGTGCACCTACATTCAGCAGCACAAGCCAGCCCTGAGCCTCTGTCATTCCCATACTGTGCCCCACTTTTGGCTCATCACACCTGTTGTGTTCCCTACATCTTCCCTTACAGTCTCCCGGATACCGTTATTCCCAGACCTCTTACCTCTCATCACCTTACACCAGCTAGGGTAGCCTGTCGGGTGCTGTAGGCTTTCCGGAATTGCCCAGCCAGGGCCACATTTAAAAGCCATTTCTAGACTCTGCAAATACCGGGACTGTGTAAGCAGGTTTTTTAAAGGGAAAACTATAAAATGTGGACAGTAAATTACATTGCTGTTTTCCCCTCCCATTGAAAAATGGCAGGCTGCTAAGTGGTTTGGAGCTCAGTCAGTGTTTCAGATTAAAGGGAGTTGAATCTAAACCGTACATTACTTCTAGAGCATGAAAAAGATAGAACCTTAAATAGTCCCCATAACTGAGAGGAGGGAGGGGGTGACTGTCAGTCATTATTGCTATTTTAGTATTTTTAGATAGATGGAAGGTCTCTGGAGCTTTTTAAAGTGCAAATATGCCCATTTTAAAGCAAGCCAATTAAAGAAAATCCAGTCTAGCAAAATAGATATATTAGCAAGTGCTTCTTCATATTTCAAAAGAATTCTTCACTCCAAAAGCAATTAAGACAGTGTCTATGATTATGAATCGTTTAAAAGTCTACCTCAAATGTGTTTCTAATGATCCATCAGAAAAGTATTTCCGTTATTGAAGGGTCCCGGTAATTATTTAGAGACTATAATGAGCTGTATCCGTATTGCATTATTTAAAACCTGTATTTACTGGAAGCCTATATTGGGCCAAGGATTTCTTACACTTGCACAAATGGCCCGTCTTGTCAGACTGAATTGTAAAATGAAAATTAAAAGCAAATAAAGAATGTAACCTTACTAATGAGATTACTTGAGCTTCAAAATACTATAATGTCCTTATGTACCCATTTTTACACGGCATTAACTTTAAACAAAAGATTAGCTGATATTATAGAAGTCTTGACTATATCTTTTGTTCACAGGTATTTTCTGATTACCAATTACCTCTAAAGCAGCACTGTACTATCTATCCCCTAAAGAGGATACAAAATGTGGGTAAGGCTTTCCCTCCAAGAGAGCTGGAGAAATAAACCCTTCACGTGAACCATTTCAGAAATGAGGTTAGAAAGCATGTAGTACCACACTGAAAGTCACAGACAGCCAGCGCAGCAGGAAAGGAGAGACCCATATGCGTTGCAGTGGTGAGAGATATGGAACTTGAGCTTGCTGTTGAAAGAGAGATAGATGAGAGGTAGAACGGCAACAATTTGTACCCAAGCTGGCTTACAAACAAGTCCAGGAAAGGACTTAAAAATAGGAAGCAAAGGTGGAAAGTGCAGAGATATAAAAAAGAAACGGAAGTAGTTAGAGACACTGTCATCAAACAGCAAGGTATGGGAACACACGAAACAGTAGAGTCAGAGGGGAAAACAGTCTGAAATCATGAAAGATCAAATTCCGCGATAGCAAAAGGCAGCCCGGCTGGCTCTCAGGGAACGGTCTTTTGGGCTGACTGTTTGCAAGATTCATACTCACAGGATATACTATAATGTAACAGTGTCCAAGTGACAGTTAAACCTGTTTTAAATGAGGGACCTAGTGTAGAACTCACAGAACAGTTTTTCTTCTCTCTTCATTAATCTGCCAGCACTAGCAGTTTTCTGTTACAAAATGCTGAACAAAGTGTTGACAGGAACGTAAGTGTTCTAATTTATTGTTGTCCTCTGTACACCCTTCTGATGCGTTCTCTCTACCTCCTTGATAGGTTTCCTAATAAAGCCCCTGACTCCACTGAATTCCCCTCTAGCTGCTGGAAACTCTGTCCAGGAGTACCCCAGGGACAATATGTGCTATTTCATAAGTCATTGTCAGGCGACAGGTTTTGAGAAATATCTGCAGGTTAATTTCCCTAGAATTAAACCTGTAAGTTCCAGAGCAGGGGCAGAAGTAACAAACCTCCTGGCACAAAGAGAACTCCCTCTCTGGCATCAAGTTGAGGGACTGAAGCAGAGTGGAAAAGAACCAGGGCTAGAGGGTGGAGGACAATCTAATTTGTATATCAAATATGCCAGTTCTATTTCTAGATCGTGATATCTTTTAACTAAATAGCACTTTACACTTTTAAAAGTCTTTCCCTTCCCTTATCTCATGTTCTAAATGCTTTAAAATAAAAGGCCGTTCAAAACCAGAAAATATTAACTTGCTTTATTGTGGTATAACATATACAGAGTACAAAGCACAAGTCTTAAGCATACAAATTGATGAATTTATACATATATACAAACACACACACACACACACACACACACACACACTCATTCCCATGTAACCACTATTCCAGATCAGGATATAATTTCCAGCACCCAAAAGACTCTCTGTACTACTTCCTCAAATTTTTTTTTCCATCGCATTGAAGCATTTTTTTAAAGTAAAAATGAAAGTTAGAGACAATAACTCTCAAATATGCTCAATCCACTGATGTTTGGAGAAGCTGGTTTGATTCACTGATGTGCTTTCAAAGATTAAAAAAATAGTGATGGAAAAAAGAGAAAACAAAACCCTTACCTGTGTTCATGGTTTACATCAAGAAAAAATGTACTACCCCTCTCATCAAACGCTGGCCTTTTGAATTCACTCATTAGGGATTTATTTTAAAAACATTTTTAGGAGAAAATCATGTCTGAGAAATATTTGATAACAGGAACAACAAGTACCAGAAGACAATTATTAACTTTTTAAAAATTTAATCCAGAAATACACCCCAGTATATAGCCATGACTAACATGTGAGGTCAGTGGAAAGAGGATGAAGGATGTTGGCCAAGGGGCCATCTGAGTTGGCTATTTTGGAGGGAAACCTTTTGTTAATTTTTATGCTTTTTAACTTTATCTCACTTAGCATGGAAATAAGACACCAGCCTAGATGTCACTGAGGGCAAAATCAGAAGCAAAAAACAATTCCCAGTAAAGGGAATTTCACACCTTTCTGAGAAACTTAGACTGGGTTATTTCAGGAAACTATAGCCTTATGACTATTTAAATAGTTAAGCAGGTGGCTTTTTTCCCCTGTAGGCCACATAACACAAACCACAGACAATAAATATCACTTGTGAAAATAAGACAGAATGAAAAGGAGTTTCACAAATGCAATAAACTATAGACAGCACCAAGAGACTTCACCACAATAACTACCCCCATGGTCAGGGTTTGAAGCACATTCTGTAATTAGTAAAGGCTGAAGTCTTTAAATTTAATCATCATCAATTTACTGAAAGGACAAAAATGAAATCTTTATAAGAGCTGCAATTACATACTATTGCCCATCACTCAACAGCTGTCTGTAAGACTCTAATGCCAACTTTATTTGCAACACGATATAACCAAAGTTAGCTTTCAGTAAAGCAATTTAAATAAAGGCTTGAGACCCTGGGTTTACAAGGGTCTCTGACTTCCTCCACTCCAACATAATCTCTATTCCACACTCACTATTGCCCATGGCAACAAGAGGCAAGAGAACATGTCGGGCTTCCAACCACCATCTAGTACATAGCATCAAGAAACACTGGAGTCAAAGTAGAACAAACTACCTTTCCTTTGCTATCATGTTTTTCCAATAGGACATATAAATCGGTGCCACTTAAAATCCTTTTACAATTAAATCCATCCTGAGAAAGATACCAAATTAAATTATTCTCCTGTCTCCATCTGAGGGTAAGCCACAATGCCCAGTAGACTGGATTCGCCACAGGTAAACTTAGGAACAGATCATGGACTGCTTAGGAGGCCCTTACACACAGGTTTACATACTCAGTTCAAACCAAGGATGGATTAGGAGCCTCCAACAAACATACACTATCTTGCGTTTCAAAAGCCTTTCTAACACCATAGTGAAGTAGGATGCAGAATGATGAACCTCAAATCCCAGCTTTGGGGCTAACCACTTGTGTGAATTCAGCAACATGCCTAACTTCTGTGTTCCTCAGTTTCTTCATCTGCAAATTGGGAATCACACGCAGCTACCTCCAAGAGTTGTTGAAAGGATTAAATAAAATAAGGCATGTAAAGTGCCTACTACAGCCCCCAACTAAATAAGACCATACATCAGGATTGTATCCTGAAGTACAGTTTTATAACTGTGTGATGAGATTGAATGGGGTTTCTGCTCTCCGCTGACCTACCAGAATAAGAGGCAGTATGGCTTCCGTTGTATCCCCGGGGAATGGACACTGACATGCATGTTTCTATGCAGGAAAGTTCTTGAGAAATGCCCTCCGAATCAACAATTATGGAGAAATCAAGGCAATAGGAATAGGCACAGAGATGGGTTAAACTGTACTGCAAATGCAACCGAAGACTCGGCTAATTCCTTGGGGTTCTCTGGGCTGGGATGGTCCTTTTGAGTTATACCACTTGACACAAGGGACTCAGCTTTAAAATCCCACGTTGACCAGTTGTTCAATGTGGGTTATCCCCAGGGAGAGGTAACCTAGGGTGAGGTGGCTCTCTTCAGCTGAGGGTAGTGCCCAGAAAGGTTTGCAGCTAAGAACCATCAGCCAGCAACAGCCCAGAAACTCAGTGCCTCAGTCCCGAAGGGTATAGTCTCAGCAGGGCGCCGTACCCACTGCCGCCCTGCACTTGTGTCACTTGTATCCACTTGCTTCTTATAAATTCTGAGAAGAAGTCCTCCAAGGTTCTGATTGGTCTCTTTTCCTCAGTAGCTTACAAGAAAGAAGTTACTGGGATAAACTCATTGCAGTTGGTCTCAAGACTATAGCTGATATTCATTATCTCCCTCCTCTATCACCTATTCTAGATTCTTCTTACCCTCAGCTAGCACCCCGACTCCAAGTTGAAAAGAATCCAGTGGAATCAGGCTGTCACTAATTGCCGATTGGTCTTCTTACGGGATGGTGCCATCTAAGAGACTCAGCATTGGTCTCTGTTATGAATTGAACATTTGTGTCGGTAGTTTAATTTGTGGGGTGACCCAGACCTCATCCTTCTCAGGCCATGACTGATATATTTTTCCATTTACTCTTAAAATTGGGCAAAGAAGTACTAAGAAATTCCCCAGTGGATCACCTAAGTGCCAAACAGATTTTTCCATGCCCCGTGGTACAGAGCAGCAGCCTTGCTGCTTTCTCTTCAGGGTCAGTTACCCCTGCCAGCATGGTGACTCCTTTCCTTGACTGCTGGTCTCCTGGCCTGAGGAACCCGAAGTGATGGCGTGTCAGCACAGCTTAAAGTTTAACAGGATTGTAAAGCTGTCCTGATGGAAGTGCCCTTCTTCTGGGAAACAGGATCTCTAAACGCACAGGTCTCAGAGCTGTGAGCCAGGAAGCCCAAATCCTCCAAATGGGCCACTGGGAAAGTTGGTAAACGGGGCTGCTCCTACCTACAACCTGTGGTCCCTGGATTCATGTGTTCCGCCTCTTGGACATACAGAACTGTATCATGATTGAGGGGACATGCTGCACTTACACCTCATCCTTGCAAGGTATCAGGTCCAATCTGGAACTCATCGTGCTTTCAC
Organism: Rhinolophus hipposideros; assembly: GCF_964194185.1. Classification (NCBI taxonomy): domain Eukaryota; kingdom Metazoa; phylum Chordata; class Mammalia; order Chiroptera; family Rhinolophidae; genus Rhinolophus; species Rhinolophus hipposideros. Next base: position 36,717,773 of record NC_138053.1, read on the forward strand.
AAGGTTATCCTATAGGCAGGCAGCCTCTGGGTGACGTGGTATTTGATAAGTCCAGTGGATCCTATTACCACATATCCACTTCCACACCCCCTTTGCTGTACAAAGTGTTCTTGGTTTGATACAATGTTATGCAGAGCCTGTGCTGATCCATCTAAACTGTAGGATAGTCGTGCTGATTGCTGCCCTGCAGGAAGGTAAGGAAAACCCAGGCCCAAAACATATGCTGATTCCAAAGTGAAAAGGATCCAGTGTAATCAGGCTGTCACTAATTGAATGTTTGTGTCCCCCAGTATTTATATGCTAAAACCCTACCCCAATGTGATGGTATTAGAAGGTGGGGCCTTTGGGAGGTGATTAGGATTAGATGAGGTACTGAGGGTGAAGTCCCTATGAATGGGATGAGTGCCCTTAGAAGAGTCACAAGAGAGCTTGCTTCCCTTCTCTGCTCTCTACCACGTGAGGGTACTGAGAAGTCAGCAGTCTGCAACTTGGAAGAGGCCCTCACCAGAACTGAACCCTGCTGACACCCCGATCTCAGACTTCCAACCTCTAGAACCGTGAGAAGAAATACATTTCTGTTGGCTATAAGCTACCCAGTCTATGGCACTTTTTTATAGCATCCTGAACTAAAACAGTATCTACTGCTGGAATTTGGACATTCAGCAGCAGTAGTAACTAGATGAACCCTGTAAGGGTGAGCTCATGCTGTTGGGCCCATGCATAGCCTCCATCACTGCTACCATGGCTGTTCCACTTATGTTCCCATTATGTAAGCATTGAAATGGCCAATAACAGAGATTGATTGACATCAGTGAAGTCATTTGGTCTAATTGGCTGTTGAGTGCCTTTTCCATGATGGATACTCTCTGGTGGAGATTAACATGTGATATAAATACCTTCACTCTATGTGTCCACTCCTGTGTGTCCACCTATATGCTTCTCTCCAGACCTCCTTATCCCCTCTTCTAATCTTCCTCCTAGTCCCCTGCCCAACCAGACAAACCACTTTACACAACCTATGAGTTTATAAATAGTCTTATTGCAGGCTACTTCTCTTTGCACACACAATGGATAACAACGCCACCACCCAGAATCCTACCCATTGGGAGGATTTCTCCTCACCAGTGCCATTTAGGGCCATCTCTGAGGGGTGGTAATGCAGCAGTGTGTTTTTGGCTGACACCCACTCATCTGAATCAAGCTCAGGAGTCTTGTTAGCAAGTCATAAGGACGCCTTGTCCCTGCAGCCCTCTATGTGAGTTGAAAAAGCACCAGTGCAGCAATGGCAGATGGCATGGGCTTCGTTACCATATAACTTTAATTTCTAATTGGTTGTTGCTGAGCTCAGCAGACTTGAGACTTGGTGGTGTGACCCACCTCAGTTCATGAGAAGCAAATCTAGCTGCATGGTCCTTGGGCATTCCACAGTCTAGGACCCAGTGTATAATTCTCTACATTGCATGTGCTAGGAGTCTGCATTTTGATTCTCCTTTGGCGGTGTTAAAGACCAAATATTTGTCCCCCAAAATTCATACATTGAAGCTCTAACCTAGTGGGGCTGTATTTGGGGATAGGTCCTTTAAGAACGCAACTAAGGTTCAATGAGGTGACAATGTTGGGGCCCTGATCCAATAGGATGGATGTCCTTATAAGAAGACACCCGAGAGTTCCCTCTGCCTCTCTGCCCATGTACTAGAAAAGGTCTGGTGAGAACACACTGAGAAGGCAGGCATCTGCAAGTCAGGTGAGAGCTCTCACCAGAAACTGATTCTGCGGGATACTGATCCAAAACTTCTAGCCTTCAGATCTGTGAGAAAATAAATTTCTGTTAAGCCACCCAGTTTCTGGTATTTCGTTATAGCAGCCCAAGCAGACCAACACAGGAGACTTTCCACCAACTCCACACAGTGTCTTTTCCCATCACCAGAACCTCTTATATCAGAATCTGCTGGGTCACATGGCCTAAGCAGCCAGGCCACCTGCACCAGAGCCTAGAACTAGTACGGAGGGCTTTTCTGCTATGGGCCCTATTTGAAGCTGGCAGATTATGTCGTTCAGAAAAAAGTATTGAAGAAACATTCCCAAGATGTCATATCCTGCCTCCAGAACATAAGAGCCTAGCAGATGTACTTCCTTCTTAGTGATAAGAGGCTTGAAATGCAACAATGTGTTATTTATTTTGGACAGATATTCCAGCAAGTACCAAATCAATGGACTCCAAAAATCTTCACTATTGTGGTGAACACCTGAACCTTCAGAGGGTTTATCTTCCATCTAACGCACGTGTGTCTACCAATACTTCCAAGATACTTGCCATTTCTTGTTCATCCAGTCCAGTTAATGTGGTGTTACTTATGCAGAGGATGAAGGTGACATACTACAGAACGTCCAGGCGGTGCACATCCTTTGGGCTTTTTTATGTCAGAGGGTGGGAGAGTTGATATAACCTTAGGACTATTATCATTCTAGTGAATGCAACCTGTTTCGGCTCCTCCTTTCTGTTAGGAATGGACAAGAACACCGGAATAATCCTCACATACCATGTGCCGGAGGCTGTGTTAATCTAGCAAAGACACCACATCTGGCACAGTTGCTGATGTCGGGCTGTTAGTCGGTGGAGTATGCAATCGCTCACTCTCATCATCCAGGATCTCAGGTTTTTCAAGAGGCCAGACACGACTGGTAAATGAAATGTGGATGTGATAGGGACCACGTGTATCCTTTAGGTCTTTAAGGGCGGCACTAATCTGTCCGTTGCCTCCAGGATATGGTATTGTTGATTTACTCTCTTGCCTGGGGCTGAAGGGTAATTTCACTGTCTTCTACTAAGTTTTGCCAACTACCTCTACACCCATTGTGGAAACAAAACCCCAAAAAAACAGTTTCCAGGCTCTCGGCCTCACATAGAAAGGTGCTGGCTCGGGTAGTAAATGGCCATCAACTGTGATCAGATGGCCAGCAGCTGTGGCTAGTTGGCCGTCAGCTGTAACCCGTAAGCCATTGGCCACTAATATAACGGCTGTGGCTATGCTAGCAGAGAGGAATGGGGGCTAGCAAGAAGATGGTGGCTGGCGAGCACGGACTGCTGTTAGGCAGATTATGTAGATCCTGCTTCCTGTGTCTCCAGCCCAGCCGCCAGCGAGAATATATTGGTTTGACTCCCCTACTTATGGCTCCATGGGTGTTCCTTTTTGGCCTTACCGTGTCCTGCGTTCTTGGGCGGGGAGTGGGACCAGAGACCCTGCACGACAAATGGCGCAGCGAGCAGGGTACCCTGCGCGACACCCATTCTAATCATACATTTAGAACCCAGGAAAGTGACCACAGAGTGGAACTGTGGATCCAGGAGACACATTGTGAGCCATACCTGAGCCACGAGTCCATTTATCACTGGCCTCCATACACCCTATCTTCTCTTCCATAGCAGAGGGACCACAAGTCTCCAGGTATCAATGTCAACTTGGACCCTATCTCTAACAGACCTCAAAAGGTTTGAGTATTCTCCTTTTCCCAGCATGCAGTTACCTGAGTAGATGGTCTTAGGTCCTTTGGGGAAGGACTGGAAGAAACATTACCACATACATTTGCCATGCTGTTACTACCATGTTTCCCCAGAAATAAGACCTAACCAGAAAATAAGCTCTAGCATGATTTTTCAGGATGACATCTCCAGAACATAAGCCCTAGTGCGTCTTTGGAGCAAAAATTAATATAAGACCTGGTCTTATTTTGGAGAAAACAGGGTAGGCGCTTCTTCTTGAGGCTCCAATTGAAGGAAAATTCAATTCGTGGCGTCTAAGTCTGAAAATGGGCTCAGCTCCAAAACCTGGACAAAGGACTGTGGCTTTTTATTAAGGCAGTTGCCCTCAACTTCCTGATCATCCATCCTCCTGGATCCTGCAGCTACTTTCAGGTTTAGTCCCTTTTTCTTTCCTTAGAAGCTCAGCATTTCCTGGGCCAGGTTAAGTTTGACTTGACCCTAGGTATTGGCTGGGATCTGAGAAGCTGGGGTGGGATGGGGTGCTTATGTGGTTTTGCAAGGGATGGGTGCTTATGTGGTTTTGCAAGGCAAAGGCCTCTGCACTGCCTTCAGGTAAAGGGTGGAGTCTCTGACAGAAAGAAAAAGCTACTTTTATAAACCTAGAAGGTTCAGGAAGAGCTAGGTGCGTTGACCCAGATATTCCAGTCTCAAGTTTTAGAGTTTTATGCTTTTCCCAAGTGGGAAGAATTTGGCATAGCAGACAAAATTTGTCATATGGCCTTGGCTTATCAAATTTGCTGGCACTGAAAATTTTACCTTTCCTGGAAATGTGCTACTTTTACAATTAAACCCTGGTGGTGGTTCTCAGTGTGTTCTGCCCCCAAGCTGCAGGAGATAAATCTCTTTATTGCCCCTTGACTTTCACACATCTTTTCGATTGGTAATTAATCACTCTTTCTCCTATGAATTCATGACAATTAGCAAGAGCCATCCAATACCACTGTCATTATACTTAGTTCTTTCACCTCTAAAAAGTCTGAGATGTTGCACCAGCCAGATCCTTCCCTTCCATGGGGATCTCATCCCATTTCACCACTGGTGGAAGTGTACAAATGGCTACTTCATGATGGGGATTATCCATCCACCTTTGCCAGCCATCTGCAGGAACCCAGCTCCAAAATCCCATTTTAGAGTCAGCCGCCTCAGAGCACTTCTGATACCAAATCTCTTAAGTCAGTTTCCCTGGGAAACAGATTCTGAAGGAGATTTGAGTACAGAAATTTTGTTGAGGAGGGCCCTTGGGATTGATGCCTGTGGGGGAGTAAGAGAAGTAAGTGTGGACAGAGAGACGAGTTGAAGTTCTGTGCAGTCACAACAAAGGATTCAGCTGTCACACTGGGAATCTCTGGAGGAAGGATGGCCCTTCCTCAAAGCAATGAGATTGAGTCTCTATTTCCCTGCCTGACTAGTCACTGTATGTAAGCTGCCCCTGGGAAGTTACTGTGATCTAGTGTGAGACAACTCTGGCTAAGGGCAAGTCTCTGGGAGAGACTTAGCTTAGCGCTCTCAGCCTCCAACTTTCTCGGTTATTGGGGAAATTAGTGACTTGGTTCTGAAGCGGAGATCTGGGTAGTACACCCTAATACCCACTGTGTAGTATAAATACTACACACACACACACACACACACACACATGCACACTTTTGTTTTTTAATGAGACCTAGGATAAGGTCAAGAAACAATGTTTCTCTTGCTAGATATTTCTAAAAAAAATAAGGCACCCCACCCTTCAAAATGTGGAAGACTGTTCTTCCATCACAAGGGAAGTACAGAAATGATTTCAAGGGTCAAGAATTTAAATGTTCTTGCCACAAATGAAACCAAAACATAACATCTAACACAGATAAATGTCAGTTCAAAATATTTAATTGCGCAAACACATACTAGAGGAGGCCTGATATGATAACATTTCGTGTAGAAAATATCCCAGGAAGGGGGAAGGTTATTTCCAAGCTTACCTACGTTTCAAGAGTATAAAGACCACTACCAAGAAAGTAAATGCATTTAGTCTCTAAAATAGAAATATAGTGCCACTAGCAGATGTTATGGTTCTGCCATATATCCCCTAATGAACAACCACATCTGGAGAGACACTCACTTCTCAGCCTCATACTTTAAAAGACACAATTCAAAACCAGACTGAGTCCTGAGAATGGCAATCAGAGGTTTGAAAAGAATGTCCTGTGAAGAAAAGCTGAAGGGTAGGGAGCTGGTTACTCCAGAAAGGATAGACCTTCATCAGGAAAGGAGTCAACTGAATATATGGGATCTGGGTTTCTCCAGAAAGGACTAGGATTTGTGGGTAGAAATTAAAGGGAACAGCTCTAAACTCAATATAATGAAAAACTTTCAGATAGTTAGAGCTGTGCGACAATGGACCCGGCAGTTATAGCCCTGCCCTCAAAGGATCCAAGCCAGGCTCCCTCGGGAACACTGGGAGTCCCCCCACCACACACACATTAAAAACCTTATTTTTCTAAGGCCAAGATTAAGGATTGGGGCGGCCAAATGGCTCAGTTGGTTAGCGCTCAGTGCTCATAACACCAAGGTTGCCGGTTGGATTCCACATGGGCCAGTGAGCTGCGCCCTCTACAACTAGATTGAAGACAACGACTTGACTTGAAGCTGATGGATCCTGGAAAAACACCCTGTTCCCCAATATTCCCCAATAAAACTTAAAAAAAAAAATTAAGGACTAAGACCATCCCAGACCAAGAGAGGCGTAAATAATAAAAAAGAAGCTAAATTTTCCTTTACTCCTCCTTAAACATATGTATTATACATAAAAGTCTCCCAAATTCAGCAATAGAGCAGGAATCCTGCTTCTACTGTTCCATCTTGCCAAGAAAGATCAAATGGCAAAGAGCTCATTAACAAACCAATATAACTCAGATACTTCTTATTTCATATCTTGATATGCCCATCCATACACTTTCTCAATAAGTGCCTCATCTGTGTGAATTCAAGTAAACTGTCACCGCCTTGGGGCCCAGTTCCTACATCTGGAAATAAATACAGGAATTGGGGCTACATAATATTCAATCTCTTTCAGCCCAAACCATCTCACAGCCCAAGGGAAGGAGGCATTGTTTTGAACAATGTCTCAAAAGTCATTGTTATCCAGGAGAAGCAACTTTTCTTTTTTTTTTTTGGCTATACAAAGTAGTTGTGGAAGATTGGTTTGTTGTTGAAAATTGTGACTTAGTAAAACACCTGGAAGAAAGTAAAAGATAAAATATTCCCAGGAACAAAATTCTCTAGAATAATCACAGATGTTTATTTGGTTTGTTTTTCTACTTGTTTCTATTTTCTCCTATGAGTTCACAGAAAAGCTTCAAAAATCGACTGCTCCACATTAGGTATACATAACTTGGGAGAAGTTGGCTGATTTTAGGAACTCTGCGCTTCAAAGAATATCCTCCTAGAAATGATGATTTTTAAAGAAAAAGGATATTGGGAGATTGTAGAATACTACTAAAATTGGAACAGAACTGACTGGGTTTTTTTAAAGACAGGATGTCATGTTACACATATGTTTCAGAGGATTTGTGTAACATTTTAAAAGTTTACTATCTTGTATTTGAATCACAGTTCAACAAAAGAATGAAAATATATTGTTAGGTTATTAAAATTGTTTAAAACATAATCAAGATATTATTAAATAACTTTTCATCAGAATTCAAAAAAAGGAAAGAAATATAATTTTATTCTTTAGCTATGTATTTATCTATTTATTGCAACGTAGGAGCAGCACTAAAATTTAGCAGAGCGAAGAGCTGACTAGAAGGGGTACACTAAATGGTAACAAAAGGCACATCTTTCCTTAAACACATACCTCAAATCTAACACAGACCTGAAATGCTTACACTCATCATTACTTTGGATTCTGAGACTGGGTCACTGCTGAAATACAACACACTCTCTGAAGAAACAGCACAATCTATTCACATTTATTTTGGATTCATTCAGTAGATTAACTAGGCATTTAAAATGCTAACCACAGCAGCTGTAAATCAGCTGCTAAAAAGCTAATGTAATCGTAATGTATATTAACAGAAGCATTTCATAATTAAGAAAATAAAACCTAGGGAAGGAAAATGTCAATGTAATTTGCGGGAGGGGTGGGAGTAAAGATGAAAGAAGGAAAGAAAGGTCAGCAAGTGGAGATGTCTAGATGTGAGGACCTGGTAAAGGAGCAGCAAAATGAGAGAAAGTGGGAATTCTGGAAGTAGCACTGAGATTCTGGGCCTTGGAGGCTGAGGAAAACACCTGGCTTGAAGGACAAATCTTAATGACTTCAATGATGTCAGGCATCCAAATTTAAATGAGGAATTAGCTAATGTATGTGAGGTGCTTTGCTATTTTTGAAGTACTTTCACATTCATGGTAGTATTTAACCTACCCAACCCTCTGAGATGGCTTCTATTATCCTCATTTTAAAGATGGAAACTAAGGCTGAGATGAAATGATTTGCCCTGATTCACACCAGGCCTTCTACCTCCAATCTCACGTACTTATCACACAGTACAGTATAGCTTCAAGATGTTTTTTGATTTGTTTTCCTGACTTTGTAGGTGTTAGAAGGAAAAATGAGCTAGTTAAAAATAAATAGTACCAAACTACACTACACTTTATATATTTCAGTGTTTTCACATACAGTCTATTGTTTGCACCTTAGTAACTATTGTCTCCATTTTATAGATTAAGGAAATCATGACAGAATAACTCAAAATTTTACAGGAAAATCATGGATATGGAATCAAAAGCAAAATCTTCCAAGTCTGGCTTTTCCTGTGTCACCACGCGGGGTCCCTTTTCCAGCGCATGCGTTTTACAAAGCTGATCTTCGGACAAGGCCATAATGAATGAGACTTAGAAAAAAAGACAGGAACGTGCGTGAAGGGGAAAGCTCCCAGTACACACAGAAATTGAACAGGATCTCATAATCAGAGTTACATTAAACTTGTTTGAGAAAAACCTACAAGTTCAAGTATTAACAAAAATAATAAGTGCTTTGGAAAAGAAAAAAACAAGGTCTCTGCTAAAATCACCACGTGGCTTTCCTATAACTGCTGCCCATACCACCAAGAAACACAATCTCAAAAATCAACACATTTTAAGAATGAACCACAACAACTTAATAGGTGAGAGGCGTTATGATCCCCGTTTGAGATGCCAAAACAATTATGTCTAGTATTTCTACAGCTGCGTTGTGGGTGGGGGAAGGCATCTTGATATTATAGATGGGAAAAATGTTTTTACCAACTTATGTGGTACACAATCAGATGTAAAATAGGGCAGTGGGTAAATATTCTCAGCAAAACTGAGTGGCATTTGAATCAGATGTCATTTATTATAGCAGATGTATTTCCTTTTCTGAGCTCCCTTCCTTGCCCTATTTGATGTTCAGATGAAAATGTATTTGTGAAGAGTCATTACTGTATTAATATTTTGCTGATATTCTTGTTCAAGAAGAAGACTGCTTATGTCATGCTGCAGTTGGTTTACCGATTTTTAAATCTGCAATAGAAAGATCTGAGAAATAATTAGCTCAGCAATTCCTGACCTCAATTTAGTAATGCAGTCTTTCTACCCATCTCGCACTCAGATATCTGCAATTATCCCAAAATCCATGATGGAATTTTTCCAAAAGTCTCAAAATAAACCAAAGAAAAAAGTTGCAAAACTTTTAGAAGATAAGGTGGCAAATGTGTCACCAAATCAAATTATATGTAATGCAAGTCTAAAAAGAAATCTGGAGATTATTGAATTAGACCAGTGACTCTCCACCTGGGCTGAACAGTAGAGTCCCCTGGGAGTATTTGTAATCCTAATGTGTAGGCTTCACCTCAGATCAATTACATCAGAATCTCTGGGAATAGAACCCAGACCTGAGTATTTTTTTCAGGCTTCCCAGGAGATTTCGATGTATAGCCAAGGTTGAGAACCACTGGAATAGACCCATTAAAAGACCAAATCCTGAAAATGGTACTGTCTTCTGTTAGGCTTAAGGGGGGAGAAAGGATGAGAAATTAAGTGTAGCTAGCTAAATCACTTCCTATCTCTATGACTAAGGCAAGTCAATTCTCTGAGTCTCCAGATTTCTTCAGACGGCTGCCCTGAAGAAGAAACTAAATGAGAGAACATGTGAAAGCACCTAGCGCCACTACTTGGCTCACAAAAGCTCCAAATAAATCTCTCTTTCCTCCCTTTCTATTCTCCCCTCCCACCTCCATGCGTTTTAGGTAAGTTATACTTCCTGACCAAGGAGATTAGAATAATAATAGATCTAATCACAGTCACAACTGTCCCCAAAGAATTTTTAGGCAAATACAACTACTGCCATTCTTTTGCCAATAATGGAACAGAAATAAGCATACAGAGTCTCCCACGCCAAAAACTCATCTAAAAGTTGGCTGTTTGAAACAAAAATGAGTTACCATATTTTTGCCAGTTGGCTAAGCCAAAAGATTGATAATCATTGACAATCACCAGTGTTGGCAAGGATGTTGTAAAACAAGGTTGTGGAAATGTAAATTAGTACCACCTGTTTTGGAAAGTAATTTGTCAGGATCTATCAAAAATTTAAATGTACATATTCTTCCATCCAACTAATCTATTTCTAGCTACCTACCTTAGAAACATACCTATATACAAGCATACCTACTCAAAGAGATATTATTATTGTGGGGGTTTTTTCATGCCACTTACGACTTTCTGAAATTCTTTGTTTACAGTCCATCTTCAATACTAGAAGGTAAACCCCTGTGGGAAGAGTCTCTTCACTCTTGCTCACCAGGTGAGAAGGGCTGGGCTTGCTAAAAGGGCACCTGTTATGGTTATATTTGTTGCTCATAAGGTCACGCTGGTTCAAATGTATATTTCTTTGGTTTCCAATGCTCTCTCTCTATCAATCCATTCATAGCTTTCTTTGTTTTATTTATTTTATTTTAAATAACACATAAACACCCATAAATACACCATCTAACCCAAACAATGATGTTAACAATAACTTATATCTATTTATATGCTCTGTCTATGTCATCCTCTGTGTGCCCTCCACCCTTGCCACCGCAGGGGTAACCACTGACCTGAACTTTGTGTTTATTATTCCTTTATTTGTTTTTGAATGTTACAAAAATGGTATTGTACTATATATAGTTTTCTGGGATTTTCTTTTTTCACTCAACATTTTGCAACAGATTCATCTGGGTGTTGTGTGTATCTTTACTTTCATTCATTGCAAGTACATATTCCATGGTGAGAATGAACTATAATGTATTTATCTATTCTCCTATAGTTGTCCTTTTTGTGTTTCCATTTGGGGGCTATTAAGAACAGTAATACTATGAACACTCTTCCTGACATTTTTATAGCACCAGGTAGACTTCTGGCAGGAAATCTGGCTACCATCACACTAGCCCCATTACCCACAACAGTCATCGATGGGCTACCCTAAAAGACTTAATTTCTTCTCCCACAACAAGACCAATTCAAAGCACCCTAGGGAGGGAACCCATAAAAGGGGCAAGCACTCCTTTAAAAGGCAACATTTAGCAGCAAACATTTATTGGCATAACTAGCCCCCTCCAGTACTATCCTGTTACCTCTAACGCCAGACTAGCTGCTTACATAGTGCACCTCGTGCCAGAATTTTAAAGATATTTGTATGTGAAAGACAAATTCCTGAAAAGTTTGATTTCAATACTTTATTCCTATCATTAAAAAATTAACTACACATAAAATTGTAGCTACTGATATTAACTCCCACAGATCTTCTTTAGCACTCACACTTGACATCTAATGCCACAAAATGTGAAGAGGGACTCCTTGATTGGCGCGAGCACACACACACACACACACACACACACACACACACACAAAATAGCCTGAATGAAAAATCCAATAACAATAGCCATTATAACCCATTTTATTTCCTCTCACTAAGATATGACATAAAAGATTTAGGGCAATTTAGGACAAAAAGAAGGAAGAACGTATTCATTGTCTTAAAACAATTTTTTTTTTTTACTTAATTTAGAATAAGGCCCAAATTGTTTGCAATCCCTCTGTAAATATTGTTTTTGTCTCACCAGGATTTTAAGATCTTTTCTGTGTTGCCAGTGTCCAAAGACCTCAAATCACATAAATCGTTTCTTTTTAATTAGGTTTCTTAAAGTCACGGCCTTTTCTTAGGAAAGAGAAAACCAGAGGGACCACCAACTAGAGACCATCTAACTAAAACTAGCCTTGGAATTAACCATGTGCCCCACCCTGTGCCTTTCTATTCAGACTACAGGTGTTGGGGGAGGAGGAAGAGAAGCCATTTTACTAAAACTATGGCCTCAGATTCCTAACCACATGCTCACCAGTCCTGCTACCCACCAAGGGTTTCCTCAGGAAGCTCTCTGATCCTGGCCTCCCACTCAGCACCTCCACACTTTCAGCTCTTGCCCGCCATCTTCCCCAACCCCTTCACTTCTGTCAGCCCCATCGTTAGTCCTGCGGCTACAATGGGGACACTGGTCGAGGACACCTGCCCAGCAGACTACCTTCAGCTCCAGCAGGGCCTGGATTACCACTCAACAATTCCTTCCAGAGGCCACTTGTGAGCAACTGCTCCAGGCCCCTCAAACAGCTTAATACAACCAGGTCTCCTCTTCCTAACCCTCATACTCTGGGGCCAGTACCATTCCTTCCACAGACCTCTTCACAAAAACTACCGAGATCAGCAGCGTGAACTTCCTCAACATCTCACACCTCCCCAACCCACGCATTTATCTATTTTTATCTGTACCCATCAGTGCTAGCTTTCCTCTCATTCCAGAGGAAGTGACCTCCCTTTTCTGGTTGCTGGCTAATTCCTTCACCTGTGCTGGCAAATTCCCTCCCACTTAATTCAGAATCATCCTTTTTTATCTTTCTAGTTTGGCTACTTCCCCAATGGTTCACTTTTTAAAAACCAACAAACAAAACTTCACTATCCCTATTTTTCTCTTTCCCTTCACAAAAAGAACAGGGGCCGATTCCACACCCCTTGTTATCTGCTGTCAACCTCCTCCACAGACTGCAATCAATTCCAGCCCTATCACTCCACTCAAGGGTCCTTGCAAAACTGTGACACCGTCCTCATCCCCACCCCCAGTTGCAAAATCCAATGCTTTGTTTTTAAGTGTAATCCTTAGCTGACCTCTTTATGAGTTAATCACTCCTTAATCACTCCTTTCCTCTTGAAATTTTCTTCTCTTAGCTTATAACTCCTACTTCTCCTCTTAATATATATGACATTTTCTTTTCTCATCCCCCTTTTGCACCTCCTGTCCTGTCATCTACCTCATAAAATGCTCACGCTACCTCTGGCTCTATCCTTGACCCTCTACTCATCACTCTAAACATATTTTCATTAAAAAGTACCACCTCCCCAGTATCCATCCTGAAGCCCCAACTCTCCCATAGGGCTATAGACCCATAGAGCCGACTGTTTTTGGGGTATCTCAAGTGTAACAAGTCCCACAATGACTTCATAATTCCCCTTAATTTCAACACCCCCCTCAACCAATAACCCTTACCTTCTTCCCATTTTCTCTTTCTAAGTGAACAGAACCACCATCTGCCTAATCCCACCCAAGTGGGATCCCTGGGAAGTATGGCAGCTCCCCCACATTCATTCAGTCAGTCCTTGTACAATTTAGCTCCTTAACATCACTGCCATCTATTCCCATTCCCATTGCTCATGCCATAATTCAGACTCTTTTCATCATTAGAATAGTAACTAGTTTACTGAGAGTACTATATGATGGGAACTTAATATACGTAATTCTCACAACAGAGAATAATGTAAGGAGGTACTATTATCCATGTTTTTACAAATGAAATATCTGGAACCAAGAGAGGAAAACTCGCTGCTCAGGTTCACGCAGTCCAGAAGTGGCAGAGCCAGGGTCCATCCAAATTTAAGTCTTAGCAACCTCCTGTTGCAGTGGCTTCCTAACTGGTCTCCCTGCATCTTGTCTCACATTCCAAGTCTAGTCCAATCTACACTGCAGACAAAATAAGCTTTCCTTTTTCAAAAATTATTTTTATTTTGAAAATAACACAAATACATGAAATTGCACAAGTAAGAATAGCTTAAATTATTATAAAATCCTCTTTCTAAAACGCAAATCTAATCTTCTTCCTAATATTTTCCTAACCTTTTCAAAATTTCCTCCCTGCCTTTGGGTAAAATCCAACCTTAGCCAAGCGCAGAGGGTCCTCCAGATGTCACTCACCTCAGCCTGGTTCTCCAGCCTCCTCCCCCACCAGGCCAGAAGACCTGCCCTGTTATAGGGGCTTTGATCTTACCTGGCTCCCCATTGAGATTCTGGGGTGTGTTCTTCTCAACTCCTTGCTTTCTCTCCTCCACTGGAAACTTAATTTACTCTTTGGAAACTATGTCTTGTTGCTCTTTTCAGAAGATGCTGTGTCTAAAGGGGAAAAGGACTCCAGATGACACTACATGACCCAAAACAGAGCGATTCGTGAGAGGTTTCACTGTTCACAGGGAGCATAAGAACCAGTGACATTCTAACATACTTAGGATATGTCTACTCTGTCAAAAAAAAAAAAAAACAAGTGGAGATTTGAGGCAATCATTTTTGGTTGTTTGGTCATTTATGGTGAGTTGGAGGAAGGACTATACTTTGATTAAAAACTGTACTGCAGTAATTCCTACCCTCAGCTTCTCACTACCCCAAAACTCGGGTCAACGTAGCTGGCCATTATTTTATGTAACCCATACAGCTGTGCAAGCTAGAAACCTCAGACACATTCTTGGCATTTTCCTCCTTGCCCCCTTAACCTATCACAATGTCCTATTTTGCCTCCTAGATTATTCTTGAAGCCACCCACTTTCGGTCATCTCCAGTACCCCCTCTTCATCCAAGCCATCAGTCTCAGCGGAACTATTGTGATAGCCTCTTAACTGGTCCACAGAATCCACTCTGGCCTCTCTCATCCATTCTCCATACTGAAGCTAGTTATCTTTGCAAAACACAAATATGATCATATCACCACTCCACCCCATCGCTGCATGGGTTAAAACTTTTTAATGTCTTTCTTTACTTTTACAACAAAGTCAATACTCTTTAATATTCCCAGCACCTGGAACAAGATTTAGTATACAGTAGGCATTCAATAAACTTTGAATGAATATGACCTTCATCTATACTCCTCCTTTCTCTAACCAAGAATTCTAGCTCTACTGACTTTCTTTCAGTTCTATGTTCTCTCCAATCACTTGGCTTTTCCCTCTGTTTTACCCCCTCTTCCTTTTCTCCTTCACCAAGTTAATTCCCACGTTCTCCCTTCAGATCAGAATATAATCGTCATGTCTCTAGAGAGGCCTTCCCTAACCAACCTAACTACCGTGTTTCCCCAAAAGTAAGACCTAGCCAGACCATCAGCTCTAATGCAAAAATTAATATTATTTTATATAAGACCCGGTCTTATTTTAATATAAGACTGGGTCTACTATAATATAATATAATGTAATATAATATAATACCGGGTCTTATATTAACTTTTGCTCCAAAAGACGCATTAGAGCTGATGGTCCAGCTAGGTCTTATTTTCAGGGAAACACAGTAGTCCCGAGTCCTCCTTACAGGTTCTCATTGTACCCAGAGCCCTTCTCCACAGTGTTTGTCACACTTGCAGTTTTGTATGGCTTGTGTCGTTATTGATGTCCACTGCCCTGATAGCCCATAGCATTATGGAGGCAGGATTATGGGTGTTTTCCCTCAGCAATATATCCCAGGTACTTAACACAGTGTTTGACTTTCAGGAGACATTCAGTAGTGGACAGATGAATGAATGCATAGCAATTGATGTGCAGAGTGTGCACCCCTTTTACAATTCCATTTTAATGTAGACCTGAAACCTAGAAGTTCATTTGTGAGTCACATCACAGAAGATGGTTCTCTTTCTACTCTTCTTTTTTCTTTGAAAGTCCTTGATGAGGTCTAAAGTGTAACTTCTGCATTCCCAGGATACAATGCTTTTCAAATATCATTTCATCTGAATTGGTACAGGACAATTGTTCTTTTTTAAAAGATACTTTTCTGGGTTTTGAGCACCCAAAAATAAAGAAGGAGGCAGAATTTGCAATAATTAACTTGAATAACATCAAAACCTCTCTAACCTAAAACAAAACCTCTCATACTACCAATGAAGTGTAGACTTTTGTTTTCCCCCGGGGCAAAAAATAACCTACTTAATTTTAAACATAAATAATAAGGCTTCACACTCCTTGGGGTTTATTGGTGTACATGCAGGATGTTTGAAAAAATCATAATGTTTTAAGCATGAACATGTGAAGTTTGTCAACATGCCTGACATTCCTAGGAAAAATTAAACCATTAGGTTTTACACTTTTTAGACGATTCATGTTAATACATGTCTTTTTAAGAACTGTGTCTTATTATTACTTTTTTGGTAAGATGCTTTGTCAAAAGAAAAAGAAGTCTCTTACCACATTGCAGGCCAGGGGTAGTGCTGCCCATTGTAGATACTGCTGCCTGCACAGGAATGAATTGTTAGAAATGGAGAAGCCCTAAAACACATAGGGCATATCTTTCTTCTCTGAAGTGGAGATTTGATGCAATCATTTTACTCTGTGGATAATTTGTGGTGGTGTGGAGGTGGAGTCTAGACCCCTCTTTGGTGAAAGGTTATGACAGAGTTTTTCCCACTTCTACCCCACAACTCAGGTGGAGAATTTGAGTTAATAATACTTATGACACTCTAGCCTAATAGGTTAGTCCTAAGTCCTTCCTTTGTATATCCCCTCACCTATTCCCCTCCCTACAGTAAGCACTCACTCTAATATGTTTACTATGTATACCATTCGGTATGTATACGATGTATGACAATTAAGTTCCCGAACTTGTTGCCACAATGTTGCTAACCTTTTTTGATATCAGAGAGATTATTCATTATGAATTTGAACCAACTGGACAAACAGTTAACCAAGTTTACTATTTGGAAGTGCTGAAAAGGCTGCATGAAAAAGTTAGACGACCTGAACTTTTCACCAACAATTCATGGCTCTTACATCACAACAATGTACCACCTCACATGGCACCATCTCTGAGGGAGTTTTTAGCCAGTAAACAAATAACTGTATTGGAATACCCTCCCTACTGTCCTGATCTGGCCTCCAATGACTTCTTTCTTTACCCGAAGATAAAAGAAATATTGAAAGGTAGACATTTTGATGACATTCAGGACATCAAGCGTAATATGACAACAGCTCTGATGGCTGTTCTAGAAAAAGAGTTCCAAAATTGCTTTGAAGGGTGGACTAGGCGCTGGTATCAGTGCATAGCTTCCCAAGGGAAGTACTTTGAAGGTGACCACGGTGATATTCAGCAATGTGGTATATAGCACTTTTTCTAGGATGAGTTTTTCTAGGATGAGTTCTCATATATCCCCATAAAGACTACAAGGCCCTACATGATCTGTTGGTTGTTAACTCTGACTGCATCTCCTCCCACTCTCCCTCATCTTGTTCTATTTTAGCCATCTTGGCATCCTAGCTATTTCTTGAACTTACTAAGCACACCTCAGGTCCTTTGCACTTGCTGTTTCTTTTGCCTAAAACACGTGTTGCTCAGATATCCACATGGCTCGCTCACTTCCTTCATGTCTCTGTTCAAATCTTGCTTGTTTTTTAAAAAAGGAATCCTTCCCTAATCACGCTATTTAAAACAATAATCCTCCTTGTCACTTTGTCTCTATATTGTGGTTTTTCTCTGTTGTAGTTATGGTCATCTGCAATACTTTCTGTACCTTTGTTTTTGTCTGTCTCCCCTCACAAAAATTAGAGGCAATAGGCATCATGGTTAAAGGCCAGACCCTAGAGTTGGATTTTCTAGGCTTACATTCTCACTTATGTCATTAAGAAATCTCCAGAGGCAGAGTTCCTACAAGCATGGATGGATTCTGGGCTCCATAACGTCCCACAGATTGTTCTTTCCATCTTTTGCTTCTATGCACCCCCACCAAATACCGCCATTTTGTTGGCTTCTTTCTCAGACTCTAGTTGGTAGTTCCTGGTACCTCCAAGTTCTTCCCTCCTGACAGCAAGATAAGAGGCAGCAGTTCCCACCTCACACAAATCCAAGTTCAAGGCCAGAAGGACTTTTCTACTTAAAATTATTGATTGCCTTGGCTTAAGCCACTGCCCACTCCTGAAACTAACCTGTGGCAAAGGAGATGCAATTCTTCAATTCTAGTGAGGGAGAAAGTCACCAATGACCTCAGGCCAGAGTAACTGACTCCACCTCTGGAACCAAAGGGTGAGACTTCAGCCATATGAACTGGAAATAGGGGGAGAGAGATGGATCCTTTAGAAGGAAATCAGTAGGATGGACACTATTGTAGATGTTCCCCCAATGAAGCACACCTTCTATTCACACCTTTATTGTCTCCTCTCTTCAAATCTGAGTCCTATGACTAGCTTTTTTTTCAATAGATCTTATTTGTAAGAATAGTTTTAGATTTATAGAAAATATGAGGCCAGTTCTCACATACTCCCTCACCCAATTTCTCCTATTATTAACATTTTATATCTGTGTGGTATATTTGTTACAATTAATAAACACATATTAATACAATGTTTTTGACTAAAGTCTGCAGTGATTTATTCAAATTTCCTTAGTTTTTGCCTAATGTCTTTTTCTGCTCCAGGACATCACATTACATTTACTTGTCATTGACTCCTTAGGCCCTTCTGGGCTATGATAGTTTCTCAGACTTTCCTTGTTTTTCATGACCTTGACAGTTTTAAGGAGTATTGATCAAGTATTTTGTAGGATGTTCTTCTATTGGAATTTGTTTGATGTTTTTATGATGGGTTTTTCTCAAGGGTTATGGATTTTGAGCAGAAAGACCACAGAAGTTCCATTTTCATCACACCATATCAAGGATACATACTGTTGACATGGTTTTTCACTGTCAATAATGGCCTTGATCATATGGCTGAGATACTCTTTTTATTCCCTTCCATTTTGTACTCTTTGGAAGGAAGTCATTATAAGCAGCCCACACTTATGGAATGGGAATTGATGCTTCCCCTCTTTTAGGGTGGAGTATCTACCTAAATTATTGGGAATTCTTCAATAAAGACTTGTCTCTTCTCCCCCATTTATTTACTTATTCAATCATTTATTTATATCAGTATGGACTCAACATATCTCTCTTATACTTTGGTTTATAATATAATATTATTTTATTTATTTTTAATGCTCAAATTATTCCTGCTTAGGCCATTGGGAGCTCTGTCAGTTGATTCCTGTGTATGACTAGCTTTTCTGACCAACAGAATGAAACAAAAATGATGCTGCATGACTTCTGACGCTAGGTCATAAAAAGTCTTGCATTTTCTGCCAGGGTTTCTTGAACCCTCACTCTGGGGAAAACAGCCCCCATGTAAGAACTCTACCCTGAGACTGTAATGCTGTGAGGAACCCCAAGCCAGCCACGTGAACAGGTCATGTGGAAAGAGAGACAGATACTAGCCTCTAGCTCTTCCAGCCATTTTAGCTGAAGAGTCAAATATGTGTGCCAGGAAGCCATCTTAGATGTCCAACCCCGTCGAGCCTTCAGATTATTCTAGCCTCAGCCACCATCTGACTGCAACAATAAGAGAGGTCCTCAGCCAAGTTCAGTTGAGCCTGGTCAACCTACAAAACCATAAATGATAGCAATGAATTTTTGTTTTAAGCTACTAAATTTGGGGGCGGTTTTCGATATAGCAAAAGATAACTCAAATGGCTGCAAAAATCTACTAGATGTGGTATTAACTCTCAAACTACAACATTTTTGTTAAACAGCATATAGTGACGGCTTTCTTGTTTTCTCACCCAGAAGAAATCATTTATCCAGACATGTGACAAAATGTTATTGAGTCTTTTTCTTCTCAACTAGTTATGTAATCTCTGGGGCTCTTCAGGTAGCATTCTGTTCAGAAACATTATTCTATACAGACAGTTAGGCTTTCCAGAGATGTTAATGTCAGTTCAAAAACAATACTATTGGTCTTGAGTAACTCTGCTGTCTGCCTAACAATTAGTCATACTAAGTCAACTTCTGAATAAGATTTTCAGGCAGCAAAATCCTTAAGAATTCAGAAATCTGAAATGTTTCCCAGTGTCATGGTGGAAAATATATTTCTATATTTGAGCCAATATAAACTTCTATTGGCACCTTTACAGGGGTTTGAGGAACACAGGTCTCCATTCTTCCAAAAGGCAGAACATGTTGCTTTTCTACAAGAACTGTACATTTCCGGGAGTCAATAGGGGTGGGGAGGGCAAGCTGTGGAAAGAAGCCAAAATACACCTTCAGAAGAGATAAGATTATTAGTATTAAGATTAGATTACCAGATTCAAGGAGGCTATGTTACAACCTACAAGGGGACACAGGTTGGATTTCTATTTTATTTCTGGTTGCCCTCCTCTCTTTATTCATATTTCCTGTCTCTCATTGAGAATAGTTTGTTCTCAGACACTTCATTTGCAAATATATTTAAGCTTCATTAATACATATTCATTTCATCTAGAATTTGAAATAATTTGACTTGGCTTCAGTGTAAGTTTATATTGAGATAATGAAGAAAGTATTTGCCTAACAAATTAAAAGAATAAACAAGGCTAAGAGGGTTTATTTCAAAATAGCTAAGATCAAAATATTTTTACGGTCACCAAAAGGGCCACTGGAATCTAAAAATAGAAGCTTTCTTGAGGCCAGAGATAGTGCCCTGAACATGAAGACCGAACCTTAGGAGGTATTCAGTGTTTCCTGGATGAATAAATGATTCAGACTTCAATGATTTAAGTTTGGGGATTTGTGTAATACAAAAGTTTCAAATGGCAGTCCATGGGGACAAATTCAGTCCACAGTCTTGTCTGATTTGGCCTAAATATTGTTATATTTTGTTTTGTTACAAAGATAATAAATTCATCTAGTTCAAAATCTTTTTTTAAAATGGTATATTGTCAAAAATCTCACTACCACCTCTGTGTCTTATCTACCCATCTGCCCCAACTTCTGTCAAGATAAAATCTTTTATTAGTTCCTTTTGTATTCATCTAGAGTCTCTTTAGGCAAATTTAAGAAAATAGGCAAATTTAAGAAAATATGCAAATTTAAGAAAATATGCATAGTCTGTCTTTCCAAAGGAATTCATTATACACACTGCTTTTTATCTTGCTTTTTTTTTAATAAAATTACACTTGGAGATCTTTTTCTCTGTTACCTTAAACCAGTCAGTTTCTCTCCTAGCAGTTCAAGTCCAGCCATAGTAGGCATTTCAGTTGCAGCTAGAGTAATAGTAGCAAAGGCAGAGTGGGAGAAGAGACATGTGTCTCATTCATCACCCCAAAGTAGCTGAGCAGGGATGGGGAGGCCACTACATAGTAAGATGCCTTAAACATAGTCAGCGCATCCTACATACTAGTTATACTGAATGAATTGTAAATAAAACATCCATAGATTGTTAGTTGCCCCACTCCCCACTTTACATACACACACACACAAACACACACACACACCATAGACCTGGAAATGCAAAATCAGTGACAATGTCAGAATTTATAAGAAAATCTCAAGACATCCTTCCCTTTTCTCCAGATGCCCAGCCACTCTCACCCCAACTCCTCAAAGTACACTCTCAGAGGTAAATTAACCTCTGAAAGAAGATATAGTATTTCCTAGACTTGCCAAATCTCAAGAATTTTAGGAGTTCTTGTTAAAATGTTGGATTCCCAGCCCCATCCTTTGGAGATTCCCATCTAGTCTGAATCTCTGGTTTTAGGATCAGGAAAGTTTGGGAGATTCTTCTAAGATGTTATTAAATATGTTCTCATGCCTGTATTGAAAGAGTTTTCTTACAGACTAGTAATTATAGTTAGATCCCGAGTACCTGATAAGATGTCTTTTTGAATGGCTTTTTAAAATAAATGCTCTTTTAGAGAAGTGCTTCCCAAAATCTTTCACAAGGATAAACATATATAATGTTAATACTTGTTTGGTACACTGGAAAAGGCCACTATCAGTCAGAGACAACCAACCCAGGGACTTTGGAGGGATGGCAAGATGAAAAATGGTATTTCATAGCACAATGTTTGGGATATTCTGCTTTGGAATATCTTGTGGGAAGGAGAAAGGAAACTGCCATTTGTTTAGTCTTGCATGCCTGGTTCTATACTTAGAACTAAGTTGTATCTTGTATACAACATACTAAGCAAATGATACATGTGTATTAATTTCTCCATTTTAAAGAAAACAAACTGAGATAGTCATATTTCGACCAAACCTCTTCCAATTTATAGTCAGGAGCTAGAATTTGAACCAACATTTCTGGCTCCCAAGTCCAACATTTCTTTTATTTTTTATTTTATGTTTTTACCATAGCTTCAAATGCTAGCCAATACATATATCAAATATTAAGAAGAACTCAAATGACACAGCTTCTCCTAGATGCATTTTGGCTTCAATTCTAGTTGCTGAGTGCTTCGCACACAACCGTGGTTGTGGCAGCCAGTCTCCAAGCTGTTCCCGGTGATCCCACCTCTTGTATTCATGATTTAATAGTCCTCCTCCCACACTGTGTCAGGATTGGTCTGCAGGACCAATAAGTACAAGACACATGTCTTTAAAGAGATGTGTCTTCAAAGGTTAGGTCACTCACTATAGGAGAATCTAGCTACCATGTGATTAGGATACTCAAACAGTCCTCTAGGAAGCACCACGTGGTGGGAAATTGCCATCAGTCATGGGAATGAGCCATCTTGGAAGCAGTTCTTTCAGTGCCAGTCAAGCTTTCAGGTGACTGCAGAACCGTTTATATCCTCATTGCAACTTCAAGAGGCACCCTGAGTCTGAGCCCTCCAGTTAATCTGCTCCCCAATTCCTTACTCACAGAACTATGAAATAATACATGTTTGTGGTTTTAAGCCACTAACTATTCTAGGAATCTGTTATGCATTGATATGTAACTAGTATAGGTTTCTATTACATAGATGAAAAAACAAAACACAGTAGATACTTGCCTCTAAAGCAATCTACATTGATATAGAACATAGTCACTTGAGGGAAGGGGGGGAAAGCAAGATTTTTTGCCTTAAAAAAAAAATCACTTCGATATGTATTTTATTTATTTATTTATATTTTTATACTTTCCAAACATCATTAACTTTTCGCTTTGCTTTATCAAGGGCTGGTACCAAAAATAGATTAAAAACATCAGGGCAAGTTCACTTCAACTAAAAAGTCAGGGAAAGTATCTATCAGAACTTGATGTTTGTATAGCCTTCCTAGGCTGAATCATGAAGAATTGGAAAATCTAAATAGACCGATCACCAGTATGGAAATTGAATCAGTCATCCAAAACCTTCCCAAAAGCAAAAGTCCGGGACCAGGTGGCTTCACTAGTGAATTCTACCAAACCTTCAAAGAGGATTAAATATCTGTCCTGCTCAAACTCTTCCAAAAAACTGAAGAAGAGACAATAGTCCCTAACTCATTTTATGAGGCCAACATTACCCTGATACCAAAACCTGGAAAGGACAACACAAAAAAAGAAAACTACAGACCAATATCTCTGATGAATACAGATGCAAAAATCATAAACAAAATTCTAGCAAACCGAACGCAAGAATACATTAAAAAGATTATTCATCACGACCAAGTGGGGTTTATACCAGGTACACAAGGATGGTTGAACATCCGCAAATCCATCAATGTGACATATCACATAAAGAAAATAAAAGACAAAAATCATATGATTATGTCAGAAAAGATACGACATCCATTTATGATTAAAACACTTAGTAAAACAGGTATAGAAGAAAAATACCTTAACATAATAAAGGCCATATATGACAAACCCTCCGCTAATCTCATAATTAACGGTGAAAAACTGAAGCCCTTTGCTCTGTTCAGGAACACGACAGGGCTGTCCCCTATCACCTCTGCTTTTCAACATAGTGTTGGAAGTCCTCGCCAGAGCAATCAGGCAAGAGAAAGAAATAAAAGGCATCCAAATTGGGAATGAAGAAGTTCAATTGTCACTCTTTTAGATGACATGATATATATAGAGAGAAAATCCTAAAGACTCCACCAAAAGGCTATTAGAAACAATCAACAAATACAGTAAAGTTTCCGGCTACAAAATCAATGTACAGAAGTCCATTGCATTCCTATATACTAACAATGAAATCTTAGAAAAAGAAATAATAAAAAAAAACAATTCCTTTTGCAATTGCAACAAAAAGAATAAAAAACCTAGGAATAAACTTAACCAAGGATGTGAAAGACCTATATGCTGAAAACTATAAGACATTTCTAAAAGAAATTGAAGAAGACACAAAAAAACGGAAAGACATTCCATGCTCATGGATTGGAAGAATCAACATAGTTAAAATGGCCATATTACCCAAAGCAATATACAGATTTAATGCAATCATCATCAAAATCCCAATGGCATTTTTAAAGAAATAGAACAAAAAATAGTCAGATTTGTTTGGACCCATAAAAGACCCCGAATAGCCAAGCAATCCTAAGATAAAAGAACAATGCTGGAGGTATCACACTCCCTGACTTTAGCTTGTACTACAGGACAACAATAATAAAAACAGCGTGGTATTGGCAGAAAAACAGACACATAGACCAATGGAATAGAATTGAGAACCCAGAAATGAAACCACATAAATATGGACAGATAATTTTTGACAAAGAAGCAAAAAACATACAATGGAGAAAAGACAACCTGTTCAATAAATGGTGCTCGCATAATTGGAAAACTATGTGCAAAAGAATGAAACTGGACTGCTGTCTGTCACCATGTACCAAAATTAATTCGAAATGGATCAAAGACTTAAGCATAAGACCCGAAACAATAAACAGCATAGAAGAAAACATAGGTACTAAACTTATGGACCTTCAAAGAGCGTTTTATGAATTTGACTCCAAAAGCAAGGGAAGTAAAAGCTAAAATAAATGAATGAAACTATATCAAACTTAAAAGCTTCTGCACAGCAAAAGAAACCATCGACGAAATAAAGAGGCAAACAACTGAATGGGAGAAGATTTTTGCAAACAGTGCCTCTAGTAAGGGGCTACTATCCAAAATATACAAGGAACTCATACAACTCAACAACTAAAAAAACAAACAACCCAATTGAAAAATGGGCAGAGGACCCGAAGAGACATTTCTCCAAAGAGGACATACAAATGGCAAATAGACATATGAAAAAATGCTCAACATCACTAATCATCAGAGAAATGCAAATAAAAAACAGAATGAGCTATCACCTCACCCCAGTTATAATGGCTATCATCAACAAGACAAATAATAACAAGTGTTGGAGAGGCTGTGGAGAAAAAGGAACCCTCATACACTGTTGGTGGGAATGCAGATTGGTGCGGCTGCTGTGGAAGGCAGCGTGGAGTTTCTTCAAAAAATTACTAATAGAATTACCATATGACCCAGCCATCCCTCTCCTGGGTATCTACCCAAAAAATATGAAAACATTTATACATAAAGACACGTGTGCTCCAATGTTCATTGCAGCTTTGTTTACGGTGGCCAAGACATGGAAACAACCAAAATGTCCTTCGATAGATGAATGAATAAAGAAGTTGTGGTATATATACACAATAGACTACTATTCAGCAGTAAGAAAAGATGAACTAGGACCATTTTTGACAACATGGATGGATCTTGAGATAATAATGCTAAGAAAATAAGTCACACAGAAAAAGAACAGAACCATATGATTTCACTGATACGTGGTGTATAAACCAAAAACAACAAAAGAACAAGACAAACAAATGAGAAACAAAAACTCACAGACACAGACAATAGTTTAGTGGTTACCATAGGGTAAGGAGGAAGAGGGATGGTAGATGAGGGTAAAGGGGATCAAATATATGGTCATGGAAGGAGAACTGACTGTGGGTGGTGAACACACAATGTGCTTTATAGAGGATGTAATATAGAATTGTATATACCTGAAATTTATGTAACTTTATTAACAATTGTCACCCCAATAAACTTTAATTTAAAAAAAAAAAGAATTTGATGTTTGAACTAGTATGATTGAAAAATGAAATAACATACCAACTGGGTGGAAGTGGTTTTGTAAATCCAGCTCAGTGCTGTGCCAGACTCTGACACACAGCCTCAGATGACAAACTACTTCTTCAGGCTAAAGATGAAGCACATGTTTGCTCACTGGTTTATCAAATAGAAAACAAAGACCATCTGTTAATTACCACCAGAAGACCTGGAGAGAGAAAACAAATAGAACTGAATTTTTCTCTGTCCAAGGTGCATACTTTTCTTTTTTTTATTTTTATTTTTATTTTTTTAAATGGTCATGCTCTCGGAAAAAAACCTATAATTAAGTCTGAAGAAAGTTCATTTAATTCTCTGGTAAGTTTTTGATGATCCATATAAAAATATTTCCAAGAAAGTAATTAACAACTAAGTGGAAATGTTGCAAATGACAAAACACAACAACACGATAAATAAGTTTTTAATGTATTACACCAAATATTATCATGGCACACTCATTTCGGTTTTATTGGAGCCAAGTATCTTATAATTATTTTTACCTACTACCCATCAGAGCAATATGGTATAACAGGTTAATACTCTAACATAATTTCTAAATGAGGGGACTAGGACAGAAAATATTAAGTGCATATGTGGTTTTTATAAGCATTAGGGCTAAGCCTAGGTAATATCATCTAGTAGCTCTTGGCTTCTTGTCTAATTTAGTGTGGCAAGTCCCAAAATGGGGATGGGGATGAAGGAGAGATGGCAAAAAGTACCACTTAAAAACAACCTGCTCCTCCTTACCATTATCCTCAAGCACCTGGTATTCTTAAGCTCTTTCCATCCTGCTGTTAATCTTTCAAGGCACCACTAATAGTGTTGTTTGTTGTCTATCTTTATATGGTCTAACTCCAAGCTGTCCATAATCTAATCCTACCAATCATTAACCTAAATGAGGCTGACCAAGCACGGGCCTTCAGGCTACTGTCCAACAGGCAGATCCATTGCTCTCTATCTAATAAATCACATGCACATGAAAGAAGCAGTTCACCCAGGCCTACCCCTAACACTTGCAGCACTGTGGCAAGGACACAAATGGAGGCCCATATTTAAGTCACAAATCAGGCTACCAAAATTGTTAGCTAAAATGTCTTCCTAGCTTGGGAAATAAATAATTTTATACCAATGAAATTTTTAAAATATGTGCAAAGTTATGGGTTTTATATGACTGAAAGTCAACAAAATAACAGACTACTAAATTTAATTATTAATGCACCCAACTGAGTGATATTTGGGTGAGTAATAAAATAGAGACAGTCATAATTTATAAAATATTATATATCCTACAAAATATATTTTTGCTACCTTTGGTTCACCAAAATTACTAATTATTTTTTTAAATCCAGATTTTTACATAATTTGAGTTCTACTGACAGAAAGTGCCAAATTAGACAAACTTTCTTGGGTCAAAATTATTACGTAGTTTTATTAATTCCATTTGGAGAAACTCAGCTCTGCTAAGGTAGTGGCAAATGGAATTGTAAATAAAATTTTTAAAGCAATAG
This sequence comes from Rhinolophus hipposideros, assembly GCF_964194185.1. NCBI lineage: Eukaryota > Metazoa > Chordata > Mammalia > Chiroptera > Rhinolophidae > Rhinolophus > Rhinolophus hipposideros. The sequence goes on from NC_138053.1 coordinate 36,744,984, forward strand.
TCAGTTCAGAAGTGAACATTCATTTCACATAGCATGAACAAACATTTTAGTAGGTTTGCATATAATAAATGATCATAAAACCATTACAAAATATTTTAATTTCGTATAGGTTGCTATCACATTATGATTTTTCAGAATAATTTATTATCATCTAGCCAAATGCTCTGAAGAATTTCTTCCTATATTTGCTGATTTCAAGACGATTCATTTCTCCATCTTCTAATGGGCAGGCCAGAGTAGCTTTTGTTTCTGGGATTATGAAATTGATATAAAATTGATTCTCTTTTCATTCTCATTGTTTTAATTAGTAATTAAAACTTAATTTAATAAAGAATATAAAGTTGCAAGAGTTTTTTTTTATCTGTCCATTTAATTTTGTGGATTTAATGAGAACAATGTTCTTATTACTTTGCATTGTTTTGATCAGTAGTTAAAATAAGAATTTGTAATTTCTTGTTTTCCAGCTTTATTAGGGTTATACTCAACAGAAGTCTGCTCACTTTCACTGTTCCCATATTTTTTTTTTAATTTAAATAGAACTCCTCTTTGAAATTTTTCTATTTCTTTTTTTTTCTAGCTTTTTTCTTTTCTAGTCTCTATTTGTTACTTATTTCTACCACAATTCTCTATTCTTCACTGGCTCTCATTTTCAGTGATCAAAAAGATTAAAAAGTGAAATGTAGCTGTATGAAGGGTATAAAATTTGAATACATTTTAATTGAAAATATAAATTTAAAATGCAGAAAAATGAAAACTTTTCATGTGGTAACATTTTTCTTCTAAAATACAAAAATATTAAAATTACAAGGCAAAATATAAGCTATAATGAATATCAATTATAAAGCAAAATTAAATAATGAGTGCTGAAACTTTTATTTTAATATTTGAAAGTATAATTAATCTTATTAAACATTGTTATAAAAATAAAACTATTTCTAGTTGCCAACGTTAAGAATTGGTATCATACTTTAAGTATATTACATCTAGACATAGATGCATATAAATTTAAGATCAATATGAATTATTTAATATTACAAAATATTCCTCAGCCATCATATGCAATAATTGCAAATACTGAGCATATCTGGAGTAATTCCAAAACTATGAATTGGTTTATAAGAAGAGAAGCAAGAAAATGGATGGTCAGCACTAGTGGGAAATGAAATTTCATTATACAAGTACCGATTGCATTCATGCTATAAGAAGGATTTGACAAGCTAATTAATTTATCTTTTCTCTTATTTAAGTACCTCTGCCATTCAAATCCTCCCTGGACTCTGAAGCATTCTCTTTTTTTTTTCATATTGGAAGTAGCATACCCCACAATATGTCATAGTAATCAGATGCAATTGCTTTTTATTACCAGAAAATAGGTTAAAAGATGTGGAAAAGAATCTCCCTGTAACCTGTTGAGAATTAGTCACAAGCCTGAATGTTTAGTGACACAAGTGCTTATAGTTCATAAGGCACTATGGTTTATAAGGCAATTTAGTGTTTAAAGGTGTATTTAGTTGTGATTTGAGGGTCCTCTAAAGCCCAAAACCTCTTTTTCTCAGATCTAAGCATGGTACTGAGCTCATCTTTCTACATTTTCCTCTCCCCCGTTTGGGAGTTCACTGCCTCCACACCTCAAAATTACTGTCCCCACCAGCCCATTTTAAGGCCCTGACTAATTAATTTAGTTTTTCAGCCACTCCGTGATTTACTTAGAATTTGAACTGAAAACGTTCTTCAGACTCTCGCGTGTTATAAAATGTTATTTGTGAGGAGAGCAGAAGCCCTTGTAATAGGGATGGGCAGTCACATTTTTGTACCTGTCTAAAACATTGTGTTCTCTTTCCTTTGGCTATTTAACTCTTATATAGATCTCAGCTCAATTGTAGTTTCCACAGAAAAACTTTGCTTGGCAGTCTCAATTAGTTCCAATCCCCTTTGTATACGTTCCCTCAGCATCTTGTTCCATTTAACAGAGCAACGATTTTACATTTGTTTCTGTAATTTGATTAGTGTCTGTCTCCCTGCACAGAGAAGAACTGACATAAGGAGTATGCCGGAGCGTATTTGGGCTCACCATTATATCCCCAGAGCTGAGCCTATGTTGTGCATATAGAAGACACTCAAGATTTAATTAGTTAATTAACTAATGGAGCCATTCAGCTGTATCTTACATTTCTTTCTCCCTTTTAGACCTTCGTCAATCATGTGGTAAAGAAAATCTATTTGTCTTTTAGATCTTAGCTTAGTTGTATCTTCTTGGGAAAGCTTTCCCAGCCCTCTCTGACTAACTCAAATCCCCTTTTTCCTTTATGTCATAAAAAAACTGAAAATTTCTTTTGGCCCCTGACATGGTTTCACATCATGTGTTTACACCTGAGCACATATGTGCCAGTGAATTCTTTCCAAAGTTGTGGTAAATACTATATATATAGAAAAGACTGTTTTCGTGCTAAGCATATGCGTTACAGCAATTTTAGGAGTATTTTCATTGGCTAGCAAAATCTTAAGTGTGGCCACAGAGCATGGTCAACTTTAGCAATAAGTATATTTTCCCCAAATCAAGCATTTTGAATACTGATTGACATGGGAACTAGGAAGCACATTTTCTAAAAAGATCATATTTTTTGAATTTATCCTCAGTATTTAGTTTTACCCAGACACTAAGCAGCCAGGAGAAACACAAACAAGTATTTCCAGAAAGTTTCTTGATTCCTTTTCTTTGTAAGTTTTAACTCCATTACCATGAAACCATTTGTTTATTATAGAATGACTTTCTTCCTGGTTCTGCTGAGAACTTGAAAAACTAGAAGAGCTAACAAATGATGATAATGTGTCTCTCTACATTTTCCCACTACTCCCAATATTTGGTGGACACAGACCAAACTTTAATTTAGCTTTCTGCCTCTTCAGCTTGCCTATAGACATTTTCAGGATATTTGGTCCCTGACTCTTCTCATGATTTTCCTTGTGCTTTAAAGGAAAAGACAGCAAAATTGGAATGTAGTAATTAGACACTGACATCACAACCCACAAAGTCACTGTTGTTAAGTTGAATTAACAGTGAAAGTTTTTCATTAGATGGATTTTTTTTCTTATTTAAGTCTTCATCTATTTTAAGCAATGGCATCATTAATTGGAAATGGCAAGTCAAGTTAGAGACAGTCAAACAGGATACTTCATTCTCATGAGTGACTGACTGTCCACGTGGCCTGGGGGCACTGGCCAACTTTGTCTCAAACAACTGAACTTTCTACCTAAAGTTTCCCCAGGGTAGAGAAGTATTTTATTAAACTCAGTTCGGGGAAATGTGGAAACACATCAGACTACTTACACTCAAACTCAAATGATCAAGCACTAGTATATTGGCTCTGTCAAAGTTTTACTAAATGAAACTCCGGAGCAGAAAAAAATTGTTAACGTGTTAAGAAAGAAATTAGCAAAAACATGACCTAGAATATGACATTTAACCATGCCAGAATGCTGACCTCCATTTGAAACCAAAGAGATTATCCTGGCGAAAAAAGTGTACCATCAAGTTCTGAGAAAGGGAGTATTGGATACTCTGATTCTGTGGCCTTAGAAAAAGAGAAGGGAAAACTATAATTTTTTTTCTACTCCTAAGAAAACAAAGCCAAAATTGCTTTGAGGTCTTTACTTCACACAAGTAAAGAGGTCTTTGAGGTCTTAGAAGTAAAGAGTCTAAGCCATCTGTTTCTATCAGGTAAGACAATGGAAATAGAGGTCCTAATAACTGTCTATCATCCTGCTTCTAGCTGTAAACCTCAATAGATTTACCTGCTGTAAAATAGCAGATATTTTTGCTGAGATTCCTTGTAAGTTCTCTTTGGAGTAAACAAAGCACTTTTCTTTGTGTTTGAGAGGAGCCCTGTCCCTAGGAATTCCAAACAGCACTGCTACAGTGCTTCCCACTTGGCCTCAACTGGGAAGTGAAAGATTACTTCAATGTTTCAGTCATTTTCAAGCGCAGAAATGTTTTGACCTTCACCTTTAAAAAGCATCATGTAAATATGCTCCCCACCTGTCTTGGATTATTTGTTTTCCGTTTATTTTTAATGGTAATACAGTTTGGTTAACTCTTTAGGACAGCAAATACACAAAAGCCTTAACATTAAAAAATGACAGAACTTAACTAAGTGCTGGTCCTGGCACAATATGAGTAAATTAAAATCCTTTCTTTTAAAATAATAAAATAAGCTTTCAGGGTGTTCTAGAGGTAGATGTTGCTAAAAAGTCACGTGGGGCAAATACTGGACAATTTTTCTGCAGTATTTGCAGTTAGTATCAACTTGGGAGATTATGGTTTTAGTAAATGCATTGCCTGCATCAAATGATAATAACTCTGGTTTTTGTTAGTGATTTCGTTTCTTGGCTAAAATTACTCCGAAATAAAGGAAAGTCTGGATTTATTTTGTAACTGTTTCATTAGTGGGGTATACCATGTTTCCCCAAAAATAAGACCTAGCTAGACCATCAGCTCTAAGGCGTCTTTTGGAGCAAAAATGAATATAAGATCCAGTCTTATACTATGTAAGACCCAGTCTTATATTAAAATAAAACCCAGTATTATATCATATCATATCATGTCATATCATATCATATCATATCATATCATATCATATCATTATAAAGATCCGGTCTTATATTAAAATAAGACCAGGTCTTATATTAATTTTTGCTCCAAAAGACACATTAAAGCTGATGTTCCGGCTAGGTCTTATTTTCAGGGAAACACGGTATATTGCCTTTTTTTGTTGGTCAGGTAATATTAGGGGGACACAGAAAAGTACTTTCCGCAGGATCTTATTAACTACCCATGTTTCTAAAAGTAAAGTTGGAAATAAAATTTCATCTCCTTATCATGTTACATAAGTCTTATTTTTTTATTCCTACCCTTCATTATTTAACTGGCCTGCTACACAAAATAGGACTGTAAGATTGTCTCATAACATTGTTATGTCCTTAAGAATTTCCATGACCCATGCTTTCAAGACTTTTAAATAGTGAATAATTTTATGTTTATCTGGGACCCAATCTTTCCATTACAGTTCCTGTTCTCCGTGTCCCAGTTCACAGACTTTTAGCATAAACCAGATATAAGAAGAAAACATATTTCAGAGATTCTGAAAGCAAGAGAGATTTGGCAACCTCAAATCTAGTCTTGAGCCTAGGATGGTAAAAATTTATTATTAAATATTATAAGTTTGTGTCAAAGGGAGAGGGGAGGCCCAAATAAATAGCTTCCATAAGTAGCATTTCAAAGTAAAACCTTATTGTTAAAATTCTCATCAGCAAAGTGAAACCAAGGGCATCTTTTTTTAGTGAAAATGATGCCCTTCATTCTGACACTACCAGAGCTATTTGTTGAGAGCCACCATAAAATCATTTAGATCCTGATCTCTTACACCCAAGTTTCCCAGAAATAATTAAACCATCATTTCCTAGCTTATCTAGAGCACAGCTTCCCCTCAGCTCACCATCATGGCTGCAAAATCATTGGGGAAGGAGTATGGGGGATGTCTGGAGGAAAGAAAGGGCAAGAAGTGACACCTATTCTACCTCCTTTCCCCAACCACTTTTAAGCAGGTTTGGCTATGTCTGAAAAACTTCCAGAGGCTTTTTTCTGACAACATGGCTGCCACATAGAGACTAGGCTATGATTCGTCCATGTGTCATCTTGGCTATGCTATAGTAACCAGTTAATTAATCAAACACTAATCTAAGTGTTGCTGTGAAAGTATTTTTGTAGATATGGTTAATATTTATAATCAGTTGCTTTTAAGTAAAGGAGATTGCCCTCAATAATGTCCGTGGACCTCATCAATCAGTTGAAGGCCTTAAGAGCAAAAACTGAGGTTTCCTGGAGAAGGAATTTTGCCTTATGGCTGAAACACCAACTTCTGCCTGAGTTTCCAGCCTGCTAGCCTGCCTGCCTTACAGATTTCAGACTTGTCAGTCCCTACAATCTCATAAGCCAGTTCTCGGAAACAGATCTCTTTATATGTATTAATATACATATTGGCTCTATTTCTCTGAAGAACTCTAACTGATACAGAGCTTTATTCCATTTCTGGCCCTACCTCATGGATTTCTATTTTCTGAACTAAGAGATGGAGTCATGAATTAAGAAGCCTGTTCATGTTGGAAAACCATAGTTCTAAAAACTATACTTTATACTTGGGAAGATCCTTGGAGGAAACCGGAACATACGAGTAGCTTTCTCCCATGTTTAGCTATGCATACATCGGAGACCACTGTACTAGATGCCTTTTTTATATCTTTTGGTTTTTTGTTTCATTTTAAATATGTAATTGTATTTGTACTACAGGCAGGGTCTCACAAATCTACCTCAATCTTTTGGCAAATATTTATGATAGAAATTAGATTTTTTTTTTTGTTATATGAACCCATAATCTTTGACAATATGACATATATTTTGGTATGTAGGTATTTCATTTCAATAGTATTTAGGCATAGATGTATTTGATATAATTATATTCAATGAGTACATTCAAGTTAGATTGAAAATCTATAATTCTTTTAAGATAAGAAAACCATTTCCTAAAAGATTTTGCACAAATGTCAAAAACTAACTGAAAATGGAAAATGCTGATCAACAAGGATCTTGTAAATAACACTAGCTTGAAACAATTGAACAATGGGGCTCTTTAGGCACAAAGCTGGTTTCTTGTGGCATGCTTTTCTAACACTAAATACGAGAGGCATCTATAATTTTTTTTAATTATTCTTTTGTGTGGAAAAGTTCTGTCATGTCAGCTAATTTTCCATCATAAATGTTTAGGAATTTCAGAAAGCACAGTTATACTGATAAAGCTCTCTCCATTCATTGCCTGATACTAGAGTTCGTGATGAGTCTTAGTTGAACAGTCTCACTTGCTTTTCTGCTCTATATGTGATTAGGAATAGTCTAGATTTTCAATAGTTTATGTAAGGAAACAGGAAAAAAAAAATACCAGATCCTAACAAAATAGGAAATTAAATTCTAATTCAAGTAAAATTTAAATGATAAAAATTTAAATTTAACTTCGGACTAAGCTTAGAATTATCTAGGGTAACTGAATTAAATCTCTCTCTTTTGAAAACAGAATGTGAAACAAATGTAGTCATGGTACAGGGCTAGATTCCTGATCTTTACAACCATTTAAACTTTAAAGATGTGTTATAAATCTGCTGCTTATTTTTATTAGCATTTATTCTGTCTTGCAATCAGAGCCCTAGTAAAGAGAATATACCTAATTTCTGTGCAGGTATTGGCTTATAGTTGAGTCCAAAACGTAACATTATTTCTGATCTGGGAGTATGAATGAAAAAAGGGGGGAGGGTTCTATGGAAAGCAACCTCACAAGGTGATCTGATCACAAATTCCTAACTGGGCAGGTCATGGTGAGTAGTCATGCCCAGGCATATAACTTTTTAGTAAAAGGCTTATCATTGCCTTAAACAAGCCTTTTCCATTATCTCTACGTACCCAGGTTAACACATGTTTGAAATGTCGCTTTTCAGACCCATCCTTCTGAGACTCTGAGACATAATCACACTATCCTATAATACAATCCCACTTTGCTTTCTTTCACCTTCGTGAAATATTACTTATTTTCCATCCTTAATTTTAAATGCATAAAAGAAACTGTAAAATTTACTCTCCAGAGTATTTGAGATCTTGCTCCCCATATGACATCAGTTTTAGCTCAAATAAACTCTTATAAAAACTCTTTACAGGTTTAGACATTTCTTATGTCTACAGAAGGCAATATATCATGGTGGTTCAGTCAATTACCTGGGTATAAATCCTAGCTCCACTGCTTTCCAGCTGTATGAATTTGTCAAATTCAATACTCTAGGCTTCAGTACATTCATATGCAAAATGTGATAGTAATCTTACTTGCTGAGTCATGCAATGACAATTTTTATACATATATTTAAAACAAGTAACTATAAACACACCCATCTACATATTATAGGCGATATATATATGTGTGTATATATATACATATATACATATATATTCTATCTATCTACATATGTAATAGGTATAAATATAATAGGTATAGATAATATATGCATATATATATAGAGAGAGAGACAGAGAGAGAGAGAGAGAGAGAGACAGAGAGACAGAGAGACAGAGACAGAGACAGAGAAAGAGATGAACACAGAAGTGCTGGAAGAACCCATATACATGTAGGACTTCTAGCTGAACGGAAGTCCTATAACTGAGGACATAAAGAAGAAGACACCTTGAGACTGGTAGGAGGGGTAGAAACATGAAACGAGTTGGTCCCACACATGTGTGGCAGTTAAAAATCAGGAGGGATATCTCAGCTGTAGTGGTTCCCCCCTGAGGAGTGAGGGATCCCAGCCCCAGACCAGGCTCTCTAGCCCAGGACTCCAGTGCCAAAAAGAGAGGTCTACAAAACTTCTCGCTGTGAAAACCAGTGGAGATTGTGGCCGAGTGAGATGAAGTCCCAAGCACTGCTCTTAACAGGCCTCCACACAGACTGACTCACTGACAGACTTACTTGCTTTGAGCTCCAGCACTGGGGCAGCAGCTCAAAAAGTGCCAGGGACATATGGGGAGGAACTCAATTGTCTGGCTTTAGGACAAAGGCTGAAGGAGCAGCTTTTTCCAAACAGAAGTGCTGGAAGAACCCATTATTTGTTTGTTCAGCCCTTCCCCCTCTGGGTGTGCACTTAGGCACCTGCCATATCTGAGTCTCCATCACCCTGGGATTGAGAACCTATTTGAAGAAATAATGACTGAAAATTTCCCTAACCTGGCAAAGGAAACAGACATATAAGTCCAGGAAGCGCTGAGAGTCCCAAATAAGATGACCCAAAGAGGCCCACACCAAGACACATCATAACTAAAATGCCAAGGTTAAAGACAAAGAGAGAATCTTAAAAGCCTCGAGAGAAAAGTAGTTAGTTACCTACAAGGGAGCTCCCATAAGACTGTCAGCTGACTTCTCAACAGAAACTTTGCAGGCCAGAAGGGATTGGCACAAAATATTCAAAATGATGAAAAGTAAGGACCTACAACCAAGATTACACAGCAAAGCTATCAGTTAGAATCAAAGGACAGATAAAGAACTTCCCAGACAAGAAAGAGCTAAAGGGATTTATCAATACCAAACCAGTATTTTAAGAAATGTTAGAGGAACTTAGTTACAAAGAAGGAGAAGGAGGAGGAGGAGGAGGAAGAAGAGGAGGAGGAGGAAAAAAATGTGAATAATAAAATGTCAATAACTACATATCTATCAATAATTACTTTCAATATAAAAGGATTAAATGCTCCAGTCAAAAGATAGGGAGGCTGAATGGATAAGAAAACAAGATCCTTACATACATTGCCTACAAGAGACTCACTGCAGATCAAAAGACACACACAGACTAAAAGTAAAGAAATGGAAAATGATATTTCATGAAAATGGAAGCAAACAAACAAAAAAGCTGGAGTAGCAATACTTATACCAGACAAAATAGACTAAAACAAAGACTATCGCAAGAGACAAAGAAGGACCCAGTAATCTCCTTTCTAGGTATTTATACAAAGAAACCCAATACACTCCTTCAAAGGGACGTGTGCATCCATGTGTTCATTACACCATTATTTACAATGATAGGGAGGAAAGCTGGGTGTCCACCAATGGATGCCTGGATAAAAATGATGTGATACATATATACAACGGAATATTACTCAGCCGTATAAAAGATGGAAATCTTGCTACCTGCAATAACAGGAATGGACCTAGAGGGCATTGTGCTGAGTGGAATAAGTCGGACAGGGAGGGATAAATGCCATATGCTTTCATTTATATGTGGAATCTAAAGAGCAAAAGTAACAAACAAAACAGAAACAAATTCATACATGCAGAGAACATTTTTATGGATGCCAGTTAGGAGGGGTGGGAAAAATGGGTGAAAAGAGGGAAGGGATTAAGAAGTACAAATTGGTAGATACAAACTAGTCATGGGGATATAAAGTATAGCATAAAGAATATAGTCAATAACATTGTAATAACTATGTATGGTGTCAGATGGGTACTAGATTTATCAGGATGATCACCACAAACGTTATGTAAATGTCTAAGCATCATGTTGTACACCTGAAACTAATATAATATTGTATGTCAACTCTAACTGAAAAATAAACCATTATTAAAATAATAAAATTAAAATTAAAACAGGAAAAATATACACATGCATTTAGCATGATACTTGTCAAGTAGCACATGCTCAATAAATGGTAGATAACCCCCTATTTTAGAAACTGTCTTTAATCAAAATCATTAAAGTTCTCTTCTAAGAAAATGTGTTTTTTTGTTCAATGTATTTAAAAACTAAATAACCTTTAAATTATCTATTTGTGTTAATTCTCACTGTAAAACATAAAACACAAAAGTTTATTGTGTAGGAATTTTTTTAAGCAACAGAAATTGACTAAAGTAGAAACTGAATTTCTGGAAGGGTGTGAGAAGCCACAGGAAAGATCAGTCATCAGGCAGTTCTGGGGAATCTAGATAACACAAGTTAATGACCATCAGGGTTTTGCTGCTGTAATTATGCTATTCCAATTGTTTAAGTCATTTTGTCACTAAGATTCAAATTCCTAGAAATAGCATATAATTGGCCTAGATTGGTGGAGGGAAAGTAGATCTCTTTCCAAATTATCACCTTTACTTTGCACCCCTAAAGCAAAGTCCAAGGGCTGTTATAGAGGAAGGAGAAATGGATGCCAGTGAGGAAACAAATACCCTATATGTACAGAAGTATTGCCTTTCATTGTTTTTCAGACATCATATTCCCTGATAATTCATCACAATCATATGTATAGGATAAATAATAAGGGCCAGAAACTATGTTATTTCTTTAATGCCCAATACTCCTGAATAAACTGACATCACCTGGAAATGGTAATGACCAATTTCCATTTTCACATGCACATTAGAAGCAGTACATTGGGAAAATCTGCTCTCCTTTCCACACTCTTTTCCCACCTTTACTGGTCTTTGCCACCACAGTTTCTGAAAGTGGCAGGAATAGTGGCAATATCTTCCAGTCCCAACTTTCAGTTAGGATGGGCTTGCGAGGCAGGGAACAATAGCAGGACCGTGATGTGTTTATACTGGAAGTGTACTGGTGAGGCTCATCCACTTATACTGATGGGTGGGTGGTAAAAGTGATGAAATACAAACACTATCCAATTTAGACTCTCTTTAGCTTCTCAACCACAGTGAAGTGGAAATTTTCCAATAGTAACAGAGGATTAGATGGGACTCTATAGCAGCGTATGCTTACCAAGTGGTCACTTACTTCAGGCTAATTTCTTTTAATTATGTAGTATTCTAAAAAACACTGGTCAATGTCTTCCGAGATTTGCAGCATACCGAAAGCAGTATGTTAGGAGGTCAATGAGATTAGAAAGAAAATGTTGTCAAAAGTACACTGAGAACAGCAAAGAAGTGACAAAGAACAAAAACTGCTATAAAAAAAATACAAAAACCCTAAAACATCACAGTAGATGCCCTACACACCTCAAAGGGTCCCAAACTATATTATATTACAGTATAATAATTGACAGTTATAATGATGGCCCTAAGTCCTTAAGAACTCTATTTAACGTAGAATGGATGTGATACAGTTTAAAAAGACGGGCAAGAAAAATAATTCTTTTCACATAAAGGGGGGTAAACATTGGAAATTTTAAAAATCTATAGGAATATTTTAGCCCTCAAGGTTCTGGATGACGATAATGAGAGGTCAACAGCAGCCAACACTGACTGAAGATGCACTCTGCCAGGCACTGAGCTAAGTGCTTTAACTGGATAATCTCATTTAATCGGCACATAAACGCCAAGGTAAACAATACTATTATTGCTGTCTTAAAGTCTTCTTCTGTAGACAGAAGTCAAAGACTTAGTCAAGGTCATTTTGTTAGTAATGACAGGTGAGATTATAATAGCAAACAACCCCCCAAATCTCAGTGGTTTCAAACAACAGTTCGTGCTACCTGTCCATTGTGATTTGGCTGGGGCTCTGCTCTTTGTAAAATGATGGAGCATCTATTGTCTGATGTGAAGCTGGTTGTCACGCAAGGGGAAGAGAAACATAATGACTTATGCTCCCTAGAAGTCATGTGGCCATGACCTATTTCAAGGAGGAGGAGAAATACAAACCTACATTGTACCCAAGGAGGAAACCAAAATACTGATGAACAGCCCTAATGATCGTGAGTCACAAGCACATAACTAGAAAGTGAGGGAGCAGAATTCAAACTCAGGTATCCTAAAAACAATGAGTTTAGAGCGAGGACTAGAGAGGTCCCTAAATTTTTGTGTACCTACCAAAGAGAGGGATTATGGGAAGACAGGCATGGGCCACATCCTTTATGGAGTTCCATTCTCTCTTTGCAAAAGTGTTCTTTAACAGGTCTTGCTTACATGCTGTCATGTTGGGAAATTATAAAGTGATAAGTCAACCTTGCCCTTTGTAAAGTCACAGGGTTGGCAGATATGTTTAATACCAACGGGAACAATGTAAAATAATCATTTTTATTTGCTTTCCAGGGGTCAAACGTCCCTTTTCATAGTGTAGGGATAACACAAATGGAACCCCTTTAATAACAGAATCTAGCTTTAGTATTGATCCCTTTAAGAACAGAATCGGGCTTTAGTATTAATGAAGTGTTCTATAACCTACGTGCTCAATAGTAATAATCACTGACATCCCTGGCACCATGTCTATGCTTACTTAATTAAATAAGCCTCCTTATCAAGTCATTCATACTTAGAAGTAAACAAATGAGGTTTCATTCCTTTTTTCTTTTGATAGTTTCCAGTGGTCCTTATACATGTTTATATTTCAAAATAGATTTTTGTATATTTTCCTTGGTAGTCTATATTGGGAAAAGCTGAATATGCTGTGACTTTATACTTCAGATTTGCAAAAGTGTATTGGATGTTTACATGTCTTCTGTGTGACTCCAACGTAAGGAAGTATTCCTTACAAAATTCTGGTAGAAAAACAGGGTTAGCAAGAGAATGCAGTACATAGATACCTACTTTTTCCAGAGGGCAAAGTAAACAAGACAATACAGTACCAGCAGCTGCATTACTTGGAGTAAAGTTAAATAACTATCTTGGCTTTTATACTGGTTTCAAGATTTTTCAAAACAAGAGGTATGTGGTTTTACTTTCAAATCAAATAAATGTATCCCATATAAACTTTAATAAAAAAATTTTGTAACCTTAGGAAAGTGAGAGACAGTCCACATTTTTGTGGTTCAGCTCACATAGTATATGATCCATCTAAACAAATAAAATTAATTTCTCACTCTCTAACCACAGTCAAGAAATGTAAGTTCTCATTTTAATTCCGATTATGATTGAAGCAAATGCTAAGTGGGGCCTACTATTTTTTATGTTTTGTTTCCTTAGTCTTTATAACAGCAACAGACATACAGATCTTTTTCTGATGCTCCAAAACAAAGACTTACTGACTCATGATAATGATAGCAAATATTATATAAGTACCAACTGTTATTATTTTTAATATCGCCATATCTTTGAGAACTATGAAAGAAATGTCACCATAGAATGTGAAAGTTAAATTTATTACAAACAAGCCTGTTAAGTCATAAGAAGGTCTGAGGAGGACCTCTTATTCTCTTAGCAAATGATTTATTTTGAGCCTAACTGACTTGAGATGAGAAAATGTTAAAGAGAGATCTTACTTAAGAAATAAAATACAAATGGTAAAGGAGAAAACCAAAAAAGTGTCTTTTGGGACCTATCACTTAATCAATCCTCAGGATCTGCTCTTTGATAATAACATTTTGACCTTGGAATTAAGGTTTATATATAGCAAGGAACATGTTCCTCCCGTACTAACTGTACTCACTAGAGAATTGGAAGACTTTGAATTTTGCTTGTCAGTATTTGTCAGAGGTCCAGCCCTGGATGAACTGTAACACAGATTAAAACAGCTAAACCAAATCACCACTCAACACTCTGAGAGAATAACACCTCTTTCTCCCATTAAGGTTTTACATTACCCAGGAAAATCCCTAATAATTAATAAGACAGAGGACAGCAACATTGCCTAAAGTTCTAAGCTCTTAAAAGCTTGTAAGTTAAGAATTAAAACAGAAAGATGAAAGAAAAGTTAGAAAAGGAAAAATAATTATGGCCCCCAAATTTAAGAGAGTATAAAAACAAGAAGGCAAATGACATACAGCGGTGTGCAGGTGTGGGAGAAATCATTTTGACAACATAGCTGTGAATCCTGTGTGCACGATGTACAGTGTAGGAAAAAGGAGATAAGCAAAACCTGGTGTCTCTCTCCAAAATGCTTACCAAGTTGGAGGGTACAAAATATAAAAGCTAACAGTATAATATGTTTTGACAAGTGTAATGTGTGGTTCACAAGCACATGCAGGACAGAGATCTGGACATGGGTTCAAAGTCCTAATTTGCCATATATAGATGCTCCTCGACTTAGGGTAGGGGTTATGCCCTGATAAATCCATTATCCGTTGAACATATTATAAGAGGAAAATGCATTCAACACACCTAACCTACCAAACATCATAGCTTAGCCTCGCCTACCTTAAATGTGCTCAGAACACTTACAGTAGCCTGTAGTTGGGCAAAGTCATCTAACACAATGAATACACTATTAAGTATTGGTTGTTTACACACGTGGCCCTGTGGCTGACTGGGAGCTGCAGCTTGCTGCCACTGCCCAGCATCTCAAAGAATATCATACCACATATTGCTAGATCGAGATAACATCAAAATTCAAAGTATGGTTTCTACTGAATATGCTTTCACACCATCGTGAAGTTGAAAAATTGTAAGCCTAACTATTATAAGTCAGGGACCATCTGTACAAAGAGAATGTAGCATCCTGGTTAGTGCTTGAGCTTTGGATTTGGACAAAGGTACAATCTGGGTACAACCAGAGAAACAGAACCAAGTAGGAGATTCATATTAAGAGATTTATTGCAGAGAATTGGCTTACATGATTATGGGGGCTGGCTAGGACAGACCATCAGGAAGAGTAAGTTGGTGCTCTCCGGCAACTAAAGGTGCAGTCCGCAAGAATTTCTTCTTTAGGGAAGCTTCGGCTCTGCTCTTATGACCTTTCCACTGATTGAGTTAGGCCCATGCAGATTATCGAGGATAATCTCTCTTACTCAAAGTCATCTGATTATGGACTTTAATCACACGTATAAAATATCTTCTCATCAACACCCAAATTAGTGTTTGACTGACTCTCACAGTGAGGCCTATAGCCTAGCCAAGTTGACACATTAAACTGACCATCATAACAAACCTGGATTAAGCACCCAACACTACCATTTCTTAGCTATGTGGCCTTGAAAACGTTTCTAAATATCTTTAAATCCTTATTTTATCATCTGTAAAATGAAGTTAGTAAGAGTAACTACTCATAGATAAGCCTCCCTTCAAAACCACATGGACTGAGGAGAGAGAATGGGAAAAAGTGATTTCTCAAGGAAAACAAGGCATTGTGACCAGGTTGTAGGGGAATGGATGAGAGAGAAAGGAAAAAATGAGATGTTTACACTATAGCACTCATCTACGTTGTTGACAAAAAATGCTGGGCATGGCCAAATGAAAGGATAAATAAGATTCTTAAGAACATAAAGGTACTGTCT
The DNA here is from genome assembly GCF_964194185.1 of Rhinolophus hipposideros. Classification (NCBI taxonomy): domain Eukaryota; kingdom Metazoa; phylum Chordata; class Mammalia; order Chiroptera; family Rhinolophidae; genus Rhinolophus; species Rhinolophus hipposideros. The sequence continues at coordinate 36,760,702 of NC_138053.1, forward strand.
CCAAAAATACTCTATTTTTCTATTTAGTTTTAGAGTATGGTAGCAGGAAAAATGAATGGGTGCGAGGTCTGAAGGAAGTAGAACATCACCTTCATATGCTCAATACTGCCCTGTTCTATTTATACTGAACCCAAAGACTAGAGAGGTTGGAGAAGGCCTGAGTCTTAGATAGCCAGGCTGCTATAGCAAAACACCTATTTGTGGTTTAAACAACAGACGCTGATTTCTACCAGTTCCGGAGGTAGGGAAGTCCAAGGGTAAGGTGACAGCAGATTGGGTTCTTGGTGAGGGCCTTCTTCATGCCTTGTAGACAGCTGCCTTCTCATTGTGTGCCCACATGGCTCTTCCTCAGTATGTTCTTGTGGGGAGGGAGAGCTCTCATGTCTTTTCTTATAATGTCTTATAATGTCTTATAAGGCATTAATTCCATCATGGGGCACCACCCTTATGACCTCATCTAAACCTAAATATCTCCCAAAGGCGGCACCTCCAAAAACTACCATATTGGGGGAAGGTCTTCAACACATGAATTTTGAAGGGATACAAACATTCAGTTTATAACAGCCTTCAAAAGACCTGTAACCAAATTAGTTCAAAAGTCAAGGGAATGCTCAAAAGAATGAAGTTTATTTAGCCATTATTCACACAATGAAAATCAACAGGCCCAAAGATGGTTAATTCAATCTTGCACCCAGAAATAGCATTACTCTTAGGGAAGCTTAATCTGCATGAAAGGTGAGAAGAACATTCTCTGTACCACCTCCAAGATTCCTTGCTTGGACCCAGAACTAGTATTAACATGAACAAATGAGGAAAAAAGCCTCAAAGGGTACTATTGAATTAGAGAATGTCCCATAGGCAGAACGTCCAAGCATAAGAGATTACATTTAATGGAAGCACACTGGTCAATTAATTGAAAAACACGACATCAAAACCACTTTTAAAATCCAAATGAATATCTGATAATTATGTGACGGAAGGAAACTGGAAGTACAAGGTATAAAATGGGTGATGTCAAAAAAGAAAAGAAAATTATAGGTTATTATGCCAATTAGGGCTTTTAAAATATGTTTTTAAAGCTTAGATATTTAGCTATTGCAGGGCTATCATTTTCTTTGCTAGATCTGCAGAGAGAAAACAAGGTATCAGAGGACTTTCCTGCAATGTCTAATGCTTAAAATAAGAAAAGGGATTTTAAAATTATAGAAAGAAATAAGAAAATAAGTAAACCTGCCTTAAAATTTGATATAGAGCCCAATCCAAGCACTGCATACTCACCATTGTTTTGCTTCAAGGTCATTCTCACTGTCCTGGAGTTTATGCTTTCCAGTTTAGTGCTTATTACGACAACAGCAACAGTAGACACCCCATATCTTTGGTGATCTGGACAAAGTTACATTCCTACCCTTGGCATCAGAGGCCTTGATTTCTAAGCCCCATTCTACCACTAGATCAGCAGATAAATTACTCAGTTCCTATGAAACTGTACTAGCATTTAGCCAAACTGAGTGAGAGGAACAAGGGAGCAATAATGCCCAACAATAGATCTCGCAAAATTTTAAAGATGTGGCCTAACCAGGCATGCTCATTGACAACCCCTAACTGTCCTGTACAACATCTCATGTGGTCTGCTCTTAGTGATTCATGATGCTTCAGTGGAGACGAAGAGGTGAACTTGAATAACCATAATCCCAAACTATATTAATCCCCGGATGGAAAAAAATATGTCAACCACTTCATCTTAAACATGGGTAGTCATTCATTATTTTAAAAATCATATGTTGTGCTCGCTTCGGCAGCACATATACTAAAAATCATATGTTTCCATGAAGAAGAATAAATTGACTGGTAATATCGAATAATTCAAAATATAAGACGTGTGTATTGACAATATTTATTAACAATAGTGCAACAGTTTATTTGTTATAATTTATTTTGCTTTGAAAATCAATAATGAAATTGATTTTATTTTCTGTATATTTTGATATTCATTACTTTTATTCTACTATATTTAATATGTGATACAGCATGTATTATACTGTACTCTACTCCTCTTATTTCATCTTTCCTGTTGCTTCAATTCAATTTTTTAAGAGACTTCATTTTCCAGAACAGTTTTAGATTAATAGAAAAATTGTGTAGTGACCTAAAGGATGGTTGGAAATAAGTACAGCGTTCACTCAAGTGTCTGCATATCCCTCAGTGAAAGCAGTCAGGTGCTGGGACAATGACAGTAAGCCTCACACAGGGATTTCTCATCATTATGACTTCAACCATCCCAAATTCAAACTCTTCAACCTTAGCAGTTTACTAGATGCACCTAAGAATAAGTTTAATCGTTTGAAGTTCAACTTTAACTACGCAGACATTTCTCCTCCCAGAGTGGTCCTGTGCTGTCTGCATGGCCTCACGGTCTCGCTGTGTAACATTCTCCCTGTACAATAAAGGTCAGGTCAGGTCTGACCAGTGCACCTGAGCTGAACACCTCAGAGGTGGTAAATTAATAAGGTCGAGACCATGTGGTCTTCAGTCCACTGTGCCTTGTGCTGTTTTTTCTTTATGTGTCAGTTCATACTGGGAAAGAACATAAGGCGATCACTTCATTGTCCCCCAGCAAAACAACAACAACAACAACAACAAAAAATTGTGAAGAACAGTTTCTATACCCCCACACCCAGTTTCCCCTGTTATTAACATCTTTAAAAGACTTATTTTTGTTTGAATGGCTTTTATTGCCACTTGATTTTTATTTTAATCAATACGACTGGTATGCTTAATAATATAATCAAAAGGTACTAAAAAGCTGATAAAGAAATTCATCAGTCCTTGTTGCATTCTTCCTCATGAGTAATCACTTTCATTTGTATATCTATTTCTTCTAGTTATTTAATCTCTGTGCTTCTAAATAACATGTATGTTATAAATCCTTAATTTATTGATATTAGAGATTTTTATCTTTTTTTAAAATACTCTATCAGATTTATCACAGACCTATCAATATGACATTCTGAGCAGTCTAGTGTTATCAGATAATTCATCCCTTTCATTTATTCCCCTTATTTCTATTATGAAACTCCCATTCTCCTGCTCCAGTCTGCAGCTGGTGGCTCTCTAGGCTTGATGCAAAGCTGAGATTTCCTTCACCAATCTCCTGTGTTGGATATCTACTTTCTTGAACCTCAGGATTGTGTCTTTCTTGGGTGGCACCCTCATTTTATTGGAATCCAACAAATCTTCTAATCACTTCCTATGAAAAAACTCAAGGGAGGTAATTTTTTAAACATCACTTATCTAAAACTGTCTATTCTACACTCACAATAGATTGTTTGGCTGAGTATAGAATTCTAGGTTGAAAAGCATTTTTTCTCAGAATTCTAGTGGCAGTGCATCATTGTTTTCTATATTCCAAAATTTCTACTGAGGTACACCATGCCGTTTTATTACCTACTATATATGAGCTGGTCTTCTAGAATTTTCTCTTTACTCCTAGGGTGCTGACATTTTATGAAGGGTCTTTTCTCCTTCATTGTATTAGGTACTCAGTGGGCCCTTTCAGACTGGGCACTCATGTTTTAGCATCTTATTTTTTGCTTTCTAGCTTCTAAAATGGTGTTGAAATCTCTCATCTTTTAATGACTTTATTCCTACATTTTACACAAGTCCTTTGGGGTCATATTTTAAGTATATAGTCAACTCAATTATTAACTCTAATGGCATGTATATCGACTTTGGAACATGGTTTAAAACTTTGGAATGTATAGCATTTCAAGCCAAATAATAAAGCTATTTGAAGAAAACCCAATCACCTGAGTTAAAGTTGTCCAGTTTTCTCATCTGTCTCCACATACAATTATCCACATAGGACTAAATAAATAAATTATGAAATATTTATATAATAGAACACCATGTTATTCTCTAAACCATCTGAGAACAAGTTGGAGACATCATGCCCTTTACCACTAAATATTTCAGTGTGTATTTCCTGGGAACAAGTCATTCTCTCACATAATGCTTCTAACTTCATGATCATTAGATTGAAGGAACAAGATATGCTCTTGCTAAAATTAACTGTATACATAGCAATTCTCTATATATCTACACTGACATAGTCCAAAGAAATTTAATGATAACAATACAGCAAGGCCTTTTTGTAATAATTTCACCTTTTCTTTAATTTTATAAGGGAGGACCCATAAAGCTCTAGAGCACGGTAACATGGCATGACCAGCCACCATTTAGAATGTTTCTAGAGCCAAAATCAACTTAAATTTTATTACTTGTCTTTGATATACAAAGAATTCTAGTGTTCTATATTTAAATGTTGGTTTATTCTGTATGCATGCCACTCTTCTTTTTACTCTATTCTAAAAGCTGAAACTGCCCTAATTTATGAGTATAAAAAAAAAAGATTACTGAATTTGGACTTGCTATTTAAAGCACATGAATGTAATTCTCTTCTTCATATGTGTTTTGGAATTTTCCCCTATCAGAAAGCTTATTAGGGTCAAGATCTGAGAATTAAACATATTTTATACAAGAGAAACATGGTTTAACTGAAGCTTATATCTGTGGTCACTTATAAACTCTTTTATAGTATATATTAAAGATTTCAGAAAAATCCCATTCAAAAAAAATTTTAATTCTAGGTAATGAAACACATTTAAGTTATCAAAGAGGAACTAATTTTAAATGATTTCTCTAAACTAATATACTTGTGATTTTTAGTGTGAGATAAACATAGTTCATGCAAGCAATCACAATGGGAATATTTACAAAAACTTGATAAAATTTGAAAATCAATATTAAGAATTGACACAATGTCAATTCAGTAAAAAGGTATTATATTACCATAAGTAAAATCAAGACACAATGAGTTAAATAGATCCCTAGAATATTTGACATGGCTTCAAAGATAAATGTTGAAATATTATTAGCAGTTTTGCATTTTTGTGGCAAATGAGAGCCAGTGCTCCTTTTATTTAAAAGTGTTTAATAATACCTTATCAAATGTAGTGGACATCTGTTATGTGTGCTTGCCTGACATCCACTAGGAACCTGCTTCTCTCCACCCACATGGATTTGGAGAATTTGTCAATCAGCATGCCTTACTCTGCCCTGGCTTCATGAGCTGGGATAGTTCCTTGGCTAGTCAATCTTTATATCTTTTGCTGTTCACACAGATTGGTGCAAGAGGTGCGCATTTGACCTAAGCAGAACCAATCAGAGTACCCTGATGAGATCTAGTATATGAACTCCATAGAGTCTCTCTTCTTCTAATCTTGACTTATAAAGACCAAATAAGTCTGGAGGTACAAGTTATCATCTTTGACCACCACATACACAGGGAATTTGCCTGAGAATGATGCCATTACCCATAGGAATGCTGAATTGAGTGACAGAAGGTAAGACAGCCAAGAATTCTGTTGGGTCCCTGGATTCAGTTGTGCTAAAGCCAGATCCACACTTGGACTTCCTAGTTAAAAGAGCCAAAAAATTTTCTTTTGGCTTGAGTTAATCTGAGTTGGATTTCTGTCACTGGCAACCATGTATCCTGTCTAATACACCAAGGCAAGGCCTTTTCAAAACACAATGTATACTTAAGGCATATCTAAGTACACTTGAACACTGGTTGTTCCTAAGGATACATCTGCCAAGTAAAGATTATAAAGTTATATGACTGCAATGTAATGTTAGCTTAATTTTCTTATAACTTTGCAAACAGTTCCACTATTCACATATAAGCAACCCCAGACTGTCTACTGTCCAGATAAGAAAATGTACGTGTGTGTGGAGGTAAACAGAGGAGAATTGGAAAGGGAACTGAAGCCAAAGGAGCACAGACAACTCTGGTCTAAAAAGTTTTCAAAAGTGAGATGTTCATTGTCTGTGCTTTACATGAAAGATTATTAGGCTATTTAGGTTCAAATCTGACGTGCACTAGTTATAAAAGGAAGAAAATGTATTAGAGAGAATGTGACTCAAAATCTGAAAGAAAAGCCTTGAAACAAAAAGTCAGTTTATATCAGATTCATGTTCTTGCAATATATGAAAAATATACTTCTTAACAAAATGTCTTATACTGTAGGGTTTGCTTTTTTGGGAAAACCAGACATACAAGATAGCTAGCTAACTAGATATAGATGACTGATAGATAGATAGATAGATAGATAGATAGATAGATAGATAGATAGATAGATAGATAGATAGATAGATAGGATAGATAGATAAGTAGATAGATAAGTAGATAGACAGACAGACAGGCAGGCACTCAGGCAGACAGACAGATAGATAGATGGTAACTTTCAATAAAATAAAGAGAACTGGATACCCGGAATCTGCGAAGTTTTTTATATAGTCCCAAGTGTTACATACCTTTCCCTGTTATGACTCTTAGGGAAATAAACATAACTTTTTGCCACAATATGAGAAAATTTCATTGCCCAAAGGTTGGTTCCAGCTAAACAGGCTGGAACTCCTCTGTGACATGTCTGACATCTGAATTCTCTCCTGCATTTTCCTTCTTGATACATTCTCCCCAGTTAACTCCTCAGTCAGAAAAAAAAATACGCATTTCTAGACCAAGGGAACCATAGAACTAGCATAAAACATGCAACATTATCTTGTAATAATTTGCTTTCACCTCCCTCTCTAGAAAATCATCTGGTGTCTTCATCTTACCTTGGCTTTATAGTGCCTCACAATGCATGGCACAAAATGAGTACTCAGTAAATGTTGACGGAATGAACATATAGAACATTCAGAGGAAAAGACCTTGGAAATTAACTGCCACTTTATACTGGGAAAAAATTGAGGGTCTCAGAAGTTGAGTGATATTCCAAGAATACAAAGCCATTCGTGCTAGTCCCACGACTAAGTCTCTTGATTCCTAATCTAATATTCATCCACTCAACCAGAGTTTTCATCCATTTCTTTAATAATGTTCACACTGTAGACATGTTCTCAGGACATAAACTGAGACGTGCTCAACTCTAAGATATCACTGTGGCCCCCACTCTAAGCATATCAAGTGTTGTTTTCAATCATTAGCAAACATTTGTATTTAAACCCTTAATTATAAATTTTTAAGATACTCCTTAAAACATATGGTAACAAACTAGTGTGCTAAGAAAGCAAAGAAGCTGAAAACATTATGGTAGACTAGACTAATATGTACAGGTCCCTGAGGACACCAAAGTCACCCCCTTGTTTTACCTTAGAGTCATTCTTCTTGAAGTCACCAGATCTTGGGTTGGTGTGTCCCTCTGTTGTACACTCAGTGGTTCTCATTGGTTATGGATATATACCTCCCTTCCCTGTACTTAAAGTTGGAAATTATATAATTCATCTTTGTATCACCAGGGCCTACCTCAAAGCCAATCACTCAATAGATGCCAACTTATAAGACAAGTGAGGACAATTGGATATCCATATGCAAAATGAGGAACTTAGACCATCATTTCACACCATATACAAATATTAACTCAAATGTATCACAGACTTAAATGTAAAAGCTAAACAGAAAAACATATAGGAGAAAATCTTTGAGACCTAAAGTAAGCAAAGATTTTTTTAGATATGATATCAAAAAACACATTCCATAAAAGGAAAAAATGGTAAATTGGACTTCATCAAACATTAAAGATTTTGCACTACATAAGACACCATTAAGAAAATAAAAAGACAAGCAATAACCTGTGAGAAAATATTTGCAAAACACATATCTGATGAAGGATTTATATTCAGAATATACAAAGAACTCTATAACTCAATAACAAAAAGGCAAATGACCCAATAAAAGAATAGACAAAATATATGAACTGATATTTCACTAAAGAAAATGTACAAATGGCTAAAGGCTAATAAAAACATGAAAAGATTTTCAACATTTTTAGTCATTAGGGAAATGTAAATAGAAACAAGAAAGAGATACTATATCACACCTACTAATAAACAAAGCAGACAATAACAAATATTGGTGAGCATGTGGAGAAATGGGACCTCTTCATAAGTTGCTAGTGGGACTATAAAGGAGGGCTGCCACTTTGAAAAACAGTTTGGTATTTGTGAAAAAGCTAAACAGTAACTACCAAATGACCCAGCCATTACACTCCTAGACATCTACTACACACACACACACGCACATACACACACACACATACACACACACACACAAATCATGTGTACATCAAGACTAGCATAAAAATATTCATAGAAAAATTACTCATAATCGCTCCAAACTGGAAACAACCTGAGTGTCAATCACCCAGTGCATGGATATACTAAATGTGGTATATCCATGTAATGGAATACTATTTGCCAATAAAAAGGAAGGAACACTAACACACACTACATTACAGATGAAATTCAAAAACATTATGCAAAGAAAAAGTAGCCAGACACAAGAAACCACATATTGTATGATTCTATTTATATGAAGTGTCCAGAAAAGGCAAATTTATAGACAGAAAGGAGATGAGTAGTTGCCGGGGCCTGGGAGTCAGAATGGGGATAACTACCACGTTGGTGTGAAAGTACTTTCAGTTTTTGCAATTGTTTTTAACCTTTTAAACTGCAATTACATTTGCACCAACCTAATATAAATGGGCATAAAGGATCTTGTTGAAAAGATGAAAATGTTCTAAAACTGATTTACGGTGATGGTTGCACCACTTGGTAAAGTTACTAATAACCACTGAATTGTACACTTAAAATGGATGAATTTTATGATATGTAAAATACACCTCACTTCCTTGGTTTTTTTAAAAAGACAAATGAATGAATCATTGTCCCACTTACACCACTTGGTAAAATCCTTCTCTTTGTTGTCTTTTAGTATTCCATTATGTGGATATACTGCCAATTTCCAGAAGCTCTCTACTCTCTTCATCTTTAAGATCCTTACTCTCCCTGCTCCTGGCCCACACAAAAACTCTCTCAAAAGCCCTTCGTACAGTTTAGCATATCTGTCCAAATCCTTTCACTCACAGCAGAGAAATGTGGGCCCTTTGACAGTAGGTCAGTCACATTTTTATGGAATCATTTTCCAGTCCAGGTACTTTGCCCTCAAAATGCTCACCATTTGACAGAAGAGATAGAGGATTCACAGAAATTACTATGAAATAGAGGTTCTGAGGATGGCAAGATCCTACTGGGTTTGGATGGGGGAAAACCCAGAAAGTCATTCTGTAAGAGGGGCCATCGGAACAAGACACTACATGATAGAATTGCCACAGGTGTAAATGAGCTGTACAAGACCTCTTTGACTAAGGCCAGTGGGTGAGTGCATCTATTCTGAGTGCTTTAAGCTACAATCCTTGTTCCTGATCTTCCTCTTCTCTTGCCAAACTACGTTCACCTGCTGTTGGCTCTGTTATCATGCCTAACTACTCAAGCTCAGGCAGATAAAGAGCAGAAATTGCAGAAATAGTTGAGCTTTCATCTGAGCCTTGTGAATAAGTTATCTCCATCCACATCATCAATACATACTTGTACCTTTAAAAGTACCATGTCACAAATGCCATTTTTCTAAAATGTAAGCTCCGGACGCCCAGAGGTAGTGTCATAGAGAGGAGGGCTGGAAGAGAAGTAGGAAAGGAAGTCCCACCAAAAAACAAGCACTAAAGCTCTGGAAAAACACACCTCACTTAGTGATGAATATGTCAGACAAATGGGTACAATGCCCCCTGATAAAATGTGAGTCAAAAATGACTATGTAGTACCTTATGTTTGACCATGCATAGAAAAAGAATGTTGGCTTTGGTGAGAAACCCACTGAACCAGAAGTTTGACCCTTAGAGAATCTGCTGAATCACTGTATGGAAAAATATTGCTCAATTTGGTTCTTTGGTTCCAAAGCATTCTTAGCTCTTGAGTGACATGTATAGTAAAGTGTTACTGTTTTCAATAGTTTTGTCCTTGACTATCATTCAAGGAACAAATTCAGCCATTATGTAAACACTTACAGGGCACCTATCATGGGCCAGGCACGGGGCTAACACTGATGAATGAGGATAAATAAGTAAATATGTATAAGAAGTTCAAGTATAGTCCAATGTTTATAAAAGCAAGGTCTCTGGACCACCTGTGTCTGCATCACCTGAAAAGCTATTAACATAACAGATTCCTGGGCGCCCCCGTAGCCCAGCCGAATCAGCATCTCTGAGGGTAGAGCGCAGGCATCTATATCGTAACAAGCTCGACAGCTGAAGTTTGAGAGTTCAGTGCTGTGCTGAGTCCTAGAGAGACTCACACCACAAACATGTGTCACAAGTAGAATGACAGACATCTCTGTTAGGTTCATTGGTAATCATGTGCCAGCGTGGCCTTGTATAATATTCGCGGTGCTGATACTTTTTACATAATAAGCTTCTAAAATAAAGAGTCTCCAAAGAAACTACTATAAAATTATCAATATCATGAAAATAATTGTCATTGTTAAATAAGGGCACAAAGGAGGATGAGATTGACTCAGCATCAGAAAATATCATAGAGGAAATATTTGAGATAAGTCTTACAGCTAGAGCTTTAAGCTGGGTCAGCCAGTTTTGAGGCTTTGTCTTCGTCAGGATGCTCTCAGTAATCACACTTAAGAATGGGATGCATCAAGTTGTTGCCATCTCTGATCCTAAGAAGGGCTGGCCTCTGCCATCCACTCCAGAGACAGAAGAATGATTCCTGTGACCGGCCTGTTTCCTCCCGTACCTCACTTCCGAGTGAAGGCCTTCCTTGGTGCATCAAACTGCTATCACCAGGTCACATATCTGGACACTAGCTAGGGGGGGAGACTAGGAAACATAGCTTTTTCTTTTTGTTTTTATGCTACCTGGGAAAGGTGAAGTTCACAATGCAAGGAACTATCAAAGCATGGAGTATATGGTCAAGAGCTTCTGAGCTGCTGTGATGTTATATGTCTATCACACAGTCCATCTCCAGAACCGCGTTAAGGCTTCTTACTGAGATCAGGGATAAGAAGTACCTCATTGCCCAGATCTGGGGCCTTCGTTGAATGTAGGAGGTTCTCTTAATCTGTTTGGGCTGCTATAACAAAAATACCACAGACTGGGTGGTTTATAAAAAAAACAGAAATTTTATTTCTGACAGTTGTGGAAGCTGAGAATTTCAAGGTCAAGATGCCAGCAGATTCAATGTCTGGGAGGACCTCTTTCCTGGTTCATAGACTCTTCTCACTGTGCCTTCATATAGCTAAGGGATCGCTCTGTGATCTCTTCTATAATAGCCCTCATCCCATTCAAGAGGGCTTGACCCTCATGACCTAGTCACCTCCCAAAGGCCCCACTTCCTCCCACCTTAGGGAATATGTCTCTCCAAAATTCAACATATGAATTTTGGGGACACATAAACATTTGGCTCATTTCAGAGGTGTAGAAGAGAATGAACACTTGACAGAACACATTCTCGCCCCGAAGGGGATTTAATATAGCTGTTTCCGAACTCCCTCTCCTTTAACCAGACTTAAACAGTCTGAGCTGGATTCTGGCACAGTAGATGGGAATGCAAAAATCGTCCCCTCCGCTAATGACCTGACGCCACAGGAAATAACTGAGTCTCTTAATCAACTGCTTCAGAAATTAACAATCCAATATCAAATATGCCAACGTGCAAATATTCATTTTCCACATACAAATTTCAGCAGCACTCGGATAGAAAAGAGTAAAACATTCAATAGGTCAACTAACATAATTATCTGAGTTTATTTCTTGAAAATAACTTGGAAGGCTTATCAGTTTGTAGACCACCTCAAATCAAAACATTGTACGTGATTCATATTAAAGTTCTATAGAAGAAGCAGGTAACTATTAATTCCTATCAATGGAATTTGTCTTCTCTATTTGTAGTATGAAATTTAGGAATTCGACAGAATGCTTGTCTAAACATTAAGCAGATAAAACCCCATGGAGGTGGAGGGCGGGGCATGAGTTTCACTAAGGTCAGGGTGCTTGCTTCTTATAAAAATGTCAACCCCAAGGGTTATCACTTTATGAGGGGTAAAATGTCTAAGTATTACATTGCTCTGCACACCTAAAACTAATAACAAGAATAAAACAAAAAATAAAAATAATTTTTTTAAAAACAGCTATTACATAATAAAATTTTTAAAAATGTCAACACCTACAAACCTCATTTTTAGATCCACAGACTTCAACCATACCTCCTTTGTTCTTGAGCTCACATCAGTCGTCTTGTTCAGTTTACTGACATCCAAAATACTGCCCAAGGGGTAGAACAATAGGAAGCTATGTACCTTACTTTTGCTCCTAGAAAAATAATTTATTCATGGTCGGTATAAGAGTCAACCATATGAAAAATATTTCTAACTTTTTAAAAATCCTTTAAAAAATATTTCTCAGTGTGGTATTTAATGTTCTTATGTGAAGATGCTCACAGAAAAGTATTCCCATGTTTCCCCGAAAATAAGACCTAGCTGGACAATCAGCGATAATGCATCTTTTAGAGCAAAAATTAATATAAGACCCGGTCTTATTTTACTATAAGACTCGCTCTTATTTTACTATAAGATCCGGTCTTATTTTACTACAATATAAGACCGGATCTTATATTAATTTTTGCTCCAAAAGGTGCATTAGAGTTGATTGTCCAGCTAAGTCTTATTTTCGGGGAAACATGGTTTTTCCTGACTGCAAAAAATGTGTCATCTTCTGACAGGCAAACTCTCTTCCATCTATGACATAATAAAAAATATAAAGCACATGCAATTTTCATTTTTGTGTTATCTACCAGGAAGCTAAATTTAGAGTTCAATTGCAATAATTACCTTTAGCTGTTTTGGGGGGAGTATAATTGACTCTTTTCATTTATTATTTGTTTCATAGTCTTTTAATAGTGCATTATTAATTTTAAAGTCTCAAACTCTTTTTTTCAATTTATATTTCTGTTGGTTATATTTAACATAAAATTCACTCATTTTAAATGTACAATTTGATAAGTTTTCACAATTGTATATAATCAATGTGGAGCATCAGTACAATCAAGTTATAAATATTTTCATCACCCTAAAAAAAATTCATTTTTGCATGATCCCTCCCTTGACACCCAGCCTCAGGCAACCACTGATCTACTTTCTGTTACCATAGTTTTATCTTTTCTAGAATTTTATACAAATGGAATCATACAGACTTTTGTGAAATTCATCCATTTTGTTGTGTATCAGTATTTCATTCCTTTTTTAATTACCAAATAGAAGTCCATAGTATGGTTACACCACAACTTGTTTACCCATTAACCAGTTAATGGATAATTGGATTGTTTCATTTGAGGCCATTATGAATAATGTTATTGGCTATAAACATTCACATACAAGATTTTGTATGGACAGATGTTTTCATTTATCTTGGGTAAATGCCCAGGAAGTAGGAATGTTGGATTCTGTGATTCATATATGTTTACTATATAAGGTGGTGCCAAGTTGTTTTCCAGAGAAGCTGAACCATTTTGCAATTCCACCAGAAATGTATGAGAGTTCTAGTTGCTCCACCTCTTTGTCAGCATCTGATATTGCCAGGCCTTTTAATTTCAGTTATTCTATTAAGTGTGTAGTGGTGTCTCATTATGATTTTAATTTACATTTCCCTGATGACTAGTGATGCTGAGCATTTTTTCATGTGCTTATTGGCTATACTTATATGTTCTTTTTTGAAGTGTCTGTTAAAGTCCTTTGGCTACATTTTATTAGGTTGCTTGTTTTCTTATTATTGATTGTAAGAGTATATATATATATATATATATATATATATATATATATATATATTCTGAATCCAAGCTTTTGTCAGATGTTTTGCAAATACTTTCTCCTCCTCTATGATCCCTTTCATCTTCTTAACTGTGTCTTTCACAGAGCAAACGTTTTCAATTTTTATGAAGTTCATTTTGTCAATTGCTTTCTTTTATGATTCATGATTTTTGTGATCTACTTAAGAAATCTTTGACTAACCTAGGCATTTTCAGCCTACTACTGAAGTTTTAGACCAGATAATTCTTTCTCACAAGGGACTATCCTGTGCATTGTAGCATGTTTATCAGCATGTCTGGCGTCTATTCATTAGATATCAATAGCAATGCTCCCCACCCCAGTTGTGACCATCAAAACTGCCTCCAGACATTGCTAAATGTCCCTTAAAGTACAAAATTGCCCCTGGTTGAAAACCACTGGCCTAACCCAATGCCACAAAGATTTTCTCCTATTTTTAGAAATTTTATAGCTTTAGCTCTTACATTTAGGTCTGTAATCCATGTCAAGTTAATTTCTGTACAAGGCTGAGTTAAGGATCAAAGTTCTTTTGGTGGGGCGGGGGAATATTGGGGAATAGTTATGAACATTGCGCTCTAACCAACTGAGCCAACCGGCCGCCCAAAGTTTATTTTTTGTTGCATACAGATATCCAATTTTTCTAGCACCATTCATTGAAAAGACTACCCTTTCACCCACTGGATTACCTTGGCACTTCACTCAAAAATCACTTGATCACATAAACGGGAACCTATTACTGAATTCTCTATTCTGTTCCATTTCTGTATGTCTATCTTTATGCCAATACCACACAGTCTTGATTATTATAGCTTTATAATAAGTTATGAAATTAGGTAATCTAAATAGTTACTTCTTTTTTAAAATTGGTTTGGTTATTCTAGGTTCTTTGCCTTTCCATACATTTTAGAACAATCTTGTCCATTTCTTTTCTTTAATAAACTTTTAATTTTGGAAAAATTGTAGATTTGCAGAAAAGTGGTAAAGATAGTGTAAAGAGTTCCCATATACTCCTCACACAGTTTCTGTTTCTCGTCATTACTACTATCTTACATTACTGTAATACATCTTTCAAAACTAAGAAACCAGCCTTGTTATTAACTAAACTGAAGACTTCATTTGGATTTCACCAGCTTTTCCATGAATGTCGTCTTTCTGTTCCAGGACCCACACTAGAATACCACGTTGCATTTAGTTATCATGTCTTGGCCTCTCTCCTATGGCCTGCGATAGTTCTCAGACTTTCCTTATTTTTCATGCGTGACCTTAAAGGTCTTAAGGAGTACTAGTCAGGTATTTTACAAATTGCCCCACAATTTGTTTTATCTGACGTTTTTCTCATGATTAGACTGGGGTCATGGGTTTTCAGAAAGAATTACAAAGAGGTTAGTGCACTTCTCAACCCCTAATACCCAGATACGTGATATCCAACATGGCATCACTAATGACGTTAACGTCAAAGTCAATTTCCTTTTAAAAGCCTGCTAGAATTTCAATTGGGGTTGCAGTGAATCTATCAATTTGAGGAGAACTGCCATCTTAATAACATGGAGTTTTCCAACCCATAAACATGGTTTATCTCTCTACTTATTTCAGTCTTCTTTAATTTCCCTCACCTCCTAGAAGCATGGATTTCTCACCAAGATCTGTCTGCGTCTGTTCACTCTCCTGTACCTTCAAGTATCTGTTATTATTATTATTATTATTATTATCATTATTATTATTCACATATTCCAGAGTCTATAGTTGTTCTCTGGAGAAGGTAAGTTCAGTAAGATCTAAATGAGCCATTGCTGGAAGAAGAACCCAACATTGCATCAAATACTTTTTGAAGGTAGATAGGGAAAAATAGAAGGACAAATTCATGTTATTATCTTTAAAATACCTTTAGAGTCATAACCACAATCTATGCTAAGCCATCCTGCCATCTTAAAGTTCACCAACAATAAATAGAGAGTCTGTGATCATGAAACAGACCTTTTCTCTGTGTCAAATGAATTTGACTACATGAAATTGATGGCTTCATAGTTGTTTAAAATTTCAAATCCTGAAATATCAAACATGGGAGAATCATATTAAAACCTTGGTAAAATTATTCAATGCTGCCCATACTATGGTAAAATGGGCATAATTCTGTAGAGCGATAGTTTTTAAATGGTAATATAGCTTGGTTAACTCTTTTGGAAAACAAACGTACAAAAGCCTTAAAAGTATTCTTATCTCTGACCTAGTAATTCCACTTCTGAGACTCTAACCAATGAAAATAATGCTAAGTAGAGTTAGGGGAAGAGTGACCCTTACACAAAAATATTTTCACTAAAGCATTATTTATAATATAAAAAAATTGATATACTTAAATGTCCAATAGAAAAAGAAATGCTTATATTCACAAAGCCATTTTTAAAAATGATGTTTATGAAAAGCTTTTAATGTTATAATTTAAGTATATGTATTTTCTGTATAAGCTCAACTCTAATATTCTTTTAATGTAGAAAAGAAACTAGAAGTTAATATACCAAAATCTTAATCATGGCTAGTGAGACTGTAGATTTTTCTTTCTTCAAACTTCTTGCTATTTTTCAATAGTGAGCCAAGGAAACAGTAAGATTTTTTTAATCTTAAAAACTTTACCTTATTGAATTTCTGAGCTGGAAAACACTTTAGAAAATTTACCCCCTGTACTTCATTGATAAGACAATTTTCTTATCAATAGAAGGCACAGAGAGTTTTAAATATTTGTATAAGTCCACAAAGTGCATTGGCAGCACCCTAAAACTGGTACCTCGTGACTCTGTGGGCATCATACCACATTTGGGTTATGTTTGACGTGTTCCAGACTGTATCTCTATGGTTAAGGGAGTGGGCATATTTCACATGAACAATATTTAATTAAAACAATTTAAAACTTATTGAATAAAACCCCCCAGAGAAACCTAACTTTAATGTGAATGCTCTAGAACCTGGAATATGGAAAGACTTTGAGAGTTATGTTCCCAATGAATATTTCAAATGCTGAGTAAAAGTAGAATTTTATTCTAGAAAGCTTTCGAGTTTTGAGATTTAAGATGCCTAATAAAGAATCTAAATAAATAAAATTACATTTTATTTATTAAAAGCTCATCTTTCCTGTGTTAGAGTTACTACTGTTTGCAGTTGCCCAAACAAAAGTGACAGGGTACAATGTGATCTTACACATAAATTAAGGCTGTCTATTATGAACTGGTCCACCTTTACTGCTCAGCTCGCATGAGCTAATGACATAGCAAAAGCATTGCTGATAATTAACTACTAAATCATACAATGGACATACTGACCTTTAACTTGGTTTCAAATATCCCAAGCATATTTTCCTGAAGTCTTTCAAAATAGAAAAAAATCTTTTAGTTTAACATTTCATACCACTGTAAAATAATCCAAAAGGAATGTTTAAGGTTAGTAGAGTGTTTATCTTATCAAAAGTGGTTTGGTCTCTTTGGGTTACTGTTTAGATTCCAGCTAATCAGATCTATTTACTAGCTGAAGAACTTTCAGCAATTAACAGTGTTCAAACAGCGCCAATCTGCTATGTTATTTCAGCTGGGAAAGTGGTTATATGAACCAATACAGCTTCCTTACTAAAAATAAATAGTAGCACTTTCCACTCACTGGGGAGTTAGTTTTTAGGTTTGTCACACTGTCACACTGAATAACAAAACAAAAGAGTGTGAAACGTAGAAGTAATAAAAAACCCAAAAGACATGCCATGTTTTGGGATTTAGAAAAATAATAAAGTAAGTTTGCCAATAAAAACATCATTGCAGGGAGACTAAACAAATATAAAGTGAATTTAAGAGGTAGGTTGTGGTCCCTTTTCCATCAAGAACCTTCCTTGTTTTTAAGGCCACTTGGTTATATTGCAATTTTTAACACATGGTAAATAGCTCAAATCAACAATACATTTGCTCTTCAGACTTTGACACTTCCCCAGCTGCTAGGCTTGTGCTTAACTAAACAAGTACAGTAGTGCAAGTGGAACATTTATGTAACACACAAACTATAAATCTTTTTTGAGAAACAAAGAGGCCTACACATTCTGGAAGATATGACAAAGGGATATAGGAGCATTACATTTTAAAACACATTTAAAACTCCTGTGGTGAATATATGCATCTTGTAGTTAAAACTATGTTCCCAATGAACATAGTTCATTAAAATACTATGTTCATTAAAAACTATCACATCATTTATTTACTGACAAAATATTCTTTCTTTTCTTTAAATAATTTTTTAAAGTTCATAAAGTCATCTACCTTGTGTTAGATGTTATACGTAGGACTTTACGTGTATTTTCTATTTAATCTTTGTAACAATCCAATGAGGGGTAGATACTAACATTTATCTTAATTCTGTAGATGGAGAAACTGAGATTTAGAAAAATTAAATAACCTGCTCAAAGTCACTCAGCTAGTAAATACTGAAATATGGTTTAAACTCAGGCAGTCTGAATTTCAGAGGCTGTGCTCTTACCAACACTAGGCCAATCAAAATGACACTAAAGAATATTTAGAATAGAAGGGCTATCCAAGTACCTGAAATAAATATTACTGATAATAAAATCATAAAACACATCTTATCTAGGACCTTGGTTTTCCCACTGACAGATATTTAGTGACTTCCCTTACCAATGCTAGCTCTTTCTTCCCCTTTCTTCCCCTTCCTCTTCCACTTTCCTGCACACATACACACACACACAGCAGCAGCAGCAGCAGCTTCACTGATAGCGCCTGTGATACTAAAAAGTAAGGCAGGAAAAAGTTAATGTTCTACTTCAAAAAATGGACTAAATGATAAGTGTGGCCTCAGAACTTGTAGGGTGGGAAGGGGAGGAGAGATCATTATTTGAACAATTGATTGGATGTTCCCACTTGTTTGTTTACTTCTAGGTAAAGTCATTTACAGGCATATAGGGACAAGAAAAGGAAAAAAAAGAAAGAAAAAAAACCGATAGAAGAGTTGGTTACTGGCTTTCCTTCACTTCTCTGCTCAAGGCAAAAGTCCTACTGTTTACCTGACAGAAACAAATGTAGTAAGTTTTCCAGAACAGAGTTATGTTCCCTGAATAAACTTA
Organism: Rhinolophus hipposideros; assembly: GCF_964194185.1. Lineage (NCBI taxonomy): Eukaryota > Metazoa > Chordata > Mammalia > Chiroptera > Rhinolophidae > Rhinolophus > Rhinolophus hipposideros. Next base: position 36,779,592 of record NC_138053.1, read on the forward strand.
GCTCTTAGTAAAGCATATCCTATAGTCTAGCATTATCCAGTCTATAGAACTTTCTGTGATGAAAGAAATGTGTAAACATTTCTGCTATTCAATATGGTAGCAACTAGCCACTACTAAGCATTTGAAATGTGGCTAATGGGACTTGGGAAGAAACTTTTTGACTTTATTTCATTTTAATTATATAGTCACATATGGCTAATGGCTATCATTTGAACAGAACAGCTATAGACTCATTTGAATAACTACTATTCACTCAGTATCTACTATGTAGATACTACATATAGCTATATAGCTATATAGCTATATAGCTACCTTTGAGGAAGTTACAATTTTGTCCCCATTTTACAGATAAAGAAACTGAGTCTCAGAGACCTTAAGTGACTTGCTTGTGGATTTATAACTCATAAGTGGTAAATTCTGTTTTTATACCCACCCCTATCTCTCTCAAGGCCTGATGTTTTCCTACCGTGTTTCCTGAAAATAAGACCTAGCCAGACAATCAGCACTAATGCATCTTTTGGAGCAAAAATTAATATAAGACCCAGTCATTTTTGCTCCAAAACACACATTAGAGCTGATTGTCTGGCTAGGTCTTATTTTGGGGGAAACAGGGTACCAGTAGTTATCAATACTGGCTGCATTATTAGCTGGTGTGCTTTTTAAAACTACTTGTCCCCAGGTTCCAGTCCCCAGAAAGTTTTATTTAATTGGTCTGGGGCAGGGCCCAGCACATGCATATCTCTGAAACTTCTACTGTGCAACACCATGGGTGTGACACAATCCCTAGCAGTGGATAGCCATTTCCAGAAGGGAGTTGTGGTGAAGTTCTTCTACCTCTGCCTCTTCTCTTAAGCATGGTTCACAGTTTAATTCTAAAAGGAGTCCCACTTTTTCCTTTCACAGATTAAATGACCAAAGAGCAGCTACTCTGAGCTAGAGTGAGGTCCCGTGGCTGGTGTCTTGACAGCGCTAAGACCAGGGCCCAGGTATGGGTTATATGTAAATGCTCCGGTTTATGGAATTGTGGAGACAGCAAAAGAGCAAAGGTCAGGAAAGCTCAGGGATTTAAAGCCCATGCTTTAAAGCAACTCAGAAGCCCAAAGGTAGACAAAGGTTGAGAGTGTGTAGCATTTGACTATGTCTAGAGGTGGGAATGTGCGGCTCTTCTAGGCTAGTCAGCTTCATCCTCTCCATCCCTTCTTTCTTCCCCTCCAAAGGTCCATAGGAGTCATCCCAGGGCTTCTGTGCAGTATTTTTCACTCTGCAAAGGTTACTTCTTTTTTTTTAATTGAGATAGAATTGACATATTATATTAGTTTCAGATGTACAACATAATGATTCCATATTTGTACATAATGCAAAATGATCACGACAATAAGTGTAGGTAACATCCATTACAACACAGGGTTACAATTTTTTTTTCTTGTGATGAGCTGCCAAGGTTATTTCTAATGGATGTAAGCCTACCCTGGTAGATAGTTGTAGCTGCTTAATATTATGACTGTGAAATGAATGAAACAGATTTTGGAATTCAAGAGACTGAGATTATTCAGTTTCTAGATTGATTTCGATATCTGAATATGTATTTGGTAACTAACTTTTTTAAAAATCAAATTAAAAAGGCCCTTTAGAACCTTCACACTTGCTCACAAAAGTGGTTAGAGACGATGACAGCAGTGTCTAGGATAGGATTATTTTTCGTTTCAGGGGTTGAAAAGCTTGAATGTGAGGAAATAAGAAGAAAAAATGGGAATATTGACAAAAAGGAGAATTTATACCATCCCCATATACGTCCTCCAAGTGTCCTGTTGAGCACAGGCAACCTGCATTACCCTTGTCTTGGGTCAGGAGACCACTACATCAAGTTCTGGGGGTTGAGAAAGTCAACAATGCAAGCGCTTGAAGGAAACTGCCACAAAAATAGAAAATGCGGCTGTAAACATTACCCCTCAGACTATCCAAGTATGTCTTTCCTACAATAAAGAAGTAAAAATAAAAAGAATTTGTGTCTTAGATTATCCTCATGAATGGTGTGGCTATAAAATGCACCGTGGAAATCATCTCTCCATTCAAGAACTCAGCACAGCTGCTCCAATAAGGAGGTTGTGGTATATTCTGAAACCAAGCCAAATGTGTTCTAAGAATCTGCCTTTACAAGTAACAGCTCTGAAAGTCATGAGCAAAAAATCTCAAGGATGATTGGAGCACATAGTTTCGAATAGAAACATCTAGTCTGTTCGCAAGTGCCCTTTAGAAGGCAAGACTTGAATTCTCTTGAAACAAAATCACCAATCATTCTTATTGCCTGCTGCTCACAAAAGTCGGGAAAGCACACAAGTTTTCCCAGCCACAGCTGCAGAGTCAAAAATTAGTTTGTACCTGAAGATTTTGCTTTAGTAATGTAAAAAGTGAAGCACCCCAAAGAGAGCAGAAAGAATAAACTAAGGGTGTTTAGAGATGTGAAAGAAGATAATGATAGAAAAAGCCACTTCAGATATCTCCAGACTTGAATTTCAAGCCATAGTCACTTTTGAATCTTACCTGTCTGCTTTGCATCCCACCCCAACCCAGACCTTTTTTTCTTTCTTTTTTCATAGTAATACATGGCCAATGTTTAAAATTAATACAGAGGTGTGTAAAATAAAACATTAAAGTCTTCTAACCCCTACAAACTCTCAATCCTATTCCAAATCCCTAGAATTATTATTTTTTTAATTGTTGACTAGCTCTTAAAAGATGAAAGAAACACAGTGTCTGATGTGTAAGGTAGTAAGGAAGTCTGTTTCTCATGGCTTCAAACTTTCCATTAGGGGCGAGTTGTGTAAGCCAGAAAATACCGTGTTTCCCCGAAAATAAGACCTAGCCAGACCATGAGCTCTAATGAGTCTTTTGGAGCAAAAATTAATATAAGACCCAGTATTATATTATATTATATTATATTATATTATATTATTTTATATTATATTATATTAAAGACCTAGTCTTACATTATATTAAAAGAAGATCAGGTCATATACTAATTTTTGCTCCAAAAGACGCATTAGAGCTGATGGTCCGGCTAGGTCTTATTTTCGGGGAAACACGGTAGGAGACAAAGAAGCAAAAAATGGAAGCTGTACTCCTCATTTCTTCCCACTGTGTTTGTGCCTTTGAGCAAAGCACTTCCCTCCCTAGAATTATTTTCCCTATTGAAAAGTAAGAAAAGTGAAAACGCTGATTCTTGTTTCACTTCTAATGCAAACCTTCTATACCAGCACTAACAGAATCATAAGTGGGCTACAAATGTGAGCCACAATGGTAATTTAAATTTTTTTTAAAAAGGAAACAGGTCAAGTTAATTTTAATAATGCTTTTTTCATCCCAATTCAAAATATTGTCATTTCAACATGTAATCAATATTACACAGTATTAATATGATTATTAGCACTTTACATTCCATTTTTCAAAGTAAGTCTTCAAAATCTAGTGTATATTTAACACAAGACATCGCAATTCAGACTAGCCAAAGTTTAAGTGCTCAGTAGCCACATGAGGTAATTACTACCGTTTTGAGTAACACAGTTTATACCAGTGCTGAACATTATTGCAAAAAAGCTCTATTTCAGTCAGTAGCTCACTTCTCCATCTGTATACTTGATTGCCTCTGTTGCAAACAAAACATTATTATTGGTTATAATTTGTTGGCAATATCTAATTATCAGCAACAAAGTGTTGGATCTACTTAGATTATTCATAGAGCTTCAGTATCCGAGCTTTGATTAATACCAGTACTTGTACTTGCCTGGCTCAATCATTCCTATTGAATTTTAGGTAATTTACTCTGAGCTTCACAGAACAATTAGGATATACTATCCTTGTTAATTAACAATTTGAAACCTATCTTATGTTTTTAAAAAGCAGGTTAGCCATTTGCATCCTGTCAATCATGTTCTGCACCGCTCAACCCTCTCACGAACAAAACACCTACAAGTTGGCGCTGGCCCGGTGGCTCAGACAGTTGGAGCTCCCTGCTCCTAACTCCAAAGGCTGCCAGTTTGATTCCCACGTGGGCCAGTGGACTCTCAACCACAAGGTTGCTGATTCAACTCCTCGAGTCCCACAAGGAATGGTGGGCAGCACCCCCTGCAACTAAGATTGAACACAGCACCATAAGCTGAGCTGTCTCCCAGATGGTTCAGTTGGTTGGAGCGCGTCCTCTCAACTACAAGGTTGCCTGTTTCGACTCCCTCAAGGGATGGTGGGCTGCGCCCCCTGCAACTAACAACGGCAACTGGACCTGGAGCTGAGCTGCGCCCTCCACAACTAAGACTGAAAGGACAGCAACTTGAAGCTGAATGGCACCCTCCACAACTAAGATTGGAAGGACAATGACTTGGAAAAAACAATAAAGTCCTGTTCCCCTTCCCCAATACAATCTTTTTAAAATAAATAAATAAATAAATAAAATTTAAAAACACCTACATGTTACATGTTACAGTGAAAGTTTAGTTAGTGAAATGTCATTTAAACCCTACTGTTGTCCTATAAATTCAAACAAATACCTCATAAATACCCTCCACAGGCCAGGACCTGTGTTTGGTGTTAAGCATCCCTGCCGTGGTGGTCAAATTTCAAAGGTTCCATCACAGTAGCCCATTATCAGAGGCTCAAGCATGTGTATGTTGGGGGCAGGGACATATGTTAGTGTTCTAGGTTATCTTTTCCTTCCCCCCAAATCAGACACGTTGTTAAGTAGACCCCTTTCTGTTCCTCTCAGTTTATTCTGTCTATAAAACAAAATACACTGAAATACACTATATACCACTTTTGGTGTGTGCTATAAATGTAAAAGTAGTACATCCTCCTTGTAAAATAAAATATTGAAACAAACCAGAAATACCGGGCGTGCCAAAAAAAGGTATAAAAGTGGACACTTTGGTCAACATTGCTCAAGCAGTAGTTTGCTGTAATCAGAAGTGTCTGGATGCTGATGGTAACCACTTTGAGCACCTCTTGTAATTGCAGAAGTCAAACGTGACTTGTATTCATCTTCTGTTATCGGTATATATTGAGTATTACAATTTTAATACAGTTTTCCTTTCTTGAAATGTGTATACATTTTTTGGCAACCTCTGCATATAAAGTAAAAAGAGAAAGTTCTCTTCTCTCAATGCATTGTCCCCAGGTGCACCCATTAGAGGTGACCACCGTTATAGAGTGAAAATTAATAAACAGAAACCTCATTTAAAATGGAGTCGGGAGACAAGAAGAGAGAACTTTCACCCCTCTGCCACTCAATGCAGACTACTGACCCCAGCAGGAAGAGAGGTACCTTGCATCTCAGACAGGAAGTCATACCACTTTACAATCTCAGCAGGAGGAAGAAAAGATTCCTCCTTGCCCAGTAACAGCTCAGCCAATAGGAGACTGCCATACCTCAGTCAATGAAAAGTCATTAATACTTCGAACTTTCAGTTTCCTCCAAAGAACTCTTCATTTACAACATCCCCTCCCAGGTCCATAAAAGAGCACACTACTCCTTTGTTTCTCTGAACTTGCAGGAGGTTCATCATTAGATTGCATGCCCTGCATTGAAATTTTGTTCCCGAGTAAACCCATTTTGCTGGAGAAATATCTGGCTGTCTACTTGTCTAAAGTCAACAAAAGTTTTAGACGTATCATCACAGAATTCTCCAAGCATATGAAAATATGTATCCACAATATACACATATGCATATACATATGTATTCATATGCAAATTTTGAGAAAGTATTTTTAAAGTAGCACATGATTATGCGGAAAATTCAAATAAGAAAAAAGCATACAAAAATAGAATGATTATATTCACATACAATATTTGAGGGGGTATTTGAAAATAAACTAATACATTATTATAGATAAAATACAAATTATGGTAAAATGCAAAATGTAAAATGAAAAATGAACCTTTCTCTACCCTACATTCCTACTACACAAAAGTAATAACAAATGTGCATAGGTCTTTCTCTATCTGTGTGTATCCTTTGTATAAAATTCTGTTAATACACAGGACTATATACATACATACACACGTACATATATATACTTAATGTAGTTATATAGTTTTTATTGTAAAATCTAACATACACATACATAAGTGTCCAAAACAACAAAGCGAACTCCCTTACAATCACCAGATTGAAAAATAAAACGTTGCCAGCCCCTAGAAGCCCTTCTCATATTCCTCCTATTCACTACCCCACTCACCTTCCCCCTCAAAGGTTTGCACTATCTGGATTTTTAATCAATTCCTTGTTTTTATTTTTAATTTTACTGCCTAAGTACCCATCGTTAAGCACCGTAACTTTTCCTGTTTTTAGGTTTTAAATAAGTGGAGTCATACCACATGTATTCTTTTGTGTCTGGCTTCTTTTATTTGCAATATTTGTTTATTTTTAACTTTTATTTTTAACTTAATACATATAGGACATCTTAGTCTATATATATATACATAATATACATATAAATTTTATATATATATATAAATAGCTATATATAGATATAGATTATATATGTTATATATAATCTATATATAGTATATTATATGTTATATATTATATATTACGTATTATATATAGACACACACACATATATAAAATTACCTCATCTTTTTGAGTCTATGGTATAAAACTGAACGAAAGGCCTGATGAATAACCAAATTATTTTCACTTTTTTGGTCATTATGAATAATGTTGTAAAGAACTTCTTCAATATTCATCTTTAGAAATCAATATTTTTAACTTAGAAAGTAATCCTACTACTAATGTAAAATGAGGTGGCATGTTAATTATTTTAGAATTCCAATACAATAAATGTCGGTTCCAATACAATAAAATTTTAACAAGGGATGTTCATATCTCCTAAATTCTAGACCCCTTTTCAAAACTTTTATTTTGCTTAGAGGCAAAGAGACAACTTCAGAGCACATTGGTTGTGTTTTTAAAAATGTAGTTCCTAGATTGCTGGCATCACAGTTACTGGAGGACGTTATTAAAAATGCACATTTCCTAGTATTCAAAATCTTTGGGGATGAGCCTGATAAATGAGTTAGGATAGTCTAAATTGCTAGAACCAAGGGACTCCAAAATACCGTGGCACCAAGACACAAGTTTACTTCCTTCTCATTTAACAGCCCAGTACTACGCAGGCTGGCCAATGCGGAGAAGGCAGCTCTATTCCATAAAGTTGTCCAGGGAATCAAACTAATGCAGTCTATTTGCTCTGCCACTCTGCAGATTGCGGCCTTGCTTGCATAATACAAGCTGGTCCCCCACCATGTCCATGGACTATCCCAGTCTCAGCAGAGGGAAGGAGAAAGCAAGAAAGTAGAGCACAGGGGTGGCTGCTTAGCTCAGTTGATTAGCATGTGGTGCTGATAACACCAAGGTTGTAGGTTCGATCCCTGCATGCACCCTAAAATTTTTTAAAAAGTAGAGCACAAGCAATTTGTCAGAAAGCACAGAAGCTGTGCACATTCTATTGGCAAAAAACATAGCCCTTCCCAGTTACAAAGCAGGCAGGGAACATGTGGTTTCTGGCTCTATGGGCCATGTGCTGTCCTAAAACTGGCAAGGCGCAGGGTTCAGTTACTAAAAGGAAGAAAAGGACGGATATTGGGGATAATGAGAAGTCTCTGCAGCACCTGGAAATCTACATTGTTAGAAACTCCAACTCCTCTGTCCTCAAGGTGTGACCTCTACTGGGTTGGAAAGATACTCTTTCATAATTGGTTTAACATCACTTCTCACACAAGTACCCCTGGAACTCTGTAGGCTATCTACACTTACTGGGGAAACCGGGAATCAATAAAAAATAACAGCTAATCTCCATAAAGTGCTAATTATGTGCCAAGCATGTTACATGACTTATTTCATTTAATCCTTACAACAAGTTTATCAGGTAAGTACTGTTACTATCCCCCTAATTATGCATAAGGAAGCTACCACTTAGGGAAATTCTTTGCCCAAGTCCTAAAATTAGTCTGTAATTAGTAAGGACTGGAACTTGAACCCAAAGCCTATGTACTTAACCTTAGTCTGTAAAAGACCCTTTATCTATAAAAATCTATACATAGTCAATATAAAAGTTGCTGAGATCAATGGTTTGAATATAAAGGGGTGGCCGGTTTGCTCAATTGGTTAGAGCGTGGTGCTAATAAGACCAAGGTTGCCAGTTCGATACCCGCATGGGCCACTCTGAGCTCCGCCCTCCTTGAAAAAAAACCAGTTTGAATATAAAGAAGCAAAAGCTGGGGCAATTGTTAGTAGAAGACATCCAAAGTCAACCCCGATATGAATGATACCGTATTAACTGACACTGAGTGCTGCAAAGCACTGTTCTACAACCCTATGAATTAGGTCCTATAACCATCCACAATTGACAGATAATAACGAAACTGGGGCATAGAGATGTTATATCACTTAGCCAAAGTCACACAGATGATAAAAGTAATGTGCTTAATTACCAGGCTACAACCAAAATACAAGGAGAGGCAGCCATAGTCCCAAGAGAGGTTGATAACTGTGAGTCACTTACCAAATTTCTGATGTATATTGCCTTTTTGTGGGGCACTTCTTAGGTAACAAGTCTTTTTTTATGTGTGAGAGTTAGTGGCTGTCTGATGCACTGCTAAAGCAATTAGAAAGCCCTCTGAACATTAGGATGATAAAATCTTGCTTCATCATTACCATTAATATTCACCGATTTCCACAATGAGTCCTGGACATCCACTGATATCTGGTTCTTATTTTCATCATGGCTCTTTTAAGTAAAATGATTCCCAAAAATTTGCACCTGCCTTTGGTCATGCAAGACACACTCCAGAATGAATGGATAACACGAAAACAAAGAATGTTGTATTTCCGCCAATGACCAGTGTTACTTTTGTCCCACAAGCTTCATCTCACCCCATTGCCTGAGTGCACTTAAAACTGCCAAACACATGATTTGCTGCATCTTAGAGACAATTCTCACTATGCAAAAAGAATAGGTCTTATTATTGTATGAATTATTGAAACTATTCAATGTATTGTATACATCCTTTGGGGAGGCATGAATTAAAGGGGTAGCATGGGCAAGTTCCTCTGTGGTGATAGAACAGTTCCATATCTTAATTGTGCTGGTAGTTAACTCAGATCTATACCTGGGATGAAATAATATACAACTATGCACACATACATACACACACGTATGTAGGTAAAAAATAATGCAAATGGTATCAGGTCTATAGTGTAGTTAACAGCATTGTACTGATGTCAGTTTCCTGGTTGGGATAGTAATATTACAGTCATATTACATATTGTATTGTATTTCATGTCAGATGTCACCATTGGGGGCTGAAGGGTACATGGGAGTCTATGTACTATTTTTGCGACTTCTTGTGAGTCTATAATTATTTCCAAATTAAATGGGTTTTTTTCTTTTGTCTTTGGTGGGGAGAGGGCTGGAAGGGTCATTTCCAGACCAGCTTTGGCATCAGCTGGGAACATGATAGAAATGCAGAATCTCAGACCCCATCCTACATCTACTAAATTAGAATCTGCATTTTAACAAGAAATTCAGATTCATATGGACATTAAAATTTAGAAGCATTGCTAGAAAAGGAGCAAAAGTGATATTCAAGTATTTCTCATTCTTTTAAACAACAGTTTCTTCATTTTCATGTCAGAAAGGTTATTCCGGAGGCCCAGATCCTGATTCATTAGTATGCAACCAGTTCAGTCACACTGGGTACTGGCCCAAAAGATTCTACCTTCCCCCAGGAGGTTTAATACTATCTTGATATTCTTAATAATTTTATATTTGCCTTTATGTTTTGTAAGTGAAGGTCTATGAGATCACAGAGCATTCACTAGGAGCTTGGGGCCTCAGTCTACCCACCAACCCATGTCCCTGCCTCACTGGGATGGGTTGTCAGTTGCCCTGACACTCTGGGACCCCCTCAGCCTCCCCTCTCCTGGTCCTCATCCAACAATGACTGCTGACCTCCAGCCCCTCAGAGGTCGGGGCACAGGGTTGCTGATGCTCCAAGATGTCTCAAAGCACGACATCGCAGCAGCCATCCCCATCCAGGGCTGGCAGCACATGGAGTGTTCAGAGGTGACTGGTGCCTCTAGCCCACCTCCAATTCAGGTACCTATCACATTCCGGCATGGAGGTTGCACTGCTTCAGAAGGCCCCCCATCCATTGTGTGTTCCCACAGGCAGTGGCCCAGGGAAAGGGGGAATGCCTGCCATGACTTTACTGCCTCCTGCCAGGACACAGGTCTGTCTGGTGGCTGGTGGGTGGCGTGTATGCTTAGTCACAGGATGGGGCCCTGTGATAATCTGCATTTGCTGGGCAAGTTTCCCCATGACTGAGGACATTAAACAACAAATATAAACACCATTACTCACTAAATGACTGGGGAAGAAAGGAAAGAGCTTTATATTTTAATTTTCTTGTTCTTTTAACAAAGGTTTCCACATTTTCACTTTGCACTTGGCCTGGCAATTATGTAGCCAGTGTTACAGAGACTATTGGGAATCAAAAGATGAACTTCTAACACCTACATGGCAAGTACATGGGTTCAGTGGTGAACTCTAATAGTACCAAAAGCAGCCTTCATTACAAGATGGCTTAGGAATCCTTCGGCAACATAAGAAATCCTTCTCTTTAAAGGCCAAGCAAAGACTTTCCACCATGGAAAATAAAAACCTCCACCAAGAATTGTAAGCACAAATCTCCCAGTTCTTTGTGTTTATACCTACAATACCCAGTAGCACTTCCATATTTTCTAAATTTTAAAAAAGAAGATATAATCAGCAGTAATTCTTTCTCCACTTTTAGAAATTAAAATTCCTGAGTGGCAGAATATAGAAAAAAAAAAGTGTGACTTTGGAATAATAAGTCTGGGAAGAAAGACAAACAAAGGATTTAAGGTTTTAGGGAATATATTTATATTCCTGTTTAGTTCTTCCTTATTCAGTTCATGAAATAATTACTCATTGAACCACTCCCTAAAAGATCATTAGTGAACTTAACCAATTTTCTCTGAAGCATTTTTGGGATCCTATACTATTTCCATAAATAACTTTAAATCCTTGCCTTTTTCAACTCTTCCCCATAAATAATTTATTGAATAAAAAAAGTTTATTAAAAAAATACACATTATTTATTCTTCATTGTCTTGTTTCTCTACCCAGAGTAGTGCCAATCTCCCTTTTACTTACATCCTTTATCTTGAACTTATTAATATTTAGCATATCTCATGTTTAACTGAGGAGAAAGCAAAGGCTTAAAAGTTATTTTGTCTTGCAAGGTGCTCTTGGTGAGTTTGTTTAATGGGATAAATGCAAAATTTAATCATATATCTACATATATGAGAACCATAATAAAGTATATCCGGTATGTACAACCTAAATAACTGTAAAATTTTGGCCAGGAGGAGCTCATTATATAAAGTTCTTAGTAATTTAGTAATGGTTGTTTCAGGGTATGGTATTATAGGTGACTTTAGTTTTCTTCTATTTCTCTGTAGTTTCCCAGTTTGTCTGCAGTGAATATTATTGGACACATTAGAAACATTAACATGATAGGGTCCTAATGCCTCTGATACTCATTATTCTTTAATATGAACTACTTGGATTGTTTTCAGAAACGTAATTTGATCTTTTGGATACAGCCACCAGTTCACTGACAGGAGTGATGAAGCTAAGTGTGAACTTTCCACATTTAAGGGGTGTTAATTCATTCACCAGCCCAGTTAACTCACCACCTGATAACCCAATTCATTATAACCTATCAGACTCCAATACCCAATTAATTTACTCTTCTGCTCTACATGAGCATACATATCCTGTCTTTGTTAACTGAATCATGTAGATTGCTTTTTTTAAAACCAGTTATTTTCCATATTATATTGAAGGACAGTAAGTTGAATCAACCTAAAAACTCCTTATTACACTTTTCAATTGAAAAATTGCTTGACTTAGAATCATGGAGAACCATAATAAAGTATACCCAGTATGTATACCCTAAATAACTGTAACTGTTAATTTCCATACTTTCAACTGCTTTCAATAACTTCTGTCTTCCCATAGTATTTTCTAGACAGAACTTAAATTGTAAAATGAAAGGACAGGAAGCATAAGCATGGAAGCCTGTACCACTGCTATTTCGGACTAGATTTGAGAGTCATTTAGTCTAGTGGTTCTCAATCCTTACTGCGCAATAGTCTCCTAGAGAGTTTTTTAAAGATACAGAAGCCTGAGCCCCACCCCAGATCAATTTAATCAGAATCTCAGGGTGGGGCTTGGTATTTATTTTATGTACTAGTCACCATTCTGAGTGCTTTTACATAAGTTAAATCACTTACTACTATTCCTCATGACGGGTACTATTATTGTCTCCATTTGACATGTAAGGAATTGAGACTTACTGAGGTAAATTGAAGTAAGTGGCAGATCTAGGATCACCCCAGGCTGCATCACAGCCTGTGTTATGCTATACCATCTCATAACCCTTCAAACCATCTTCCCGGAGCCTGGAGCACTGCCATACAATTCTTGGTACTGCAGACGTCTACTGGGCAAGATATAGCAAAAAATGAATAAATGCAGAAAATGCATGCTGATTTTAAAGAGAGCTAAAGGTGCCAGTGCAAACAGCAGAGATGACAAAAATCTTGTAAAAGACACGCTGAAATGATTAAAGTTAAGATAGTACGGTCTGGCTGATGGTGGTCAGGATCATACTATCATTTGTTGAGTGCCATTCTAAAAGAAAGAAAACTAAGGCACGGAGAGGTTAAGTAACTTGCTCAACGTCACACAAGTATTAAGTGTCAGGGCGAGAATCTGAATTGAGGAAATGTGGCTAACAAACACATGCAACTGGAAGATAGGGAATGAGAAAGGATATCTGCCAATTTAACAATCAAATTCACCAATCTTTATTTAGGTCATGTCAACTGTAGTGAATTTTTATAAGAGTTTATTTGAGTCCAACTGATGACACATGCTGGGGAGCAAGACTTCAAATGTTCTGGAAAATAACAGTTTTGCAGTTTTTCTAAGCACTTGAAATTAAGGAGGGAACATAAGGAAGATTATATTAGGGTGGGAGAAAGCAAAGCAGGGATGGGTTACACGGTAAAGATTATGTGCTCTCTAGAAGGTCCTCAGGCTTTCGGAGGAGGGGTCGGAAAGGGAGTGTTGGGCTAGATGCACACAAACAATGGGCAAGGTTTGCTGCAAGTAAAAATAAGCCTTTTACTAAAGAAGTTATATGCCTGGGGTGTTAGGAATATGGGATTAGATAACTCTGGGAGATTACTACCCACAGACCCTCTTTTTAAATCCACAGTCAATTGTGCAAAACAAAGCCTTCTACTTCAAAAACGCTGAACTGGATTATTAAGATAATCTCATGGTGATTAAAAATGTAGATGAGTCAGAAACTTCTCCCTTAGGATGCTGACAATTAAGCGGGAGAAGTAAGAGAAGCAAGATGACATTAAAAAACAACAATAGGTGAGTGATGGGATTAGAGGTTCTTTAAAGTACCTTCTAACTCTGGAAGATTCTGCAAATCTCTTTGCCTTGTCAAAGTTTGCTTTGAAAAGTTAGCGAAGTTTCTTAAGGTATATACATGAACCACAAGCACAAAGTTTCCAAGGAAGGAAGAATAACCTCTGTCGCGGGTGTTCTAATTTTGCAAGCTGCAGAGCTTAGAATTTGAAAACCAGGTCCGTTAATCTTACTCTCTTTGTAACGTACAGGAAGAACCAATTTATATCCTAGCATATTCATTTGTGCTGTTGCTTTGAATCCAAAAACTAGAAATCCTCCATCTTACCTAAGTACCAACAAAAGGAAGGTTAAAAAACCTATTCAAAATATATTTAAACTATTGATGTGGGCAGATGGAATTGATGCAATGCTAGGTCTACAGAATACCTGGTGGAGAATCTGGATTTGATTACTTGTATTTGGGATTTTCAAGTTACTTTTAAAAGTAGGTCATAAATGCCTGCTTGAATTAGAGGAAGACTCTAGTAGGGACTCCTGCTGTGTGTTAAGAAAACTCCTTTGGAGCACAGGAAGGTACCCTGTCCTCAGAAAGGAAAGTGCCCTTGAAGATTATAGGCAATAATTTCTACCTTGATTCCAACAGGACCAGAATGGGGTGGAGCCACAGGATTTGACACTCCCTTGGCTATTGTCAAGGGACCAATTACTATATTCACAGCTAACTTAATGGGATTCTGAGTAACATCATTAAGGGCACAGTAGGCTATAAATGATTACAGAGAACCTCGTGAAATTCCCCAGGTATCTATGCCTGATCTACCTACCTCCTTATCTAATACCATCTTTGGATGCACAGATGACCTGGAAATGGAAATTGTGTAACTAATAACTTCTAATTGAAAGAAATCTAACCTAAGTCTCTGTGTACTGCACATTGCATGTATATCTTACTTCACACATAGGGAATCTAAACAAATTTTTGCTAACCTCTTTGGAACACTTCAGCATTCAATACTTGTGCTACATAAAATAGTTATTTTAAAAATTCAGTTGAGAGACAATAGTGTTTGCTAGGAGAGTTTTGCAACCTCTTAAGAGATGACTCAGGAGGCCAAATGGAGTGAGGTTGTTGTTAAAATGCAGATTCTTGGTCACTCACTAGACCTAATAAATACAGACTTTTGAAGGCTGAAGCCCAGGGACCTACAGTTTAACAAGATCCCCAGGGGGTCCTTATTAAAGTTTGAGAACTCTTGCCCTACGGTATCACCAATCCAAAGCTAAAAATTGCCTGTTACTACCAAATATTATAAAATGCTGAACTTCTAACACAACTGTAATTGGCTATAGGAAACCAGCACTTGTTAGTGTTACAAGAATTCCAGCCATAGTTTGACTCTCTCACATTCAGGGGCATAATTCAACTGTGGCAAAGAGACTATACAGTACCACTATAGAAATATGGCCCATCCTCTACAAGGCTGCTGGGAGCAGGCTCCCTTTCATTCCACCATGCACACAACAAGTACCGTGATTGGTACGTTCCAAACTTAATCAAGGTCTTTCTCATCATCACACTCTCTTGTCTTCTCTAAAGTAAGGACGATGTTAATTTGGGATGACTCATAAAAACCAGTATACTTTCCCTTTACCATATTTTAAAATTTGTTTTTCTTATGTTGTTTCATTTTTAAGTGTATTTATTGACTGATTGGTACAAAAAGTTGTCATTTTGTTAGCTCAGATAGACCTATGAACACTATTTCAAAACAGAATACTTGTTAGGAGGTCAAAGAAGTTCGCAAACATCGGGACAAATTATAGCCCATTTGAGTTTATAATCAATATATAGACTGAATGAAAATAGAAAACACTAAAATTGTTGAGAAATAATACATTTGTTTGGATAAGAAGATTGGAAAGGAAATTGATGAGAGTGCTATAGAGAACTGTTTCTTTCTGCCAGAGATGTTTAAAGTTGATTCTACTATAAAGCTGCAATAATCATGATAATATGGTATGGTATTGGTGAAAGGATAGACACATGGATCAATAGAGAATAGAGAATCCAGAAATCGATCCACATAAATGCTATGGTCAATTGATTTTTGACATAGGTGCAAAGGCAATTCAATGGAGAAAAGATCATCTTTTTAATAAATGGTGCAAATCTATACAAAAAAAATGAAACTAGACACATCTCACACTTTACACAAAAATTAACTCAAAATGGATCAGAGACCTAAATATAAATGTAAAACTATAAAACATTTAGACAAAGCTTACAGGGACTTTTTTTGTGACTTTGAGCTATTCAAAGAGTTCTTAAGATATAACACCAAAAGCACTATCCATTAAAAAAAATTGTTAAATTAGACTTCATCAAAATTAGGAACCTTTTTTGTTTTATAAAAAAGGCTCTGCAAAAGACACTTTAAACAAATTTTAAAAACAAGCCACAGACTAGGGGAAAATATTTGCAAATCACATTATCTGATAAATAACTTGTATTTGATTATATAAAGAATTTTCAGATCTCAACAACATGAAAACAAACAACCAAACTTTAAAAATGGACTAAAGAGCTGAAGACACTTCAACAAAGAAGATGTAAAGAAGGCAAATAAACATAAAAAGATACTCTACATCATTAGTAATTAGGGAAATTCAAATTAAAACCACAATGAGATGCTAATATGTACCCTACAGAATGACTAAAATTAAAAACAGAAACTTGACAATATGAAGTGCTGACAAAGAAACCCAAACTCTCCAATGCAAAAGGGTGCAGCCATTTTGGAAAACAGTGGCAGTTTATTATAATATTAAATACATACTTACTATATGCAGTTACTCCTGCACTTAGGTAATTGTCCAAGAGAAATAAGACTTATGTTCACATACAAAATTATTTGTGAATGTTTACTCAGCAGATTTACTCAGAATCACTGCAAAATGGATAAATGGCAATGTCCTTCAACTGGTGACTAAACAAAGTGTGGACATCCATGTGATGAAATACTATTCAGCAATAGAAAACAAACAAACTACAGAAACAGGCAACAAAATGGATGAATCGCAGATGCGTTATGCTTAGTGGAAGAAGCCAGACTGAAAAGGTTACCCACTGTATGATTCCATTTATGTGATATTCTGGAAAAGCAAAACTATAAGGATAGAAAACAGACCAGTGCTTGCCAGAGGTAAAGAATGGGGGGAAGACGGGGGGGGGGGGGGGGGGGGGGGAAGGTCTGATAAAGGAACAGCATGAGGGAGTTTTTTAAGGGTAATAGAACTGTTTTGTTTGTCAAATATATACAACAAAAAGTAAATTTTACTGTATGTAAATTAAAAATAAGTTTTAAAGAGTTTATTCTGAGCTCACACTGGAGTATTTTACAGTATACTTTCTGGGATAATTTTCATTGCAAACCAAAAAATGCCTTCAAATTTTCTATTTTTAAAGTAAATTTCCAGTGCCATGTTTCTATTTTGGAAAATATTCCAAAACAACATTCAGTTGATCTATTCAAATCTATATGCTTAGAGTTAATGTGTAATAGGTTAATTTTAAAACTACAAGATAGAAACTTTTTTAAAGAAGATTCAGGAAACTGAGAAATGAAGCAAAAATTCTAACCAAGTCAAAATCTACATAGGACAGACCTCGCTCTCCATGCAAAATACAAGCGTTGTCAACACTTGACAAAGCTAAATCATGCTGTTTGGCTTTCTATACTACTGAAGTTTAAGCCAATCCTAACTCCAGTACCATTTTATGAGGGATCAGAGTCATCATAGATCATTAAGATTCCAGACTGCTGTTGTTTTTAAGAAATGAAAATGTCCCTGCTAGAGGCTAATACTACAGTTTTAAAACATGGAGCTATGATTGACATATAACATTGTATTATGTTTAAGGTGTACACCACATTGATCTGATACATTTATATTGCAATATGAAGTTAAGACTCTTCTGTAGGTAAATCAAATCATGTGCTATACTTCTTATAATTTTTATGTTGGCGCAGTTGAGAAATACTGAAGAGAAACATCACAATTCAAAAAACCAGAGTATGTATGTATGTATGTATGTATTTATTTATTTATTTATTTATTTATTTTATTTTTTATTTCTTTATTAGTGGGGAGAGCGCAAATGCAGTCCCCCACTACCACAAATTATGCAGTCGAGTTTCCTACATTTGGGGAAATCGCAGGGGTCAGCACATCTGGAGTGCCATGGATGAGCCTCGCCCTGGGAAAACCACCTTCGTGATCATGGTATCTCCCCTGCCAGGTAAGTATAAATAACCAGAGTATTAAAATCATTGTACACTTTAGAGAAGTGATTTATCCACAGCAAGGATTAGAGGGATGGAATCCTAAACAGAGCAGTTCTCCCCTTATGCTCAGTTAAAGGCCCTGCTTCTCAGATCGGACTACAGATTATCAAACACCTTCTGTTGATTGGTCATTGTTAAAATGAATTTCCTATAACAATCTGAAAGGGGCATTACCACTTTAAGTACTATGCAATAATATCATCCCTTGGAGATAAATGTATTCCTTTCCTTTTCCAGATGTATAACATTCCCTAGGATTGAACTGAAATTTTAATCTATTTAGGATGGACAATATTCAACATACACCCAGCAAATTTTACCCAGGAAGTAAAATGGCTACTATCAGTACCCATGATTCCTTACTTACTCTTACATGCTTTTTTGCAAATACTCACTTAGGCTTCACACTGTTCGTTGTTTCCCTTGATTATACCCTATTTCGACTCCCAAGTCTTCTCTGAACTTTGGTCTCCTGGCTAACTCTCTCCCCAATAAACTCTTGTTACCATCACAATTCAAGTGCCTTCGGGCTCCCCCCCACCCCTGCAACTGCCTACAATATCTACTTTCTG
Source organism: Rhinolophus hipposideros (assembly GCF_964194185.1). Taxonomy (NCBI): domain Eukaryota; kingdom Metazoa; phylum Chordata; class Mammalia; order Chiroptera; family Rhinolophidae; genus Rhinolophus; species Rhinolophus hipposideros. Next base: position 36,798,040 of record NC_138053.1, read on the forward strand.
TCATGAGATACCCAGGGAATGAGGTGTGCAAATCAACACATCTCCTAAGCAGCAGTTGTTAATTTACCCCCTTTTTCTCCCACTCCCAAACACATGGTTGAGGGCAAGTGAATGAGGATGATGTAACTATTGGGGAAAACCTTGGAAATGTATACAGGAACACATACCTCAGGCATAAGATACCTCTGTCAGTAACATGGCCTCCGATAGCCACAATTCTACATGGGAAGGAGGTGTACAGTCTTTAGGGTGGGCCTGGCTTGGAAATACTCTCCAGTTTTTTTCCTTTCTCCTCCTCTTTCCTTATAACCTCCCTCAGAAAGTTGTCCAATTCCATGACTTCTAATATTATCTCAATGGGACATTGAGGCCTAAGAACCACATTTCCAAATGCTGGCCAAACATTTTCACTCAAAGATTCCACCACGATGTCTAACCTAAACCAGTTCCGTCTCCTGATTTCCTTATTTCTTTTCATATCAGTACTTATCTTCTAGTAAACCAAACTTGAAGCTAGTAATTTATGGTTCTTCATGCCCACTCATCTCTCATACCAAATAAACCTGCCAAATCAGTCAACTCTACCTTAGCAGAGCCTTTCAGATCCTCCTCTTCTTCTCCATTCCCATCATCGATATCCCAGCACAGGCCTTACTACCTTTTGCCGGCTAATTCCAATTCCTCTTCCTTTCTCCCGTGTCTCCCCTACCCTCCAATCTATTACCATACTGCTATCACCTGGGTTGTCCTAACATATGGATTAGATTATGCCACTTCATGGTCGGAAGCCTCCAAATGCTCCCCATGGCTCAAAGATAAAAGTCCATACCCCTCATCCCAATATTGAAAGCTCTCTTCACAATCTGTCCACACCCCATTTTTCTGTCTCCATCAGTCACAACCACCTTCATATGCCCCATATGCCAGTTAAACCACATTACTGCCTTTCCGCCAAAACACCTTGTGATAGCAAACCACTGCTTGTAAGATCCCTAAACTTAGAATGTTTCAGTACTTCCATTATCACCGCTACAAACCTTTGATGTTCCAATGCTAACTCTTCCATGAAACTTTTCCCAGTGCCCCAAGCTAAGTATGTACTAGCAATTCAGAACTTACATCTCTGAATTAGGGCTGTATGGTACTTCTCATCTAATATCCCTTAACCTCATGTCTTGTATCCACTATTAGACTATACTGTTATGTTTCCAATTATGTAAATATTCTGACCTATAAGGGTCATGTTCGTTCTTAAATGTCCAAATCCAAAGCAACAGCATAAACTCCCAAATAGTAGGCTGTAACGGATGAAAAGATCAAAGATGTGATGATTGAATAATCGGATGATTGAAAACAAAATAGGACAGGGTGACTACAATTCTAATTCTCTAAGTAGAAACAGCAAAGTCTTCTGTGTCATATATGTATTCTCCATTTTTCGCCATAATGCGATGTTCTAGAAACCATGTTACAAAGTGAGTGGTATTTTCCCATGGGAATGATATGTTTGGGGACCAAAGATTCATAATTAAATAAATTATAGCTACGACATGAAATAAAAGCAAAGATATAACAACTGTAAACCCTTATAATTTAAAATTATAATATGAACATTTAAAAATGGATACCTGTGACTGTGTACCTTTGTTGTACCAAGGGTTCCAATAAATCGTAAATTATGCCCCAGATAAAAATAGAATTAGCTTTCAAAAATCTCACTATTCAATATGCTAACTATAATAAATCAATATGGGATGGATCATTTTATTTGCCTTCTTACTATTTAATCAAATTGTTTGGTGTTTGTGTAGAGAAGGTGATTGAAAGGACGTAAGTGTTGCTTTCAAGACCAACAACAAAACTAACACACCAGTTGCCCGAAAAAGTAGAACCAACCATTTTCTCTTTATTAATTTTACTGTAATACGTAACCTGACACATTCAGTATAATTCCTCAGAATTTAGAGCCATGTTCAAAGATAGAAGTGCTAAATTTGGGAAGGGAAATCTTAGGTTCTGACCAGGCTCTGTCACTTACCAACGAGGTGATACACGTCCTCTCTGAGCTTCATTTACCTCAAAGGTAAAATGAATATAAAACAATGGCTACCTCATAGAGTAGAAAGAAAATTCAGAAAGATAACTTAACTTAATTGCTTTTAAACTGAAAAGCCCCATCAAGAATAAACTATTATTACTGATCAATATTGTTTGTGATGTTGATGGCATTTGGCCCACTATTAGCATGTTTAAAAGTGAAAAGCTGAACAGATATTTTGCCACCCGCGCCCCCACCCACCCCTACTCCTGTATTTCTACCTCCTCAATTTATTCAGAATCACATGTGCTCCTTTTCAGTACAAAACAGCATGGAAACAGAAAGAGTGGTGAGGTCACTCTGTACCAACCTTCTCATTCTCAGAATTTATTTGAAACTTTTCAGGGCACTTTCCAGTATGCTGAGAAGCCATAAGAACAATTATCACAGGGAGAAAGAGACAATTTAGTCACTTTATTGTGCAATTCTGTGGATAGAACATTTTTCTCCATCAGTACAGAAGGAGGGAGTTTTATTGGTGTGTAGGAGAACTGAGCCTGAGTCTTTTGCTTTCAAAGGTCATACAAGTCCTAGAGACTGCTCTTCAAGTGGGGAAAGGCAGGAAACAAAGAGAGAAACAAGGCCAGAAAGGTACTAGTAAAGTCTGAGTATCTCTCTCTTAGGAAGCCCGAGTTGTGTTTTCTGTTTATCTGAAAGAATGAGTCCTGCACACCTAGCCTCCTTACTCAGCCCCACTGAGAGTAAAGAGGGGATTTGATCTACGAGTTTGTTTCTGTTTTGTTTGTTCATTTATTTAGTTTTTTAGATTCCACATATAAGTGAGATCACATTGTATTTGTCTTTCTCTGTCTGACTTATTTCACTTACTCGTAATACCCTCTTGGTCCAACCATGTTGTCGCAAATGGTAAGATTTCTCTTTTCTTTATGGCAGAGTAGCATTCCATTGTGTATATGTACCACCTCTCCTTTATCCTTCATCTATCGATGGAACTTAGGTTGTTTCCTTTTATTGGCTATCATAAATAACACTGCAAAATGTCTTTTTGAATTAGTGTTTTGGACTCATAGATAAAGAGAATAAATTGAGGGTCCCCATTTTGGAGGGGAGTTGGTGAAAAAGGTGAAAGGGATTGATAAGTTCAAGTTGCCAGTTACAAAAATAGTCACAGGGATGTAAAGTACAACAAGGAATATAGTCAATGATATTGTAATAACTATGTATGGTGTCAGATGGGGACTAGAGGTCCCTCAGTGATTACTGAGGTGATCACTTCGTAAAGTATATAAAGGTCTAATCACTATGTTGTACACCTGAAACTAACACAATATTGTTTGTCAACTGTAATTGAAAAATAAATTGAAAAAAAAGAGAAGGGATTTGAACGGGAGGTAGGGGAATATCAGGGGGATAGGAGGTACTTTCCTTACTCCCAGGTCACAACTTTGAAAAAAACCAGACCTAGGAGGAGGAAAGAAAGAGAGTGTAAGAGAGTGTAGAGGTGGAAGTCCAGGGCTGGAATATCTTCCCCTAAGACTGAGAAGGGGCAGAAGCTGCCAATCCCAGGGAGGGTACAGCCTAAGCCCACTGTCCTTTCAGCTCCCCAGGAAAGTGCACATCTGGAGATGGAGGTTGGACCTGGTTCCCCAATGCTGTCAAGCAAAGTTCCCAGATGAGCTCTACCTTTCAGGAAATCATGTAGACCATCATCATACATGTTTTGGTGCCCAGTAGTGGCTGAAGAGAGTTGCAGCCTTCCTTCTCATAATCCCCATCAGTGTCACACTCAATCCCACCACCAAATAAATACACAGTCCTTGCAAAACCAGTATGCTTACTGTACAAACCCAGTTTCAATTCAGATCATTTGGTTCCTTCCTTCTAGATGGCACCCAATCCCAAACCCTTCCTAAAGGGAAATGCTTGCGCTTCTAATGGATATACCAGCAGTGATGGACACAAACCAGAGAGGCTTCCCCATCCATCCTAGGACTTTTGTAAGACCTGGAGATTTATTGTTCTACTACTCAACAAGATGGCCTCAGCCAGCTTTATCGATGATGATGATGATGAATAATGCAATGCGACATTTCTTACACTTAGAGTGAAGTAAACCATCATACATGATACAATAATTGTTCAACGTAAAATCTGTGTTTAGGCTGCAAATGTTTATGTCCCTCTGTAGGTACTTCATTTTTACTCCTTATAAACCTTTAGTGAAGTTCCTTTAAAACCTTCAAGCTCCTACTTCAGTTGTGTCCAAGGAAAGGAGGAGATTTTTTGCACAGGACTGGGCAAAGTCTTGACAGGAGAACAGTGTAATGGTGGGGAGTCAAACACAATGGGGACAGGAGGCATCAGAGAGAACCGCAAGGGGAAAGAATTTCCACCTGAAAATTCTCCAGAGAGCCTCTCTGCTATAACTCTAAAGGGTTCTGTGTTCTCCTTTCATAACAGAAGACATTGCCTTGTATTGACATTAGTGCAAACTTTTTAAATAAGTGGTTTTAAGAAATAACTCACAAAACTGTTAAGACAGGTATAAGAAAGAATGGCCTTTTGTACAGGAAATCGCTAGAGGTTGAAAACTAGAAAGCGGTGGGCTAACTCAGGCCCAAAGACCTTCAATGTCCACAAAATGTTTATTGAAACTTTTAATTAGTCAACAAATAAAAATCAGAAAGCTCATGTGAAATTCTGTTATTTCCAGCTTTTCTCGAAAAATGAGAAGATTGCATCTTCACCTGGCAACAATCACTGCACCAGAAAAGCACTGAGCCCTTCAAACTCCCCCAGCTCACCCCAGTTCAGCGCCTTGGGTCCCAGTGGCACTGTGTCTGGCTTGCTTCACTCATTTTGGGTACCTAATGGTCCCTAAGGCATCTGAATTCATGAGCTCAGCTGCAGAGAGAAGTAAGAAATTGTCACTAAGTATGACAACAGGACTGAGGAGTGGCTTAGCATTTGAATGCCAGCAAAGGCCTTGATATTCACAGGTCCTCACCTGCACTGTGTGCTAAGACATCAGAGATGGAAGAGGCCCTGCATCGGGTGACTTCCTTTTTGCCTTTTCCTTGCACTGCATTACCATGTAAGACATATTTTTTCTCAGTTATTAAATCCAAATAATAGCTACTCAGTGTAAACAGTGATTAGAAGGACACTTAACCAACGGATCCAGCCTCTACCTCTCCTGGTTGTAATAAGTTAGGCATTGTGAAAATGAATGAAGGAAACATTCAAATTGTTTGGAAGCTATGGAGGGAGAGCTCTCATGTACTACCTTGGCTATTTAATTTTTTAAGGTTGGTAGGCAATTGCTTTTAAATTAACGGTGTCTCAATTTTCTCATTCATAAAATGAATGGGTTCAGCTAGAATGATCATTAAGATAATTTTTAGTTGGCCTCTCCCCATGTATACCACCTGCACTTATCTAGAATCTACTCAGCCCTTGAGAGATGTTCAAGTTCTACTGCCTCCACAAAACCTTTCCAGACTTCTTTCTTTAAATTTTTGAGCTTATCACCACTACCACCCAAATTAGCATTTATTAATTCTCTAATTGCTTTGCTTTCAGTATGTTAGTTCATATGCCATGTTTAAACAGAAAATTTCTTTAAATAAGAGACTATACTGTTTAATTTTTAAATGTCCACAGCATTTTATACTTAATTGTCATTCAATAATTATTTAAACTGAATAATGATACAGAGAACATCCATACAATGGCAAACTTCCCAAAGAGCAACTTTCATCAGCCTCCTCAAAAGGAATTCCTCTTATCAGTATCACAACTTGCCATCTGATTCAGGCAGGCCTGTGTACTATGCAACACCACTATTAATAGATTACCATATTACTCTGTATATGGTCATTGCTTCCTACTGTAGTTGCAAAACTCAAAAGAGGAAAAATACAGAAAAACAAGAACTCACTACAATAATTTATTATCCACTGAAAGATTATGTTACCCACTAAAATAAGGCATGAGAAAAATTTTTCTACAATTAAGAAAATTGATTACTAGAAAGTGGCTGCAGGTCACACATTTGAAAATTACAGTGAAAACACTCTTGCTCCTCCCCCACCTCTCAGATGTCATCAGAGGTTCTGAGTAATAGGAGGTCAGGTTAAGATGCCACGTGGGCGGGGATTTACCCACCTTCACCAGAAAAGGAGTGGGATACAGGTTTTTCTTGTTCTAGTCAAACTCCTCCCTCTCTCCATCTCCATCCTCTCCCCCTACCCCTCCCCCCGCAAAATAATTAAGGATTTAGATATGTCAAAGTAAATACTTCTCTATCAAAATAAAGCAAACACACAAAAAACATAATTCAAGTGTAAAATTATATTTTTGGACTTTTTTGTGATTGCCTTAATTTATTCAATGAATTTAAGATAATTAATACTCTAGTAATTTAGTAAATTAAATTAACAAGTGTTAATCATCTTAACACTTAGCCAATTCTAGTGGATTGAAATTAAGTCAATTTAAAAAATGCTCTTATGTGGAACTAAGATGGAACTACACTTAACACAGGTGTTTCAACTTAATCCATTACTCTATGGAAGGAGAATTAGTTCCGTAATTCATACTGTACACATACGATGCTTGAGAGTCGGACTCGAGAGGTAGTGTATCCATAGGCTGAGGACGGAATTTATTTATCCAGTGCCTCTGGGGGCGAAGGGGATGGTAAATCATAAAAAACTCCCAGTTGGATCTTTTTGGGAAATGTATCCAATTTAAAAAGATGCGAAATACTGATGACATGCCTCTGGGTTTTTCTGGGGAATCCCTATAAAACGCAACAATGTTGTACAATCTGAGGGAAACAACAAGAGTCTCATTTTTTTTTAAAAAGTAACTTTTTAAAACTGCTTCGCAACAGTTTCAAGCCTTTCAATGGTTTGTTTCTATCGGGTGTTTCTGATCACGCAGTTAACACAGCCTCGGGTGGGAATCCGTCGGTCTAGCCCCACACCGCCCGCCTCCCGAGGGCTCCCGATCGGGTTCCCTCCTTTAGCCACGCCCACACGCGCGGCCCCGACAGGAATGGAAACTATGCCGGGCCTCCCCACACCCTCACACCCCCATCAACAGCTTGAACCCCGGCTGGGGTTTCCCACATCCCCATCAACTGAAATGGACAGAACTCAAACCGAACCAGAGAACGAGAGGTGTCGATGCTTCCCTTCATTGGGGCGGAGGCCAGTTTTCCTCTCCCACGGTCCTCTAGAAGGAGATACCACTGCAACCGAGAGTGCCCCTCCAAGTCCCATACAAAGGCACAACCCTGCCCCGTTGGCGAGCTCCAGAGAAATGGACTACGTTCCTATGGAATCACACGCGGGCACGGCATGGGAAACACTTTGAAGTTCAATGTCCCGTAATTACTATACCCACTGCCCCAAAGGCATTTAAGCCTTAGGCATGGTGGTGTATTTAAAATGCTGCGCACAATCTAGCCCAACTCCTAACGCCTAGGGTCCTCCCTAATTTCAAATGTAGTGTGAGAAGACGAAGAAGGGCATCCTCCCCAATTCCATCTGCTCAACAGCACTACACTGCGTTTTGAGACACTGTCCAGCGACTCTACCAACCGCATCCTCCCTCACAGGCACACACCAATCTCCAGAAGCTTCCGCAGCCGTCGGGGGACCGAGTCCTTACGTGGCCACACATTTGGGGGGGTGTCCCTCTCTCAGGATCGCCAGCTCAGGAAGAGGCTCTCCCCTACTGTCCACGACCATCCCTCAAGGGGCAGGGCTGCGACTCCGGGTAACCAGACCAGGCACCTTGTACACCCAATTCGCAGGGGAGCCCCCAAACCAGCCTGGCCAATCCCGGCTGACGAGCCAAAACGACTAGACCTGACGTAAGATATGATTGAGTTGGCGCGTCACCTAGACGTCAGCCTCTCACCTCTCGGACGTCCCGTCCGTCCGGAGAGCAAAACTCCAGCGACTTTGGGCTCCGCCCCCGTGAGAGTGGATGGCAGCCAATGAGGGAGGTTCTGAGGAGAAGGGGGCCAATGAGACGAGCTCGGGGCGGGGCGCGGGGCAGGAGGGTGGGGCGGGTGGCGGCGGTGGCAGCCCGAGGTCTGGCTGCGCGCAGTATATGACAGTACGTCAGCAGCGGGATGGCCGTAGCGGTGGCGGCGGCTGCAGAAGCCCGAGCAGCCGCGGCCGCAGAGGAGGCTAGTGCCCGAGCGGCGTCGGCGGCGGCACCCCGGGGAGTTTAAGATGGCGGCGGGGGGGGCGGCGGGCCTGCGGGAAGAGCAGCGCTACGGGCTGTCTTGCGGACGCCTGGGGCAGGACAACATCACCGTACTGCACGTTAAGCTCACCGAGACGGCGATCCGAGCGCTCGAGACCTACCAGAGCCACAAGGTGAGCGGCCGGGCCGGCCACCGCGCCGGGCTCGGGGAGGGAGAACGCGCCCCTGGCCGCCGGCCGCCGCTCCCCGGCCCCCGGGCCCCGGCGCGGGGCGGGCGGGTCGTGGCTCGCCGCCGCCGCCGTCAGCGCCCGGCCGGCGGGGCCCGGAGGGTCGCGGACGCCGCCGTCCCGGGCCAGCTCGGCACCGCGGCGTGGGGAGGCGGGCGGCCCCTGGCGGCGGGGCCGAGGCAGCCGCAGCCCTCGCTTGGCGGCGCCGCCGCTGCGGGACTTTCCGACGGCGCCCGCGGGTTTCCTGGCATTTTGGGTCCCAAAGCGGGAGAGAGGTCGGACGGAGACGAGTGCGAGGAGATAACGACGCGGCTGCCCCGCGGCGGGGGGCGGGGCGGGGGCCGCGCATCTAACCGATAAGGAACCCGGAGGAGCCCCGGCGCTCGTCGTCCGCGTTTTGGGAGTCACACCTAGGCACCGAGGACCCGCGGACACGGAGACGCGGGCGCTCCGCGAGTGGAGGCGGCACGCACCCTGTACTCGCGGGGACTTGGGGCCACGGGCGCTCCGTGCGTGGCGGGGCACAGCGTGTGCTGGCACAGGCTGGGACCCGGGCGCTCCGCGTACGCGGGGGGAGGAGCACACACCTTGCAGTCCCAGCGACTCGGGGACACAGGCGCTTCGCGCTCCGACACGCACCCACACCGCGCACCGGGGAGCCGCACACCCACAGCTCTCCCGGGGGGCGAGACATCGGTTACTGGGGAAAGACAGTCGTGGAGGAAAGACGCGCGGCGTCTCGGGTGGATCCACGGACGTAGAGACCTGGAGCGAGCGTGGGGGGCGGACACACTGCATCCCGGGCAGAGACTCCGGTCTCACCCAGCTCCGCGTTCCGGAGAGAGACCCACGGACTCACAACTCGAGAACTGCGAAGGCTCCCGTGGGACGCACGTACGCCCCAATCGGAGTACAAACTCGGGAACGCGTGCTCACGTTGAAAAAATGAGGGAAGGAGGGGGAGAGGGCAGGGGCGAGGGAGACCGAGAGAGGAGCCACAGCAACCAGGGTGCACGGGGAAGCCGTTTATGGACATGTAGGACTGTGTGTGGATGAGGAAGACAGGAGTGGACTCATTGTGCAAGGGGAGGGCTATACCATATGAGGAGGGGTAACATTTACTCTGAGACAGTTGGAAAGAAACCCACCAGGGCATCCTGACATAGGATGTCCATACCCAGGAAACACGCTCCACTTAACTGATCTCGTAAAACAGGCACCGAGGGACCCCCAGATGCAGACTCACTTATTCAGATAAAAATGGAGATTTCACATCTGTTGAGCTCCCACTAGCGCCAGGCGTTTTAAATGCATGGGAGGAAGACAGCGTTGGAGGCACAGTCACTGAGAGGTGTGACTCCTGGTTCTCTGGGAACGTGGGAACCTGGGCTAGGGGAGACTCGCCTGCATTGAGGCCTCCTACACAGACATGCACACAGGGAGGCACGCAGTTGTGCACAGCATGGGCAGTACCTGAATTCACCTGCTAGTGTAACGTGTAAACATCAGGAGAGACTCGTAGAGGTGAGCCTGCTCTCGGGCGGCACTCACAGAAGTGAGGAGACACCTGGATGTACATTTCAGGGCACAAGTATTACCCAGCAGAAAAGCCTATGATGAGAAACACTCAGACTTGGGGGGTGGGAGGGGGTACGAGGGGTGTGCATGCACAGGGAGAAAGAGATTTTTCTACATACCGTGAAATCCCAAGGAAAAAGTCTCATGAAATGGCTCAGAAGTCTGCACACCCAGCAACAGGAATGCAGCGAGATACAAGAAATATAAAACTGCACGTGTCACTAGCTACTCCCAGACAGGTGCACCTGCAGGGAAGAGATCAGCACCCAGCATGGAGTGGGAGTTCCAACTGGGGGAAGTCAGATAGGCAGGCAGAGGTACAGAGGCAGACGAGAGAGAAACTCAGCTTACAAGATGTAGAGATTGGTGTGCCTGTTCCAAAAGGAGAATGTGGGAAGGAATGACAGTGGGAAGAAGGTAGGTCAGGAAATGTAAAGAGAAAAACACAGAAGCTGGAGAGGAAGAAACCCAGCAGGAAGAGGCCAACCTCCAGTCAAAAACACCCAGGGAGCAGAGAGAGACCAACACAGGGTAGAGAGACATCTCTGGGGACAATAGGTCAACCAGCCACCTTGGGAGAACAACAGGCAAACTGTAAGGTTGATTACAGTGAGAGTGACAGACACTGTACACTTAGCAGGGATGAGGTGTGAGGAGACCCACGGGGAAGGGATGGTCCCCAGGGAGAGTGAGGTGACAGGCCCCCAGAGCTCCGCTGATCTGTATGACCCACTGGGGCCAGGAAGGGAGTGCTGTTTGTTTTCCTGCGTTCATTCCTGCCTCCTACACCTTAGTGTTTACATGCTTGGCATTAAGATTGGAGTATTTTGACTCCAAAAGCCCCCACATTTATTTCCCACTGTCTTCCAGGAGCCAGGAAACCAAAAATTATTTTCCCGGAAATCCACCACTTAGTTCTTGATTTTTATTTTAAATAGTCAAAGGTACTGAAGTCAGTGGCTTTGCTCCTGACTAGTACTATTTCGTGTTAATATCATTATCTCTTTTCATCTCTGCATGCAAATTAATGGCTCTAGTCAATCTGTACAGAGGCAGAGAAAGGAAAAGGAGACGACTTTTCCAGGCCCCTCCACCTTTCTGATTGTGGGGCCAGGTAGCTTGAGTTAGTCCTAGGATTCCTTTTCTCCTGAAAAGCTAGTGGTAGAAGCAGTGGTGTGCAGAGAGAGGACGAAGAAACAAGCTGACTTGGTATTTGCAGTCGGACACTGCCTTGTGTCTGACTTAACCAGTTCCTATCCCCAGGCCTGTCACTTCAGCCACTAAAACATTTTTTAAGGGACTTGGAAAAGTAGTAATTGGGTTGAGAATGTTAATCCCAAATGACTGAAAAGTTGGTACTTCAGAATCCTCTGGTGGGTTCAGGTAAGCCTCCTGCGAATGTGTCCTCAGTACCCCTCTTCTGGCTCTGGCCAGACCAGGGCTCCCGCATCTGCAAAGGAAGTTACCTGCGTTAGGCATTAGGCTGAGCTTTTATCCTTCACTAGAAGGATACTTTGTTGGTCTTACCCCTTTCACCCTTATCAGAAGTAGAGCTTGGTAACTCCATTGTAGCTACTGTTTAGAAATATGTTGGCATGTGTTAGCTAATTGGGAAGAAGTTTCTGGTGGTCAAGCCTATTCTCTGGGGGGAAAAAATGACTTTAAATTTCTCACATAAAATTGCCCCCACCATTCCTGTGCTCAGGTTGGAAGGTGCTTAATGCTTGACAATTGACCTCTAAATGGCGTTGACGTATGCAAGATTATGACTATTACTTGTCTTCTTCTAATGATTTTTTAAGAGCCAGAAATTTCAACAGGTTAATTTCCTAAATTAAACATCAGTTAGTTATTTTTACCCAAATTATTTTGTCCATTGGATTTTTTCCTTCTAAATCCATTTGACCTAAGGCTTCAGGGAAGTAAATTTAGGAATTTTAGGAAACTATGATTTTGGCAAAATACAGAAGTTCTTTAGATATAATTGAGCAAGTATATGAAATTATTAGGGTTCATGAAAACAGAATCTTTCATTGGAAACAAGACAAACAGAGCTAATTGACTTTTATTCAAGTTTTCAATTTTTAGAGAAGAAATGAAGAATGCTAGCTTGGGAACCTTTCTAAAAAGGGATGGGAGTACAGGAGAGACATTATGAATTCAGGAATGGGAGTTGTCGTTGGAGTAAATATCTCCTAAAAGTTGTTTTTCCACTGAATTTGAATACAGAAATAGTTTCAAATTGATTGTATATTAAAAAATGTTAAGTAGGACGTTATTTTCATAGTTTGTAGAATCAATTTAGACATACTAATATAGACATCTAAGATATATTGCAAAGCTACTTTTTTTTTTACTGTAGATTATTTTGAATGGGGACAAGTTAGTAAATAAAATCACAAATTACAACTTTATAGTCATTCTAAATTGATGTCTGTGATTGTGTGGTCCATATAAGCTCTACATATTTTAGGTGAGTATATTTTGCTGTAATTACGTATTTCTCCCGAATGTATCCTAAAACTATATTTAAAATTAAAACCCCAAATTCTAAAATATATCTTCGCTAATTTCTTCAGTAATGTAGCTGGCTTTATTTCAACATTTGAGTAACATTTGTAGTAACAAAAACCTTATCAAAATATTGTTTTCAGATGCTGTCATTGCTGGTCCTGTCAATTTATTTTTAAAAATGTTTATTCAGAGTTTCAAAGGTGGTGACTCAAATAATATCATGTTTACCAAACTAGTACATAGCAAGTCTTGAATAGATGCACTTGGGGGCAGGGGCCTATCCATTCATTCTCTATGTCTGAAGCTCAGAAAGCAGGTGCCTTTAAGAAGCATTCTGTTAACACATTCTCTTGTTAACTGTAATTATTGGCTTAATTTTCCTGCCTTGGTTTGTGTCTTCTAGAAAAATAATAGTGTTTCAAAAGTTTGTACAAAGATACTTAAATGTAATTTTGCATGAGGCACTCAGTCTCTCTCAGTTTTACCAGATACTATTATTTCCCATCAAAACATAGTCTTATTTAAACCTCCAGTCACTGTCCTTCACAGTGGTTCCCTTTAATGTGTTACTTGATCCTCTAAAATCACTGATCCCACAGGTCATGGGGTAGGTGTGATTTCCTCTCCGGAGCCTGTCATTCTATTAGGAGAACTTTTACGTTTAATTTCATTAATTGTGGTTTAAGGCACAGAAAAGACTAATACCTTACTTTTTCCTTATCTCTTCCTTTTTCTGCCTGCCCTCAAACAATTTTGAGTGTGTGTGTTTTCAGTAATCTACCTTATAAATACTACAGAACACGCTGTTCTCCTGAAGGCACCACTGAAGCATCCTGACCTGCCAGCACAGAGCTGCCATTATCATGGGACGTGTTTATGGAGTAAAACAAGGCGGTTTGCATTAGCGCTTGCTTTTTGTTGAACTTTTTAAATGTAGCCAGGTTCAATTTAAATACGTTAATTTTACTGACTTTTAATTTAGACCCATCGTCAGGCTGAACTGGATCTTAAAATGCCTTTTATCACGTAAAGTCAAGTTTGTTCTCCATATTGTAGTGTTTGAAAAGTTTATTCAAATGATCAGGTGCCCAGTGCAAAGGAGGGTGCTCCTCCCAGTGAAAAGCTTAACCAGATTGCCTAAAATGATAGACAGGGAATCTTGGCATCAGAATCGGGAAGAGGAAAAAAGAACATATGTGAAGGATTGGAATATGTTCAAGAAAAGAATTTAAAAGGAAAGGGGCATAGAATTCTTGGAATGATTTACAGGAAAGCTTACCGGAGGACAATCAGCAGATCCAAGCCTTTCCGTTTGCTCCCTTGTAAAAAACTATGGAAGCTGTGCTCAGAGCACTTACTAGGTAATTTGTGATTAAGCCACCGGAGGGAAGAAAGTGAGAATTTCATCTAAAGCATTGCTGGGACACTTGAACAATTCACGGGCACCACAGACAGGCTCAGGAGCCTGGAACCAGCGTCCAGCACACTTATTTGACAGTTTGGGCCAAATGTATTGGAGTATTTGAGCAGATGTCCCTAAAATGTGATATTATGGGCATTTCTGCATTTAACATGAGCTAAATTTTAGAATAAAGAAAACACCTATATAACCCCACATTTGATTCTCCTGTATACATCTGTGCCACACGACATTTCCCATGACTTAAGCAAAAATCTAGTAAAGAAGATCTGGAGTAGAATACAGTAGTTTAATGGCCATGTTTCCACAGCCAAATTGAAGCTAAAAAACATAGCATGACTCAGGTCTGATTTACCAGGAAGAATTGTTCTATTTTTTTTTTCCTTCCCTCCCTCCCTCCCTTGCAATTTATTTACCTATCTATAAATTCTGTTGTGAGCCATGTTAAATCTCATGTGAAATCTCTTAGGAAGAACAGGTTTAAGGGTCGCCGTTAATATTTGCCAGCAAAGGCCAAACCTAGCATTTCTATGGCTAGCAGTATATAATATAGGATAGAAGAAGATAGGATCTGCTTAATTAGGGTATATGCTCCCTAAAGATTCACGAGTCAAATTAGCACCTTGAATTGGACTCTACAGTTAGAGCATTTGGCTACTTGTTTCTTAGTAGCCAGATTGTTAGACAATGAATGCCAAAAGTTTATTTTCTTATTGGGGATTCTATATGTTATTGGTCTAAAAAACATCCTGGGGTCTTAAAGGATTTTAGCAAGATTTTAGCAGGCAGAGACTGGATGGGGGACCACATTTCCACAGGGAATGGCACAGGCAAGGAAAGCACAGCAGTAGAACAGCTAGGGGCAGGCTCTGAGAATTGTAAGAAACTTAATCAAGAGCGCAGGAGAAAAATGTCATTGCATCTAAGAGAGGAACGGCAGACTAGAGAAGGTTGGATTTTATTCCATCAACACTGGGGAGACAATGAGTAGAAATTTAAGGTAACTTGAGCTATGTTTTCAGATTATTTTGGCCATGGTGTACACGATGAATATAAGGTAAATCTGGAAGGAAGCAGACAAGTTACCAAAAAGTATGTGGTCCAGGCCGGAGATGATTTGGGTCTTAACTAGGATACTTGTGGAGGGCATTAGAGTTTAATAGAATCTATAGACTTTAACCAACATGTTTTAAAGGAACAGGGTTAAATTGAGGTTTCTAGCCATCAGCACTAGGAGGGGTACCCTTAGTAGAAAATGAGAAATCAAAAGCAGTTGGGAGAGTTGGGGGCCGGGGGGTGATAAAGATGAGTTCCATTTTAGTGAACATTCACTCTGTTTTGTTTGGTGACTAAGAGACTTAGGCTTGATTAGATGTTTTATATTTGAAAAGTATATTTGGGGGTCTGAGGCTAGACTAGAACAATGTTATATTCACAGGTCTCAAATAAACTCTTACATTTGGATCAAAATTTGGGGGATTGGTGATACAGACACAGACACTGCTTCTCAAACCATCAAAGGGGAAGTTGAAATTATTAGGTAGAAGAAATTTTGGTTTTAGCAGGGATTTTTAAATTTTTGTATTTTTATGGACTTCCTTTATTCAGTAACCTCTATATAAATTGCACTTAAGACCGTCAGAGAAACACAGATAATATGAAAATTGAATTTGTTTTTAACTTGAAAATGACACCTGTGGTTTCTGTCCCCAATGATTATTAAAACAGTAAGTAACTCTATAATATGCCTGGATGTACCATTTAAGTTATCATTTTGAAATGATTTCTAAAGGCCTTTAAGGCCTTTCCAATGACCTCCATTTTTGTTTCAGTGTGTTTATTCTCTTTTTTGTTTGACGGCTTCATTGTGAAAAACAAAACAAAAAACCACGAGTACATAATGCTTTTGTCATCCATAGTCATGGACTAGTTACGATGCTTGCCTGAGGTAACCTTGACTAGAAGACTTTTTCACTGAACAGTGAGCTTATTTGAGGGTGGAGTCAGTCTTGAACTTTCTAATAAGATTCACTGGGATACTTGAGGATCTAATATGCTTACCTAGAAACTTAAGTGACAGCATATTTTAAAATAACATTTACTTAGTATCACTGCTTTTGGTTTCCATTATTGGAAACCATGTTGCCTCCAAGAACCAGAACACATATCCATGTAATAAAAACTCAGTTGAGTAACTTAAGATGTTTTTTTCTTTAATAAAAGATTAAGAGGAAGAAGTCAGAATTATAACTACCAAATATTCATTTAGCAAACATTTATTAATTTTTCGACATGTGCAAGGCATAGAACTAGCCACTGGAGATGTAAAGCCAAGTGAGCGACAGTCGGGCCCTGCCATCAAGAAAGTACAGACATATAAAACAAAAACTGCAGGAAGGTCTTTATTCAGTGGGACACCAAAAAAAGAGAATGGTTATGTTTGAGCGTATGAGGGTTGATGGTTTGAGAAGCAGTGTCTGTTTCTTCACCTCCCATCCTCTGTTCAGGCCATCGAGTTGGGTCACCACACTGCTAAGATTGCACGTAACTAGGTCACTTTTTACCAGTCCAGTGGTCACCTTTTTGTCCTTGTCTTACCTGACTTCAGCAGCATTCCCTCCTGTTATAAACAACTTCCCTGGTCTTCCTCCTACCCCCTTCCCCCCCATTCTTTCTGTTTCTTCTGTTGACTGGCCTCTGAATGCTAGAGGTCCTAGTTCCCTTCTCTTTTTCCCTCCCCCTACATGTGTTCATCTAGTGCTATGGATTTAAATGCCATCAATAGGTTGCTGACTTCCAAATATTTATCTCCAGCTCTGAGTGACCTTCCTCCAACTCCAGGTGTCTATTCCCAACATCTCATCTCATCAGTTTTATAGGTATCTCAAAAAAAAAAAAAGCCACCATCATCTGTCTTGAGGACCACCGCCAATGGACTTCCAGCTAGCATCCAAGCTTTCCCTCTTCTCCGCATAATTCATTCTCCACACAGCAGCCAGAGTGAGCTTTTTAAAACATTAAGTATAATCATGTAGTTTTCTAGTTTCAAGCTTTCTAAAGGCTCCCTTGTAAAAGAGTTTTTGATGTTCATTTTATCAATTTCTAGTATTTTAAAAATAATCTAGTATTTTAAAAAATAATTTCCATCTTTCAATCCAAGCTTATTTTACCTTACCATTTCTCCTTACATTTCTGCTCTAGAGATTATGATCCGAAGGCACCAGTCTTCATTTACATTTATAGTCAGATTTGACATGTATATGACCCATGTATATGACGCTCTCGAAAAATATGATGGGATATTATGCTTCAAGTATTGTTGGTTTAACAGTATTTAACTTTTTAGCTTGTTCAGTTTAGATTTTTGCCTTCCATGTTCCTTTAAAAGCTATTTGAAATAGTAAGATTTAAAACAACAATAATATTTTTTAAAAGTTTGGCCTGCATCAGCTAGCGACAGTTTGCCAGAAGCTATCTTTCAAAACAAGCATTGTGTTCAATAGATTAGGTTTTTGACCTCTTCTCACTACTGTTTTGGCCATCCCTTTTATATTTCACTCTTTTCTATGGTATAATGGCTAGAAAGAAATTATTCTTTATTCTATGTGCTCTTTAATCTGGTTTTTCCAAAGCAGAGGAGTTTCTTCTACAGGTAAGGTTTGGACTCACAAAGCAAAATACTAGATTTTGTGAAGCTTAATGACGTTTTTTTCCCATCTTATAAAAGATTAGAGGCAATCAAGGAGACACCCTTTATTAAGGCAGCTTTGGATTATCTCTAAACTTCATTCCTGCTGTCATTCTAAACATATGACCAGTTTATGATAAGAGCTGAGTATATTTGATTTCTTCAGGGTTAACCGTCTGATTTCCTGTGCTGTTTCCTGTTTTAGCTCCAATTTTCTTTCTTTCTCTTATTTCCCTGCCTAGATTATTTTTATTACAGTGGTTAAAGTATAATTATTAGGTAGCCTTTGGTCTCTCTATCAGGAGATGTTTTAAAGAACAGAATAAAATGACTTTTTAAAAGTCATAACTAGAAGTTAATAAAATGATATAATACCTCCTATAGTACCTTAGGAAAGAAGGATGATCTATCATGTACAAACCATATACAAATTGTATACCAGGGAAAATTATAAATACTTTACTATTTACTTGCACAAGTGAAAACAAATTCAAGTGCCTGTTTTAAGCTGTAGTGCAAAACCAGAAAAAGTCATCCCCCAAAAAGCTCCCAATTCTTAATTCTCTAGCTTTCAAATGTTTCACATTTTATATAATTATCGTTAAGAAGGGGCAGGTGAGGCTACCATGTTTCCCCGAAAATAAGACCTAATCGGAAAATAAGCTCTGGCATGATTTTTCAGGGGCGCATCCCTTGAACATAAGTCCTAATGTGTCTGTTGGAGCACAACTTAATATAAGACCAGGTCTTATTTTCGGGGAAACACGGTAGCTGTATAAAATGGTGGGTAAGAACACAGTTCTTAAAGTGAGACAGGCCAGGGTTTGAGTCCGAGGTCACTTATTAGCTATGTAACATTAGGTAATTCATAGGATTTACCTTAGAATTGGAAATAATAGTATCTACTCCACAAGGGTGCTCTGAGAATTCCCAGAGGTGATAGTAAAAATCATTATGGTGTCTGACGCATTTTAAGCACTCAATAAATAGTAACCAGTTTGTTATAATTATTTCTTAAAACAATTCCACTTAAAGCAGTCACCTGACGTACCAGCATTTATAGGACGTTTTCTGGTTTTGATAAAGTTCCAAAATTATATTTGACTAAAATTTTTTTTTGGGGGGGTGCTACTTTATCATAATTTATGACACAGCTTAGGTATTCAGATAATATCAAGTATTTAATAAATGCCTTTTGGTTAATTTTAAGTAATCCAAGAATTCTTGAATTTAATTCAGTAATAATTCAAGAGTTAATTTTGAGTTAAGTCAGAGTTCCATGATGGCTTCAGAAGGGAAGCATAAGTTATTTCAAGTATATCTGTAAGCTTAGGGAATAAAGTTAGAAGGATCTCTATAATATGTTTCTGAGAGAAATCAATCTTTTCTAGGCCCAGAATGCTATTTGTTATGTTTGTATATTCACAAAAATCAATGGAGTAAAAGTAACCATAGATTTGATTTATCCACATGGATAAGCATTATGTAAATAATCAAGAGATGGTTATAACTTTTATAGGATAAGTAACTTTCTTTTATTTAACTGCAAATAAACTTGAGCTTTTCTTTCTCTCCAACTCTAAAAGAATCATGTCAGAAATTAATGTTACTCAGTAAAATTAATATTACTTAGTAAATTATATGTTACTTTTATAGTCCTGATATATTGTGAGGAATACTCCCAGGAAATAATGCGCGTAGATTTCTTTGGTCATAAAGCAATTTTTGTTGCAGTAGAATTGGCTTGTAACAGGTGTCTAATGCCAGGTGTCAAGAGTATAACCAAACTTTTGAGCATTTTGGTATTGCTTACACTTTTATTCTGTGCACTTTTATTCTTAAGAATGTCTTACATTTCCTGTGAGATATAAAGGGTTAATTCTAGGAGCTCTAAAAACAGGGAAAGAACTAAGAGTTTAACAGAGACTTTTGACTGCAAAACATCACCTTTATCAGGCTGTTGAAACATTTGTCAAAGGGAGTTTCCCTAGTCAGGCCAATCTGTATTGTTTCCTGGCTGGATGAATATTCCAAACCAGACAATTTTACTAAGATTATAGCTCAACTACTATTCAGTTAAACCCTAGAGTTACTTGATTTTTAAAAGAGCTACTTGGTGCAAATATTTAATTAAAGCTGAAAATCAAACGCTGAAGCCCTATTGAAACTCATTTATAGTGGGAATGTACTTAGTAAGTTAAACATTATTTTAAAACATGCCGTGTAGTGTTTGGCCACCTATAATTACATTATCTTTTAAAATTGAATTGCATTTTTAAAATATACAATGAGTTCAGGTCATGTTTGTGCAGTGAAACTTAGGCTTAAAAATATTTAGACAAAAAACTAACATGGATGAGACATTTGTTTAAAATAGTATTGACTTTTAGAACCTATTATTCCTGGGAGTTATCCCATTAACACAGAAGCATAATAAGTTGTATAGAGTTCTAGCTGTCTCCTTTTGCATTTTTAAAAAAACATTCAAGAACTATAACCTAGTAAAATCTTATCTAAAATTAGGAAAAAATCAATAAAGCACTTAAGGTTCTCTTAGTATTGTATCTCTTTAAGATGATAAGTATCTCTCTAAGATGTCAGACTTCTTAAAGGAGTTTTGCAGTAACAGTGATCTTAGTTTGTCCTGTTTGGATTAGCACCCACAACTAACTATTCCATAGATGAGGGTTTTATTATCTTTTTCAAAAGAAAAATGCTAACACCAATATTTATACACGTTCCTTTATTATGCCTGGTTTTTATAGCAAAACCAAAATATTTTTAATCAGAAACTGAATTTTGGAAATTGTAATGATTGTATGAAATTCATTTTCCTTGGAAACAAACTGCCAGAAGAATTGAATGAGCATTTAAGGACTTTGAAATGTTCAGCCCTAGGAGGTAACCTGCTACAGAAGCAAGGGAAGGGAAGCGTTCTGTATTTGGGATTCAGGGGGCTGGATCTGAGGTTCAGCTCTGCAAATCAGTAGCGTGGTAATCCTGACCAACTCGTTCCTGTCCCTCTGAAATGGAGGCGAATGACGCCTTCCTACCACCCAGGACTGGTGTCAGGAAGCTCACTTGAGACTATGAGTATAAAAATGCTCTGTGCATTATAAAACTGTGTAAACATTTTTGTTGCGAAATCAAGCAATACAGAAAAAACTATAAGCATGTATGGTTAGGTTCTAAATTCAGGTGATGAGACAAAAACTGGATAAAGTAAAAATTACTCTTATAAAGTTCCTAAATTGATGTACTGTTTTATCTATACAACACAGCAATCTGTAAATTATCTAAGGTACATAGTGTGTACTACATATATAAAGAGAACATGGCCAAATCATTTTATAAAACTTTTCTTTAGCTGAGCATAATGTAGATAAATACTTGTGAGTTAAATATGTGTTAGACTTTTCTGTATTGTAACAACTAAGAATAAAACAACCTATGAAAAAATACCCCAATGTGGTAGAATTATAGACACGGACATCTGGAAAAACAGTAGCTAACAGGAGTTAACTCCAAGTGGGCATAGTTCAGAATTAGCAAAATGGTGGCAGTTGTGTTTTGTTTGGACTGAAAAAGGTTTAACATTTTAAAATTTGAATCCTTTCTAGGTTGGGCATTCCTTCTCTAGGTACTCGCCATCCTAGTTGCTTTACCCGTCTGTCACGTTTACCTGCCTTGCGTCCTTAACCACACTGAGTCTTTGATTCCTGATTTATCCAAAGGAAGGCCTAGCTGAGGAAATTAAACTTGAATGTCAAGTAAATGATTAGCATGGGTAGGCAAAATGTGTTTGGGAAGGTATGCCAGGTTGAAGGAACAGGAAGGCAGTAGAAGAGAATGTTTCCAGAACAAACAAACAAACAAAGGTTAACATGGCTGAGCCACAGTTGGGAGGAAGTGGAAGATGAATTGGTTGGTCCTGTAGATGGAGGGCCTGTTTTCTATGTGGAAGAGTTTGCTTTGCTTTGATGAAACCCCCTGCAGGCTGTGTAACATGCCAAGAGTGGTGTCTGAGAGCTGCTGCTAGCTCTTTGAATGATGAGCAGCATTTGGAAGGAATTGAAAGAAGGAAGGAAGGCCTTTATCTAGGTGCTTAGTGATAGGGGCTTTCAAAGTAGAGTCTAAGAGCTTAATTTGACAGACTCTGGGGCTGACTGGTCAGAAGTAATGATTGGGAGCCCCCCAGCCACCTTTGCTTCATTTTTCTTTGCTACATGATAGTCAAGCTTTCAGCACATTTTATCACTCTTCCTTAGGAATGTCTGCTCACTAGCACCAACTCCTGTTGGCTCCAGATGAAGTCATACTAATTGAATTGAGGCCTTTATCACCAGACTATTTCTAAATAAAACGTCCCCTGGAACTGATCTCTAAACCTTTTCCTAGCTCCAATCCATGCCTCTCCATCTTTCTTACACATGACTGAAAGAGCTGCTTTCCCTTAAACACTTCTTTCAGCAACTCACTTTCTTATCCCCAAAAGTAAGCGAGCCTCCAATTGTTTATTCTGTAAAAGTCAAAACTAAAGGTCCTCCCTGAGGGGGGAATGGAGGGGATTAGGGTAGGGTTATTTCACAGGGTGATAAACCTTTTGAAATCCCCAGCCCTGAAATTTAAATTACTGTCTTTTTTATTCTATAGTGGATAGAAGCTAAAACTGAGGACAAATTTTGAGGTCAAGGAAAGATTAGGCAGGGATCTCCAGGTCCAATTCTGATCCTTTGTGTAGTATTTCAAGAGTGAAAGAACTCTGCACACAAAAAGATCTGCCCTCTGCCCACATGGTACCCATTCCTGTCTCTCTTTTTTGTTCAGGGGACTCTCCCCCCAGGAGTTTGTCTTTTCTTAATTGCTACCCAAGATCCATCTTTTCCATAAAACCTTTTTGGCTTTTCTAGTATCTCTTCTAACCCATATCCTTCTTTCCTTTTTAAGAGTTCTTACTGCACCTCCTGGTAGTACGTAGCCTAGTATTTTATCATTCTCTAATGTTCCCCACTAAAATGTGAACTCTCTGGAATGAAGGATTAGGCTCCCACATTCTTTAATCTCACAGCAGCTGTGTGTGGAGCACACAGGTTGTAGAAGAAAAGCAGCATGACAAAATAGGATTGAGTCCTGGGTTCTGTTCTCTGCTTAGTTATTAATGGGACACATTGCCTATGGTGGGGGGGGGCATTCACTATATTATTGCTGGATTCAGAATAATGTGATTCTAGTGGTCTGTAATTGACTAACAGAATATGATAGGGATGGGAGGAGAAGAGACTATAAATGTAAGGTTAGTAGCCCAGAGAACCAAAAAGAGAAGTACCCTTGCCAGAAAAGTAGGAAAGAAGTGCCAGTTTGGGGGTGGGGTGGATTTAGTGTTTGCCAGTTTTGCTGTCATTGAGAAGTTCTACAGCACAATGTTTTAGGCAGTGATAAGTGGCAAGTTGTGGAGAAGTGCAAGGTGAGAAAGGGAAGAGATGCAGCGTCAGCACCAAGTAGGCAAGATGAGCCTCTCGGAGGGAGTGGGTCTAGAAAGGGGAAAGGGAACGGCACTAACTTTTGAAATGAAAGGCATGGGAAGGCTGGTGTCTCTGTGTAAAGGGAAGTGGTGATATCCAGTGGACCAGTGAGCCATTTGAAAATTGAGAAAAGTTAGCATTTGTTTCACCAAGAAGAATTAATGAACTTGATAATTTCAAATTCCATTGTGAAGCTGAAGACAGCTTCTGGGTTTCCAGGAGTAAGGGAGGAAAGTGTAACTAGCCTCTGAGATGTACAGTGTTTGTGATTTGAAGGGAGAGCCAGGAGGTGTGAAATCCGGAGCCTGAACCTGTTACCGCAATGGTATGGCCACCTCACTTACAGGAACAGGGGCTCCCTGGGCTTCTGCAGGCACGTTGCCATTATTTCAGGAAGAAGTTTGGCTGTGGCAGGTAGTTTGGGTGGGGTTTTCTCTCTAAGAAAATTCAAGTTAGCATTAATCTATATTTTATATTTTCATAAAATACCACGAATTAGAATGAATCACTATTAAAAATTATTTTTAAATTTCCAGCATTACCTTTCTGTGTTCCTTTTTTTTGTTGAGGTACACATTATCAGTATGTATTTCCTGTCTCCATGCATTTTAAATACAATTGCAGGTTCAATTTGTCTTTTTGATTTGTGTTTGTTCACATAATCACATTGTTTTTTACAGTTAATTAGATAATTCAAATCCTATCGTAGGAGGGAAATCCAGGAATGTTACCTTGTATTCTTACCTAGATGCTAATGTCATGCGCTCTTTCTCAAAACTGATATACATTATGCATTTCTGTTTCTTATGCTGGATAACAATTAAAACCTTACTTAAGCTTCAGGGGAAGAAAACGTAACTGTTGTATTATATTGAAACTTAAAATTTTCCTGGTTTGCAAAGTTTTCTTAACATTATACTGTCTTCCCTTTTTCAAAAACCCACTTCAAGAAACGAGTTTGTTAGTAGTACTTGGAGTCTGCCGATAAGTCTGAAGTTAAAAATGGTCATTGTAGGGTGTCGAAACAATGATAATAGTATCTGTTATGTTTTCTCCAAAAGGATGTTTATTCATTTATATAAATAAATAATAGAATGATTTATGCTACCACTTGATTTTATATTCAGGTGATCTATCTTTTAGAGACGTTCTCTTCCTTGCCTGATTTCTCTTTAGTTAATTGTAATCCTGATTAATACACCTTTAAGTCTGCAGAGAAGTTTTAGGAGGTAACTGGAAGTAGTAGGTAATGTGCAATGTCTGAAGGGACGGAGGGGGTACAGGGGTGCCTACCTCTATTTTTATTGGAGGTAGAGATGAGACCAGAAACCACTGTTTCTGTTTTTGCGCCTTGGATTTGGATGTAAGGGTGTGAAGGATAGTTTACAGGCTGATGTGTTATAATTATTACCCAAATCTGATTTCTCCATGAATTTCTGTTAACGATTTGGAAAAGCGTTTCCTTAAAAAACCATACCTACTGACTTTGGATACAGGAAGCCATGACTGAGACTATGGTAGATATTTACAATTACAGCTTCTAAATATACAAATCTATGATAAAATATTAAAGCAATGAGAGCTCATAATAAAACAAAACACAGTTCTAAAAATTACATTCTCTTGGTGAGAATGTTGTGGGAAACTTTTTGACCCTCAACTGAATATTAATCTGCAGTAAAATGTGAGAAAATGGAAACCACAGTTCACTCTCAAATACTTTACTTTTATATTTCTTTAAGTTTTAAGTATTTCTTTAATTTTACATTTCTGGCATCTTACTAAGAGTTTTGCAAGTTCTTCCAATTATCTCTTCCCTGTCCCTACCTCTTTCAAAAACATGAAAAAACTAAACGAGAGTATGTTTTTTTCAATGTAAAATCGAATTGGTATACTAATCATTTTTTGCCAAATCATGTCAGTCATTTTCAAAACCCTGATTAGCTACACTGCCAAAAGATACTTTTGATTGCGTGATGCAGAGAAATGCAACTCTGTTCCGCAAGGCCTCTTAATATGATGATACGTAAACCTAAGTATGTATTGAAAAGATACTTTCACAAACTATAGCACTGACCACATGCACAGATTTAAGTTTAAATATGTCATTCTGTCTCACAGTAACCAAGTTTGACCTGTTTGTTTCTTATGTTTCTTTTAACAGAATGTAATTCCTTTTCGACCTTCAATTCAGTTCCAAGGTCTCCAAGGGGTGAGTATCACTCTTATTGATTTAGCAAGAAAATTAATTTTTCTTACACACATATTTAACTCTTAAAATTTGTTTTCACTTATGCCTCAATATGCTGTCGCTCATTTTGTGAGCTTTGTGACTCAACATAAATTTCTGGAACTTTGAAGACGCTTGAATTCTCTTCTTGATTTATTTAAAAAATAATTCAGATATACTTGAGAGTCCTTTTTTCCAAAACATAGATAATTGCATTTTTTTAGCCTTTTTATTGAAGTATAACATAGTTCAAAGTACTATGAGAATATGTTTTGTTTACCACAATTAAGTCACAAGGAATTACTAATTTCGAGAAAGTTGTGATTATGTGATTGTTGTTTCTATTAAACTTTGCTACCTGTTCACTTAATTTCTTTGATTGTACATACTAGGCAATTAAACGTATAAATAGAAAATTGAGTTTCCAGTACACAAAATAAAGAAAATATCATGTCAATTTTATTGCTGCATTTAAAAACGTAATAAATGATAATTCCTAATAAGACGCACCTATGAATTTTGTGTTTATAATAGATGATAAGCTTTACAGTAAATGTCAGTATTATTTATTACTATTAATATTAATAAATAGACTCATTCCTTCACTGAAATTAGTATGCATTTCTGAATTTGTCTCTATGCTTGTTATAGTATGGAGAGGTGGAATATCTGTAAATGGATTTTAAAGCTATAAAGACAGCTGAGGGTGAAGATTATACTTGTCCTTACTCTAAATCTACATACTTGTGACTTTGTATTATGTTACAAAATGCAAAAATTCAATGTAAATGCAGTGCTTCTAAACTTTATAACTTGAAAACATTTCAAGAGTCAAGAGAGTAATTATTATTCAACATCAACTAGGAGTACTTTTAAATCTGTATAATACTCACTTGAAGGAGATGTTTGTGTGTGGATGACAGAGCTTTTCTACATGATAGCTTTACAACGAAGGCCTTTTCTTCTATCCCAGTTACTGAGGGTTCCTGAGTGGGATCCTAATTGGAACAAGCATTCTCCTAAATTTATTTTTTAAAGCTGTTTAGGTAGTCTGTAGCTCATGCTGATTCTGTTTGTATTAGTTTCAGTTGTTTACTTAAGGCTTCTTGAGTTTTCTGGAAAATTTTAATGGCATTAATAATATCTAAAGGGATGTTCCAGAGACAGGCCTAAGTCCCTGAGCCCTGGAGGGCTACATAGATTCAGTAAAGGGTTGTCTGGGAGGAGAGGGCAAGACCTAAGAGAGAAGAGTCCGCTTGGAGCTGCTTTTCCCTCACTAGCAGCTGTCACCTTGTTTGGACTCTGCTTCTTCCCTTAAATTCTCTCCTTCTCCCTGTTGGGACATGGAGGGTAGGGCAATGCCAGTGAAGGACATTTTCTTAGGGGTTTTTAGGAAGCACCAGATTAGACTGAATAATGAAGAACCAACATGTGCAGGCTTTCAGTCTTAAAAGGAATATGATCAAATATATGGTGATGGAAAGAGAACTGACTCTGGGTGGTGAACACACAATGTCATATATAGATGATGTATTACAAAATTGTACACCTGAAATCTTTATAACTTTACTAACAATTGTCACCCCAATAAACTTTAATTTAAAAAAAAGAAAAGGAATATGGTTTTCTCTGGCATACCAGTTTCCCCCAGGCTGTAGGCACCATTGCAAAGCAGGCAGTTTATATTTGAGACCTGGGACATCCTTTTCTGAATTCTCCTACCTACTTACCCCAAGCTTTCCTGTCTTGTGTGTCCAAGCTTCCCTAGTTTATCTTTGCAAGCTCTATTGTTTTTTCCTACTCCATTCTTGCCTGAGTATAGTTCACTGTTAAAAGTAACTTAAATATAAATGACTGATAGCTTTAAAATCTTAATGGGTATTTGAATTTTAACAGATAAGCTTTTTAATGCAATTGTATTGTTATTGGATTTAGTAGAGGAGAAAGTGGAGGGGTGGGTGGGAAGGAAGCTGCGGACTGAGGGCTTTGGAATATTGGCCCTACCTTGCTTACTTTGGGTTCTGTCTCCTTGACCCCCACCCCCACCGCAGTCCCTTTTTTATTATTCTAACTGGGAACAAAATATATGGACTCAGCATTGTTTCAGAGACTGCAGCTGCATTCCATCCACCCCTCCCCCTTTCTCTTTGCCGAGCTCTCTCTCACCAGCCCTTTGGGACTTAGTAAAAACAAAGAGTCATTACAAGGGAGAGAGTGGGTTGGCACAGCCCACAGGGAATATGCAGAGGCCCAAATGTGAGGGTCTTCTGTACAGTACTCCTCTGTTTTCTCGAGAGCCATAAGAATTTAACAGTGCCTGTGCTGATAGCTTCAGAAACCCTGAAGAAGTATGCTTACAGAGGTTCCCTATGTGGAAAATGTGTAGGACTTTAAAATGGAAGGTTTAAATTTAGATTTTCCACAAAAGATACTTTTTCTTACTGAGAACTTTGGTCGTCTTTTAATACAGTGTTTCAGAAACTATGAAAGTTTTCCTAGAAAGGATTTGGTAAATCTAACAAAATTTACAGTTTTTACATCAAAAGTGATTGAAAATATATAATTACCATGCTAAGATCATATGTAGACATACTTGAAGTATAACGGAAGTATTGTTAAAACATCATTTTGAAAGTAAACATTTAGTATTAAAATTATATCCCATTTCCCTGAGGCTAAGCAATGCGTGGTTATACTGTTCCTTGTTACTAATTATAGGATTTTTTCCCCTCAGTAATGTCTTTAGAAGGTCAGAATTTGGGTCTTGGCAGGTTAGCTTTTAAGCATATTTACTTTTGTGCCTGAACATGTTCTCTTAGGTTGAAATTTTCTTCTAAATAAATGTAGGCTGGAACATTAAATAAAGTATAGCAGTATGCTGTTAAAGAGTAAAAAAAAATTCTGAGAATCATTGATTTCCTGGATTTTTATTGTCACAATTGGGCAGCAGCTTTTATAGCATAAAAAGTGTAAATTGTGTCTTTAACAATTCATCTCACCCCTTTGCCTTAGTGAAAGAAGGTGCTCAGGAAATTGAATGGTCATGGTGGCATTTGATAAAAGGATTCAGAAAGAGGAGGAAATATCAATAGGAACCCTTGGTTGTGATTTCTAAACTCATGAATATCCGGAGCTGCATACATCAGCCAAAACAACGCCGTGTTGGTTTTGAAGAGTAGGGCTCAACCAGTTATCCTCACAGGCTCTAATCCATACTTAGGCTCCTTGTGACCGAAGGTTTCCTGGGATAATACATTTCCATAGAGCATTCTAATTGAACAGAAAAGGTAGCTGGTAACAGCCACAGGGGCTACCGTACTGAGGTGTTCGAGGTGCAGCATTCAGAGGATGCATTGGTATAATGGGCCTGGTTTCCAACAGCCACATCTTCGTTGTCAGGGAAGCTTCACACTAATCAGAATAGTTCTGTCTCTTATATTTTAACTGGATACTGAGTATGTGGCCGGTGAGAATTTTACCAAAAAGTGTGTTCCGGTGAAGTTTTAAAAACTAAATCCTGTATTTTTATGTTTGCAAGTTTCTTGTTTAAAGACGCAGTGACTGGACTCAGAGCTGTAACTACAACTCTGGGTCTCCACACCGGGGGAAAGTCTCCCCGCTATTACTGCACACGTTAAAAGGAGAGGTGCTTACAGCAGGCTAACTCGGTCTTTTCAAGTAATGGAAGTTGTTGCTGATGCAGTTCTCTACTAACATGATTGTTTTTCACAGTAAACTATAAACGGGTATCTAATCAATAGATGTGCTAGTAGGTTGCTTCTGCTTGTTTCTTCTTTATTGCACATTCTTTCAGCCCTTACTAGCACCAAATACTTTGCTAAGTGCGCAGTGTACAAAGATACAGGAATGGGTAAGACATTGGATCCGCCGAGGGGCACACAGAGTCTGCCAAACACAATCAGACTAATACTCAGAGAAGAATTAATAATGTAGGACTTACCTAGAACGCTCCATGGGGAACTTTCGCGGAAACAGGACTGTCAGGAACAAGGCTTATTTGTGTGTTTCTGATTGATATGAATTAGCACTTTAAACAAAGGTTTCAGAAGATGCAAAATGTTATATCCTGGTAATAGGTATGTAAAATTCCAGAAAACCTATTCAAATCCATGTACACACACATACACAAAAAGAGATGTGTGGGATATTTACAATTCAGATAAACTCTGAAATGGTAAGGATTCCCACAAGAAATAAAGGCCACATCTCTGGTTTGTGGTGGCTTTGCAGAGTGGAGTTGCCTGCAGCCCCAGGGACTCTTGGTCAGGGGCTGATTGTCCCAGGACACTGAGACGCAGTGTTAACTTCGTCATAGTAAATGGGACTCCAGACACCAGTATTAACTCAGGACTTGTTACAAGATTGTCATTCCAAAATTCTTTGTCATTTAATTGCTTACTTAGACTCAGCAATTCCAGAGCCTTTAGAAAATAGAAGTTGGTTTTGCATATCTAATATAGAAATTATTTTTGAGAAAAGGACTGAAAATAGAAAATATTTTCTTTAAGTACCGTGTAGTGTCTCCTGTAAAATACTAAGTCACACACACTTTTCCAAGAATAAACAAGGAACAGCCAGCCAAACAAGTTTTAAATGTATGTCTTTCTAAAAGGCACAGTGACTTGAAGACTTAATCAGCATTTAAACGCTGACTTTAAAGGCTTGAATAATGCTATAAAATGCCTGCAGTGGAGTCACTAACTCTAAAGAACAGAGGTTGGATTTGCTCTCTCTCTCTCTCTCTCTCTCTCTCTCTCTCTCTCTCTCTCTCTCTTTCTTTAGCTTCCACATTTAGGAAAGCACTCAGAAATTTAAAAAAATTGTTTTCTTTTGGAGGGCTGGGGAGAAGTTGGACCTGAAAAACTAAATTATACGGTCTTTGAAATTAGTAGGCAATTTCAGCCCACCTGCAAATACTTCCTGCAGACTACCCTTCTCTAACCTACTTGATACCTGGGAAGCAAAGATAACTATCGGCTTGAAACAGCAGCAGAGATAAAAATAAATCCCCAGCACCGCCATTCCATCTCAGATGCTGTGCCTGCGCTCTGCCTGCCTCCCCTGCTGTTTCTGGCTTGGCTGGTCCACCGGTGCTGCCAACAGTTGTGTTTAGTCAGTCTGCTCAAAGGTTCCTGACTAACAGCTACCTTTACACACTCAGCTTCGACTGTAATTAATACTAGAAGGATGTTAAAATGATATCCTTTCATAATGGTAGTTCTGTTTTAATTTTTTAATATTACAGTTGTTGACATGTATAGATAACATTTTAATATTTGCATGGAGTTACGACTCCTTAACCACATGTTGATTTACTAAGGGATTAATAAAAGAATAAATTGCCTAATTTGAAAGAAATACTAAACTTTGATATATATCAAAGATTATAAATTATAATTTTATGTATAGTGTATAACATGGAATTATACACATATATGTAAAATCTCACATTTGGCCAGAGGAATAAGCTGGCATTCTGGAAACTCATATTATCTCAAGCAATAATTGAATCATAGTTTGAAGCCATTGTAAATCGACCAACTTCTTTATTTTACGTTGCCCTCACCTTCGCCTTCCTTTTCTTTCTGCATAAGAACTAGCTGTGGGAGTTTCCGAATAAGGAGAGCAGTGAGCTAAAGTCACCATGCATGTCTTCACATTGTGGCCAGGTACCACTATAGGCACCAGTGACATAAAGGGGACCCAGCCCACCTCCTGCCCTGGAAGAGTGCAGGATGTTGGAGTACGGCAGAGTGACTTTCTGTGTTTGTGGTGCCTGAGAAAACTATCTCCAAGTACACTCTGCCCACAGCCTTATACAGGCACCAGAATGAGCTACAGGCAGGACAGGCCTCCCGAAACATGATCAGGAACAGGAGATGAAGGCAAAACCATCCTGCTCTGTCCTTCACCAAACTGTGGTCACTTTGGAAAGTAGCGAATGGAACTATGATTGAAATCTGAAGCCGCCACAAATACCATAAAGTGCATTCTTAGCAGTGAGTTAAATGTACTGTCTTCATTCAGTAAGCATTTCTGAATACTCACTGTGTACCAGGCACCACAGCAGTGTATAGACAGAGGTAAATAGGACCTTGCAATACCAGCTGTTGTTCCTAACTGACATCATCTATTTGTCAATAAAATCTACCATGATGGTTTTGCTTTCTTATTTCCCATCCAAAACAGACCTGTGAAGTTGAGTAATTTATGTTACAGAAATTGTCACTTTAATAGCACTTATTATTTAAGTGATAAGTAATCTTTTATCATTCTGTAACACCTATGGCTCTTATAGCTAAACCAACCCTAAGTTTGAACCATGACCATCATTTAAGTACCCTTTGACCTCTTACTATATGTAAAACCCTATCCTAGGCATACAAGATGAGCTTGTAAGAGCTTTATTAAAAAGAAAAGTCAACATTTAAAGTAGGTGAAACAATTTAGCAGAATATGTCCAAGCCTTATATCTTATTTCAAACAGTATTTAAGACACCCACACAAAAATGCTATATGTCGTTAATTTCAAGGTGTGTTTCCTTCTTAGCATTTTACGTCTTTGAAATTGGAATGCATCTCGTTCTCAGTGACATCTTAGTATTGTGTTCTAGCTTGTCAGCATTTTATGTTAGGCAGTGGTACATAGAATCATGAATAGTCTCATGATTGCTGGCATCTTAGATTCCATAAACTACAGCAATGTAGGGGAAGTACATAGAGAGTTCCTGTGTTCTGCAGTAAGATCTTATTGAAATAGAATCTTTCCAAAAGTTTTATTTCCTGACCCTCCCCCTGACCAGCTTGTTTGTTAGCCCAATATGTTAGATAATCTGGAGAATTTACAGTGAAGGTATATTTTTATAACATTCTTGAATTGTGACTTAAACTTTGTAAAGGAACAAGAGTATAGAATTAAAATGTTCTCAAATTTGTTTTTAGGCTAAAAAATCTTAACTTCTAAAAGTAACCTGTTTTGAAAACAAGTTTAGAAGAGAAGAGTTTTACTGACTTAAAGACTCTAAAAGCCCATCCACAGTCTTGCTTTGAAGCTAATAAATGTGCCCTTATCAGGCTAAGAATTCTCAAAATTAACTAGCCTTATAATTTGTACTATATGTAGCATAAATGCACAATTACCTATTCTATTATTTTGTATATAGATTCTAATTATTTTTCAATAATTACAGCTAAAATTTATTAAATCTTTTATGCTGAGAACCCTATATAAGCACTTTACATTTATTTTCCTCGTGTAACCCTCACAGGAATGCTATAAAGCAGATACTCCCATTTTGCTGATGTGTAGACTATGGCTCTGAAGTTAAATTACGTGTTACTGCTCACACAATTAGTGAGTGAAGGGGAGCCTGCCCTCAAATCTAGGCATCAGATTCCAGAACCTGTTCTCTTTACTGCATGGATCCACCTGCCTATAATAGACGTTCAGGGAGCATTTTATTCATTCTCCCATTCACATAAATATTTGTTGAGCACCTCCCCACCTAGCAAGGGGAAGAAGGATGGTCAGGAAGGAAGGTCTCAGAGAAGAAGTAATGTTTGAGTTGAGGTTTCAAGGATTACCAGCAGCTGGAAGATCAAAGGAGGAAAATGCTTTTTCAGCCCTATAATTCAGCATGAGCAAAGTGGTAAACAGGTGTGGCAAATGTTCCCACTTTCTTAAGGAATTTGAATTTCACCTTGGAGATCAGTGCTTCTTATTTATAAAATCTCCCTGGAGGTCTATGATGAGGTCTGGAAATCTGGGTTCACTATCATAAAGAATATGATAAAAATATCATATGTTTAGGTACTTGTACATTCTTTTCTCAGGAGAAGGTTCCTAACTACCATCATTTTCTGAAAGGGACCTCTGATCTCCCAATAGGGAGTAGATACAGTAGATGCTTTCAAACACATTTAGAAACAATTCACAATAAGAAAAACATTTTATTTTGTGACACTTTACACATATCAGTGTGTACATTCACATAGCTAAAATGAGTTTCACGGCACAAAATTTATCCCCCATCAATGTACTCTAATAGTTTCTATTCTACTTCATTTAAAAAGAATCCTGGTCACAATCCACTAAAATAATGCCATGAGCTTCCAAGGGTCAGAATCTATGATTTGAAAAACACTGGAGATTATCATCTACATATTTAAAACTTTTTAGCCAGGGAGTCATATAGTCAGATTTGCATTTTAATGTGCTTATTCAGCAGCTACCTTGCCTTAGTTATTCCTTATTCATGGGAAAGAAGGAAAGGGAGGAGTCAAGGATGGCTCCATATTTATGATGAGCATTTGGTTGGATGCTGAGGCCATTATTCAAGATATGAAATAGATGACAGAACAGATTAAGGCAGCAGACAGGGGTTGTGTTTGGTTTAGGACATGCTGTACATGAGGTGTCCAGATAATATGCTGCACCTCATTCTATCAGAATGGAGCTGTCTAGGAAGCATTGCCCTTTAGGGATTTGGAACAAAAGGATTTTCAAGAAGCAACTCCAAAAGACATTTTATAGAATTTAATTATACTTGGAAGTCCAGCAGTGAGAAGAAAAAAATGTGTATTTACAGATGGAATTCTGGTATAAGCTATATTTAAAGATTGTTTTTTTCAACTGTCAAGAATACTTAGTTGTGAACACTTTTGAGTGTTGGTACTTTTAGTTACTGACATTTAGGTAATTTGAAGCTCCTTTTGCCAAATTTTGTTCATACTAATTAAGAACAATGGCAGGCTAATAGAGATAAACTGTGGCATATTGATTCAGTGGAAAAGTACACGACAGCGAAAGGCAGCGGTTTAGAGGTCTGTAAAACATGGCAGTGAAAACTCTAAGTGGGCAGATGAGTATATGTGGTATGACATTCATTTTTACAAAGTATAATAACAGGCAGAATCCAACAATATAGTGTGTGTATACACACATGTGATAAAAGCATTAAAAATAAAAACACAAAAAGAATGATAATCACAAAAGTTAGAATAGTTGCTACCTCTGGTAGAGAAAGGCAGGCAGAAGGGATAAGAGAGAAGCAGATGGGTAGATACATTATTGCTAAGGTTCTATTTCTTAAATTGGGCAATGAGTTCACAGGGCTTCATTATGTCATCAAGCTTCATAACTACCAAACTGTATTTTGTAGAAACGAATATTACATAAATTAAAATTTGTTCTCATTATGATTAACTTTAAATATAATCTGTCATCTTCAGGGGTTTAAATGAGAAAAACCAGAACATATTTCAATAGATGCCACAAAGGCATTTGATAAAAATTCAGTATTAAATCTGGATTAAAACTTTAGGTAAGTAGGGAGTAGGAAGAATTCTTCCTTAACATGATGGAAAACATCTTTGCCAAATTAATAGCCAGTTACCATACTTAATGATAAGACAATAGAAATATCCTTATTAATGTCAGCAGCAAAATCCACCTGCCCACTTATCATCTACATAGTTTAACATTGTTCTGAGAATGCTCAGTAATGTCATGGAAAGGAAAGGCAATCAAAGCTATGGATAATAGATAAGTGGGGGCACATTTGCCAGTATCTGCAGACAATCCAAGTATACCAGGTTAAAAACTATTAAAAACTTATAAGATTTCTTCAATCAAGTGGTCTGTTTAAAACCACTAGTGAGAAGGTAGAGTGAAGAGAAGTTTCTTTTTAAATGGGAGAAATAGCAAAATGTTTGTACACTGATGGGATATATATATATATATAGATATAGATATAGATATAGATATAGATATAGATATATAGATATATATATAGATATATATAGATGCCACACAAAAGAGAGATCATATGGTATTTGTCATTCTCTCTGTCTGACTTATTTCACTTAGCATAATGCCCTCAAGATCCATTAATGGTCTTTTATCTGTTCATCCACTGAGGGACACTTAGGTTGTTTCCATATATTGGCTATTGTAAAAAAATGCTGCTGTGAACATAGGAATACAGATTGTTTTCAAATTAGTGTTTTCATTTCCTTTGAATAATACCCAGAAGTGGAATTGATGGATCATATGGTAGTTCTGTTTTTAATTTTTTGAGGAATCTCCATTCTGTTTTCCATTGTGGCTGCACCAATTTACATTCTCACCAACAGTGTACAAGTGTTCCCTTTTCGCCACATCCTTGCCAAAACTTATTTCTTTTCTTTCTTTCTTTTTTGTTTTTGATGATAGCCATTCTAACAGGTGTGAGGTAATATCTCATTGTGGTTTTGATTTTCATTTTCCTGATGATTAGTGATGTAGAACATGCTTTCACGTACCAGTTGGCCATCTGTATGTCTTTAGAAAATTTTCTATTCGGATCCTGTGGCCATTTTTAAATTTGATTGTTTGGTTTTGTTTTTTCTTCTATAAATTGTATGAGTTCTGTATACATTTTGTATATTAGCCCCTTATTAAATACAAATGAAAATGTAAATATAACATATCAAAATTTATGGGATGCAGCAAAGGCAGGTCTAAGAGGGAAGTTAATAGTGGTAAATGCCTACCGCAAGGAACAGAAAAAGTCTGTAATAAACAACCTAACTTCATACATGAAGGAACTAAAAAAAGAACAAATAAAGCCCAAAATTAGTAGAAAGAAATACAACAAAGATTAGAGAATAAATAAATGAAATAGAGACTGAAAAGACAGTAGAAGAGATCAATGAAACTAAGAGCTGGTTCTTTGAAAGGATAAACAAAATTGACAAACCATTAGCTAGACTCACCAAGAAAAAAAGAGAGAGGACTCAAATATAATCAGAAATTAGAGACATGTTCCAACTGATATCACAGAAATACAAAGGATCATAAGCAACTACTGTGAACAATTGTATAACAACAAATTAATTGGATGAGCTAGAAGAAATGGATAAATTCCTAGAAACATACCACCTACCAAGATTGAATCAAAAACCTCCCAACAAACAAGTTCACAGCCAGATGATGTCATTGGTGAATTCTACCAAACATTCAAAGAAGAATTAATACCATTCTGCCTCAACCTCTTCCAAAAAATACAAGAGGCTTGAACTATTCCAAACTCATTTTACGAGGCCAGAATACCCTGATACAAAAGCCAGATAAGGGTACCACAAGGGAAAATTATAAACCAATGTCCCTGATGAACACAGATGCAAAAATCTTCAACAAAATATTAGCAAACCAAATTCAACAATACAATGAAAGGATCATACATCATGATGAAGTGAGATTTATTCCAGGGATACAAGATGGTTTTCAACATCTGCAAATTAGTCAATGTGATATACTGCATTAACAAAATGAAGGATAAAAATCATATGATCATCTTAATAGATGCAGAAAAAGTATTTGACAAAATTCAACATCCATTTATGATAAAAACTCTGAACAAGGTATAGAGGGGAACATTCCCCAACATAATAAAGGCCATCTATATATATGACAAGCCCACAGCTAACATCATACTCAACAGTGAAAAGCTGAAAACCTTTCCTGCAAGATCAGGAACGAGACAAGGTTGCCCACTGTCTCCACTGTTATTCAACATAGTTTTGGAATTCCTGGCCAGAGCAATCAGAGAAGAAAAAGAAATAAAAGGCATTCAAATTGGAAATGAAGAAGTGAAACTCATTTGCAGATGACATGATATTATATATAGAAAACTCTAAAGACTCCATCAAAAGCTGTTAGAACTAATAAATGAATTCAGTAAAGTTACAGGATACAAAATTAATACACAAAAATCAGTTATGTTTCTATACACTATAATGAACTATCAGAAAGAGAAATTAAGAAAACAGTCCTATTTCAGTTGTACCAAAAGAATAAAATATCTAGGAATAAATTTAATCAAGGAGGTGAAAGAACTGTATATTGAAAACCATTATACTAATTTAAAAATAAATACACAAACACAAATATAAATCCACAAAGAAAATATGAAATGCTGTATACCAAAATGTCATAAATGGTGATTTACTGATATACTATATGTATTTATTTATTAATGTATATTTTCTAATTGTTGTAATTACATAAAAGAAATTTTTTTGAGATGCCAAGTTTAAGTATGTCAAGAATCCAGGAGAAAGGCTGCATAATTCAAGGTTTTTAAAAATAGAGTCACAAGGGAAATGGAGAAAGCAGGTCTTAGAAGTTATCTATAGCTAGACACCAGCTAACTATCTTGCTAGTCAACTACTTGATTGAGTTGCTTTGTCATTTATCAGTGAAGAAAGTAAGTTTTCTCCCCATCTGTGATCTGGCTCACAAGCAGAAAGAACGTACAGGCAGAGTTGCTGGTGTTATCAATGGCATGGAAAGAGAGGCCACTTTCCTTTCTAACAGTTGACATTTTGGAGCAGCAGTATTGTGAAGTGTCCTGGGGATCAGTTGGGTCTAGAAAGGACACATTATGGGAATGAAAAGTAGTAGCTGAATTTTTAAAAGATAAGATTCTTTAGGGAGCTTCAGGTAATAAAACTCAGAATGCCATAGAGAACTGATTAAGGAGAACTAAGTTGGCCCGTATTGGTACTTTAGCAGCCATAGGAAGAGGGCAGTCTTTTATGATACTTAAAAAAGCTTAGAGTATTTAATAATCACTCAGTTACATTGGGAATATCTTATTTTAGAGCGAGACGATAAAGCATAGCCATATTGATGAAAGTGTTAATACTCTACTGATCAACACTACGAAATTCTTTCTAAGGGCTCTGAATGTCTGTTAGTTTTCTCTTACTCTAATTGTGTTGGCAATTCATTAAAGTCAGTCTTCACAGATTAGGAAGGAGGGAAGGTAGTTGAGGGTGTTCTATTTCCACTAAACAGTAAGACGATGCTGATTTATAGTCCCACAGTTGTTTGAGAGTTTCCTGTTTGGCTTTAAAGAAAAACTTTGTACTAGGGATGTTTGGTGTTTGTTTTGTTTTTTAAGGAAGATAGTGTTCTGTTCCTTCCTCAGAAAACTTGAAGGATAAAATGATTATGAATTAGGATTAATTTCGGATAGTCTTATAGTTTTCACAATTTCTGATTCTATAAAAATGTATATATATAATTTTTTTCAAAAATATTTAAGGTGATTAAGTCATGAAGGGCAAATTTAAGATAACTTAGATTCTAATTATTTTTTTAAAGCAGATGCTATTGTTTTTCTGATAGAAAAACAATTTTGTGCACATTTGAGAATTGTGAAAAGTACATAGACGACTAAAGATGAATAATAAATGTCTCTAATAGTGGAAAACAGTGTTGGATTTCTTCTTGTCTATTTTTCATATTCACACATACCTTTTTAAAAACTGCAGTCACAGTGTATTTACTGCTTTTTGAATATCCTGCCTTTTCCATTTGACATATATCATGAGAATTTTCCTATGTGATTAAATAGAAAAGTTACTTTTAAATATCTACCTAACAATACATTTTATGGACACGCTAGCATTTCTTGAGCCATCTCCTATTACTTACATAGTTTCTATATAACAGTAATGGTATGAAGAATATCCTGGTGTGTAAAGTAAATCTATATTCCCATTTCTAATTATTTCTTCAGGCTAGCTTCCTACATATGGAATTACTAGGTCAGAAAGTAGGAATGCTTTTCAAGTTATAGGTAACTGTTGCCCACCTGACTGCCTCCCATACCTTCAGCCCCACCCTCAGGAAGCTGCTGCTGCTATTCCCACAACTGTTTTCAAGTGCCTTTCAGGAGCCTTTTCCCCTGGCCAATATTGAATACCTGTTTTCTTTTCATTTCACAATTCATCGTTTGATAATGTCTAAAAACTGACAGTGTGATTTGCTTGATAATATCTGGCATGGGTAAAATACTACAATATGAAGTATTGACAACCTTGCTGTCTCCATCTGATACTACTAGGAGTGGATCTGGGTTTTTCATTTCTTGTTTCTCCCACTATAGTGAGGAGACATTTTAGTAATTCATGGACTTTCTTTGAAATAATTACTCTATTTCTCTTTGTTTTTAAAGATAATTACTCTATTTCTCTAACTTTTCACATATTTTGCTATTTTGCCACTTCTCTTTGCCACTTTTTTTTTAAAATTTATTTATTGAGGTGACAATTGTTAATGAAATTACATAATTTCAGGTGTACAATTCCGTATTACATCATCAATAAATCCCATTGTGTGTTCACCACCCAGAGTCAGTTCTCCTTCCATCACCATATATTTGATCCCCCTTACCCTCATCTCCCTCCCCCCACCCCCCTGCCACTTTTTATGGTCCTAATAATTCAGGGCTTTTGGGTTTCCACTCTCATCTTTAGATACCTGTCTTCCTTACAAGAAATTACAAACTTCTCAGGAAGCCTAGGGATATGGATACCTTTTTGGGGGGGCAACAAAGTGGTATAGGCAAGGGAATGAAATATTTTGTTACCTCTATAGTTTCATTGTTCTAGAGTCACGCTGGTTGTGTGTGGTTCTACCGCGTAACAGAATGGAATAACTCTCTAAAAGAAATCAAGCAAATGTTTTGTGATGTGAACTATCCAAATACAGTATTTACCTTAGCTGTCTAAATGTGAATAATTGCCCTTTCTTTGCCAACATATCTGTTTCTCTATTTGAAGATGTAGGTTTGACAGCTTTGCCAACAGCGCAAGCATACTATGCTAACAGTGAATCTTTTTGAGTTCTGTATTTCTTACAATCATAAATTAATTGATCTGAGAGACTTGACAGGCCCTCTTATTTACATGAGGTCAGCCAAGTCTGTTAGAAATCAGTACTGCAGTTTCTAATTCAGTTCTTGGTGCGCTGTGCATATCAAGAACCTTATGCATGTAAAATCAGAAATAGTTTTACCTCCTTTATAGTCTTAAAGGAAATTAGCAAGTGAAAACTGAATAGAAACAAATTTTATGAAATGAACCTTACCTCAGGAACGTATTTTCAGGGTAGATGTTTGGAAAGAGATCTGTAAAAATTAAAATATTATAGGCTTTGACACAGATTAAAAACACAAACTTTAAAATATTGCTTATATTTATGAAGATTGACTGCTTCAGAGTCACAGAGTTGTGGTTCCCATGAGAACCCTTAATTCTATTTCCTTGTTTCTTTGTTGTGTAGCAGCTAGTATCTGGGGCTCTCTGGGGCTCTGAAGGCAGCACAGTGTTTTATGGCTAGGGCACTTGGGAAGCCGTGTTTGCTTCCCTTCTAGAATAGCAGTAGGCATCTGTCATTTTTCAGCCTTCCACGGGCACTGCTGTGACTGACTCACTGATTCATTCTTGTATCTTATCTCTCTGGACTTTGACTCGGGAACAATTAGAAATATTATTGCTAGTCTTTTGGTTGTTGATCTTTCCCAGATAGCTTCTTTGGCTTCTCTTGAAGCTAGCTCTTAAGTTTTGACCTTGAAGGTTTCTAGCCCCTTACTTTGTTAAATACCAAGGATTCAGAATAAGTATTGTCAAGTTTTGATTATCCACAGGGCACTTCTTGCCAGTCCTTCATCATTTGAAAATTACTTTAACATCAGACGCATCATTATGTTAAAGAAGGCGTGTATGTGCTTGAATCCAAGAGGCTGAAATCAGAGTGGCATGGGAGCTCCCCAGTGCTGTCTTTACATCATCAGAGTGAACATTCGTGGCCACATACTGTGTGCCAGACTATGTGCCAAGTACCTCATACGGGCCGGCTTTTTAAACTTCGCAACAACCATATGAGGTAATACCATTATCCACATTGTACTGATGAGGAAACTGAGGAGTAAGGAGGTCAAGTTACTTGCCCCAGGTAACACAGATAATCAGTTCTGGAGCCAGAGTTGGAAAGTGGGCCGTTTGCTGCAGGGCCCCTGGTCTGGTACAGGAGATGTGGTCTGTCTGCGCTGCTCCCTTTTCACCTCTGGACAAGAGTTCTCACTTTTTTTTTCTCAAACCATTGAGGGAGACCCAACTTTGAACTGGAAATAAAAAGGGATCCAATAATAAAGAAAGCAGTTTCAAAAGAAAAGAGAACAAGGCAGCAGGACACCATTTCCTATTTTTGGTATCTTTCAAGTATCTGGTATCAATTAGCATTTTTTTTAAAAGGCACATAAGAGTTTATATTTTGTGCACAATCTTTTGTATTTATCGTTTAAGATATGACCAAAATTGAATTAATCAAATTATATCCCCTGGCTATTGTCCATCTTGTCGCTGTTTCTCTTTCCTTAGTGTAGAGCCTGGGGTTTGTGTCTGGTTCCCCAGAGCCTGGGAACTCTGTGATGTCACCACAGTGGCCGCCTCAGAGTCAGTCGCTCATCATCCCTTTCCTACCACGGCAGCTCTGACTCGATTTGTAAGACATGCTGGATTTCCCTGTAAGGTTGATTTTGAAAACATTATTATGTAGGCTTAAAAAGAGGTTTAATATTATTGATGTTGAAAAACAGACAAGAGTTGAATATACTTCTAAGTCTACATGGAAATAGTCTTCGGACTTAAATATTATTTATGTTGTTGAATTTACAAACTTTTATGGTAACATTGATTGGGTTTGGATGAAACCATGTGTTTTACAAAATCTAGGGCCTGGTTCACTTTTAGCAACTTAATTTTGAGGATTCACATTTGTCGAAATGCCAGTCTCTCTCCTCGACTTACACAGCTCTTGACTGCCATGCATGAATTCCATTGCCACCCTTGTTTCACTAGCAGTGCTCCCTGGCATAACACAAAAAGCTTTTTTCAAGACTCCAAAAGAATAATAAGAAGAAAAGATTAGCAATGAATTTGGAAATTGACATGCATTTTTAAGGTTGTTTTTATTTCCTTGTAGAATTCAGGTTAGGTCTTTGTTTCTGAGAAACAGATAATTTTTAAAACAAAATTCTGCTTCCTGCTTGACCAAGAGAATTTCTAAACTTAGAATTATTAATATGGTCTCCCTAAGTCCTTTAAAATACAAAGTGGTTTTAAAGATGCTGACTCATATTTTCAAATGGAATTTGGTGAGGCCAGACCATTCTGTGAGTGTTTAATAAAGATGAAGATACTTTTTAAAAAGAAAAACTTATAAGTTAAAGTTCTAGAAACCCAAAAAGCCACTTGGCCTAAGTTTTGGGGCTAAACATAGCACAAGAGAGATCAGAAACCATCTCATCCTGATGTTTGTACCACACGGCAAGCAGCTGTGTAGGATTATTTTTTCTCCTTTCACTTTGTTACCTATTTTTGCCTGTTCTGGGGAGACCTGGTTTTCCACAGACTCTTGAGTGATCAATTCAGATACATCTCTAATTTTTTAGCATCCTTAGCATAAGACTTCTTCCGAGTGAACCTAATCTAGTCCCAAATGTCTTCAGATGAATGCAATAAATATTTACTGTGTTCCAGATAAGACCATGGTCCTTGCCCCCAAAGAACTCAAAGTCTGGTGGGGAGGAAGACACATAAACAGGTACTTAGTGTGCAGTGTAGTGGAGGCAGCAGCAGAAGTGGGCCCCAGGGGCAGTGGGAATCCCAGGAGGGGTTTCTAAACCCACCTCCCTGAGGAAGGAAAGGCCCCCTGAGGGAAGGGCTCCTCAGAGGTCTTAAATAAAGGGCTAAGTTAGCACAAGCCAACACAGAAGTGGGAACAGCAAATACAAGTGGAGAGTGAGGCCCAGGTCTATTGCGAAGGAACCTCATCTGTCCCGTCAGGGAGCTTGGACTGTGTGGTAGATCCGTAGTAGAGAGCCATGAAGAAATAAATAATTCTTGGGACTGACATGGTCAGACTAGCATTTTATGAGACTCGTTTTGGCACCTGAATGCTTAGAGGATGGGATTGAGAACAGGCAAAAGTGGAGGCCAAAAAACAAGTTATCCAAGCAACAGGTGTTATTGAGCCAAAGCAAACGAGGGAGATGAGGACAAACATTTGAGAGATAATGTAGGAAGTAAAAGCAGTAGGACCTGTCATTACCTGGATGCTGAGGGGTGTTCAGTGGTGTGTGAGAATATCAACGTTGACTCCTCAGTAACGTCAGAACTAAATGAATGGTGATGTATTGACTGGGTGGGAGTCAGGGTAGGATGCTGGGCAGATTTAGGGAGAAGATGTGAATTATTTTCCATATAAACATTGATTCTATGGAATATACTTACATTTGAGAAGGGACTGGTTAATAAAATGAAACTGAAAAGCAGTTTTATGATGAGAGTGACAGAACTCAGAGGGAGGTTTTAGTTTTAGCTGTCAGAGAAAGACTTATGGACTCGCTCAGCCATGAAGTTTGAACAAACTTCTCAGGTTCTCTCATGACTCTCTTACTTTTCTTCTAAAAGCTGCTTTGGCATTTAGATCAATTTTGCAGTAATTTTTAAATACAGATTTT
This sequence comes from Rhinolophus hipposideros, assembly GCF_964194185.1. Taxonomy (NCBI): domain Eukaryota; kingdom Metazoa; phylum Chordata; class Mammalia; order Chiroptera; family Rhinolophidae; genus Rhinolophus; species Rhinolophus hipposideros. The sequence goes on from NC_138053.1 coordinate 36,841,880, forward strand.
CTATTACTTTCATGTTCCATCATTTGTACCTTTTCCCTGATACAGTATCTCTATATCTGCTATTTGCATCTTTACCCTGCAAATAACTGTCATCTCCCCCTTTTTCCTGGAAATACTCAGTTACCAACCAACTATACCCAGCCACCTGGTCTTTTCTAAATAATTTTTAGCCATGAGGCTACAGAATGAGTCATAACAAACCTCACTTTGAAGCCCCTTGTTAGCTGGTGAAACCAGCATTGGTCATTTATATTTCAGGGCACTTAGCTAGTATGGATTCAGTTACATTAAAGTACTCATCGTCATATTCAAGATCACACACACACACACACACCTCCAGTCTTTTAGGGGGAAACACATTGGCGTCATCCTTGATTTCTCTCTTTCATTACTCACATTCACTATGTCTAGGAATCCTGCTGCCTCTACGTGCAGAATGTAGCCTGAATCCCTCCACCTGGTCCCCATTTCACTTCTGGATTTCTATACATATGTACCACAATGGCAGGAATCTTTGTCAGTTTTATTTATTAAGGTGTCATAGAAACTAGAACACTGACGGACACAGTCAGCACTCAGTTATTATTTATGTAATAAATGAATTAAGTGAACAAATCCATCAATCAATGTCATCTTACTGGACACACCAAGAATACATTAGGGGCAAGAATGCAATTTTCAGGAATGATTTTTCTAACAAGACCATAGCCCACGGAAGTAACAGAACCAAGAAAGCTCAGTATTGGCCTACTCTACTGTTCACTGAGAACTTTTTAAGAAGTGAATCTAAAGAAATTATGTCAAGAATAATAAGGGAAGGTATTCTCCTTTACTTTTTCCCCCTTAATATACGTCTTGCTAAAGAGAAAAAATGCTAGGAAATAAATGGACTTACTTTCTCCTGAATTATTCATATCAGTTGATACACAGCCTGAATTTTTTGGATAACTGCCAGTATTTCTTTTTGTGCTAGGTAAATTTAGTATTTTGCATTACTCTCCTCAGTAAAGTAGCATGTGGAAATTTCAGATGTTTCTAATACGTGTGGGATCTTCTCCAGTCCCTGCCATTCCCTGTCAATAGGAATATTTAGCTCTTCTTAATTTCTCTAACACTATAATACTTAGCATTTTCTTTTCTTTTTTTTTTTAGATGAGGAGTTTTAGATTTATTCTTAATGTCAATTCTTACAGAATAAAATGAGGTGGTATGTTGGCAATCACCTGGTCTTTCTGTATAGAAGAAGCAACACACTTTAATAGTTAAAACAAAAGAATAAACCCTCTCTACACTTCTAAGGAAAACATACCTTTTTTTTTTAGTGTAGATTTAGTTTTTCATTATTTTTAAATTTTTTTTTAAATTTATTGGGGTGACATTTGTTAGTAAAATTACATAGATTTCGGGTGTACAATTCTTGTACTTAGCATTTTCTATTGCCAGTGAAAGACACCCTGCCCTCCCTACTCCCCCACACCTACCCGGCAGTGGTTTCCACATCTGGGCTGATCTGAGAGGCTTTTTTTTCTTCCTTAAACCCATAATGTTAGGCCTAAAGTCATAACTGCATCTCTAATTTGAAAAAATAGCACTTGTGTCTTTCAGGTTGAGGTTTCTATTTTCTGTTCTGATTCTAGATTATTTTTTCTGCCCCTAAACTCTGGAACCTGAACAGTACATGCAAATGCATTTCTCTAGCTAAACTGAATTTTCTAGACTATTAGGGAATCACAGAATCATTAAGGGCCTGGAAAGGATTTAAAGGTAACAGAGAGTTCTAATGTTTAAGTGTTTGTAGCAAGCTTTATCTATATCTATCTAAGCTAAGATACATAGTTTACGTATAGTAAAATAGTAAATATATTAGTCAAAGAATATTAAGAGGCAGACTGGTCTCCTGAGATATCAGAGGAATGGAGGAAGTATATTCTGAGGTCATACAAATTGGGAAACTACTATTCAGTATAAAAAGACCTATAACAAAGAAAGTCATTTTGTTTAAGCTGGTATTTCCCAAATTTGAGGATAGAACCCCTTTTTCATATAAGGAAACTTTCAATGTACTCTGGAAACATTGGTGGAAACAAAGCAGACACTCCAGTTTTAGTCCTGGCTCAGGCTTTAACCAACATTTTTTCCTTCATTCAACAAACATGTATGGAGTAACTTTTGTGCCACACGCTATTCAAGATGCTGGTAATATATACATGGAAGAAACCAGACAAAAGCCTCCATCCTTCCAAAGATTACATTCTAGTTGGGGAGAGAAAGACAATAAACATAATCTGTGAGCAGTACAGGTACTAGGTGTTTTAGACAAACATAGAGCAGGGTCGGGATCAGGAGTACTGGGTTGCAATTTTAAATACAGTTATAACCTTGAAAAAGTCATTGAGCCTCTCTATGTTCCTATTTATAAAACGAAGCAATTCAACTAGATGATCTCTAAAGACCTGTCAGCACTACGGGTCTGCATTAAGGATCAAGAGTTATCCTATCAAACTGGTACTGCTGGGTCATGAGCATCTCAGTAAGCATTTAAGGTGACCTTAGCAGAAAAGGTGGGATATTAAAACTCATAGAATTACAGTCAAAGAAAGGCTTCTGTAAGTTTTAAATCATTTGTAATACCCACAAAAGAACAAAGCATTTATTTTAAATAAATGCAGAAAAAAGACCTTGATGGTCCTATTTTTAATCGTTTGTACTTCAGTGCAATATTGAGCAGAAAGTATTTGACTTAAGGATGAGAAAACTCTGCAGTGAAGGTGCCAGTGGTTTTTCAGCCATGTCAGCACACCCGTGTGAGAAACTGGCAGCAGTGTACACACAGCATTTCTGCCCTGCATCCTTATGTAAATAGGAGGTCCGGGACTTGATGTTGAAATGACCTTTCAGACAGTACTCCATTGCCACATGCCTGAGCTTGTATCTCAGAATAATTAGAAGCTTTGCCTTATACAGCTTGGTATACAGTGTTTATGTTAATTATAAATGTCTGAAAGTTTCCTGAAACTTTTTCTTTATAGCTTTTTATCAAAGACAGACTGAAGTTTGGGAGGAGGGTTGTGGATTGTGGTCCTAAATCTTTGATTTTCAGTCTCTCATTTTTGGAACGAAAATTAAAATCTGCTTTTCTAGTTGCTGAGCACATAGTGGCATATTTTTATATTCTTCCTCTGGACTAAGAAGTGGTTTGGAATCATAGTCTTTGATACTTTTTTAAATGATATTTCACTCTTGAGGCATTTAGCTAAAAATTTCATGTAGACGATGGATCCCTAAATGTAAAGAAATCCCCACGGACCTACAGGAAAAGCTTGCAATGCAGTGATTAAAGTTGAGAAGTTCCTATCGCACAAAGGGACGCTCTTCCAAGTTTGCTTCTAAATCAGGATTTCCTTTCCCATGGCGCTTGGCCCAATCCCCAGAGCCTGCCGATGACAGTGATTTCATCTCCCCTCTTCATATTCTGTACATTCACAGGCCAGTTTACAAGAAAATGCTTTGTAACCATTCTGAAAGAAAGGACTGGCTCCTATTTCACTATCTAGACAAGCTCTAGAATAGGCTCCTGTGTAAGAGAGATAAGTGATGAGTATTCACAGGTTCCTGAAGTCTAGTCTCTGAAATGGCACATTTATCACCCTTGATTAGACAAGGTCTAATCTGTGGCCGTCAGCAGTCCCACAGGCTCCTTTCCACTCGAGGTCCCCTTGGTTTAGTTCTGAAGCCTCCATTCCCCCACCCCAAACCCCACCTTGCCTGCCCTAATTGTCATACACAACCTGCTTCCACTAAGTCTCCTGCTTTATTGCCCAAGGGGCCAAACTGTTATGCAGACTTACCAGCTATAAACGTAAGTGCTCCTTTGTACATCCATTTCATTCTTAAGAGTATATTTAGATATGGATACAAATAAAATTTGTATCTAATTTGTACCATCTTCTTCAGGAAATTAGATACACTAAATCTGTAGACCATGTAATTTAAGCTTTTGAAATTTTAAAGATATAAAGATTGTTTGGCGACATCTTCCTCTCAGATCTTTTACAGGAAAAGCCTGAGATTAGGTCAGTCTATACCATCTGATTGCTGTTCTGAAAACAACTGAGGAAAAGTGATGTAGAAACTTAGAACACCACATTCCCTCAGCATTCCTTAACCTCTACCCGCCACCCCAGCTCCATAGCTGGAAAAACCACTACGGAATGTATCACAAGTCACCTTTGCGTTCCCAAATGCGTATGGTTTGCCCAGAGGCCTGTCCCTGCCACCATCCACTCACTGCTCACACACCCACCCCAGCCACAGAGTGGGACCGTGGGTGGAAGAGACTGTTGAGAAGTCCTGCTGTCATTCTCCATCGTACTCCCTTTCTTTCAGAGAACTGAGGACAAAGCTTGCTTGTCACTGATAGTCAGCAGCCTGACAACATGTGTGGTATATGTAAGAATAAGGAGGAATGGCAGAGATTGCAAGCGCTCTCCACATAAGTGTTACTCTGGGTTTTTTAAAGTTGAAAACTATACTAGTCTTTTCTAATTGTTACTGCCAGTGAAGTTTTTGGAACTTACTAGGGGAACAGTTCTCAGAGAGTCACTACAAAGATTCACTTTCTTTATCCTGAAGTGATTCTTTTCTTATTTTGAGAGTTCATTCATAGTAATTATTACTCTTCAAGACCTCCTTTTTTAAAATTGATATCTAAGGTGGGCATTCTAAAAGACGTACTTTTTAATAACTGCTGTTAATCCACTTGTTTATCTGTTGTTGGCTTTGTAATGCTTAGGAGAGGTTGCAGAAATTAATTTGCAGCAGCACTTACTCTTTCCATTCTCAATGGCTAAATATACTGTAAATGTGGCTCATGTGCACTTACTTACTTTTTAATGTCTTATGATTGGAAAATATAAAACTGGGATGTATTAAATAAGTTAAAATGACCCCTTTTTGTTTGAAATAAAAATGGGGACTTTTATTTCTTTAAAGATACAATTTTTCTCTCCACTTCTTTATTAATTTTCAGCAGTCAATGAGATCAGAATTCTCTGACTTCTCTTCTGAGGGACTGACCTATTTCTGTCTCTAACCCATAGTTTCTCAGCCTGGGCCCTCTGACATTTTAGACTAGGCGATTCTTGCGGGGGCCACAGGGGGAGGCTGTACCAATGTATGCTTGCAAACAAAATAAATTAAGACTTCTTCACAAAGTTCCAGCACTTTAGAATTAGGAGAAGTTTGGGAAAACAAAACAATAACTTTAGGACCCAAAAAATATAATTTATAGAGTAGATAATAAATATTGAAGTTTGTTGCCCTAGTACTTGGAACTAATTTAAAATAGAAAGCCAAAGGTAGTTTAAATTCATGGATAATACAGGCTTTATGGAATATTATCTAATATTCAACATCTTGGTGGAAATTTGGCCTCTCACGCTCTACGTGAGTCTTTTGAATCTCCTTTCCAAAGAAGTCTTTGACATCTTATTTCTTCTTGTTCATTCTTCCAGCAAACATTGCATGTCTTCTTTGTACCAGACCCTGCAAATGGTTTCCCTTCTTACCTTTCTTTACATTTTTAGGGGTGGGGTGTGGGTTGCAATTGGTGGCTCCAAATTATTTTCTGTAGATCAAAGGTTAGGAGTCTTTTAAAATAAGCAAGTCCAAGTTGCAGGGTGCCCTACAAGGCCAAGCAGAGGTCACACGTGATTATACTGACTAGCCCATTCATGAGTTAACACTGCAGCCAGTTAGCTGTGAGTCTTATTAGTCTTCCTATCATGAAAAGGAGAGATTTGTGGGAGAAGAATGAGAATTACAAAATGCTTTCCCCTCCCTATTTGTAAACTACATTACTAAGACCCTGTGTGTTTGGGGGCTGGAGAGCAGGATGTCATATTTTACACTCATGGCAACGTACCTTTTTTTTTTTTTTTAATTATTAAGAGATAAAACAGTCGTTCAAATCATGGAACACAATTATCAACACACAAAATAAAGTTGGGAAATTAAGTTGAATTGTTACATTTCATTTACATTAATAAATATCTTAGAAGAAGCAAATGTAAATTTTAAGATTCATTAAGACACTAATGACACAAATAACTAAGAGTTTCTATCTAGGTTAATTGTTGTAGTGCTTGATTTTTAGGTTCAAAGATTATAGTAACCTATATATTTTAGTTAGATGGCACCAACTTATCCTTTTTGTAATTGTCACCTTGGTGTCCCTTATATACCCAAGGGAAGAAAGGTCTCCGGAGCTGGAAAGGGTGGAGCAGTTGAAAGACAATGAGAAGGTTCTAGTTCATTTGTTCACAGATATTTATGAGCCTCTACTGTATGCCAGGAAAAGGTGCCCAGTGCAGGGGCTCATTCATCTAGCCAGCCCTGTCCCTTCACTCATGAGGCTTCCCATCTAGTAGAGCAACCAGACTTTGAGCAAGAGCATAGAGAACGTCTGCCTGTTTCAGTGTTGCCTGGGGCTCAGCCTTGCAGTGCCCTGCACAATTGTCTCTGTGGGCTGCTGACCCTGTGCTGTACACAGAGGGTGAATCAGGGAATCACAGGGCAGAGAGAAACACCCAGTGGTATTTTGTTGTGAGCATAATTATGGCATTCACCTTATGCTGCCAGTTATTCTTTTAAAAAGTACATTACTCAAAGAAAGAAGAATTAAAATGAAATGTGTCTATAACAAGGAGCAAAAGATTGGGATGTGGACTCTATCTCAGAGACCATTGAAATATCCAGAAGCTATTCCGCAAGGGGTCACGTCAGCCAGATCACACAAAATCTGTGTATCTCAAAATAGGAAGAGCTTTTTGGCCAATTCACTAATAACTCTTCCATGGGAACTGTAATCATTTGCTCATTTGAAATGAAGAGGCTTCCTCTTATAAACTAATTACTGAGTAGAAGTGATGATGACACTTCAGGGTAGAAAACAGACACGAGAATGTGCTGAGTTACAGGCATGCCTGTTAGATTGCTCAGATGATTTGGTCATTTAAATGCTATAAACTCAAATGCTCAAGAGAGCTTGGAGATAAAATGAAGGTTACTTGAAAAACAGTCAGTCAGTCGTCAGACCAGTGTATGGAAAATTTATAATTTGAGGTGCTTCTCTTTTTCCCTCCTTTTAGCTTGTCAAAATTCCCAAAAATGATCCCCTCAACGAAGTGCATACGTTTAACTTCTATTTGTCAAATGTGGGTAAAGACAACCCTCAGGGCAGCTTTGACTGCATCCAGCAAAGATTCTCCAGGTAAGTACATTTCAAGGTATACTAAAGGGAAAATAACCGTTCTTGGAGCATTTTTTAAAATTAAACAATAAAATACGTAGTAGTCATTCATAAATGTTTATTGAACTGAATGGGAAAGTTCATTTATTTATTTGAGAAATACTGAGCACTTACTGTGTGCTAGAAATTATATTTGTCACTGTGGGATACAATTACAAAATTTTAACATTCTTACCCTCAAGGGTTTTTTAAAGTACAGATTTTTTTTAACCTATCAAAGGTGGTTTGTTTTATTTTAATTGAAGACAAATTTGGGGATTTAAAATTTTTATTCACTGCTTTTAAATAAGAGTACTTTTATAGCATACTCCAGGCTTGCCTTCAAGAGTAAAAGAGAAAAAATAATATATGTGTGTGTGTATATTTTAGGTATCCCCTTCCTTCTTCCCTGTGCAAGCCTTGTTTTTAGATTTTTTTAAAAATTGTTATTCTTCAGCAGAATGGAAGTGAGAAATTAATCCCAGCATAGCAGTCATTTCTGATTAAAAAAAAAAAAAAAAGAGGGAGGAAGACAAGAATCCACACCCTCCTCCCAGGGTACCATGGAACCCTTATCTACTGAGAGCCTCTGTAAACAATAAGCGACTTGTTTTACTCTTCTTTGCAGTGGTTGTTTCTGATTAAAGAATGGGCCCCTTGAGTAGGGGGAGTTTGTTCTGCCTGTGGATAAGACAAGGCCTTAGAGCCCCCACCCTCCCAGGAGACGATGGTACTGGCCAAAGTGACCGGGCCTTCCATCCCTGTCTCTTAGCTCAGCTGTACTTGAAACTGTGAGTGCTCCCCTGCGTGGGAGGGGAGAAAGCCAAAAGGAACCGCGTGTTTCCAGTGAGCGCAGGAGGCAGAGAGATATCAAATAAGACACATCACTAAAAGAGTTCTAAATTTCTCCTCCCATTCAAGGTGACTAAATAACGATTTGTTTTATCTTCATCTGCCATTTTCCCAAGTATATGTTAATTTTGCCCACCCCCAAACTTATATTTTCTGGTATAAATTGCATGTGCTCTAGATTATATAGACCTTTCTGCACTATTCACTGTGATAGCCACTGGCTACACGTGGCTATTTACATTTCAGTTGATAAAAATGAAATAAAATGAAAAATTCAGTTCTGCACTCGCACTAACCACACATTACGGGCTCAGTAGCCACATGGCTAATGGCGACCAGAATGGACAGCACAGATACAGATCCTTTCAGCACTGCAGAAAGTTCTCTAAAGTATTGTAATACATTATAGAATCACCAAGTAGAAGGGTCCTTGATGAGCGTGTGGTTCCACCCCTTCTTTTCACAGGTGACCTGCCCCATTACATAGCTGGCTAGATAGTGACTCGGTTGAAAATGAGAACTGAGTTCTCCTAACGCCCGGTCCAGTGTTCATTCCACACCACAGAGCACACCCATTTCAAATTGTGGTGCTATCATCTGACATGCTTGTTTTTAGAGAATTGCTTTATTATAGTGAGAACATTTTGATATCAAACTCACCTATATCCCATTAGGAATTTTATTAAGGAACTTAATCTCCTCTTCAAAACCAGTCATATCATCATAGGTTATATGGTTTCTTTCTTACATCGTCAATACCCTGTATTGCAATACGCTGTATTGCAAACCTTTTCATAATCTACACCCATCTTTTCCTGTGTTTTTATTTCTACCTCGCTTGCTTGGAGCAGGATTTAAAGTCACTTGTAAAGTAAACTATAATGATGCAGCAAGAAAAACAGAAATTATTATTGTGAGAAAATTGGGGCAAATGCAGTAGGATAATCCAGGTATAAAAGAATGATCCAGGGTGCTTTATAAAATGGAGTGGTTGGGTATAAATTGAAATTTGCCACTCTAATAACAAAAGCACTGAAACGTACAGTTCTCAGCCTGGCAAGCAAACCTTTTCATAATCTACACCCATCTTTTCTATTTAATTTTTATTTTTCCCATGGATCCAGTCTCTCCTGAAATTGTACAAACTCCTCAAAGCCATGGGCTTTCTTATGCCCCCCTTTTCTAGTCTTACAGTGCCAGTGAAGCTCAAACTAAAAACTCAACAGATGTCCAAAAATGACATATTAACTTGTCTTCCTTATCTTTCTTTTTAAATCTCCTTAAGCCACACTTTTCACATATGTAAAATGAAAGAAATCCCAAAGTCAAAATTACTTTTCAAAAATTCCTTAAATTGCCCATTCACAGGCCTGGTGAGAAACACATAGCAATGCACACTCAGGTGTGGAAAACAGTGGGCTACGCTAGAGAAAGACTGTGAGACCATTTATACACATTAAGTCAAAGTATTTACATTTTTAAGGTAACTCAGTTGAAAAGCAATGAGTGGAGAATTCTAGAGAGTGTTTTCTTGCCTGCAGGGTTTAACTCTTACTTAGTTTTCGTGTAAAGATCTGTTTCATGATATTGAATTGTATAAACTAAAACTTCATCCTGATTGGCAACAGGTTCAGCTTATTCTTACCATGTAAACTTGGTAAATAATAGGGGGGAGATACTGAAATTCAGACTTCCTGCCACCAGACCTTCATACTGCAGTCTTTTCTGTACTCCACTGCAATCTTGTCTTTCTACTCCCTCCCTTCTTCCTTCGCCTCCTTTATTGGTTTTTCAGCATTCATACATACTCAGGTGAGTCTCATTTAAAAAGAAAACGACAATTTCACTTCTGGAGCCAAAGTCTGGCTTCAATTCTCATCATTCCGCCAACACTGTTCCCCCAAGGGGGCCCTGACCTCCTTACCCCTGAATCCAATGGATGCTTATTAGATTCTCATTCTTCTGGACTTGGTGCTAGCGTTTCACTCTGTTGACCACTCTCTGATTCTTGAAGCATTCTATTCCAGTGGCTCGCATGACACTGCTTTTCTGACTTCCCTCTAACTCTTTGGCTGTGTGTCTTTTCAGCCTTCTGTGGTCTTTCCATCTTCCTATTGCTTATTTTAAATATTACTGTGAAAATAAGACCTAGCCGGACCATCAGCTCTAATGTGTCTTTTGGAGCAAAAATTAATATAAGACCCGGTCTTATTTTACTATAAGACCTGGTATGATATGATATGATATGATATGATATGATATGATATGATATGATATGATATGATACTGGTCTAATATAATATAATACCGGGTCTTATATTAATTTTTGCCCCAAAAGACGCATTAGAGCTGATTGTCTGGCTAGGTCTTATTTTGGGGGAAACAGGTAGTGTTCGTCATACTTGGATCCCTCCTGAGACATCTCATTTCTTCAGAGGCACCATGTCCAACACTGAACTCATTTTCTCTCTTCCAACCCTACCCCAATGTCTCAATAAATGGCAGCTCCATACACCTGGTAGGTAACATGGGCACGATCCTTAACTTCTCCCCCCCACCCTCTCCCTCTGTGGCTAATCACTGACCACATCCTGTCAGTCCTGCCTCTTCACTGTCTCTGGAACCTTTACTATTCTGCATTCACACTGCCCTATACTGATTCAGGCCATCACTTCTTGCCTGTGATCCTTCAGTAGCCGCCTAACTGCTCTCCTGCTTTCACTCCTGTGCCCACTTCCTCCCAATCTGTTTTTCATCCAGATTGATCTTTCTACAGTACAAATGAGATATTTTCTCTTCCCTATTTTCAGCCTCTGTTGTTTTTGGCATAAAGTCCAAAATCCATACCATGACCTCCAAATCTCTGTAATGTACTTCTCGTGCTCTCTTTAGACTCGTCTCTAATTGTCCTTTACGGCTCTCTTTGGTTTAACTGAAATGCTCTTCCTTGCTCCCCCAGGCCTGTACAAGTTACAGTATAACTGTTACCAACCACGATCCCCTAATATTAGTATAATATTTCTGGGCCAATGTTAATATTCAAGTTTTAAAAAATATTTCTGCCAAAATCTCTTGTCCAGTATTTTCGTCAATATTTGCTATATAAATAGGTTATCTTACATAGAGATTTAACAAAGAGGTAAATATAAATTCTGCAAATGGTTAGGCTCTTGGGGTTAAAATTCATAAAGTAAGCTGTAATGTTTGGCAATATTTAGCTTTATAAGTATCTTATTAAAAATAAAAAGAATTATGGTGGGTCGGTTTCATCTAGTCAGTTCTAAAACATGCATATTATGGTTCCACTAAAAGTAAACTTTTAACATTTTTCCTATCAGTGGTAGGTAATTCTTTAAAATAGTTGACTATTAAATGAAAGTATAACTATATTGCCCATCAGGACTCTGGTCTTCACTCCAAATACTGATTTTTTTTCTCTCAAAATTTCATGGATTTGGTCTCTTAAGAGCTCACTTCACCTATTCTCTTCACAATATAGAAAAAATGTGACATGAAATGAAGAAGAGAAACTCATATTTTAAATAATCTTTACATTTAAAAATTACTAATATTGGTTATCTCAGGATTGCAAAGTTATTTGGGTTGCTGATTTTAGAATTAGACAACTCTTGCCTGCCTTTATTGTGCAAAATGAGGGGCAGCTCTCCTAAAGCCACCATCTTATTTGACAGCTCTGGAGCCTCCCAGCTCAATTGCCTGGGATTTATACAAGATAAAATTACAGTGTGTGCAACAAACGACTCGTATCAGATGACACGAGAAAGAATGACCCAGGCAGAGGAAGAATCTCGCAACCGAAGCACAAAAGTTATCAAACCCGGTGGACCATATGTAGGTTTGTATAGATATCTTTCTTCTCATTCATTGACTGGAATAATTCAAGATCACTGTAGGTAACTACTGGTAATATTAATTTCATGAAAACACAGAAATTAGTTTTCAGAACATTTTGGATAACATTGTCAAAGTCATTTGTTTTTTTCAGACTGCTGGTTAATTGAAGAACAGATTTAAAACTTATTTATTTCATAAATCTTGAATCTTCTGTTGCTATGTGTTATTACGGTAAAATACTGGGTTCTGGTCAAGTTATTTTACTCTATGAAGTTGCAATAACAGTACCACTGTGTTTTCTTTGTCATTGGATGTAATTTCAACAGTGGACGGTATGGTTTTTATTTTGCTTTTTTTGTAGGGTTACTTTTTTAAAAAAATCTATTAGTAGGATTTGAGTTGATAACCTCATTGTTGCAGCTTTTGCTTAAGTTTTCAGAGGATCTTTGCAAAACAGGAAATTTTTATTACAAAGTCTAAGATGTGCTTATAGCAAAGCATTAAGGTGATGCCTCCTTGGTACCTCAATTGTGATGTCATTTCTGGATCCTCTTCCTCAACTGTCCATTAATTGAGAGCCTGTCCCAACCCCATCACGTTTATCAGTTCACTCGACTGTCCCTTAGACTGAAGGGAAGAACAGCAAGATGAGTCTCTCCCTTATGTGCAGTGACCCCAACAATTTTAAGGAGTCGATTCACAGTGCTTATTATCGGTCATCAAGCTAATTATCAAGAGTGAGAATGAACTCTTTGAGGCCTTGCTCAGTTTAATAACATAAGTCACTGGATAATAAATGATGAAAGGATATATTGGCAATATAAATGCTCACAAAAGCAGTCTCTTGAAGAACCAAACCCCTTACTATCTTTCCATGGTTTGGTAGAATTCTACTTCTGCATTTTCCCATTGCTGACCCAGCTAAAATATATTCAACCTCGAGAAGCTCCACTAGTGTCTTTAATAAGTGTTTCCTTGGAACAAAGCCAGTGCTCCTGGGACTTGGTGCTTAGCTTAGATACATTTAGTTTGGTTTAACAACAATTCATGGCATCCCCAGATATCTGTACCCCCGGGGCCCAGTTCTAAGCCCAGTAAGTTACCAGCAATGAGATTTTTCACCTACCCCTTTCCTGCTGAGTAAGGTAGTGACTTCTTTTCTCCTTCTTTCTTTCAGTTTTCTTTCTTTCTCCAGCTTCTTTCTTTCTCCTTTATCCTTACAAGTAACCTCATTAACTTTCTGTGCTAGCAGGCTAAATCTCAAATTTTTAAAATGCACAAGATCTGCTATATTTAAATTTAAGTTCAAACTATGAATTTGCTGTCTCTATTGCTTTAAAAGTCTCTCTCTTTTTTTCTTTTTTTTTTTACTCTTTTTCTAATATCACTGTTATATAAACAGCGAGACGAATTGGTGTGTTTTACAAAGGAAGAGAAGACTCAAGCCATCAAAATGATTTTTTTTTTGCTCCCAGTGTAACTAGCTGAAAAACCTTACTTTGATTTAATATTCCAAAGCTTGAAAATCAACAATGATTACTGTACTTTTCCATTGAATGATCCTTGGGTGTCCCCTGTGTTCATGTTTTTGTTTGTTTTGATAGGGTCAGGAATAGTTCATTTGCAGCTTACACAACAGACTTTTCAACACCCAGAATCCCCTAGACCACACACTCCCTAATGGTACGGTAATTTTAGAATTTGCAGGGTTTCTTATTGGCCACTACACATAATTTATATACATTTTTGAGAGTGACCACATAAAATTTGGGGTTATCTAAATTTCAATCTGAGCCAATTACATGTATTCCATTCTTAGAAGAGCTGGCCACCCTCTCACACGTGTATTCCCACCTCAGAGCCCTGCAGTGATAGGTGCCAGCCCACGTCTGGCCTGCTCCTCTGTGCTGTGTCCCCTGTGCCCCAGCCACTCACCCTCACAGCACCGGGGTTTGCTCTGCTCTGAAATCTTGTCATTAATCTCCTCAGCCTTTTATTCTCAGGGTGAAATAATCCTGGCTCCTTTTAACTTTTCTTAATATGGCCTGTATCCCAACCCTTTAATTATTTTTATTGCTCTCCTCTGGACTGCCTCTAATTCTGCACCTGAAAATTCCTAACTGGACATGCTACTCTTAAGAAAAGTCTGATCAGTTCTGAATAGATGAGAGCAAAAGATCCCGATTGACTTTTCAATTGATTTTTTTTTATTTTTTACTGTTCTTTGTTATGGCATGTTTTGATCTTTTTCTTTTACCTTCATCCATTGTCAGTCCTTTACCATGTGTCTTTCCTTCTAGGTAGCTCAGTAGGTATCTTCTGGCTTTTTTCAGTATCTCAAAACTATCTGACTCATTGTTCTTTAAAATGCAGTCAGTCACTCTTCAGCACTGACATTACCCAGTGCTCAGGCCCGTGGCTCACAAGGCACTGGTTAGCACTCAGCAGGCAGCTACTCACCTCCAGCTCACAATCACCCCATGACACACCTTGTGGTTACCTCTCCATTTACACATCAGCACAGGGCAAATGAGTGGGGTTTGGCCTCACTAACAAGCTGTGTTATTTTCTTAAGACAAAAGGAGATACCTCGGAGTTCATAATTGAATATATCAGATAAAATGATTCCAGAAGCTCACCTGTGCCACCTTATAGGTACCTGCAGAACCAGGTTTCTTTCAACAGTGTCAGCCTCAGTAGAGGACAGATGGGAACAATGCTGGTCCTGCTGTGGGTAACGCTAGGCCAGGCCTCTGACAGTTGAATTAGGGCACAGGCTCAATTCAAGAGGATGAAGATTGTGCTCCTGGAGTCCCCTAAACTCGTCGCCTAGGAATATGAGGTCTGCAACCCTCTTATGGGCTGGAAAAAAACCAAAACATTTTACCTGGAGACAAGTAGGAGAGGCTTAAACCTAGAAAATATTACTTCTTCAGTAATATTTCCATTTCTAATCATGGCATTTACATCAGAGGTGAGCGTTATCTTGTTATAATCCTTCCCTTTGTTTAAAAATAATCACTACTGTTCCAAGTTTACCAGTATCTTACGGCTGCCCACTGACTTCTACCTAAATTCTGGAATTTAATTGAACTGTAAATTTTTATACATGCTAATATCTATTTAGGTATATAAAGCAACCCAACCAATTTAATTCCTCAGATTCTGTTCCTGATTTTCCCAACCTCTGCCCCCATCCTCCTTATTTCTAATGAGTCAATACATGTCTGAGCAACTTTAGACAAATCATTTAACATCTGTGGACCTTAATTTTCTCAAATATTAAGTAAGGGGTATTTGAACTAGGTAACATCTAAGGTTCTTTATAGTTCTAACATTTTGTGACTGTTGTGTATATATTTTGATAGTAAACCTTTTGAAAAGGGATCATAAATGCCAAATGGTGGAGATAGATTGCACTGCAATGGATTATGTGTTTAGGCACAACAGATTCACCCCACCGTCAAGGTCCTGCAGTGTTTTTAAAGCCTTGGGTCAGTGTTGGCCAGGGCTTCTGGTCAGGTTCCACAGAACAGAAAAACAACTGCAGGAAGTGGCTGCAATCCCTGCTCTCTTTCTGATGTGCTGTTTTACACCTTCCTTTCAGATTGTTTACTCAGAGGCATTAGATGGAAGATAGATACTTTTACCGTCTCATACTAAATGGAGAAGCTAGAAGTGGACTCCTTATTATGAAACAACGGTTTAGATATAGTCCCAGATTACCCAAACTAAATGGAGAAGCTTAGAAGTGGACTCCTTGTTATGAAACAACGGTTTAGATATAGTCCCTGATTACCCCACCCTTTCAGACCCACTGCTGCTGTTTATATATGGAGCCCAGGGAATTGATTAGCAGTTGGGTCTGGGAAGAGAATTAGGTTCTCCCACAGGCTTTATTAAAAGGGCTTTGTGAAGCAAATGTAAGAAATAAAAATAAAGCCTTTTTTCTGCCCACTTTGAACCTGACATTTTCCTGCTTTACTTTCTTCTCTTTAGCATCTCAATTCTTTAACTACTTATAGCACCGATGATTTCTTCATCTATAGACTCTATCACCTTAACCAAAGGACTCCTTCCTCGTTGAATAGGCACAAATGGATAGGGAGTCAGTGAGCAAATGATCCTTGTGTAAAACGCAGTGGCCCAGTGTGGCTGGATTGTTCTTTCAGTATTTGAAAGACATGGGTTACTCCCCACGACTGACTGTTGAAAAGAAAAATGAGGTACAGGTGCAGTGAGTGTATTGGGAGTAGGAGATTCATGGACTGATGGGTGACAGCCTCGCATTAGGTCCCAGATATGTCACCAACACTGACATATCCCTGACCAGATTCTAATTTCTTGTCAATATTTACACCCCTCTTAAAGGCAAAGTGAGCCTCCCTTATTGGTCTGCCTTATACCTACTTCAGGGAGCGGTGGGGGTGAACTCAGGAGACCTTGGGGCTCTCCTGAGACTGAGGATAGGCAGTGGGTCAGACGTACAGATGAGGTGGGGCCGCCCGGAACACAGTGGTAGTACTGTCAGGTGCTGTTTTTATTTTTATTTGCACTCTTTGCTGGCTTGAATTCATTTTAAATGACCAGTCCTGGTGTGTGAGAGCTTAGCTAAACATTCTCTGCCCCTCCTCCTCCCCAGAGAGTTGGGGTGGGGGTGCTCCACAGTCAGCTTGCTGTGGGGAAGTTAAACAGGTTTCAAAGGGGAGGGGAGTGTGGAATTTATAGCATTTCGTAAACTTTTGTGACCCTGATCCTATTATTTACTTATTTTTTTCACAAATCCCTATTACAAGTTCAAGGAATAGTATTGTTGGTTAAATTACCAAATTAAATTGAGAAATGATGCATTGGAAGGTTTTGCATTTGCCATGTTAGGAATTTCAATGTGTCTTCAGATTCTGGAAGTCTGGTGATGTGGGAAAGGACACGCCATTTTGATTCCAGCTCCTCTGCTGCCTACTTGCTCTCTTGCTATCATTCAGACACTTTGTAGTCATTTCACTTTCCTAACCATCAATTCTGATTCACGGTCTGCTGTTAGATAAAGCAGCCACAGCCCTGCCTAAACGGAGCTTGAAGCCTAACATGAAACAAGAACGGCTATTAAGCATAAAACCTTTTCCACAAAGAAGTACAAGTAGGAAAACTTGGCTATTGATCACCGAACCTTCCAAATACTAAGTGAGTACTGTACCATTTGAGCTTAGCCCATCGAAGGCTTCAGTTTTCTTCTCTGTGAAATGGGAGCCACACCTACCTCATCAGGTTACTGAGACCTAATGTGTGTAAAGCTCTTAGCACAGTGCCCCCCAACACATAATGGGTGCATGATAACTAATTAGGCCCCTGTCCATCTGACACTGATCTAGCTATCTCTAAATTAAGAAAAATACAGACACCAGGTCTACATCAATCTCCAAAAGTCTAATTGTACCTTAATTTAATAGGTTTTCTTATCATTGGGCAAATGTTCTTTTAATATTGAGTTCCTTGTTGTACAATATTTTGATCTGACATTTACAATTACCCTGTTTCCCCAAAAATAAGCCCTAGCCGGACAATCAGCTCTACTGTGTCTTTTGGAGCAAAAATTAATATAAGACTCAGTATTGTATTATATTATATATTATATTACTATATAAGACCGGGTCTTATATTAATTTTTGCTCCAAAAGATGCAGTAGATTTAAGTTCTATAAATAGCATGGGTAAGCATCAAATACTTACAACCTTAAAACTTCCAGTCTGTTGCTATGGTGAGTGTCACTAATTATTACATATGTGTAGCTAAGTGGCCAAAATACTTCCATACTATATATTTATTCCAATAAGTGATTCCATCAAAAAATTCCTAATTCATATTTTAGGCCATTTATTCAGAATGCTATCTGTTTGCACGTGTCTTTAAAGTAAAAACTGAAATAAAGTAGTGGTCTTTTTTCTCTCCAGAAATGAACCAGGTACCTAACTCAGAGTTGTGGAAACTGAGATGCTCGTTATATTATTACCCACAAATGTGTAACAATGTCATTTCCACTGGACTTTAGGGAAAAGAGTACAAATTCGGAAAGCACCTCAAGCTATTTCAGATGCAGTGCCTGAGAGGAAAAGGTCAACCCCCATGAACCCTGCAAATACGATTCGAAAGACATATGGCAGCAGCAGTGTTTCTCAGCGGCCATATAGGGACAGGGTGATCCACTTACTGGCGCTGAAGGCCTACAAGAAACCGGAGCTGCTGGCTCGACTGCAGAAAGATGGTGTCAATCAAAAAGACAAGAACTCCCTGGGAGCAGTTCTGCAACAGGTGAGGACAGCTGGAGAGAGTACCTGCCACCTACCTTCTTGTTGAGAAGTTCATTTAAGAAAGCTTATTGTTATCACCATTGTTATTGAGGTAGAGAAATTTCAGGATCATTTTGATAATGCTGTGTGAAATATAACTCCTGAATATTCAGTAAAATCATCATTTTAAACATTTAATAAAAAACTAATTGAAATGTGGGCATTTATACTAAGTTTTATAAGTTAGAGGCTTCTGAATTGTTAAGAAAAAAACTAAAGTTTTGAGTCACTATCTTCATTTGGGTTCAATAAATTTTGCCCTGAAATTCCATTAAAAAAAAAAAAAAAGTAAGCAAGAACTTTTCATTCTCTATTTTTAGTCTTAAACCACAAAAACTACTGCTGTAATTTTTGTTGATTTATATAGGTGAACTTGTGCAATGCATTATCAGGCTTTGGTTGGTGTAAACTAAAATATTTTTACCTACTAAATAGTTTATAATGTGTCTTGATCTGTTTACTCTCTGTTGCCCGTATTCTGCATTTTTCTACTATTGGGTATGTTGAGATCAGTCATTTGCCTTATATATAAAGTATTAGCTCTGATCAGTTATCTTATAATCACAAACTTAAGTATAAAAGTAGGTCATTAATTTTGTTAAAGCCAACAATTTGTCAGACTGTAACTTCTTATATTTTTCATACTGACTTTGGGTCATAAATGTTGCTTAGCATTCAAATCCACCATAAATGAAAGTAGTCCATCTATTTGTTTTTTTTCTAAAGCAGTAACATTTCCAAAGTTGTTCTTCTATTCTCTCTTACATTCAAACATGACACTAAATTATATGAAAGAGTAAAACCATAATCTCTAGTTCTGGGGTGTTAGTATGTATAGTGCTCAGGATAATAGAAAATCTAAGGATTGTTTTTATTTATTCCATTTTGAGAAATCTGGTTGTATCATATTAATTTATTTACAAATTTGAATTTTAAGATAAGCCTACCATTTTCTACTTTATAACATTAACATTAGATTAGTATTCAGCTGAGCTTTGAGAACAGCATATATATTTGATAGTTAAAAAACACAGAAAGAGGTCAAGTTATCAAAAAGACCTTTCCAGTAGGAAATGACAGGATGAATACCTTTCTGCCAGCCTTAAAAATAACTCTTGGTTTGGCACTTCAATTTGTACATTTGTGCTGTTAATGGATTCTAGGCCTGGGTACTCTAGGAATTATAGTTAAGGGATAAGAAAAGATTACACTGGGAATAAATTGGCTGGCTAATAACAGTAATTTGAGGGTTGTTTTGGTTTATATTTCCATTTATCGGTTTTCAGGAATTTCAAGGACTTTGAATAAGTGGTTCTTCAGGAGAACTAGCAGCTACAAGGAGCAAGCTTAGCTATCCAAGAAAGTGGCAAACAGTTATCAGAATCCATACTATTTATGGAGATAATTTGTGTTGATACTGAAAGGAAAATTTATAACCTAACATTTGGGCACTGTTGGGTTTTTACTTCATACAAGTGACCAAAGATTTTTACTGACTCAAAAGTAGATAATAATGAATAATAATGATGATGATGAAATTGATAACATAACTGTTTTGGGATTCCTTTGACTAGAAAAAAATGATTTAAAAAAATCTTCCTCCACTTTTTGCCTGTGTACTTACTATTTGATTAGAAATATGACAAATGCAGTGGGCCATTCAGGGAAAAAATTTAACTATGTATATGAAGTTTTAATTCCCCAAATGAAGTTGAGCAGCATTTATTAAGATCTGGCATATGCAAAACTAGTAGTCCCTTTGTGGCCAATTGATATAATTGTTTTCAGTATAAATCCAAAAGGTTGCTTGTTCTAGGTTAGGAAATAGCAAACAGATCTAATGCTCTGTTTTCACACCATGTACCAGGTAGCCAATCTGAATCCTAAGGACCTCTCATATACCTTAAAGGATTATGTTTTTAAAGAGCTTCAAAGAGACTGGCCTGGATACAATGAAATAGACAGACGGTCATTAGAGTCAGTGCTCTCAAGGTACGGTCTTTATTTTTTTTTTAAATAAATGATGCAAATAAGTAATTATTTTAGTCCTTGTTATTTTAGTATGGAGATAGGAAAAGAGAAGCAAGGGTAAGCTTTCTATTGTGATTCTGTGAAAATTGTCTCCATAACTGAACATGTGTGTCCTTTACAGAAAACTAAACCCATGTCAGAATGCTGCCAGCACCAGCCACTCAGAATCTCCTGTATGTACTAACAGAGACACTGCATCTTCTCCTCAGGTATTTTATGAAATTATATAATCATAGTCCTGAAATGGGCATGGGGCAGTCTAGTTCATGCCCTCTGATTTCTATGTGAGAGGAGCCAGGCTCAGCGAAGCTGCACAGCTCGCCACCCCGAAGTCACATAGCCGGCTCATGGCAGAGCTCAGTCTGGGATTCGGGTCCCAGCTGTCAGCCCAGAACGCCTCTCCTCTGCACAGCACTGCTTGTCAAAGCACTTGATGTCTACCTGCTTTTCCATTCTTATAGGTTACATTTTGTTTTATGATTATCTCCTTGCCCACTTATTCTACGTATCCAGTCCCATACACGGTCTCAGATTATATAGGAAATTGAAGATATTTAATTTTATCTGATATATATAATTTTATCATATTCCAGGAAAATATTCTTGGGGGAGAATGTTTTTTAAATAAGCTAATAAAGAAAAACATCTGCCATTTTCATACATGTTTTCATAAAGCACTTTTTGATTAGATCCCAATCAGCATACTCCAATTTGACTTTAATCCAGTTTAGTTTCCCTCAAGAGATTCAGTTTATCCTGGAAAAAGGTGGGGAGATCGTGGATAGTGTTCGAGTTTAAGCCTGCATGGTTCTCAGAGGACCTGGCCAGCCTTGAACTCTCTGTTTCCCGGGTCTTTGGGTTTGACGGTGGGACAGATCTCTCTACCTCCCATCCTGCTGACAATGTGCTCCTCTCTCTGGACCCTCCTCCCAAGGATTGGGGAGACAGGACAGCTGTGTGGAGAGCAGTGAGCATGCCCTGGGCCAAGGCTATTCATACGTCAGAAAATGTTAGCGACCTCTTGTGAGGCACAAGGAGCAACAACATCAAAGCCATTAAGCCCCTGCACGTCCACTGTCTACAGAAGCCTCGAGGGCATTGCCAACTACTATGAGCCACTTAGAGTTCTGATCTTAGTGTACACTGGGTGCCACAGCAGGGGTGCCGTATTGAAAACAGAATAAATGAATGGGATGATTCGCTTATTTTCTCTCAAGCTGAAGTTGAAGCCAGAGTATTTCGTTAGATGTATGATTCATACTTTTCAACTGTCTGAATTTCCTTTTTAATTTAAATACTATTATTGTTGTTGCTGGATTAGTCTAATATTGGCGTGATTTAAGTTTTTTTTTGAAACAGTAATTCCATATCATTATGTGGCCTTATTAGGCTTATTTCCCAACCCAGTGAAGAGATATTTAAGGGAGAAAAAAAATCAATCGTATTTCAACAAAGATAGAGATACTTAGAGAAATTACTCTGAAAATGCTGGCTGGCTGTTCCCATTTTCAGGCATGTGAAATAATAAATGGCAGCCAAAATACTCATAACAGGAACATCTTAGCACATCAGAGGATATTAAATAGGCGTAGGCTTATTGCCTTTTACCTACCCGTTACTTCTGACAGTGAAATGGTACAAACTGCTTCCTCTTCTCCCTTAATATAACTAGGTCAGCCATGGCCAGCAGAGGAAGGAAGTCACCTCTATTTAATACTCTCCGGAGTGGGATAATTCACATAAATTGGCATAGTCTCTCAAGGAGCTTAGGGTGGGGCTGTATGATCAGAAAATAAAAGCACTCCAAGAAATACATATTTGTCAGATTCTGCTTTTTTACATTAGACATGACGATTTATTTCACTTTTGTTTTTGTGGCTTGTTTGTTTGTTTTTGCTTAAACTTGGAGAAAGGTTTACTACAACACCAGTGATAAATTAAGTGTAAATAAAATTATGCAGTTGTTCTTATGGTAATCAGTGAGGCATGTATTGAGTTTTAGTGCAGATTGGCTCATATATTTTCCTGTTTTTTCCCCCCCAGAAACGGCTTTTAGATTCAGATTTCATTGATCCTTTAATGAATAAAAAAGCTCGAATATCTCACCTAACAAATAGAGTGCCGCCAACGTTAAATGGTCATTTGAATTCCACCAGTGAAAAATCTGCTCCAGGCCTCCTGCCACCCCCTGCAGCAGCTGCCATCCCCACTGCCCCACCACTGCCTTCAACCCACCTGCCCGTCTCCAATCCTCCTCAGACTGTAAATTCTAACTCCAATTCCCCTAGCACTCCAGAAGGCCGGGGGACTCAAGACCTACCTGTCGACAGTTTTAGTCAAAACGGGAGTATCTATGAGGACCAGCAAGACAAATATACCTCTAGGACTTCTCTGGAAACCTTACCCCCTGGTTCACTTCTACTAAAGTGTCCAACACCTATGGAAGAAAACCATTCAATGTCTCACAAAAAGTCCAAAAAGAAGTCTAAAAAACACAAGGAAAAGGACCAAATAAGGAAGCACGACACTGAGATGATTGAGGAGAAGGGTGAGGACCTTAAAAGAGAGGAGGAAATTGCCAAGCTAAACAACTCCAGTCCGGATTCCAGTGAAGGTATGTGACACATGTATAAACCGACTTCACATTCAAATAAATGGGAAGAGGAGACTGTCATGAGTGTGAGGTCATGCTGTTTATAATTAGGAATGCTTTTTCATCAAATAAGCTACCGTTTAGTCATTAATCTTAGTATTGTGTTTTTGAGCAGATTTTTTTCTTGCATTTTATAGCAGTCATTTTGGGTCTCACTTTACAGCCAACTGTTAGGCTTTTGTTAATTTAATGTTAATAAAACATTCAATATTTGTTAGTAAGATGGTGACATTTGAAAATGACTCTTGTCGTCCTCCAGAGCCCCCTTTTGGAAGGTGGGCTTTTGTTGCTTTTTTCCATAACTGTCATGGTGCAACCGCAACGTGCCCTGATTTAACCAGACACACAATTAGCAATAAAAATACTCATTTCCTTCTTTGCCAAAGAAACAGGGTCACCCTTGCTTTAATTAATATCAGCACAGGGGAAATGTCAAATTCTTTATAAAACAGGCAAGGTAAAATTACATTTGCAGGTCCGTGATGTCATCTGCACTCAGAGTAAAAGCAATTTGTCTTATGCCAGGCTGTTGGCGATGAGCTGGAGAGATTTTAAGAATTTTTTTTTCAACTTTGAGAACACTGTTTTAGTAAACTAACATCAGTTGTTATTACTAAAATTAATCATTTCAAGCTTTTGGAAGCTTTAAAAGCCAAATAGCTAATAGACTCAAAGAAGCTTAAAATAATGTTTTCCCTCTGAAGAGAAGTTAACCAATAGAAAGACTGCTTACCTGAGGTATAATGATTTTTAAAATCTAATGACAGAATTAGATTTTTCTTATTTAAAAATAAAAAAAGAGTTTTCCTCCAAAACTTAATGTCTTGCATGCCAGCACATACAATACCCAAGCCCTTTACTTAGCATTGCTGTCAGTTTTAAACCCAGCATAAGTAAGCAAAATTCCCCCGAGAAAATACTTAAATGAATAGAGTTTAAGGAGTATGGTCTTTCTATAATTTGCCCGGAATACTGAAAGTCTATAATCCTTATATTTAACTGACCATTTTCACTATATGAGAGAAGGTTCGATTGTAGAACATGTGATACAGTGCGCCTTTTTGACCTTGATTAAGTATATTGCATGTCAAAGCATATCTGTTGACATATTTAAATCAGTATCATACTACATTGTGGCCCAAGAGATAGGTATAAGCTTTTGCCCTCAAACTCGATGGTACTTGAATTTGCCAGGTTAGGAAAAGGCAAGAGGTAATACAACCTCGTGTTCAGAGTTAGTAAACCAGGTTGCTGCGTACACCCCGCTGTCCACACTTCCCCTGTCAGGTAGTGGTCCTGAGTCAGAGGCTAGTGATGGCAGGACCGTATTCCAGTATGGGGAGGCCTTCTCAGAGCCCGAGGTCTGTAGAAGCAGACCTAGTCTCTCAGTCCTTCACTGAAGATATAGTACCTTTCAAAGACGATTGAGATCATCACAAACTGAGGACAGATCCAGACCCACGTTCCCTGTATCTGTTGGAACTTATCTGGTGTCTGTGGCAACGGAGAAGCCAAAGACTGCACTTGACGCCTTTTCCTCTAAGACTCAGGCTGTTGTAAAAACAAGCTCTTTGATCCAAACCTAAATCAAATATACTGTAGTCTCCCCTTATCCATGGTTTTGCTTTCCGTGGTTTCAGTTACCTGCAGTCAACCACAATCCAAAAATATTGAATGCAAAATTACGGAAATAATTCATGAGTTTTAAATTGTGCACCATTCTGATGCACAGAATGGGATGGGACCTCCATGTCCCGCTCCGCCGCACCCAGCATGTGAATCAGCCCTCTGTCTGCGTCTCCACCCTGTATGTGCTACCTGCAGTCAGTCACTTAGTATCGTCTCAGTTAGCAGACCGACTGTGTGGGGCTTATGTTCAAATCGCCCTTATTTTACTTAATAATGGCCACCTAGCACCAGAGTAGTGATGCAGGCAATTCAGATGGTCCAAAAAGAAGCCAGACAGTGTATGTGTATGTCTAGGGAAAAACATAGTACGTATAGGGTTTGGTCCTGTCAGCAGTTTTAGGCATCCACTGGGGTCTTATTGACTGTGGATAAGGGGGGACTGCTGTGTGTGTGTGTGTGTGAGAATATGAACAATAAGTCCACAATCTGCATAACTTGTTTAGTGTGTTTTATCCTTTAAAATATTAAACCAAAAAATTGTCAGATATTTACTTTTGTTTTATATTGAACATGTATGTTTTGCCAGCAGCCAGGGTTAGGGTTTGAGTTATTACTTTAATTCTATTTTGAGTGACAAAAAAAAAATTACCCTAGTAAAAAGTCTAATAAACATACCCTCTTTAGAAATGGTGCAAATTGAATATTGAGGGATTTTACACACTTTCACAGCATAGTCCTGAATGACTAGCAGTTTGTTTATCTATTTATTTGTCCTTTTAAAAACAAATCTGTCTTATTATGAGGGTCAGAGATTAGAGGAGTGTGAATCAGCATTCAGTAATAACTTGTTTTAAATTACTTTTAAGCCGATGGGAAAACCTCCTACCCAGGTCCCCTGTCTGCATACCAAAAGGGGAGCAGTAAAAATATAGTGACCGAAACAGTCTGCTACCTGACTTCATCGCCTCATCTGCCTTGTTTGAATCCTGTGAACAGTAGATGTTGATGTAAAGTGTGTGTCTCCCATTGTCTGGCTGCATCTGCCACCACAGTCTTTGAATTGCTGGGCAGATGCCACAACTGTTGTTGAGAGAATAGAAGATTGACCTTGGGCTGAGATGGAATTCCTTCATTGTGCAGACACTGCAGTTGCCGGGTGCTTTCAATGCCTGGCGTCAGTTCTGCTGGCCCTGGTCATAGGGCCTCCATTGTTCCCGGTCAATTGTATTCCTTGCTCACTGTTGCTTATTGAGATGGAAAAATAGAATTTGAGGAAAAGTATTCCAGATGTTTCTGATCTATTTTAGAATTATAGGCATTTTATAACCATACTGTTTGGTGAACACTTGAATTCTTTTTTCTCTGTAGGAGTTAAAGAGGGTTGCACTGCCTCCACGGAGCCTTCTTCAACAATTGAACACCCCGATTATTTGATGTAAGTTCAGATGTCTGCCAGTGGGAGAGGACTTTTTAATTTTAGAAAGTTTGCCAATTTAGTTCCCCTAACTTGCAAATCAGAAAAGTAAGAAGTTCCAGAACTAGTCCTGGAGCCAGCCCTGCAATTGAAAGGCTGCCATTAAGCCTGCCTGTCCTCCATCCACCCTTGTCAGCTTGAGCAGGTTGTGCCTCCCCTTCTCTGGAGCTCTGCTTGGTGGCCTTGGAAGTTTAGAGAAGCCTGGGCTTTGTTCCGGGGCCAGGCCAAGCGTTTGATTATGGACGATTGCAGGGATCTGACTCTTAAAGCTGGCAGTCTATCAATGCACAGTCATTCCCCGTGCGTATTACTGATAAAGTGCTTAAACCCCGGTAGTGAATACAAAGTAAAGACAGATTGGTTTTTATTTAAATAAAGCTCTGCCATCAAACTAATTTTAAGAGAAGAGAATGGTAAAATTTGGTCATCTCACTTTAGTACAGGTTATAATGTTTTTCTTGTTATGACAACAAGTTTTTAAACGCTGAGCCGGGGACATTTTTGTAACTGGTTATCACAGAAATTATAACTTGGACACATAATTCTACCTTTTTTACAGACTCAAAGTCTTCTATAGGAAGAAAATCATTAAGTTGAAAGAGCTGGAAAATGGAGAGTGAAAGATCTGACAAACAGATCTGACTGTCGATAGCTTTAAAAATGAAAAGAAATGTGCGGAATCGTTTGAATGTAGAATGGAAAATGGAATCTGGGCTTGTATGAACATTTTTATCTCCATTTAATACCATCTCACGGTGGACAAAGTTAAACTATGCTATGTAGCCCACCATGTCCTGTGAAATGTTCATTTCCAGAGTAGAGAACATTTTACATTTAAAATGAGTTACTTTTGCTTAACAGTAGTGTGAAGTTGTACTCATTGGGGAATGATGCAGCATGAAACCATAAGGCGGGTTTTTCACCTCTTAACTAAAAGGAACCCAAGAAACCATGCTGAGTACTCTCTCCTTTGAGGTACTGTATGATTTTAGAGTTCTGTGGGGCAGCAGCCACCACCGAGTTGGCTCAGGAAGGGTCGGGTGGGGGACAGTACTTTCCCCACTCATGAGGAGGTTCACCTCTCTAACTGCAAACCCACTTCACCTTAAAAGTCCTGTGAAGGCAGGCACCCCCCTCAAATGACAACTGTAGGACTGTGTTCTTGTTTTCTTGTGATGGATTTTGAATTCCTCTTTTTTGTCACAGTGATATATATTGTTATGTATGACAGATCATCTGGGGAGACTGAAAAATAATTCCAACCTTTTCCCCATGGATTCAGGCTGTGTGTTGTCAGTCTGATCAGTTAATTCCGTATTTTAAATAAAATTTTTAACTATAAACAGTCTAAGGATGGTTGCTACATCTGCTTCAGTGCATTTCTATACGTTTGTCCTGTTCCTAGCTCTTTGAAAAGTACATAGCCTATATGATAGTTTGTTTAATTTAAGTAAAAGCAATTTGTTTTAACCAAAAACTAGGTTTTATATGGAGAATTTTTTCTAAAAATGGTGAGAAAGCATGAATTTTCAGAAAAATCACCAAAAATGTAAAACTTAAACCTAAGTTGCTTCGTAAGAAACCAAAAGACCATACTATAAAACCTTACTCATCAGCGTCTGAATAATTCATATTTAACCACACTATTCCTAATTTTTATATAAGAATATTTTTGCTACTTGTGATTGTGAATTATCCAAACTGTTTAAAATTTTATTCCATGACTGCATTAAGAGCCAACTGTAGGACTCACAATTTTTGTTAAAACTAGTAAAATGCTTTTTATGAAAATGCCAGTATAATCAAATAATCTTCTATATTAGCAACACAACTGTTGGCTCGTTTGTTATTTTTCCCAAGGAATTTATTAAATGAAATGCTAAGAGTGTTGTTTGGGAAAACAGGATAAACATTTTGTATAACAAATTGCGCCTGAGTTGTATGATCAGTTTAGCCATTTTGCTCACATATGCTTCTCTCTAGGGACCACTTTCTCCCCACGGGGCTCCCTGTGATGTACAGTCAGGACAGCCCATGCCTGGAGAGCACCGCTTCACTGTTGGCTGGCTGTGTTTCTTTCACAACAAAGACACAAGCAGGGTAGCTTTCAATCAGCATACTACTACTCGCATTTTTACACTTAGAAAATGCATCCTCCACAGAGTCTAACTCAGCACGAATAGAAATATTGATGAGAACCTGAAGCTTGCTCATCGCAGCACTTTTCTCCCATTTCCACCCAGGCATCTCTGCTATGGCATTTTAAATAAAGCTAGTCGGATTATCTAAAACCAGTTTGGAGAGGACTAAACCCCAAGGTTGTCCCGCCACCGTGAAGAATGTTGTGTACCCCCTGGGGGCATTCTGAAGCTCCTGCCACCTGCCTGAAATTGCTTTGAAATCTCTATTTTTATCTCCAGAAAGTCAAGGGAATTTTGCCATCCATGACAGAAGCAAGCGCAGAGTGAAAGACCAGACCCCGGTGTAACCCCCATTCCCGATCCACAAATAATATTAACCCTGTTTTAATATGAAAGTGCTGTTTTAATTTACTTACACTGAATAAACTGACACTCTAGGGAAATGGCCTTCACTCACCTGGTCCCTAGAAGTATTCACACTCCGAAGTAAAACAGATTTGTGACATTTTTATTGAGTATATTAGACTAATAGTATAACACTGACTTTCGTTCTACAGAGTATGACATCTAAATGTTTCAAAATAACTAAAGAAATATAACTTTTCTTCTTCTTCTTTTTTTTTTTTTTGGTGGTGTCTGATTTTAAAAACAGAGGAACAATTTCCCTTTTGTATTTTATGTATTTGCCTTGTCAGAAACAGGAGGAAAGGGGTAGAGGAAACACGCCTTGGGCACCTAGATGACAGCCAGAAAGACGTGAAAGGCCAGAAAATAGCCTCCTTCTCAGAAAGCAGCAGGTCTAAGGAGAGCTGGACTTCAGCACTTAGTCACTATGTGACATTTTGCTGGTTTCACGTCATCCATCAAGTTCTCCTGCCTCCATGAGTCTCAGCAGAGATGGTTGGCCTCTGCTGCTAGTGTGCTAATGCGTTATTTTGGGTAGAGAAAGGTTTAGGAAGCTAGATCTATGTGAGTGTTGTTTTCTTTTCACATAGTTGTACTTGAATTCCACTGCCACCGTGTCTTTTTTACGTTTACTCTCCGTCATTGAAACTCTTAAGCTCTTCTGTGGGATCACTTCACCTGGAAGGTCTCTGAAGGAGCGATGGGGCACCAAACAGTGGCAAAGCACCATTCCATCCAGGGAAACGTGCGTGGATATGGTTTCTAGAGATTTGGTTTTAATCTGCAATTCGTGCATTATGTTTACTTTGTAACTACTCTCCATTGATCTTTTCTCTTTTTTTCCTTATTAGAAAATATATTGCTATCGTCTCCTACGAGCAACGCCAAAACTACAAGGATGATTTCAACGCGGAGTATGACGAGTACAGGGCCCTGCACGCCAGGATGGAGACTGTAGCTAGAAGATTTATCAGCCTGGATGCCCAACGAAAGCGACTTTCTCCGGGCTCCAGGGAGTATCAGGTAAGCATGTTTCTTCCCAGATGAACTGACGTCATGTTTTCCTTTCTGTCGCTGCCCCTCCCGGCCGCACACATCCTATGAGCCTTCGGAGCAAGTCTCACTGACCAGACTCTGCCGCTTTTGGCTTTCGTTGAAAATTAGCTAGGACTAATACTGGAAATAGTTATCCAAAATAAGTCAACACAATGAACATGTTTTTCTGCCAGTGGAAAAAACAAATAACTGTTTTTTTTATATAACATAATATGTATAAAATATGTGACATATACATTTACTATAATGTATATCGAGAAAAATACCAAACACAACTAAATAGGGAAAAAATGTTGGAGTTGGGATTCATCGAAATACTTGATTGCATTGCCAACTCAACTCAGACTACAATTACCCAGAATTGCTATTTCAAGAAAATATTGTAATTAATTTTTTTAAAAAACCTCAATCCGGCACAGAATAGGGAAAATGCAGACATCGAATATAAAGGGGGCTTAATACCAGAGGTTTGGGGTTTAAGTGAAGAAGAGCTTGGCGCTTCCAGCTATTCCAGAGACTGACATCTGTTAACAGGTATTAATCTGTTTTCACTCCCTTTGAGTGGTAATATTACTCCAGCTTACAAAGAGCAGTAGAAGCCTGACCTGAGTATTGTCATAGTTCTTAGCAAAAATGACTAATATAAACGAATGTTTCCCTCCTTGTGTAGGCCAGATAACTCGGTCACACCTCACAGGCACGGATGGCACCTCCATCCGGCCCACTACCACTGTTCTGACAGGAACCTCAGTGAGAATGGTGGATTTTCCCACAATGGGGAAATCAGCCTGAGGGCACCTGTGTCTTCCAGCAGTGGGCCTGATCTCTTAAACAAGCTGTCTACAATTGGAGGAGATTTTGCCAGAGGAATTGATGTTTAGGGTTGCGAGAGGTCGGTGATATGGTGGTTTCAGGTTTTTTTCTATGTAGTTATTTACCGGTGTTCTATAATTATATTTAAAATGTAATTCCAAGATTGCTTAGTGGCTAGGAGCAGGTTCCAGAGCCAGAATGCCTAGATTTGATTCCCAGCTCTGCCATTAATACTTGTGTGACCTGGGGCAAGTTACTTAGTTCCTCAAAACCCCCATCCATAAAATGAGGTGATTGCAGAGTTGTGCAAAATAAATGTAAGCATTTGGAAACTGCTGAGATCCATCATACATGGTACATAAGGCTTAGCCGTTTTCCCCAGCCACCTAATTTCCCTCCCTACAGGCAATCGGTAGTACTGGTTTCCAGTGTATTCTTTCATGGGTGTGTGTGTATGATGTATACACAAGCAAATTCACATATATACCATATGTAATTGATTCTAAGATGTCATCAGTTATAAGATACATCATTGTCTTATGTCCCAATAAGTTAAACTATGATACATTATTATTTATCAGATTTCATTCAAATGAGAAGAAATGTATATCTTAGAAGTAATGAAATTCTCAAAATTTAATAATATTCTATTTCCCTCCTTTAAACAAATATCAAACTATATAAATGATTCTGCACTTTGCTGTTTTCACTAAACAATATAATGCATCTTAGAGAATTTTTTATATAAGTTTATAAGCACTTTCCCCCTTTTAATGTCCTTTTAGTAATGCTTTGTATGCATTAGTGGACACTTAGATTTCTGTTGACTATCTTTTGCTTTGTAAACAGTCCTGCAATCAGTAACTACACCATCATTTCACTCAAGTACAAGTAAATCTGAAAGAAAAATGTAAGTGCTGAGTCAGTTTTGCATTTGCTATTTTCATAGCAGTTGCCAAATAGCCTTCCTTAAAGATTATAGCAATTTACATTCCTGTCATCAGTATTTCCCACACACATGCCAAATGTGTGTTGGCTGTTCATATTGAAGAAGAAAAAAATTCACTTCTGATTTCTAATTTTTAATTTTGTAGAATGTTCATGAAGAAGTCTTACAAGAATATCAGAAGATCAAGCAGGTAGGTATCAGCACTGTTGGGCTTTTTTGACCTACACTTGGGAAGTGTTACAAACTCCGCAACCTGAGGCCTCACTGTTTTTGTCATCCGCAGTCTCGTCCCAATTACCATGAAGAAAAGTACAGATGCGAGTATCTTCATAACAAGCTGGCTCACATCAAAAGACTAATAGGTGAATTTGACCAACAGCAAGCGCAGTCATGGCACTAGGACTCTGCTTGACCAGAAGATGTGAATAAACTGAAGCTTATTTATTTAAAATTACAAATGAGTTACTCTAAGATTCTAAAAAAAATGAAACTTTGCCTGTTAAAAAGTTTCTGTATTTGTAAACTTGAGTTACCTTTTTTCTTTCTTTTTTTTTTTTTTTTTTTTTTTTTTTTCATTTTACTTTGCTTCCCTGCATTTTTGAAGCTGCTTTTTCTGGTCCTTTTTCCCCCTCAAGACTTGTGTTTGTCAATAGAAGTAAATATTTTTAGATATTGGGGATCCAGTATCTACACTTCAAATTAGTTTTTACTCCCTTAAAAGCCTTGTCATCAGACATGATTTTTTTAGATATTGGGGATCCAATGTCCATACTTCAAAGTTATGTGTGTTTCAAAAAAACAAAAAACAAAACAAAAAAAAAAGTAATGTGCAAGGTGAAATGCTTTTGGATAAACATAAGCCTATTTTCTGACCTTTCTTAATGCAAACTCTTTGCCTTAAATGGTAGAATATTTAGAAATTTGCACAAAAATACAAAAAAATGAAAACATTGTTTTGGAGGGTTAAGAAATAGGAAGGTATATAAGTATGTATAAGTATGTACATGTGTATGTACAGGCTGACCTGATCCAGAACAGTAACCCGCCCTGCAGGTTAACCCCCCATCGCAATGGTTGCCTTAAGGTGTTTGCTAGTTGTGTACATAGTGCGGTGAATCGTTCGCTACACTGCTTCCCACCTGACTGGAGCAGTGGGAAGCACACTGTGGCCTACCAGCGTCTGAAAGCGTGTGCGCGACCTGTGTGTGCAGAGGTGGCGTGGATGTGAGCGTGCATGAAGGAAAAAAAGCTGCTACTTTCAGTAGGCCAAACGCTCAGGTTAAACAACTGACGAGTGTTACTGTAGGGTATTTTGTTGTTGTTTTTTTCTGTCAAATTGCTACTTCTATTGTGGAAGACAAAAGCATTTCCATTTCAACAGTTTGTCAGCTTTATTATTGGGCAAAATTGATATGTTATGAAAATGAAACAGATCTATAGTTTTGGGGCAAAATTATAAAATTAAATGTGTAGGTAACCTATTTATATACTGCTATAAAGTATTTTTTGAAGAGAGATATGCAAAGAAGCTATTACTTACATGAAATGTATATTTAAAGTTTTTTTTCATCCTGGGTGCCAGGAATATAAAAAAGAGTGGATATATTTACCATAACATACTGTGATTCATCAAACAGCACAAACTTTCATTTCATGGAGTTTATCTGTTGACGTTGATTTAAACTATCACTTGTTTTATCATGTGGGAACATAAGTTATGTCAAAAATACAAGGATTTTGAACTAATGTTGATTCAAGTTATGTTGTCTTATCGTATTGTTTTTTTCAAAGTGCTGCCAGTTAAAAAGGGAAGCATTATGTTTACAAATCTGTTTTGAAATGTTTGCCAAAATTTTGGTAGTATCTTTAATAAAGATGTTTGTCTCCAGCATCCAAAAAATACATAAATAACTGTGTGTGTATCCCTGTAAACCAGAAAATGTTAGTATCTTAGAAAACCCGAGAGAGCATGTAGATGGACTTTTCTCTTTGGAGTTCTTCTAAAACATGAACTGGAAAGAGTAGATAATACAGTAAAAGTATACAAAAGTATACGAAGCCTGAAACAAGACCCCGTGCACTATAACTTTACTGCGGAAATGAGATTTCTATATAGCATAGACTTCCTAGGAAACTCGATTTCTTTCAGCATTGAGATCCCGTGGTGCTCTTCCTTTTACCTCAGAATTGGCACAATCATTATTAAATGTTCATTGATTTCAAACTTTCAGTTGAAAAAAAAATAGAAAAGGAAACTTAACTGGGGGTAAATTGGTCCTCATATTGTGGAGTCTGCTGAGGGGTTGTCAGTAGGTAATGACCTCACTGGTGTCCTTTCTTGGACATCTTGGCCTTTTAATCAAAGACTGTGTACTGCTGTTTGCTATGTATGAATGGTGTTTCTCAAAAGCAAGGTGCTTGGACCACTGACATGACCCAAATTAGAATCTCTGGGTATGGGGCCCAGGTATGCACATCCTCATACCTTTCCTCCAGGTGAATTTTGCAAGCTCAAGAATGAGAAGCATTGGCTTGGATGTAGTGCTAAACCGTAGGTCTCTACATCTCAAAGTCCTGAACTGAAGTTGGACTATTGGCTTTCTTTTTTTTTTTAAGCCCGTCCCTGTCAGCAGGTACAAATCACTTTTCCCCTCTACATAATGTGAGGCCCTTTCTCAGTTGTTTCACTGCCACCTCTTATTTCAGAACTTTTTACAAACAAGCCTTCCAGTTGTTCGCCTTTGGAGCTCCTACCCACCCACATCAGCACATCTTCTGGTTTACAAATTGGGTAATAATAGAAGCTGGAGATGCTTTACAAAAATCCAGCATTGCATACCCGTAGATTTGACCACCAACCTAGAAAAGCCTTAATTTAGATGTTTGTTGTGTACATTGGGCAGATCTTTACAAAATGTGTATCAGTTCCAAATCTGAGAGCTGTAAATCTCTGAATCTGCTATTACCTGAGGCTGCATCTCTTTTGAAGATGGGCAGAAGCCTATTAAATTATTTATAATTATCCTTCATCTCCTACTGCTGTGTTTGTAGCTACTCTCAAATAATTGCTGCAGGAATGGGTGGCCACTTAGTATCAGCTCCTCTGTTCCAAGAATGTAGATTTTTGAGAGGAAGTGTAAAATAGCATTATCAAGATGAGAGAATGAGTTATGTTGTTATATTTTCCATCACATTTCATCTAAAATAATTTAAGGCATTCTTGAAGATTTTTACCACCATCCATAAATTAACTCTAGATTGAATGAGCAGCTGATTTAATACAAAAACAAAAAGAACACTAACTAGATGTGGTTTTGCTTTTAAGGTGAGGGTTTGGTTTCCTGTCTTGTTGGGTTTTATTTCTGTTGGAATACTTTCCAGGGTTAACTGTTGACTCCAAGTAGTGATAGATGTTCAGTGTTGGCTCTCTCAAAACTAATTGGTATGATCAGTTTGTGTCATTGCTCCATGCATTTGACTATAAAATTTCAGTATTTTCTTTCATCTCTGATTGATCTTCTAACTGTTCGAGTTTTCTTTTCCCTTAAAGTATTTCATCTTATTATGTAAAACAAATGCCTACTTGCACGTTGAAAGCAACATGTTGAAATGAGGCTTAGACACAAATGGTCCCTTAGCTCCAGCCCTCTGCTTGGTTGCCCTGTACCTTCCATTACTTCTTTGCTTCCGGCACGTGGCCAAAACTCTCCAGCCAGCTCATTGTCTATCCGACAGTGTGGGTGTTGAGTCTTGTACGCTTGGTATATGCCTTTCCTACTTTTGAGGCTCTTACAGTTTATCACTTGCCGGGGTGTTTCTAAACCCTGTTCCTACACGTACTGGATGGGGGAAATTTTAGCCAGCACTTTGAGAGGAACATTTAGGGGAAGGATAATAAGTGACACTACTAAATGAAGGCAACAGAAGGTGTTATCAATGTTCTTTGTAACCTGAAAACCGAACAAGGCTGTGAGGTTCATTTCAGAATATTTTGAAGTGTTAAAAAAGATAGATCGATGCTGTTTCTCAGTTGTTCCAGCCAAACCCTGTTAGGACTCTCGAAGGAAAAATGTCACAGGGGCTTTCCAGCTGTTACTGAGCTCAGCAGCTATGGTGGCCCTTGTTATACACCAATTTCAGTTCAATAAAAATGTTAACTTTGCAATTCTGGTGCTTGTTTTTCCTTTGTCTCATTTCAAAGCCCTTAAGTGTGTCTTTAAAAACAACAGTTCCACAACCAAGTGCTCTGTGATGCCCTAATGTAAGTGATCTTCCTGGGACAGAGAGATTACTTATTGGTGACTCTAGAAAGTGGGAGCAGGGTATCTGCTCTAGGACCTTCCTTGCCTGTTTTATAAGTGTCGGACATACCCTCCCGAGGCAACATCTCCTAGGGGAACGAACATAACCGTATAGTTAGCGTTTATTGAGCGGTTAAAGTGTGTTCCTGTGGGTTACACACTTTTGACATGCATTGTCCCATTTTTTCCTCACCACAACCCTGTTATAACCATTTTTCAGATGAGTAAACTGAGGCTTAAACCGTGAAGAAACTTGCCCATCACATAGTACTTAAACCATGGAGGCTGGGAAACCTGATCCCTGTGTCTGTTCTTAACCACTTTTCCAAAGTGCCCCTCATATGTTGGTACCTGGTTAGAATAATCTCCACAAAGTGACAATTCTAATAACACTACACAGTATAGACAAACTGTTTTGATTCAAAGGAGATGAGAAAGTGAGGTTTGGGCGTGATGTCTAGTGGATTATTCTCTGAGTTGATTTCATCAGAATTGATAAATTTGAAGGAAGACCAAAATACTTTGAGAAAAGGTATGTGTTTCTTTTTGAATGTGTGCAGTGTTAACAGGGGGCTATTTGAAGGATATTGGGGCAGTGCAGGGAGAGTCTTGGAATCACACCATTTTCTCGTCAAATAAAAAGGCTGTCTCACTACAGACTCTAGCACTAGGAGGTATGCCATCTGAATTAGACATGACATTCTCCCAGCTGAATCCTGAATCTCTAGTTTCTACAAGTTTTATGAAGGAATAATGGAGGAGGAAAGGACATAAACCTCAGTTAAACATTGGCATTACAACCTAGAATGTTTAGTGCGGGCAGTGACTCCTTAGGTTTAGGAGGTCTCTCAAGGGTGAATGAGGTTCCCAATGTTATAATTGTGGCAGCAGCCTTCCCAGCCCCACCCCCTGCAGACATTTAACATTGTATTTCTCTTTCAACACCTTTCCTTAGCTGCAAAGTGAAAATATGCCTTCTTAGGGGTATGGAAGAGGCTTAATTATTGTTTGTAAAACACTTGGTAGTTCCATGAAAAACAGCTATCTAAATTATTCATTATCTGCTGAATGCGATAGGGAGAATGTCTAGGGAGAATGTCGCAGCATTATTTTTCAGGTGAGAATGGGTCTGTTTTGACTGATTGCAAAGGGGACAGAGGCAGAGAGAGGCTTGAGGTTTCCAGGTGGAGCTTTGGGGTTTGTTTTATTGAATGCTAGGCCTTTCCGTACCTGCTCCACTGGTTTTACCTTTCTGAGATGGGGCCGGGAGACTAGCAGTGGCAGTAGGTGGCTCTGATACTTTATGATTGCTTAATTCTCAAGTTGGGGTCAGAATTCTGCTGCTTGTGACAGTGGAGATGTGTCACTTACAACGCCTGCTTGCTTAATTCAACTGGCCGGCCAGGCTGGTTTGTCTTCCTGTAATTAGATACTTGGTACAATGTGGGCATTTGTTAGCCGGATGATAAAAATTCCTATCTGGGTCTACGAAATGTAGGAGAGTGCTTCCTAAAGATGAGCCCCCATAATTGGCCAGTTCTAAAGCTGGGGCTTCTGGAAGAATGACCAACTGCCTTGCTACACTTCATGGGCTCGAATGGGCTTACAGAATTCCACTGTGGTCTCCATCGCAGCGTGATCTACCTGGCCAGCCCCATCTGCCACCCCCACTGTCCACACAGCAGCCACACAGGCCTGCCTTCAGCTTCTCCAGTAAGCCCCGTGCCTCCTTTCCCAAGGCCTCAGTCAGGGCTTCTGCACCACCAGCTCTGTCCTCCACGCCTCTCTCACTTAGCTGAGACCTCCTTACCCTTAAGATCTCTGCTTGCACACCACTTCCTCCAGGAAGACTCCGCTAACCCCTCAGACTAACTCAGGTCACCCTGGTGTATGCTTTCGTGTTATACGTGTCCTCTGTGGCATGTATTACAATTATAACTAAACACTAGTTGTATTATGACTAATTAAATAAGTTTCATGAACGTAGAGACTGTCTTGTTCACCAGGGTGTCCCCAGCTCCTAGCCTCGTGCCTGGCATGTAGAAGGTACCCAATAATGATTTATTGAAAGGATGAATGAAGCAGGCTCTTCATGTGTGTCATTTTTAAAGTTCACGGGGCCAGAGGATTTGGATGAGTGCAAGAGTCCGCCGGGCTCGTCATTCACTGTGCCTTGCCACTTTATCTGGCCAAAGTCTTCATTTAGGTATTTGTCACTGATGGCAGACTGACCTTACTTGGGAAATCCCTTTGCCATGATTAACTTACTGGCCACCTTCAAAGGGGACATCTCTTTCCAACATTGGCATTTACCCCTCTAGTCACCTCTGGAATATGAGCACCTATATCTGTCTATACTGGTTAGGAATATAGAATGGAACGGTTTAAAAAGTTCCTTTTATTACTTGTCATAACTGGCAGATTCTGATTTTATTTCCTAATTGTTTTTGCAATAGCTCTTCTCTTACTTCTCAACGATGTGGTGAGGACAGCAACCTAAAGATCGTGTCGTAGATCATTTCTCCATCTTTATTAAAGCATCTCCAGCCTGACATTTCTTTAAATTCAGTTTGTGCTTTTATTGACATTTACTTTATGCCTAGCACTTCTGCAACTTCCCAAGCGGTAGATATTTTGAGGATAATCGAAGGACTTTGGGATTCCTGTGATGGTAGAGCTAATGGAGCCCGTCAACAGTATCCAGAACAACTGCCTTCCTTTCATAGATGATGATGTTTGAGTGCCAGCCCACGGCAGAGCAGGAGGAGACCCCAGGAGCTTACATACTCTTCCTGGGGAGGGGCTGACAACAGCCCAGCAGCCGCTCCCGGGAAATGATAGGCACAGGGATTAGTGGTGAAGTGCCCAGCGAGAAGTGCCCCTCACAAGCAGCGCAGGACACAGAGTCCAGCCTGACAGCGTGGCTTGGAGTCCGGCTTCTCCCACGCAAAAGCTACAGACCATGAGCAAGTTTATAAAGTGCTCCAGCATCAGTGTCCCATTCATGAATGGGACAGTACCCACCTCAGAGGGTTGTGATAACATGTATGTAGAGTGGTACATGGCACCTCGTAAGTTTTCTACAGCGTGTTTTTATCGTTTGGTTTCTGATTTTCTTCTATCTTTTATTTTGATTGGAGCGTTTTACAGCAATATGCCTAACAAGCAGCCATCCAGAACTGACAACCCTATTGGGTTAATTTAGACTTTTGCTTAGCAGTGATTAAGCCCCTATGGTAGATTAACACACCGAAAACATTTAGAAGTCTCTGCTCTCGATTTTCTATAAAATAAGTTTTCTCTGTGAAACTGTTCAAGTACCACATTAGCATTCCTAAATGTCATGGCTACCAGCAACTTAGAGTGCTGACTTATTTGTTCCAAACTTGACCATTAATATTCTCTCTATCAATTCTCTTTTCCAGTTGTCTCCATGGGGAGAGTTTTTAAAAGAGCTTTGTTTCCTGTAAGCTTAAGTGCTTCTTGCCATCTAGTTACTAGAAGGAGGTTGACACGGTTCATTTCAGGTAAGATGCTTTGGGGAAAAGTCTGCTGTGAAAATGACTCTCTTACACCTGTAAGCTTTTCCTTCTCCTCTCAAGGACAGTGTTCATTTAAGGCAGCCTTGCCAAAGGGGTGCCAAGAGGGTCTTCGGGGATTTCGTGGCCACCTGAGCTACAGAACTCTGCAGCTGAAAACAGCTGTAAGGGGACACTTGGGACTGTTGGCAAAGCCACCTCCTATCCACGCTCATCCTTCCTTCCTCTCTCTCTGCCTCTGTTGACAAGTCTTTATTGCTGTGGTAACCAGTTATCACCACCCCACCTGCTCTACCCGCCCCACTCACTATTCTCGCCTAAATGAACTGCTGTAGTTCCTCCCTTCTGTAAAGGAGCAGATCTTATCATTTTTCCTCTGTCTTTGGTTAAAGATGAT
Organism: Rhinolophus hipposideros; assembly: GCF_964194185.1. Lineage (NCBI taxonomy): Eukaryota > Metazoa > Chordata > Mammalia > Chiroptera > Rhinolophidae > Rhinolophus > Rhinolophus hipposideros. Next base: position 36,881,611 of record NC_138053.1, read on the forward strand.
TTGGCTTAGATATAGTGAGAAGGCCAGTTGAGAACCAGGGACCTGCAAGCAAGACATGAAAAGTTTGGGAAGCAAAGCTGAAAAACACTTTGTGGTATAGAGAGAAAAGAGTGGAATGTGGAGTCAGTCCTACATCCTGGGTCTGAGTCCTAGTTCTGAGACTTACCAACCTGTGACTCAGGGCGATTCGCCTAAAATCCTGGACCTTCCTTCCATCATCTCTGACAAATTAGGATAATACCTACATACCACCGTGAAGATAGCGATTGTCACACTCAACCGGAGGGACGGAGTAGAGCACTTGTGAAATGACACTGTTGATTCGCACACGCGCCCCTACAAACCCACGTTGGTGGCTCTTTCTCCATGATGAAATCTGTCAGGTCTCATAATTCCTCCAGGACAGCGACTCCAAGATGGTATGTCCTACGGTCAGTTTTAGCATAGGTCTCATTTCCGTAACTAATAAGGCTAGTCTTATATAATAGCTAAGACTCTGATATGCATTTTAAATTAAATTTGCCCCCCATCTTTCAGCTTAGGCCTGCTTTGGGCTGGAAGCCAAGTGCTTCTTGCCTTCCTTCCACCACTCAGTGTCCCCCTGAGTTGAAGGAACCAAAGGTAGGGAGGAGAGATAAGGGACAGGAGAGGTCTTATTTGACAACACCTCTGAAATCTGGCCTTGGCTTCTCTGGGCATGGTCGGAGCCCTTCCCTGGTGCCTCAGACGGTGCCCTGCTCAACTTCTCGAGCCTCTCAGGATGCTGCAGGGCCTCTCCTTTGGCCAGCCCTCCAATAGCACCCCCCACACACACTCCTTCAGGCAGGACGCTAGTCCCTTAGGGCCCCTTGCTAAAGGACTATGGCCAACATGCCATCTAGAGGTGCCCTGTCTGGTCTTCCATCCATCCTCCCACCCCAACCATAAACAAAAATAAGCACTTTGAGCCTGCCACCCATGAGAGTGAAGTGACTTCCTAAGTGCACCCTTGACTCTCCTGTAGGGTTGTTTTGTTTGTTCTAAGGCAGATACCAGCCCCCTGGATACCCCAAGCTTCAGAAGTCACAAGTCAGGTTTCTTTTTTTTTTAAACACTTCATTGAGGTATGATTGACATGTAAAAAGCTGCGCATATTTAATATATATGAAACCATCACCAACATCAAGGACAGAAACATATCCATCACCTCCCAGTTTTTTCTCCTTTAATTATTGGTGTGTGTGTGTGTGTGTGTGTGTGTGTGTGTGTGTGATATAAGAATACTTAACATAAGATCTACCCTCTTAACAAATGTTAAGTATACCATACAGTATTATTAGCTACAGGCATCTTACTTTAGAGTGGATCTCCAGAACTTATCCTGCATAACTGCAACTGGTACCATTTGACCATCACCTCCCCATTTCCCCCAGGTCTCAGCCCCTGCTGATCTCCATTCTACTCTTCTGTGAGTGGGACTATTTTATATTGTACATATAAGAGAGAAAATACATCATTTGTCTTTCCCTGGCTTATTCCATTCAGCATAACATCCTCCAGGCCCATTCATGTTGTTGCAAATGGCAGGATTTCTTTTTTAGGCTGAATATTAATCCATTGTTTATATACAGAGTGCCAAAAATTTGTATACACAATTTAAGAAAGGAAAAAGTCATGGGCATGCTGATTCTTTGGCACCCTCATCCCCCCCACCCCCGTATATACATATGCCACATTTTCTTTATCCACTCATCCATCAGTGGACATTAAGGTTGTTTCTATATTTTCACTTTGTCAATAGTGTTGCAATGAACATTGGAGTGAAGGTATCTCTTTGAAAACATAACTTCAATTCCTTTGGATAAATATTCAGAAGTGGAATTGTTGAGTCATATAGTAATCCTATTTTTAATTCTTTAAGGAATTTCACACTCTTTTCCATAGTGGCTGCACCAATTTACATTCCCACCAATAGTGCACCACGTTCCCTTTTCTCCACATCCTCGCCAACATCTAAGAGATCTACATAAAGCTGCTCTCATGAGCCCGTGGTAAGGGAAGGCACGCTCTCAACTCCACAGAAGCCTTGTGAGTTCCCACATCGGCTGATTTCTCAGCGTCGACCCCTTATGCCAGTGAGGAGCCAGACGCCAAGGGGAGCAAAATCAACCTCCAATGCAAGCCCTGCATATGTGGTCTGGCATCTTGCTGTTTATTGTGAGGATAAATGGCATTCATTGTCTTGTGACTTCAATCGAAGAGGTCAGAAAGAGTCCTGTGTTAAACCCTGTTCATACATGGTGAATTTTCAGTCATCCAACAAATATGTATGTGTTTCTAGGCTGAGTAGTGGGGATAGATCATTGAATAAGACAAATGTGAGTTACACATATTGTTCGATTTGTTTGATTCCAATTGTGGTAAATGCTGCAAAATAGAAGGCTCTCCATGAGAACGAACGATAAGGGGACATATGACTGGGTGAGTGGGGCAAGGACTCCCTGGGTAAATGGCATGGAAGCTAATACTTGAGGGATGAAGAGGAGTGGATGAGAGGAAAGTATATCAGAAAGAGAGAACATGTTGGAAAAGCCTTGAGAAGAAGGCACTTAGCACTCACTGAATACATGTTTATCCAAATCGTTGCACATTAACTAAGCCACTTGGGATCTTACTGTTTTGTTCTTGAGCTTGTTCCCTCCATTGCTGCTTGACCCTTACTAAGCATTTCTGGGGAGAGGAAGCCCAGGCAAGCTTTCCTCCTAAAGTCCAGGAACGTCGGGTTATTGCCTTATTAGAGGCATTTTGGTACTTGGGGTTCTTATATGGTGGCCTTCTCATGATGCTAATAAGTTCTGAGGAAAGTTTCCAAAATAGAGAGATAGCTGCTTATCAGCCAGTCCATCTCAAATTGGTCTGTGAGCTTTCACATGGGAAAGTTTGAGCAGGGGAGGAACAGTGCCTCCTCTTCCCAGAACCTGTGAGCCCACCGCCTCCCCTGAGTTAGTGCAGAAGGCATGCACAGATTGCCAAGACGGGCATGTGCCCTCCGCTGGTGGAGGTTTCTGGGATTATAGGAGGAAGTCTTAGCCGCATAGCTAGAGCTCTACTGCCAGAGGCAGTTTCTCTGAGAAAACAACAAAATAACATCTGTACTATTAAAATGACCAACTCGCTCTCGTTGTTGTCAGCCACCAGGCAAACCCTCTGTGTGCCGTGACTCTAACTAGGTCGTTGGTGGGCAAGCAGGAAACCGAGACAAGAGTGGCAAGAGAAAGATACCAGAAGTCAGAGAAGCCGAAAAAGAGTACTCCTGGGAATGAAAATGAGCAAAAACAGGGAAGAGAGGTGGCTATTTTCTTGGAGACCGCTTTATAACGTACAATGCTTTGTGCCTTTTCCAAGCGTGTTCGCACATGTTCTCAACTGGTCCTCCCTTTATTCCCTTTACAGCATGAGGTGGGGAAGCCCACAGAGAAAAAACAGGCCCAGAGGGGTCACTGTTCTCAGCACTGGAACAAGAATATAAATCTTGTCACTCTACTGTACCCTACTTCCTAAGGAGCTCGCCCTCTGGACCTGCTGCCAATCCCCAAGATTTACCTGTTTCCTGCGGAGACCCACTCACATTTGGCCTCCTTGAAATTTAGATTTTCGTCTTTTGTTGTCTACTTTTTTCTCTATTTGAATATCTCTGTTGAAAAATATGAGGTCAGTCTGCTTTTTCCCCCTTTATAAGAAACATGCTTTTTCTTCCTAGATACCCATGGAATTCCTATGTTGTCCTAAAAGTTTAGTAAGTTGACTTATTATGTGTTTTTGTGTTTATTATTCTGTTATCAAGTTGTTTTCCCCTTGAAATCTCTTTCAATCTTCAGATCATACTTTATTTCAGTGGAGTTTTCTTTGATCTTATTTTTGGCATTTTTATTTTCTGCTCTATCTGTTCTGTTTCCTGCTTCTGGGACACCTTTATTCCATACACTGACTGGCTGTTGGGTGTCTTTAATAGCTGTCTTCCTAATTTCCTTCCTAATCTTCTTCCTAATTTTTATTTATTTGGGTTTTTTTTCCTGTAAATGCTATTTTATTCTCTTTAGTCTGATATCTGCATCGCTGAATATGTTTTCAACAATATCTGTTCTAATGTGGTTTTCATTTCTAGGATGGCTTTGTCTTCAATTTATTTCACCACTCTTAACTTACTTTATATTCTTTTGCCTATTCTTGTTTGATCTCATATTTCATTTATCAATTATTTCACAAAGACATGTATTTTTAAAATTTCTTTGGGAGTGAAGATAAATCTGCATCTGAAATTCTTTGGTTTGCTGGAATAATTCTTCTTAAGAGTATTATTCTGCATCTGCCTTTTGATTGAATTTCTTTCTTTCTTTGTCTTTGTGGGGTTTTATTGTTTGATTTACTTTTGGTGTTATTAATATGCCTAAGGCCTAAGTCTACATGAAAATATGGGCTCTGCTCTGAAGGGAATGTGATTCTCTCCGAGAACACAGTAATTATGGAGAGTGGTCAGGGTTTAAGCTGGGGCCGCTGCAGGCTTCAAACAGGTCTGATTGCTCACAAGTTTTAGCCTATTTGCCACAGTCTCTGACCTCTTGAGTGAGTGGGTCACCCAAACAAGATGTCAGTAAGGATCATGGTAGAGACTCCCAGCTCTCAAATCTTTTGTTTGGTTATTTCTGTGTATTTGTAGCTGCTTGTTTGAACCAGATCAACCACTGCAAAGCTGGGTGCCCATTACTATTTCATTCTCCCTACCTCGCCTCCTAAACAGGAATTCTGTTTGGGGGTAAAATAAACATCTCACCCAATAACTTTCTTCCATTTGTCTGACCATCCTCTCTCCTCTGCAACGCAGAACAAACCCCCAGAGGGATGTTCTGCATTTCTCTTGGGTCCCATCCACACCCTCAGTCCTTGATCTTTCACTTTTGCTGTAAGTGAAAGATCATCACCCGAGCCCCTTCGGGCACTTGCTTTTAGAGAAATCTTCCTGGTGGTCAGAACCCAGAAGATGAGTTTCAGTTCTCTATGGTGTCCCTTGACTCAGTCCAGATTCACTGTATTTGGCAGATAATGTGATTTGAGATTTTAGCTATTTCCTAGTTTCATCGCAGATGGACTTTTTCTATCAAAATGTCATCCTTTTTAATTACACCCATTTTGTAGGTTTCATGGAAGGGGGTAAAGAAAACATGACTTTACACCAGCATCTTTTAGGTAGAACAGTTTGTTTTTTTTCAAACTCTCTAGTTAATAGGTTCCGTTGATTACAAACATTTGGCTTCTCTTAGTTTCATTCAAAAAATGTGTTGAGTAGATATTAGATGTAGAACAGTATGTAAGATGCTGCTTAAGACATAAAAACGAGAGTAGGTCTTAAGACTCTGAGACCTACTTTCAAGGAACACATGGCATAACATGGATAAAGCAAGAAATCTAATAACAAGACACATTAAATGGTGTCAATGATTGTCACCATTATTATGATGGTAATAATGATGATGAATGGAGCTGTGGAGAGTTTGATCACATCCAGTTGAAGGGATGATGAAAATCAAAAGGAAAAAAATGGGCCACATTCATATCTTAAGTAATTTGAGGTATGGTGGTATGATGGCAAGACAGTGGGCTTTGGAGTTAAGCTGACATGGACTCACCTCTCAGATCGTACAAATACTATGTGACCTCAGTGAAACCACGCCTCTCAGACCGTCAGCTTTGTCTTTGGTAAAACATATGTAGCACTACCAACCTATTGCCAGGAGCAAGTGGAATGATGCATGTCAAGGTCCCTACGTAGTGCCTCATTGAGAGTAGGTATTTCAGAACTGTTTAATTTCTTTCTGAATTAGCTCTATTTGTTTATCATACTTTATCCCTTAATTGCCATATCTGTTGTATTAACTACTTAACACATAGGAAGATTTTGTTTTTTAAAGATGACTGTTCTTACCCTCTTGTTAATTTTATCTGTTACATAATTATATAACTCAATCATATCATGCTTTACTAACTTTATCTCTAAAAAAATCCAATGAGACAATTATGAAGGTGGTCCTTAAACTGTCATAGCCAGTATAAGAAAATGGTATTATCATTTCCAGTAATAGCCAGTATAAGGAAATGGTATTATCACGATGTATGCCTTACCTTATATTCTGTCCTTTGAAAAGAAACCTCAACCCTTCCTGTGAATGGGAGACACCTTTAGCAGATTTGAACTGGGTTTTACTGTTGTGTGTATTTAGACAATTTCTCTACTGATTGAAGGCCATTTATCTGAGAATATTTGAAGTCTGCTTAAGGCTGGCTTTAAGTGACCTTTCCAGTGTTTTCCATAGAGATGCAATATTATACACACAACATAAAATAGGTCAGACTCTCCTGTGGTTATGCTGCCTGGTTCCTCAGCTAAAGGTCATTCTTAATCCTCCTACAGCTTCCAGAACACTGTGCATTTTAAATGTTCCAGGAAGGAAATGCCTCATATAAAGAAAAGCAGGGAACAAATTTTTCTTGGGAGCAAGGGACCCAAATGTTTCACAATCCTATGTAAAACACTGCAAAGGTACATTCTAAGGAAACTTAATGGTGGTATTTTTCCTATAGTTAAAATTTGGAACTACATTCCTGGATAGAATCATGGCTGGGACTGTCACAATTAACCTGTGAAAGGAGATGAAAAGTGAGAGGATTTCCTGGGTCAGTGTTACCACCATACTAGTGCAGAGGATGGTATAAGCACAGCTGGAGAGTTTCCACTAAACTCAGTGACCACCACACTAGGACCAAAGGGAGACTACACTGATTCTCAGAAACATCCAAAGTAACTCTGAGAATGCCCTGGGGCACCCTCAACCTGGTAGGAAATGTGTGGCGTTGAACAAAGTGCACAGATAACTGCCAGGAAATAACCTGGAAAGCTGCCTCCTTGCCCCCTCAGCATTCCCACCTCAGGAGGAACCACAGCTGGCTCCTCCCAGACCTCTGCCTTCAGCCAACCAGGTCCATCTCCCAGAGACACTGGCAGTTCCTCTGTCACCCTGAGCGTTGCCCGCCAGCAAGATGGCACGTTCTTTACCATTTCAGAAAAGCGGTTATTTTCAAAAATAAATTTGTTGTTCTCTGTATACAGTCTCATTCCCTAATATTACCACACAACTTGAATTCCCTCTTTTCTATTCATAGCAGTTTCCTCATCCAGTTTCGACTCAACCTTTGTCAAAGCATGTGTCATTCCCTCATCCATTTGTCTGGAAATACTGTGAATGTGACTCAGGAGCAAACAAGTAAGCACTCCTGCATCACCCCTTTGGTTTATTACCCTTTATTATCTAAAAGTGATGCTTCTTTACCCAGGTATTAGCTAACAACACATACAAAAACAAAATTATACTTGTATACAGACAGACACACATATATACATACATATATAATGCACAGTTTATAAATATGTATGTATGTAAAATTTGACTGATGCCAATGTAATTTACTACAGAAATACATATTAAAAGAAAAACACTAGCTACATCTAAAAAAAAGGATGCTGAAATTAAAAACTATGTCACTGAAAAATTAAAGTATATTAGTTCTAAAAATCTATTAAATCCTTTGCTTTCTTAAGCACACATTCTATACAGATATTGTCCAATTGTGGACATCAGTACATTCTTTGCCTCCTCTTAGCCCCTAAAATAAAACCAGTTCCCCAAACCAATGAGTAGTTTTGTTTTTATTTCTACACATGTGGTATCTCAGTTCATGGTGGGGAACACACTACAAATGTGTTCACTGGGAAACTGGTAAAAATACCTTATTTGGCCCATGCTCTATGGCTGCCCCAAGGGGATGACGTTGTATGAATCTCTGCCCGCCTGGGCTCTTATCAGTGCCTGAGCCCAAACATTTCTTGCTTCTTCCTGCTCCCACTCTCATATCACATCTTAATGTGGGCTTTTGCTTATCTTTATGTTGCTCTTAGCCCACTTTTGTACAGGCCCCCTCAGCTTCCCTCAGGTGCCTAAAAGCCCTCAAAATCAAGATTGCTTTCAATGTTCATTGAGACACATACTCTAAAACCTTGACTGGTCGTCTTAGCAAAAGCACAATTATACATCGGCTCTACTTCTCAAATGAATTTTACCTTCATTTCTTGCCATTAAATAAAAGCATGCCATTTAGAGATGAGCTGTGAATGCTGGGTTTTATAGGTAGAAACACCAGGAAGATACAAGTAATATGTTTTCTTAGTCTATGTGGCTGTCCTTTGGGCAAATAGCAAAGAAGCCACTCTGGGAGGAGAGCTTGCCCTGGGTTCCACAGACACCCCAGGGGCTCTTGGATAGAATTCCAGGATTCTGTAAATTTGGATATGGAAAAGACTCATTTATTTTCCCCTGTAACCAATATTTGGCATGTTTTTCAATTATGAAAATAGGTAGCAAACCACAATAATTACCTATAACTTTGTCATCAATAGTTGTTACCCATTCCTTGAAATATCATTAACATTCACCACTACTTTGGAGGTATAATACTTACTAAACCCACCAGTAGATCGTATTTAATGTGTTAATAAAGAAGCATCTATGTTACTATAGCACTTGCTTTTAAAATGTGTTTGATAACTATTCTTCAATACAAGTGATTTCCTTAGTGTCCTACATAGTTTTACACTTTTAAGAAAACCATTCTAAGAGGCAGTCTACAGGCTCTCCCAGACTTCCAAAGCGAGCTATGGCTTAAAATCAAAGATTGAGACTGTGCACTAGGGTTTCACAGATGCAGGTGAATTGCTGGTGTATAAATACATCAATCACAATAGAAACATGGCAGATAATAATGACCAATGCTTACGTAATTTAGGCACAAGCTTCTAACAGGTGTTCAACCCTTCTGGGTCAAGAAATTTCAATGAAAGGGTGGAGAGAAACTATTGTCAGCAAGCTTTCAGAACTGCAAGGCAAGCCATTACATAACTATAGGCTTGATTCACTGGTTGGCCTCCTTTTTTCAGCTTGCTGAGATTATGATATTCTTGTCTTCAAGGATGATGATAGGTTACTGGGCCTGCAGGTTTAAAATTGCCCTCTGCAGCTATTTGTAAATTCCTCTGACTCTGTTCATTGCCTATCGAGTTCCTTGGTTCTTTGCCCTAGAAGTTCTAGCTTCTGACTTTGGCTGAGGGTTTACAACTTTACAATGAAAGAAGGTTCTCTGTCTTCAACAGAAGTTGACTCCATAGAGTCAGGTCCTACGAGATGATTCTTCCCTTAATTTCAGCTGATTCATATTCTCAATGGCTGAGTCAGAGTCATGACTCAGTAATGACGGCATTATTTTAAACTTATAAGATGTGAAGAGAACTATGGACAGAAATAGAAGGGGAAACATGTAAAATGAATGAGAGGAATAAAAGGAATACCAAATGAATGACTACCAGAGTTCCTTTGTCTTGGAATAAAATAGAAACTTTACTAATAATAACACATATTTTAAATTTGAGTAATGCTTTCACCATCATCGTTCTGTTTGAGGTCCATAACAACTCCATAAACAGTTACAAAAGCTGACAGAGAGCTGAAAGGACCAGCCACAGGCCCTAGACTAGAAAGTGGGGCACTAGCCAGGGCAGAAAGCTGGGTGCCCCTCAGTATATAAGCTTCTCCCTGCAACACAAAATCTGAAGAGCCCAGGGCCCTTGAGAGCACTGTGCTAGGAAAACTAATAAACAAAACAAACAAGCAAACAAACAAGAACTGTGTGGCTGATTGAAAACAAAGTAAGACTCAGCAAAATAGTAAACATAGGCACAATTTCCAGGTTTTCTGTGAGAGATCATTCCGAATGAAGTCAGGAAAGGACAGAGAAGCATTATTAGCCATTCTAAGCAAAAGAATGATAATACAGACAATAGGATCCAACAGAACAAACTGGAGATTAAAAACAATTGAAAATCTATCTTAAATTGTATTTCAATATTTAACGATTTTATTGTTGATCTACTCATAGACTCGGTAGATACAGATATAGGCATATAGATATATATAGCATTACCCACTAGGTGGTATGATCTATGACACAATTATTGTCTTGAATGGTTTTTAAATATATTTCCTATGTTTTCTGAATAATGTCGAACAAAAAAATTATGTAATATTCTTTAATTTTATTCAAAACTAAGTTAATAACTTCAGCTTTTGGTTATTTCATTTTTTAATGATCTCTTTCCCAATTACAGGGAAACCTTAGTGTTCATAAACAAAGTGGGGGGAAAAAAAACACAAAAAACAAAGAGGATGGAGGTCCCTGGCTGGTCTCTAAGCATTGTGCGTGCAAGCAGTTGCTACACAAGTTTCCAGAAACTGAATTGAATCACAGAGTCCAGATATGTGTGTGTTTCACAAAAGGCCCTTTGAATCTCCTTTCCCTTCCTGGGCTGACAAATACTTAGATGACCGTGAAGGACAGACGCCATTAGTTTAGATTGGCCTCTGATCTCCCATGAAGGACTATGAGCCATGCTCACCTGTCTGGGATCTGCTGCCTACTTCCTCCATTATATTTAGCCCTTTGGTTATTTTCCTAATGAGCTGTCTGTTTGCCTCCAGCCTTCCAGCCAGAAAATGAATGTGTGCAAATCATAAACTAAGTGCCCAGAGCTTGAGACCTACAAGGACTTGTTCTATACATTTTGAAATCCACCCACTCTAGAGCTCTTGCTGGGTCTGTCTCTTTCCTCTTTGCCCTGTGGCTGGACAGGTGTGCTACCCTCTAACTAGAGCTGTCTAAGGCCTTGAACCTACATTCTCTCAAATGATCACCTCCATAGTTGCCCTTCCCCACCTCTCCCCACTTTGCTAGGTTCGCTTAGGGAGCTAACAGGCAGACGAGCATGTGCTTAGGGCAGCAGCAATTCAGAGAGAAACTGAAAATGAACAATACTTTAATCAAGCAGGTAGTATGATAGGAGAATTTTTTACATTGAGAGTGTGGCTTTGAGTAGTAGTCTTTACTTTTAATTATCTGTAGTACTGTGGGGAAGAATGAATCTTAATATTTTTGATTCATGGAGACTCGAAATGTCACCGCCAGGCCCTGCTTTCTAGTGTCCTACAGACGGGTTTCTGCCATTCCCCGCTCCCCAGTGAAACTTCCACCCAAAGTTGATGTAACTCAGAGAGTTCATTCCTGCTGGACTCTGGGACTTGTTGAGCCTCAGTCTGCTTTCACATAACTATTTAGCTCCTATCATTCAACCCTTCACGGCCCCAGTTACCTAAGGAACTTGTAGAAACCCAGAACTTTCAGTCTTTAAAGCCTAATGATAAAACCAAATGATATTTGGGTGTTGGTTTGGAATCTTTCTTTCCGTGGAGTTGAGGATCACCAAAACGTATATGGTGATTTCTTCACAATATTGCATGATCCCCCTCTCAGAGCTTCTAAAAGACTTCTGTGCATATTTTAATTAGGTCCCACAAGACCCACTAGATAAAAGGACACTTCTACGTAGGAAGTGCTATATAACCAAGCTCTCCCTGAACTGTGAAAAGCCCACCATCACTCTGTCCGGGGGCAACGACGTGGATGGCACACAGCTGCTGGGCGGAAGGCAGGTACCGAAGGGGGAAACACCCTTGAGAAGATTTGGGACCGACCTAGTAGCTGATAGATATCATCAAATCCTCTATGAGTGCTTGACGCTTAAAACCTTTGCTATATTAAAAAGTATATAAATTTGCACAAAATATAAACCGGGTGGAAAGCACACATCTTTTCGAGGGTCTACAACAGCACTTCTTTAAAAAAGAAAAATGAACAAACAAAACACTACTACATTGCCTAACAGCATTTGAAATATAGTTTAAGCTTTAACATTTAATTTATATACGGCTTTTATGAATAGTTTTGGAAAAAATAAACCTACGTGCAGCTCTAATGATTTGATTCGTAGTTGAGAATTTTAAACTTTACTTTCAGCGCTCCAACTACCTGCACTCCCTCTCCCCCCAGCACCCGACCTAACCTAGTCTTTCCCTGGTAACTTCGTGTCGGAACAAAGGACAGAAGTTGCAAGGCCTACTGGACATGATGAGCCTACTTCTCCTCCTGCCCTGACAGGAAGAAATCATGGGGCCTGGAATTTTGTAAACATGAGGTTCTTGCTCAATGCTCCAGGGAAGGTAAACCCCAAGCCCTGGCAGAGGGGAAAACTCCTCCCAGTTTCTGAAACTGGACAGTCAGGCCTCGTCTGAACCACAGGCTCCAGCTGCACCCGAGTACCCTGGGTGGCCACACTCTGGCCACATCAAAGCAAAACACACAAGCAGTTTGGGGACATTTCTCCTGTAAGTATGGATGGAAATGTGAGTGGGAGGAAAGGCTGTGACGGCCCCGGCCTCTTAGCTCCAGGTCCCTGGTCACCTTAGGCTCTCCAGGATACACTGTTCCCCGGCGATTTGGAAATCGCTTCTGGAGTCAAAGCATTTGTTCAGCCTTCCACGTGAAGGAAGAGCAGATGGAGAAGTAATCCTCACTGACCACTGTGAGCCTTCCTTCCCCAAGTGATTTCTCCCCCACGCCTTCATGGAAAGCCCTCCACAGAGAAATCAATCTTCTGGGCTTTAAAATCTGCCTTCTGTCCTCGTCAGAGGTTGCCAAGCATGAAGCGGCATGACGGGGGCTCCTATCAGCAAACAGGGCCTGAGCAGCCGGAAGGAGAGAGCTGTTCTTTAAAAGCTTTTAAATGCTGTTATATTTTTAAAAGCTCTTACTAAAGAGGTGAGTTATTTCCTACTCCTCCTTCCCCAGAAACACTGCCATTAAGGTTACCTGGAAACCTGCTCAGGAAATGTGTGGCAAACAGCAAGCATGTAATAGAAACACGCAGATCTGTCATCTAATAGGAGACAGTGTTGACAAGGTCGTACTTGGGTAGAGGTGGGGTAAGAAAGTTCATTAGCTTGCATGTCCCGGCTATGGGCTGAGGGGGGCAGCGGGGAACTGCATTTGGCAAGGGGGCGTTGCTCCTAGCTCAGTGGAGAGGGCATGTGGTTGGTCTAAGTTGGAAATAAGCTACTGGTACTGAAAGCTACCCCATGGGAGGAAAGAGCACAGGGAGAGGAAAGAGCCTGAGAAGGCACTGCCAATCCGGTGGAGATGGGATGTACAGAGAACGATCTGTTTTTTAAGTTTTAGAAGCAAAATGATATACTCTGAAGGACTATCTACTAAGGGGACAAAAAGGTTTCATAATGAAGGTGATTCTGAAAACGGCCTTGAGAGACTGAGAACAAAGAGGACATGAAACAAAGAAGATGTGTTGCTGGAATGAGAAGTTTATAGAGTTGTTTATTTTGATATTTTAATTTTCACAATTGTACGGGTAGGAAGGAGAGATGACTCCTCTGTCTCTATATAACCTTAGCTCCAGACTTTTTTGGGGGAAAAAACACCCTTTATGTTATGAAAGCATTTTTTTGCTGTTTCTGCCCTTTTTTTTTTCTCCTGTTTCTAAAGAGCTTATTTCTAATGTGTTATTTCATTTCCAACCAACACCCTTTCTATGTCAGATGAGGTGATAAACTTTATAATTATAAAGAAGAAGCAAAGCTGTGACTCAGCTGTTTCACCAGGAAGCCTTGCCCACAGACATGGGGTGTTAGGAACTCCAGCTGGCATGAAAAAAGCACCAGGGAGAGGGGCCTCCAAAAAAAAAAATGATGTGTGAATATTTGCTGCACCCATTCCCTTTTGCTTTACCCCCAAAATATATCTTTTTTCCAATTCAACACGAAGAGTAATTAATGAAAAACCTGTAATTCTGGAAAATAAAACTTGTGAAAGATAAAACTGTCTACAAAAGTTGTGAAAAATCAGCTGAAATCAATAAAGCCAGGTATGGGCCAATTGCTGCGCTTTCCACGCTGACTGCTTTCCATTCAACAGTTATCAGTTCTATCAGGGGCAACAGGGCATCTGCGTGAGTCAGTAAAACAGATACTTGAGCAATCATAGAGAATTAGACACTAAAAATACAGACAGGAAATCTCCATAATGCAAACAATCCTCAGGAAGGGAAGAGGGCTGTGTGATAAAAGCCTGGCTGACATGCCACACTCGTCTTGAATGACATAAAACCAACCTGAGACTATGGAGTAATATTCTAGCCCGTCTCCCCGCCCGTGTAATTCACGCATGCTGAATGCATCAGGCACTAGCACCCAGGGAAGGGAAGGACACTCACCTGAGCATCAGAGGACACGGCTCTGGTCTTGGCAAGCCTTCTCGAACTGTAGGAAGCACTTGTCCTCAACATGTCTGAAAATAGAATGAGGCACTTATCAGACGTGAGCCTCGTCTTTCCCAGTCAACTCGCACAGGATAAGAGGCAGGAGTTGAAAGACATGAATTGGAAGTTGAAAGACTTAGTTGCACCTCTGACATACCACGGTCTCAGGAAATTCCCTTAGGTCCCCTGTGAGTCTGTTTCTCCATCTCCAAAATGATATAAATCTGCCCTACCTGTTCTACAAAGTCCGATGTAAAAAATGCCACACCAAAGCAGGGTCTTTCACGCAGGAATGGATGTGAGTGTGTGTGTGTGTGTGTGTGTGTGTGTGTGTGTGTGTGTGTATGGACAACAGTTTTGGGATTATTTTGTTCTTTTTGTTTTTTGGGGGGTTTTTTTTGCTTTACTGTTCTACACTACCCTGACGCATTGGATCATCCATAATCTATTACTCAGCAAAATTTCAGTTTGCGTTTGTTTCCTGTCTCACAACAAACACACACACACACTCATAAAGAATCAGAATTATTTTTCTTTAATCCTAATGTTTCTCTGAGTGAGAAAGAAAGGACAGAATTTCCATGACAAGCCAAGAAATACTCATAACATTTCATACATTCAGGAGAATCTATGACACATATGAGCATCACTCTTCCTATGTGCCCTGAGGGGTGGGCATGGGGATGAGGGTGAGGTTAGTTGGACAAAGCTAAACTGCAGGACTTGGTTTTCAAAGTGTTTCGGATTTTTGTTTGTTTGTTTGCTCGCTCACTCACCTGAAAGCTATCGCCTTTCTGAAAGGTTCTCAGTGTGTACTGGCGCCCCTCCTGCTGGGCTCCCACCCAATTCCACTGAAGCAACAAGAGGTCAGCCTGGCAGCTGAAGAGCCCCCACCCCTGCCCTGCCCTGCCCTGCAAGGCCCAGAAAGAAAAGGGAGCTCAAAAGAGTCCATATATAGTTTCCTACCTTTCCTTCTTCGGGGAGGGAAGGAAGGGAGGAAGGAAGACAAGGAAGGAAGGAAAAAAGGGAGAAAGGAAGGAAGGGATAAAAGGAAGGAAGGAAGGAAAATAAAAGCACACAAAAAAAATTCAACCAGACGTAGATATTTCTGTAGGAGAACTTTTAGGGAGCAATGAGATTTGAGAACATTTGAGATTACACAAGGTGAGAAAGGGGATTGGCTATCAGTAGAAACAAAGTCCTGAGGGAGTGGGGATGCAGGGGACTTCTCAGGGACACATTTCCTTCTAAATGTGGCAAAGAGTCAGGAGAGGCACAGGAGAGAGTCAGGTAAGAGACGCTACCTGATGTACCTTCAAGTTCAGGCCAGCGGCTGTTCTCCCCCCTCTCTGCAGAGGAAAAGCTTTCCATGCCCCCGCCTCCTCCCAAGTTAATGTTCTCCAGCTGCCTCACCTGGTGTTAAACCCAGGGTTTATTCAGGCTCCTTCTTGCTCACTTGCTCAAACCCTTTCAAACCCTGTCAGGTGTGTTGTTTCTCTCCAATTCCAACTCCATCTCCTCTCTTTCTCCCCATATCCAAATTCTGCCATAATTCTCAGAACAAATCAACTCCAGTCATCTACATTATTTTCTAGGCGCAAAAATAAAAAAAAATGAAAAGGTTTGGGCCGGTCTCCTCAGTTCACTTCCTTTTCACCTGCATTTCTTGCCCCCAGGCCTGGTCTGGTCATCACGGTCTCCCTAAACAATCGCCTCTTGGGCTTCTTGCCAGAAAAATACTTTGCAAGCTTCACTACCAAAAAAAAAAAATACGTCTACACAGCATACTTATACTGTAATTAACCTGTAAATAATATTTAAGGCCAATGTTTGGAATCAAGAGTGACAAAAATCTCCAACTACTAATCTGTCCCAAGTTGGTTTTTCCTCTAAAACAAAAAAAAAGTGCTTACAAAAATACTA
Source organism: Rhinolophus hipposideros (assembly GCF_964194185.1). Lineage (NCBI taxonomy): Eukaryota > Metazoa > Chordata > Mammalia > Chiroptera > Rhinolophidae > Rhinolophus > Rhinolophus hipposideros. The sequence continues at coordinate 36,897,833 of NC_138053.1, forward strand.
GAATCTCTTCAGCTAGCACAAATATAGTCGGCGACCTAAAAGTTCAAGTCATGGCCCAAAGTGAGGGGAAGTGTGATGTTGACTCTGGTGTACGGAAACTGCATCTGAGTCATGGCAAAGTCCTGAAATTGTACATGAACTCATTCTGCCTGTAAATGCCCCAGAATCAATGATGAGCAAATGTGAACTCTGGCTAGACAGGCAGAAGCACTTTGTTTTCCATTGTGTGGGTGACGCCAGATCCCCACTGCTCCTGACAAAGACCCTCGTCAAGCCGGTGTGTCATCATCTGCGTTTGCTGGGCCACAGCTCCGCGGGTGTGTGCGCGCAGACCCACTTGCCCAGTTCCCAGTAACCCTTTGGCCTCCCCGGGAACAAAGGCCGACGGGCCCGGTCCACGCGGGACGTAGCGCCACCTGCCGGACGCTGCGTGATCAAGCCGCAGACTGGTGGGGACCGCGGAGACCGAGAAGTCTTGCCAGTGCCCCGTTTGCTTTGATTCCACAGCCAGGCCTGACTGCAAGGAGAACCGACACGCTAGCCGGAATACGCCCTGTGTATCCAAACCAGTGCTCAGGGCCACAGGGGATCCTTTCCGCACTATAGAATGCGGTGTGATGGGTGTGCACACGCCTGTGTATGGAGGTGTGGTTGCACATTTGAGTGTGTCTGTATTTTTTTTTTTTTTTTTTTTGGTAATCTCTCAAAGATTGGAAGAGTGAGATCATTGGCATCCTCCTTGTTGAATCTGGAATTCTACAGTTGGCAGACTTTTACATAAAGTATCCCATGTAATTACACTCCCACTACTCTGTGCAAATAGATAAAACCGTCTGAACCAAATGAACTTCCAGCTCTAGGTAATTCTCTCCTAGAGAATTACTCATAACCTAACCAAGTTTGAGGATGACGGCTAATTAGTGAACTTTCACCCCTTTCAAAAGACTTCCCTAACACGGAAACCAACGCTGTCACAATCCCCCAGCCCGGCAGGACAGGCCACCAAGGCTGACTCGGAGAGGAAGTAAACATAGCCAACTGTAGGAAGGAGAAATCGGAAATCAAACCCCAACGGCTCCCAGTGGCTGGGAGTGGGGATGTCAGAAAACAGAAGTGGGCCTTGTAGGTGTTTGTTCGCACTTCTAAGAACACCACTGTCCAACAGATTGATTTTTCTGGATTATCCTGAGGACTGAATAATAAAAACTACAGTGACTTGTGGGCTCCCTTTGCCAGGCAATAGGCTAACTTCTTTGTGTTTTTTTTTTAAAGTAATCCTCACAACTGCTCTATAAGATATGCAGTATCATCAATCCTCTTTACAAATGAGGAGATTGAAGCCCAGAGAGGTTATGTCACCTGCCTAAGGATACACAGCTCAGAGGAATAAAGGTAGGACTCGAGCCCAGGTCTCTTTGGCCCAAAGAGTATGCTCCTAATGTTTACTGCTTCCCACCTGTTTGTCCCTTGCTAAGCCCTGAACTATAGTATATTTGACTGTTTATTTCAGGGCCAAAATGACTCATCAGCCACATGACCACACCACTCATTTTCATTGACCCCCTGAGTATGAAAGCAGAGCTTGAGAAAAGAATTTCTGTTCACTTTGTTTTGAACCAGGACGACAGACTGGGGAATGGTTGGAACAAATAGTTCTGGGTCAGAGGTCAGGGGACAAACTGCACAGTGACAGCAAAACCAAACAAGGCTTCCCACAGCAGCTCTCAATACCACGTGGGGACCCACAGGCTAAGGCCTGCACACACATCTCTGAATGGGAAGGAGTGGGTCTGAAGGGTGGCCTGGCCCCTTCTTAGGCAACTGGGGTGGATGAGGAAAAAACTGTCCTGGATTCAGCTTCCAGTTCTGCCACATACCAGCTGTGGCACTGTGGGACAGACTTGGAGAGCAGCATATAGCAGTGTCATCTCTGAGAACCTCAGAGGTTCCAAGGCTTCTCACTGTAAAGTGCCAAAATGACAACCTCTGTGCTAAATTGTTGTGCGGTAATGTGAGCTAATGTACGAGCGAGTGCTATTAGGCTCCAGGGCTCTGCAGATATTGAGCTTCATGACTATCAGTTCCAGAACAGCAACAACAAAATACTATTATTCTCATTAATTCTGGGGTCCATGTACATGAGAAATGGCAATGGGATATTATCCTTGCAGTCTTTTGCCTTCTGGTAAAAACTTTCTGGACAGAATTACATAGTTTGAAGTTTCCATGAGGCAGTTTGACTTGACTGGATAATCAGAGTGATGTGTTCATGCCGTCACAGCCAGAATTCATTTCCACCAGCACCAGTGCTATGGTCTCCATTAGGTCAACCAGCCCTAAGGGCAAAAGAAACTACAGTTGTGCCCCATTATCTGTGCAGGATGCATTACCAGACTCGCAATGGATGCCTGAAACCATGGATAAGACTGAACCCAGTATATGCTATACATACATACCTACGCCGAAGCTTAATTTGTACTTAGGCACAATAATAGATTAACCATAACTAATAATAAAATAGAATAATGATAACAACATACTGTAATAAAAGTCATGTGAATATGGCCTCTCTCCCAGAATATCTTACTGTACTGTACTCACCCTGCCTGTGATGATGTGAGAAGAAAAATGCCTACAGGATGAATGAAGTGAGGTGAGAGACGTAGCCATGATGACACTGGGTGACTTGAACACAAGTACTACAATACGGTGACAGTCTATCTGATAACCAAGATGGCAACTAAGTGACCGACGGGCAGGGAGCACGTACCCGTGAATACGCTGGATGAAGGGATTAGTCACATTCCGGGTGGGACACAGCAGATGACGTGAGATTTCATCATGCTACTCAGACCAGCTCACTATTTAAAACTTATGGATTGTGCCTTTCTGGAATTTTTCCATTTAATATTTTCAGACTGCTGTTGACCAAGGGTAACTGAAAACTCAGAAAGCGAAACTGCGGATAAGGGGGAAGTACTGTAATGCCAGGTTTACAGCTAACGACTGAGGGGCACTGGATGGATGAGAGTGAGAGGGGCATGAATCCTGCAGACCTGCCCCTGTGGGAGCAGAGGAGAAAGACCCAGCCAGCCTCTCCCCTCCCTCGCCTCCAGGAAAGGCCCATCCCCCCATGTGGGTGTGGGAAAGCCACACGGAAACTGGCACTCGCTAGGTGGCACAGGCCTTAAGCCTTCAGACAAAAGCCTTTTGTCTGGGAGGTGCTGGGGGACACCACACAGTGTTTCTTCTTACATTGATTTTTTTTCCCCCTGAATATTATTTAGATCCTGGAAAGCTATTTCCATGAATTGATTTTAAAATATCCTGTAAGTGAAAAATCATCAGCAGAATGAATGCTCACCGTTAGTGGAATGGTTAAGCATAGGCTAATGTGTCCTATGATGCTTATCAACATGTACAGGAAGAGTGCAGTAATGTAAAGAAGGGATTGCGTTAGGCTCTCACATGGAAAATAGAGGGAACAAAGCTGCATGCCAAAGTATATTATGGTAGGATCTGACAATACAAAAGATAAATGGTAAGCCTAATTGGTACGATACTGTAACGGTGGGTGCATGACCTTATGCATTTGTCAAAACTGTGCAACACAAAGAGTGAATCTTAATGTAAATGAGGGATTTTAGTTAATAATAATGTTTCGATATTGGTTCATCAATTCTAACAACTGTACCAGCGAATGCAGGGTCTCAATAATAGGGGAAGCCATGCTCAGGGAAGGAAGAAATAGGATTAACATTTGTACTATCTGCTCAATTTTTCTATAAACCTATCGTCTTTGCCACGCAGTCCCCAGTGGTCTTTCATCTGACCTGCGGAAGCAGGTGCTGACCATGAGGCAGTGGCACCTCGAGTCCTGAGCTCACTGACCCCATCCATTTCTGTGTTTCAGGTTTCTGCAGCAGCACTTCATGGCTCATTCCAAATTGTCCAAGACCTTTCTTCATTGGTCAGTTCCAACATGTTTGTCCAGGCAAGCAGGATGGGAGGGTGCGTGTGAGCCATGAGCTGAACTTTACCCAGGAAAGCCAGGTGCGCAGGGACAGGACCCAGAGTTTCAGGTTACACAGAACAGCAGATCTAGGAAACAAACAGGCCGTGTTCTGTATCACTTACTGAGAAGTGTCCTCAATATCTCTTTGCTCTGAGAAACACGGGCATTTCCTTGGTAACCAGGGCCCACCCTTGGGTGCTGTGATGGGCGTTTACAGTGCAAGACCAAGGCTGTGCACACGCTGAGCTTTTGAAACAGGCCTTGGAGACCTGCAGAAGCAGGTTAGGACTCATGTCCTAACAAACTACTTTTTAACCCTGTTTCCTTAAAGAGATATAATTTTCAAAAGTCCCTAAATTAGACAGAATCATAATGAACAGTCTTTCAAACTTCAAAGTGTCTGACTCTGACCTTCGATCTGAATATATCAGCCTGTTTTCCACTGTAGAGGCCATTTCCCAATCTTCCCAGCCATTTCCCTAGACACCAAATGGAGCGTTCCTAAACACCACACGTTTACTTACAAACTTGGGTTAGAAATACTCTAGCATCTGAAGTCTATGTATTATCATTCATGTATACTTTTATAGAGATATAATTAAAATATTTCAGGGATGTGTTGTTTTTATAATATATACAAGATACCAGTGAGTAAAATAATGGCTATCACATAACAGTGCTTTACATATATTCATTTATATGTGCCTGTCAACATATAAAATAAAGAGCACCAGAGCTAATAAATAAGTGAAGAGATAGATGATGATGGATAGATGGGTGGGTATATAGATGGATGGATGGATGCAGAGATAGATAGATAGATAGATAGATAGATAGATAGATAGATAGATAGATAGATAGATGATAGATAGATAGATAGACAGGCAAAAATAAAAAGCTAAGTCTATTGACTTGCCAGATAAAGGAACATCAGCTAGTGAAGAAATTCATTAACTAGGAGTTCACTGAAAGGGAAAAGTCAAAGTTTAAAAAGTGCTAGCTTGGTGCGTGTGTATGTGTGTGCGTGTGGGTGGGTGGGGGGGTACTTTCTGCATTAGCATTTCCAGAAGAGAAAAATGACAATATTATGACTGACTACTGCTACTACCAATAATAATACTAGTGGCTGCAATTCATTGATAAATACTATGGAGGACTTTATCTAACACATTACTAGCCAGAATTCAAAGGACATAAAAGCAACACGGGAGCAACAAATTACATATTGCACATATGTACATGATAGTTCTCTTTCCATTACCCTAGGCCTGTGGTTCTCCCCAAAGGCCACCACAATTATCAGTTCATTAGTTATCCTTCCAAGGTAACAAAACAAGCACGTAGTGACATACTGTAAAACATATACATATCTTCTAATGTGTTTCTCACATAAAGTGTAGCATTCTATTGACACTGTTCTACACCTTAACTTCTTTCTTTTAGCCAATTCTACATAGAAGAATCTTTCTTTTTAGTGGTTACATGGTATGTTGTTTCAAGATGTACCCAATTTTTAAAAATAGAAACTTAAAGGGATGGAAAGTTTCTTATAGATTTTTTTCCAATGTCCTACGTTTACATAGCACTCTACGATAACTAGTGTTCATTATGATGACACTGACGTGTTTGGAATCATTAAGAAAAGGCTAAAAATCATCTTCGGTAATTTTGCTTTAAAGCATATTTTCAACGGAATTGTTTTTTGGAGCTGAAGGTCCCTAAGGGCTAGACACCTTACTCTCCACCCCTTGGAAAGATTCCTGTCATTCACGACATGCACTGTTCTTTGCTACCACTAGGTGGTGCTCCAACCACAATGCCTCTACCCGAGCCTCAGGAATCCGTTGCACAGCGTCCTAGGTTAGGCCCCACTGAACAAAGCCACTCTTGAATAAAATCACACTATGTGAAATATGTTTCTAAAACCACCCAAGTTTACACAAGACCCTAGAGTAAGGATAACAGTGGTAACGCACTCTATTCAGGAAAGTAGAACTCCACCCACAGTAGTAAGGAAATGACCAAGGCAGGTGGGGTACTAGTGACAGGCCGTTTTGTCCTCCTGGTGATGCCTTCAATAGTAACTTAGTCTCCCACTCCAGGGGCTGGCCCAGTAATACTGAAAGGTGAGGCCACGACCAGGCTCACACAGGATCTTCCATGGCCTTCCAAATAGCACAGCCTGGCCAACACGTGTACTAAGGAAAGAAGGTGTCCGGGGAGAGCCGGTGTGGGGGTCTTAGGTCTGTGTCAGCCCTGCTCTGCCCTGGTATGTGCTCTGGACTAGCGGCTCAGCTTTTGTCAGCAAAGGCAACTTGCGGCAGGAGGCAATGATCCAGATTTCCTCAGTCTGTGAACAAAGCCTCTCTTCCTATTTCCTGCAGTTCTTTCAGTTACATTCAGTTTCTCAAGTAAGTGTTGAGCCACTTCCCAAAAGCAGCCCAGGGACATGCCAGCTTCAAAGAAAGTCAAATCTCATATGTAGGCCAGTTTACAAACACGGCCGGGGTGTGTGATATGCTCCCAAGTGTTACAGTGCACAGAAAAAGAAGCAATCCACGAGGGTCAGGGTACTAAAACGGTTTCATGAAAGAGATGGCACTTAGAATGACAGAACTGTAATGTCTGGAGCTGGAAAGAGCCTTGGTGGACATCTGGGAAGGGTGTTTCACATGGTCCCTCAGTGTCTTAGAGGTTGTAGGAACTACCTCAGGAGCCCCCCGGGACTGAGCAGGGAGGAGTCCCAGCTCACCACTGCCACTCCAGCCCAAACAGCTCCAGTGTGGTGGGTTTCTACACAAGCAATGCCAGCACTAAGAATCCTGCTGCTTTTTCTCTTTCTTAAGTTGGAACCACTGATCTAGTCCAAAATGCTCCTTTTACAGCGGCGAGCGTTGAAGCAGGCTGGGGACTATTCCAAAGTCACACACAGTAGGGAACATTTTGGATACGTCAAATAAAGGTGTCTACTTGGGAACAAGAAAGAACCACATGTCAAGTGACTCACAGGTTAGAACAGCATGTTTGTCACACCCTCTGAACCTGTAGGCAGTTTATATTATCCCCCCAGGTTCAATTAAGAGATACGTTTTCTCTTACCAGAGACACAGACATGCAGCTTCAGGTGCAACACATTTTATATTTACGAAGCCCTAAACCCATACCCACAGAACTTGAAAAGTATGAGAATACTTACTTCCATTGTCCAGATAAATTATTTTTTCTCTTCCATCTTTCCACTTACTATCTCACTTACTGTATTACTCTTTGTCCAAATGCCTCCAATACAATTTAAGAAAACGGCAGCATTCCTTCCTGGGGTGACGTCACAGGCTCTAGTCCAGGCTTGGCAGTGTATACACTAGTAGACATTTGGGCTCAAATCCTATCTCATTGTAAAATAGTTACTCTTTCTCACCAACTTCATCCTTATTTTACAAAATGTGGAATGAATTTCAGAGCTTGAGTCAAGACGTGAGTTGGGAAACTAAAGAGTCAGCATGAAGAGATTAACTCTTAAAAAGTGGTGGGAAATTTATAACCCAGGTCACAAGCAAAAGGACCATGCTGCTTTTCTACTCCACTGGTGAAAAGAAAACCGGTGTCCCCTCAGTTTCTTGCTGTATTTAAGTGAAAGAAGCCCGTCTCCAACAGACTTAAGCAAAAGAGAAAATTTACCAGCCCAGGCAATGGAAAAGTGCAGGGGCAGAGCACACTCAACCAGGGGCAGACATTCAAATGATGTCATCAGTCATCTCTCCCTCTCTTGCCTCCACTTTATTCTAATTGACTTCATTCTCACTCAGGCTCTCCTGAAGGGAAAGCAAAACTGCAATAGTTGCAGGCATACAAACTTAAAGCCCTCCAGGAAGAAAGCACCTGTGTCCAAATAGCCCCAGGTATTGGGAGTAGCATCTCATTGAATTGGAGTCAACATATTGGTTGGATTCTGATTGGTCAGTGTCACATGACTGCTCGGCATGAGGGAGTTGAGAATTTACCAGAGGTCACATCCTGCAAAACTGAGTCTTAAAAGATGGAATCCACACCAAGGGCTAAGAGTAGGAGAGGGATGGTTCCCCAAAGGGAAAAGAGTCTCCATTGCTGGAAGAAGGGACGTTGAGTAGGCAAAAACCACAACTGTGGACTCCCCTTCATTGAGCCCAGCAATGCCTCACTCTGTGCTGATCGGATAATGCACACCTGATGCCTTTAGTGGGCTGGAAAGCAGTGAAGTAACAGGAACAATTAGCTAAGTTAGCCTGCCCATCCAATAATGTGTTCGTTGAATAAATGTTAATTTGCAGTAAGCCACAGACTTTGACTGGGCACATGTGGGGAGTGTTGTTGGGTAAATTGGCTTCCATGAGCCGCGGTCAGGAAGTACCACAGGCTTTGGGCTAGCCAAGCCCCCAGGTCATATTCTGAGACTTGGCTCATTATCAGCTTTTTCTTCCTTCCTGCACTCTCCAGATACCACCCATTTTTGTTTTTCGGTCTATTCTGTTTCCTGGGAGTTTCTCTTTTCCTAACTTTGGCTAAGCCTAGGATATGTCTTTCTAGCTACATCTGAAACTATTGAAAATAAGGAACAAAATTTTCTTTCATTAGAACTGGAGATACACTGAGGACTGGGAAAATTTCAAAGATTCAGAAATCTCAGTTTTCTTATAGTCATTATTCCTGATTATCATCCTTTGCAGCTTCCTAACCTCAGGGAGTTCCTGAACCTTCATGATATTTGTCTCCTCTTGCTCATGAAGTGAAACTCCCGGAATCTCTTTCCTACCCTCGTGTATTAGCAATACCAGCTACCATTTACTGAGTACTCTGGGCGGGGCACTGTGGAAAACACCTCAGTATATTATCTCATGTAATCCTCACGTCTCCTTGAGGGAGGATCTAATCTAATACCATCCACCAATGAGGAAACTGGAGGCCGGAGAGATGAAGTCACTTGCCTGAATTCACATGGCCAGAAGGTGGCAACCAAGGGACTGGAACAAAGTCTGCCTGAGGCTGAAGCCATGCTCTAGCCTCTGTGGACCTCTGCTTCAGGAAGCCCTTCCCAGCATGGAAGCCTGAAGGCACAGAAGGACAAGAACAAACACGGGTGTACCACAAGACCCCTCAGGAGCCCCCAGAAGTGCAGGAAGGCCATTGGCACCTCTCATGACCACGTGGCTGAGTGATTCAACTCTAAATGTCTGACAACACACCCTCGCCACCCAACAAACACAAAAGAAGTTGTCACAGGGGTTTTCTTCATGTGTTACCCGCACTGGTACTTAACCACAATCACTTCTATTTTATGTAGTTGAGTGTTTCTCAACCTTATTTCATCCATGTGCCCTTCTGATAAGTGGGAAATTGTTACCACCACCATCTCAAACTCCGGTATGGTCCCAGTGGTTTTTGTTCTCCCGTTCTGCCTTTTGTGTTTCTCTATCTCATCAGTCAATGGATTATGCTGAGCGTCACTTCCTGCAGTTTGAATTACAAAATAAATTCCTTTTTATTTTCCATATATAGAATTATTGTATAATATTGAATATGATTTTCAGAATACACCCCAACATGTTTAAAATATTGAAAGCCTCAGATGGCATGGGTCCCCACCAATCAGAACTCTGCTGGTCCTTACAGCACCCTGGTGGATACCAGAACACCGGGCCTGCACGTACCCCAGCCAGGAGCCCGGCGGTCCTTCCTAAAGCCACCTGTCCCCCTGCCACAGTTGAGAATGACTGAAATAGGCCCTAATTCTGCTCATGTTACCACAGAACTCCACTAGGTGACGAAGAAACAAAAATTGCATAATTCTCTTTTTCTTTCCTTTTACATAAGCCTTCCTTCCTAACCAGTTTCTTCTTGTACAAGGGATGGCGTTATCAAAGGTGAGTAACGACATCCAGGCGTATTACTGTGTGTCAGAATGAGGCTCTAACATCTGTCAAGTTGCTCTTAGACGGCATTGCCCTACTGTTCATCTCAATATTCAACTATTAGGAAACTCAGCAGGTTTTAGACAGCAGCCACACACTTATTCCTCCCAAAGGAGTGTCTATTTGCTTTCCAGGTCATGAGCGGATGAAGCACCTGCTTTCATAATGTTGACTCAGTCCTGGAAAAAGAAGCCAAGACCCAAACTTGACCATTTCTGCTCTTGCCTGGGTGAGAACAGGAGCATGATGACATGGATGGAAATGGAGTCCTGTCTCCTCCTGCGGGATAGTATGCACAGCTCAGAGCCTTTGGGTGACGTCAAAAGTGAGGGATATTGCTCAGCAAACCTGGAGCAGGGCCCCAAAGAGACGGACTCCGAGTCAGGAGGAAGGTGAAAAGTATCAGAGACACCATGCCGTTGCTGAAAAGGATTTACTAAGTTCACGCAAAATACCCTCTGTGGGTGCCCAGATGTTATTGGAAGCTCTTTGGAAGGACTGCAGTTCTCCACTGAAAGATTCAGAGAGAAGAAAAAGAAACAACAACAACAACAAAAGGGAAATAGAGGCTCTATTTTTGTTCACAAAAATAGAAATAAGAAATATTCAATTCAATCAAATTTCACGGAAGGCCCACAGGAAAGCACTGTAGGGAATGTTAAAGTGTGTTTCCCTCCAGGAGGCCCCCCTGTAAGCACATTGCGGGAGGTTAGTCGGGTATTTCTGGGATTCTGAAGGGAAAGAAACTGAATAATCAACTCTTGAGATGTCCAGGGTCCCCTGAAACCTCCAGTTCCTGGGATGGCAAGCCCCAGAGTGCCCCAGCGCTAACAATCCCCTGCAATTTTCATGTCGCTTGCTCCTCTGACTTCAAGCTCCTGAGTCCCCCTCCGGCTATCTGTGCAACAGAAAGAACACGTGTGGCAACAGTACCGCCGGACTGAAACCACCCAAAGTCCAACAACATGACATGGGGAAGGGTATTATAGGACGTTCATAAAAAGGGATACTAAGTAGCATTAATAAAGGTGAGTTGAAGCTCCATATACTCTAGGTAAATTGTTATGTGACCAAAGCGAGGGCAGGACAGTGGGCAGATATGTTACTGTTTAGGGAAAAACTACATAAACAGCCATCTCCAGAAACAAGGACTGGGTAACCATTGTTGTGTGTGGAGAGAGGAACTGAGGCTGTGTTAGGAGTAAGAGGAAGCACATCTTTTTAGCACATCATCTTTTGTAACAATGACCCACACTTACTTTGAAATCCTTTCTAATGAGGGAGCAGAGGGAGGAGAAGCCACCCACACAAAAGCATTAGGTAACAAGTTTCAACTTCACTGAGGATGTCCCTTGAGGAGGGAGAGGAGGGCTTTACATCCACACCCACAGAAACCTGCAGTGATTTCTGGTCTCAGAGTCCCCTTTTGAACACCTGTTACTAGAAGTTCCTCAGCTGGCCTCCTTCCATCATACCTTCAGCTCTGCTGTCTGTTTTCACGCGGTCTCTCTTTCTCCCCTCACCAAACTTCAATTCTACCCTCTCCTTTAAAGCCACTGGATGAAACTTCCTTCCTCAATGATCTACCAACACGTGTCTGTGCGTGGTGGGAATCACTCCACTACCTGAGAGCATAAGAATTGCCATGTTTCTTAGTTTCTCTAAAGGAAACGCAGTCTGGCTCAGTCCTCAGCCACTCTGCCCCATCCCTCCTTTGGGGTCATCAAAGCATTCGAGAGTTTTCAAGCTTCCAGGATCCAGCCACACTGGGCAGGAGCCTTGTATCCATCATGGTAGCCATCCCATCTCCCTGTGCATGACCCAGGCCTCCCCCTCCACCTGCAGGCTCCTCTGGGAGCCTCCATCGCTGTCAGGCCAAGCCCAGGCACTCTTCCTCAGCTCTCAGGTCCTGAGACCCAGTGTTCACCCCCGATCTCCACGGCCATCTTCACTCGACTCACCCCGGGTGTATCACTGCTCGGGGTGCTGGATGGTGAGAGCCACACAGGTCCCTGCTACTCAAGACCTCTCTCTCTCTCTCTCTCTCTCTCTCTCTCTCTCTCTCTCTCTCTCTCTCTCTCTGTCTCTCTCTCTGACATTGGAGCAAGGCCATTCCCTTTTTCCCCTTGAAACCTACTTCCCATCCCCTCTTCTCTTCAGCTCTGCCTTACATTTCAAAATTAATGTTTTCATTCCAAAATGCACAAGAGAGTAACACTGGCTCCTTCCCCATCTGGGACAGGGAATCCAGAACTCGGAACACAAAGGCCGACTCATCTTCCCTATAAAGGAAGTTCCCTGCACCACAAACAATTCCGTGCAGGAATTATCCGCCCACTACTCTGTTACACCCTCCTTTCAATAAATCTCTGAGCTGACTCATGCTGACCCTTTGTAAGGGGGAAATACGTTTCTGCAAAGGCTCATGCTGACCCTTTGTAAGGGGGAAACACGTTTCATAAATAAATAGGGAGGCTGCCAAAGGAAGGCAAAGAACCTGCTTAGCCAGGATACCTGAGACCCAGTTTTGTGGATTTAATGTCACAGGAGAGTAACTTTCGTAGTAAAACAGCACCTCGAAGAATCAGTAAGCTTCTCTAGGTTTGTTTGGCAGGTGAGTCTGAGCACAAAGGGAATTTCCTGTCTCCCGGCAAGGACAGAGAAAGCATTTTTGGGTGGGTCTTCCCTCTGAAGACCGAAGGTCTTTGGCGGGAACATGAACCTAAGCGGTTCTGATTCGGTGGGTCCAGGTGGGGCCCAGGCAGGTATTTTCACAGCCCCGATGTGCATCTCATGTGCAAACAGAATTGAAAGCTCATCACGTATAGGCTTAAGGCTTTAAATTTCACCGGCACTGTGGGTCCATTTCCTGCTCCATCTCTATCTCCCTGTAGTGTCCTCAGGTAAACATCCTTGCGTGTTCTCTGAGTTTTCATGCTCCCACAGTGTCCATGCCACATTGTTAGATGCCGATGTCCCCTTCTCATGTCAGAGCCCTTGCTTCTCCTGGGTCCCGTTTGTGGTATCCTGGATGTTGGAAGAGGAGCCCCACAGTGACCCATCCTTAGGCATCAGAGAGAGAGGAAAGCTGAGACCCCTTTGCCTTGGTAGCCAGATGGGATGTGGGAGAGCAGGATAGCGATGGTAGGATAGTGCCTTGGCAAGCTTTGGGAAAGCTGCAAACCGGTGTTTTTGGGTTTCTACAGCTGTGTGCTACATCCCCTCCCCTAGCTGCCAGTGCCTGGCCCCCCACTTCCATGCTGTACCCTCGTCAGCCATGGAGATAGACAAGCACTTCATCTCTCTCCCCTTCCTTCACTGATGTCATTGGCTACAAGTTCAACATCTGCTTTCCTGCTATTGAGACAATGGGACCAGCTCCTCTTGGAGCAGTGATGCCCTAGGAAGGACTCACGGTCAGTCAGGCTTGTTGGGAATGGAGCTGTCACTTAAGCTGGCCCTGTCAGTCCTGTTGTAGGTGGACAGCCTGCTCCCACGGTCGGCCCCCTAATGTCCCCTAATGAGCATTCTAACCTTTGTGCTGAGCAAGACCCCTCTTCCCCAGGCTTTGCTAGGAGATTCAGAAGACTGACTTTGACCCTCTCCAGGTCTCAGCTGCCCTGTGCCTGAGGCCTCAGGAATCCAGCCAGAGTCAGGCAATGCTCACGTGCAGCACACGCAGGACCTGGAAGGCTGGCTATCGAAGACATCCCATCAGTGGCTGTTGATTCACTCCCGAGGCCAGCCACTCACAGAATCTCACTGTGAGCCAAGATTCCGATGTCCCTCCCTCTGGGAAGACAGTTTCACTCTCAGAAAATACCCTCAGTTTCCGGCCATGTATTATCTCCTTGTACACAGGCCTTGGTGGCCACCTGCCCCTACATGTTGGCCCTCATCGCAAGGCCACGGGGCAGTCTCATGCTCCAGCACTCAGATATCTATCACCAGCCATAGGGTGACAATCGGCCTTCTCCAGAAATGTGATATTTTAGTAATTCAGAGTCCAAAGAGGAAGACCTAAAATTCCATATTCCCCCTGAAAATGGTAGAGAAATTACTGTTCAGCAACCTCAATAGGGCTCTAGTTGGTTTCTTGTCCCCACTGCTGTTGAGCTGCTGAGGGGTTACTATCTTTGGAAATGAACTTTCAAGCTCCGTCTCTTCCCAGTTCTCCGGTAGCCCCCCAACGTGCAGACGTGAGGGACGGGGGCCTGGTACTGCCACCAAACTTCCTGCTCCCTCTCTTTTCTATGATGCTCTCTTGGGCAGCTCCCAGCATGGTAGCGCTCGATAAACCTGGGATGTGTCGGCTCACATCTGCATGACCACCTTTCCGGTTCTCTAATTGCCCAGGAGGGTATCACGAGTCAATCACATAGTTTTCATTTTTGGTCTTTATTCTTTTTTTTATTACATTATACATAAATCTATCCTTATTGTACAAGTTTCAAATACTGCAGACATCTACAGAACAAAGCTGGAAATCTGTCATCTGCCCCCCAGCCACTCTCCCCCGCAGGGGCCACACCGCCCAGTTTGCTGTGTAACCTTCCAGCCTCCTGTTTGGGCATTTCCGTCACATGTAGTACATGGATCCATGCACATGTATCATTCTTTTTATTTCTTTTTGTAAAATATATTATTTTGCAACTTTTAAAAATTGAGATGTTTTTCACTTGAAAATCTTTCATGTTAGGACATATCTATGATATACAGCATTCATAGATAGATGATAGATAGATAGATAGATAGATAGATAGATAGATAGATAGATAGACAGACAGATGATAGATAAGATGCACACACACTAATACCCTCATACTCTACATTTTTATATTCATATAGAAGAGACTGTTCTGTACACGATTCTGCACTTTGATTTTTAGACCCTAGAAAACTCAGCACGTCCTTATCTCCCTTGTTATTAACCAAAATGTCCTCTCTCATCATTTGGATGTGCCAAAATTTATTAACCAGAAGCCCACTGGAAAACGTTTTTGTTGCAAGTACACTTTGCATCTACTGTTAATTGAACCTCATATTCTGTGGAGGAATCATGAAATCTGGGAGTTGTTATCTGGGCAAAAGAAATGGAGGGAAGATTCTCAGGCAAGGAAGGGCTAAGGGGCTGGTGTTTCCCTTGATTCGTCACTTAATTCTGCTGGGGATGTTTGTTGTTGAGTAGTCACTGTCAGCTCAGATCTTTATTTCCCAGTTCCAGCTTCTTCCAGTTTTACCTCAAGCACTTTGGACAAGTCATTCCAAATGACAGCCCACACACAGGTGCCCAGAGATTGTTTCTGGGTTGGAAAGCTGTCCTTTCCCATTCAAGATATTCTGTCCCTAAGTGATTCATTTCCTTTGACCATCTCAGCTCATGTGTAAGACATTTTTTCACAACCAGTTGAGCATAAAGGTAGCTTCCACTTCTGTATAAGGCAGGTGCTGTACACCTGATAATCTGAAAATATTAATGTAATTTTTTAAAATTTATTGGGGTGACAATTGTTAGTAAAATTACATAGATTTCAGGTGTACAATTCTGTATTACATCATCTATAAATCCCATTGTGTGTTCACCACCCAGAGTCAGTTCTCCTTCCATCACCACATATTTGAAATGTAATTTTTTGATGCATTGGTCACTAATTGGCCCTAGGTGGTTTGCTTTCCTCTATTACTGCCTGCTGGGTCACACAGACCTCATTTAGTCGTAGGGTCATTTTAGCCAAAGTAAAGTTGTGTTTCCCAAGAAAGGCTTAACACACCTTTAAAACGAAAGAAACAAAAATAAACTTTTATTGCTTTGCTTCAGCATTTCTAACACTGCTGGTCATATTTAGTCGCACAGCCAAGCATCCACTTGCTTATGAGCCTGAATTTCCTGTCACTGAGCATAACTTCTTTTTTTATTATTGTTTTTTAATCCCTGCCACTGAACCAGTTTTTCATCTTCATTTTGACACGAACCCCTCCCCATTCTGTGCTTTCATCATCTCCTCCTGGCTTCACCGGCCTCCTCTCCAGCCTGGAGCCCATGTCGGGCTGTCCCAGCCATGTGTCAGAGTCTAGAGTCCCTTGTCTCTTGGGTTCTCATTGTAGCCACCTGGCTTGTCATCCTCAGCCCCAGAAGTCCCTCTCCGTATGTTCCCTCCACCCAGCACTCCCCCTCAAAGATGTGCCCTCCTTTTCACTAAGGTTGACCCCACTGCCTGGCCTTCTGTCCCCTACCCTCAGCTCTGTCTGTGATCTCGCTTCATCAAGCATCCTCTCTTTCACTCATATCTATATTTTCCCCCTTCAACTGGTTGCTCCCTTGACAGAAACAAAAAACAAAACAACAGCAAAAACAAAAAAGCCCAATTTAAGTTCTGTCATATTAAGATACTTTTTCTTAACTCTGCTATGTCCTTAACTCTGCTGTGTCCCTATCATTTCCCCATCACCTGCCAAAGTTCTTCAAAGGCCACTCTGCACTGGTTTTCTCCACCTCCTTTCTGCCCGATCACTTTTTACTTTAAATAAGGAAAACATTAATCATAAAACTAATACATGCATATGATAAAAATTCACTGAAGAAGGTATAAAAAGGAAATTAAAACCCTATGCCTGGGAAGATTCTTATGGAATCCAATCACAGCCCCAGGGAAATCCTTAGCCCTCCATCTATCCCCAACCACACCCATTCCAAAGAAGACAGGTATGATGCCCTGTGAGATCTTCTACCTTGGCACCAAGGGCTGGGAAAAGACAGATACATAATGCCATTTGCTTCTTTTTTTTTTTTTTTTTTAAAGATTTTATTGGGGAAGAGGAACGGGACTTTGTTGGGGAACAGTGTGTACTTCCAGGACTTTTTTCCAAGTCAAGTTGTTGTCCTTTCAATCTTCGTTGTGGAGGGTGCTGTTTAACTTCAAGCTGTTGTCCTTTCAATTTTAGTTGTGGAGGGCGCAGCTCAGTTCCAGGTCCAGTTGCCATTTCTAGTTGCAGGGGGCACTGCCCACCATGCCTTGCGGGACTCGAGGAATTGAACTGGCAGCCTTGTGGGTAAGAGCCCACTGGCCCATGTGGGAATCGAACCAGCAGCCTTCGGAATTAGGAGCACGGAGCTCTAACCTCCTGAACCACCGGTCGGCCCTGCCATTTGCTTCTTGATGCCCCTAATAAAAAGATTCCTAATAAACTCAAACGAAATAAAGGGCTTAATTTGGTTTCTGATATGATTAGGTTAAGGAGAGAAGAATAGAGGTTATTCCCTCCCATGAAGCCAATAGTGAGAGTAAGACCTAAGTATGATGTAATCCCTAGAAAGGATATAGTCTTCAACTTAAATGACAGCAAGAAACCTCAGTGGGACCCAGGGACTTTCAGGTCACCAGTATTATTACAGTAGGTAACGCACCATTCCTCAACTGAGTCTGGATCTTAGAAAAGGTAGCAACAGAGACCTTCCAAATGGTGAAGCCTAGACCTTGGTTGAACTTCAGGTCCTCCAAGTCAGGGATCCTGTCCTTGTTCCTCTAGTCATTTGGGATCTAAAGTATCCACTTTTCCAAGTTGCTGTAAGGATTAGAGATGATCTATGTAAAGCTCCTGGCACTGAGCCGGCACACAGTAGGTACACAGTAAATGGGAGCTGTCAGTGTCACTGAGTTCAGCATCGAGCAGTTCCACATCGAGGTAAAAGGTGAGGAAATGGTCCGACCAGAGGGATTTCAGTTAGAGTCACAGTCAGAAGTCCTCCGTGGCCAAATCCGGAGTCGGAGTCTACCGTTAGAGTTGGATTGGTCCTCCATGGTCAAATCTAGAGAGGTCCAGAGAAAGAACATCAAACAGGATCAGACTCTGAAAATGGGCCCAGCCACAAACCAGAATCTTCCTGTGTCTGAAGTTGGAAAGGGCTGCTGGCCACGCCCCCATTCACCTGAGCGCCAATAGTGACATGTCAATAGGCCAGGGCAGCTGTGATCAGCCAAGGACATCTTGAGGGCAGCACAGAGCAATGCTGGGCCACCAGCTGCCGAGCGGCCCGTTTTGTACCACTTCCAGCCCCGCGGAAGCCAGGGCTGGTCCCAGGGTGAGTCTTGAAGGACCCTGAAAGGTTTGCCTGCCCCGAAGCATTCCTACCACTCCTTAGAGCCCTTCTGTGGTCAAACTGCTTTTCGACACTCATTGTATTAATTGGGATAGGTGACAAAGCCCTTAATTCATCAAATACTTAACTGCAAATCTACTCATGCTTAAAATACAGCTATGACGGCTCCTCACCCCGTGTGTGTAAAGTCCTTACTCCTTAGCTTGGTAAAGGACACCCATCACCTGCCTGCTCTCCAGTTGCCTTTTTCCACTCTCCCGACCTCAAACCTCTAATACTCCATCCCCACGCAACTATACTCAATACCAAGCACCGTTTATGCCATGCTTGCTTTTCCTCTTCCTCTGCCGGCCCTGCCCTTCCCCACCTTGTAGACTCACAAACATCTCATCTATCAGGATTCTGCCTAGTCACCTGTGTCACTCTCCAGGTGGGAATGACCACTCCCTTTTGGTTACTCTCGTGCCCATACATACTTCTGTTATCCTACCTAGAATATGGCTCCCCACTGCGTCCTCTGTCCACGTCTGTACCGCCTGCGAGGCGAGGTACAGGACTCTACTTGTGGGAGGATGAGCAGATGGGGAAGAGAGAGGAGGGTGGGTGGCTTCAGTTTTGGTCACACTGAGGCTGAGAGGCCCAGGGAATGCCCAGGTGAGTCTTCTCAGTAGACAAAGAGCCATCCATTCCTGAGGCTTAGGAGAGCAGTCTAGACAAGAAAAATAACTGTGGTGCCCATCAACAAGCAGGTGCCACATCGCTGGAGCCATGTGTGCAGACAGAATCTTTCAAGGACACCGTGCACAGTGAGAAGAGGATCAAGTCCCAGGATGTGCCACATGGGTAGACAAAAGTCCTGAGAAAGAAGCTGCGACAGAATACCCAGAGATACAGGAAGAATAAAAAATTATGTTGCAAATTACATCGGGAAGAAGAGAGCTTCAAGATGAAGACAGTGATCGACAGGGTCAAATCCTGAAAAGCGGGCAAGAAAAAGCCTGAGAAAGTGTTCATTTGTGGCCAAATTTCCCCAGCTCTCATCAACCTGTGGGTATGAGGGGGATCACAGTAACAGCCCATAGTTTACACTAGCTTGTTGTCAACCATCTATACAGCAGAACCTCCATTTCCTTTTCTCAAAAAGTCCTCATTTCTTAGTATTTCCGGGAGTGCATGGGGGTGTATTGAGAAAGCTCAAGAAGCGTCCACACACACCCCTTCTTGAGTATGTCCATAGTACTTGAGGATGGGGCCCCCTGACACCTCCATGGCAGACCCCGACGCCCAAGATGCCCGAGGCCCGAGTGTTTCATCTCCGGATGGCCACGCTACAAACTTCCATGATGCCAGCGCAGCAGAGTATTGTATGCTTTGAATTCTTCACTGAGCTGAAGCCACAGCATTTTCTGAGAAATGGAGGTGCAGACACCCCTCTTTGCCATCTGTTTGTGACCCATCTCACATAGTCCCTCAAGAAAATGCCGTCTTCAGCTGTGTCCTGGGGCCATGTGTCCTAAGGCTTCAGACAGTACTGGGGCTGAGCCGTAGGGCAGATGATAGAGTCCCCCTGTACCCCAGCCTCTGCCCCAGCTACCCAACCCCCAGAGGACCCTATGCACACAGATCCTTTGGCAAGTTCACTCCAACAGTTTACCAAAAACTCTACACCCACACTTAGTCTGAGTCAGGACACTTACGTACTATACAAGGAGATTTAGCAATACAGAGGTCATGACTGATGTTGGCCAAAGGAATTTCTGCAGAATCATTGATAAGAAAGTCTGATTGTATTGAAGTGAGGAGCGAGTAGGAGGTGAGTCAAGCACAGAAAGCAAACAGAACACCCAGTTTCGTGAAACTTGTCTGTTAAGAAAAGGGCAGAGGCAGGAAAACAGGGCCAAAGGAGAGAGAAGGTCGTGGTGGTTTTTAACAAGGGAGAAATGTGAACAGAGTGACATGCTCAGAGAAGAGAGGCCACAGAGTGGGAGATGTGAACCCTAGTGTCATGCAGGGAGTCACGCGGGGGGGGGGGGTCTCAGCTCCTGCTCCCCACAGAAGAACGCAGGACATGGTGAGGACAAAAAGGAACACCCACGGAGCCATAGATAGGGGAGTCATACCGGTATATTCTCGCTGGCGGCTGGGTTGGAGACACAGGAAGCAGGAGAATCCACAATCCACACTCTGCTTTTCTGCCAACCAACCAACCCCACTTGCTAGTTGCAATCTGCTCTTACTAGCTCAGCCACCATCTTCTTGCTAGCCTCCATTTTGCTGCTAGCATAGCCACTGCAGTTACATTAGTGGCCAACGGCTCACTGGTTACAGCTGACGGCCAACTAGCCACAGCTGATGGCCATGCAATCACAGTTGACGGCCATTTACTACCTGAGCCAGCACCTTTCCACGTGAGGCTGAGAGCCTGGAAACTGCACTCCTGGCTCTGTCCCACACCTAGATCCTGAGAAGAGCAGGGCTGTGAGGGGACAGGCAGGTACAAGGTGTACTGACGAACCTGGGCTGGGTGAGCGGAAGGCGGCAGCCCTGAGGGTCCTGAAGAGACCCTGGGCCTCAGGGAGCGATTGGCCACAGGAGTCCGAGCTAAAGGAAGAAAAAGAAGGATGACACAGAGTGTATTCAGGAGGAAAAGCGAAGCGAAGTGTTGAGAAGTCCCAAGCCCTGAGCAGGAGAGGGCCTAAGGTCTCCTGGCCCTAGCACAATCTTTTTGTTGACAGAGATCTCACTTACTAGCTCCCTCTCCATGACTCAGAATCTGTGTTTCTCATGTTGCCATTTAATATTAGTAATAATTAAAGCAGTTTCTGGGAGTCACTTTTCTTCCCTTGAGAAATCACACTATGCTTGGCGTTCCATCGACATGACAATCAGTGGGGATGTCCAGCTCTGAGCCAGGCCCCATCTCTCTGAAGATACTCTAGTGTCAGTAAAACACTTCCTGGGGAAAAGGATGATTCGAGTTCCATGGGGCTTTTCCTTGATTTGTGTATTTAACTTCCCTGCACACGGAAGGGGTCAGACCTAGAACAGACCACTTTGCTGCACCTGCTACTAGGAAGCAGGGGCTCCCCAGGGAACGGCATCAGCTCTCTTCGGCCCTGTCCAGAGGGCACAACAGCTACTCCACCCCAGCAGCTGCCACCAGCAATGCCAACTGTCTTGTCAGACTTGACTTTTCAGAGAAGTGCAAGGCCAGATGGCTTTGTGAAATCTCTAGATTTTTAAATGTTGGAAACTAATTCCATGAAAAACAATCACAACAAGAAAACCCCTGTACAGCCAAGCAAAAAAGGCCCTGGAAGCGACCTCAGGACAGAGGTCCCACGTCAGAATTTCAGTTTCACTTCCTCTAAAGAGATTTCAATGCCTTCTGTTTCTTGAATGATTCTGTTGGCGAGCACACTTTGAAAACCACATTTTTACTTTTTTTGTTTTCTGATAAATTTGCATTTTTAAAACCGTGTCTCTGTGAGGGCAAAGTCTTTATATACTCTAGGAGGTCACTGCCTGCTCAGAACTTTCCCTGGGGCTGGTCGGTGTGCTTTGTGCTTCCCCAGAGGGTGATGTGACCCTGCTTTCTGCCAAAGGACAGGAACTCCTGAGAGGTCTGAGGACAGCAATGACAGCCCAGGCCCAGCGTCTAATGAGAAATACGAGTATGCATTCCTTGCCATCACTCGCTGGTGAGCCACACTAGAGAGGGACGACTTGAGGACTGTCCCTTTAACAATGGAGCACGCTACCAGCCTAACTCCTCCTCCAGGGAGGTTCCTTTAAATGAAAGCCAGCCGGCTGGGCCTCCGTTTTACTCCTGAGCATTACCTGCAATTGAGGATCGCTCCCCAGGAGGCTGCATTCTGTCAGCATGGCTCAGGAGTTCGTGAACGGCAAAATCCATCCTGGGAAAGTGGTGGTGTTCATCAAGCCCACCTGCCCTTACTGCAGACGGACCCAAGAGCTCCTCCTTCAATTTCCTTTCAAACAAGGGACTTTGGAATTTGTCGATATCACAGCCACCGGTGACACAGAGCAAATTCAAGATTATTTGAAGCATCTCACCGGAGCCAGAACAGTGAGTTTGGGGTTTTGTTCTAAAAGGCTGGGGGAAAGACGCCCGGATTCCTTTTTCTTGTCAGGGCTGTGAAAGGGTAGCCTGTGCTTTTCTCTAGGACACCGCTAGGGCTCCGTCACTCGAGGCGCCGGGAGAGCTGTGCAGGGTGGGGGAGGGCGCCAGAGAGAAGACTATGTTTCCTCAAATGGGCGGCTGGACTGCGGCCAACGGCCCCTCTTAGAGCCCAGGAGGGGACACAGCTGATTGTGCTGGGTGTCAGGGTCCATGGGCCCAGCAGTTGTCTGGAGTCACTGAGGACTCATGTGGAGTCTTTGTTTTAAGCACCACTGTGAAGTGGCAGTTTTCAGCTTGCAGGGCTGGCGCTGGAAGGTGGGGTGGAGGGGCCACGTGTGATCCGGGCATCTCTGTTGTCCACATAGGAATCGTGTGCACGCTTTCTTCTGTGTTCCCGTGGCCAGGTGGGATTCGCTGTCCTTCAGTCTTCTCTAGGCTCTCTTTAACCTTACCCAATTTGGCTCATTCTTCCTTGTCTAACTTCTCCCACTGGAAAAATCTAACGGCTCATCACCTGCCCCTTGTTCTAAGTTATGGGGTGTTTCCAGGCCTGTCATAGGAGGGAGTCCAGAGGTCTGGCCCAGCTCTCACAGCAGCTTTGCTGTGGGATCTGGGGCAAATCAGCATTCTGGCATCCTCAAGGACCTCCCTGGCTGCAAGATTGGACTAGAGCTGACGACCTCCAAGTCCCCTTTGCTATGAATAGACGCAAGGACCATCTAAGAGCTGCTGTCCTGGATCTGAAGTCTTCCTCTGCCTCAGCGCCCTCAGCTTCTTGTGGGATGCCCAGCTGAGCAGATTGCCTGTATCAATTCTGGTGAATGGTGTCCCAACCAGCTCATCCAAGTTCCCTTTCAGCACACGTTTAAGGACACTGTGTTTGCAGGAGCACATATCCCAGTTCAGTTTCAGTTTGGCTTATAGGGCTTTCTTTGGGTTCTCAGTGTAAAGCACAGGAGGCTGTTTCTCTCTGCCTCTCCAGTGACAAATCAGCGTTCTGGTGCAAAGGGCGGCTAAGCATGTTATACCACTGATTTCAGGGCCCAGCTGTGCAGCTGCAAGCTGAGGACTCTTATCTCTGGGAGGACCTGGAGCAGAGAACACCAGCAGCTGTATAGGCTGCCTGGGCCCTGAGAGGGAGAGGGCTGTGCAAGCACTGCCATGGCCCCCACCGTGATGAGCCCGTCTCTGCCAGTGGTTCCTAAACGTTGCTGCATATTAGAATCACCTGAGGGGTTTTAAAAAATATCCCAATGCCCAAGTCATACCCCATACCAATTAAATCACCATGTTGGAGGTGGGAACCCAGCCTCAGTAGTTTTGAAGACCTCCTCGGTAAAAGGGTACAAACTTTCAGTTATGAGTAAATTCTAGGGATCCAATGTATAGCGTGGTGATTACAGTTAATGATACTTAACGTATACTTCAAGTTTGCAGAGAGAGTAGACCTTATGTGTCCTCACCACACACAAAGATGATAACCATGTAAGGTGATAGATGGTATTCATTTGATTATGGTAATTATTTTACAATGTATACAACCATGACATTTGCATCTTACTATACATAAATTTGTCGATTATTCCTCAGTAAAGCTGGAAAAAAGTAAAGAGTTTATTTCCTATCCAAAACAAATCCCCAAGTAATTCCAATTTGCAAAAAGTTTTGGGAGCTATGCCTCTCAGCTGGGCAGCATCTATTCTTCAGCAGGGAAAACAAACCTCTTCACACATTCATTCAACAAATGTTGGGTTTTTTTCATTTCTTTGTAAAGCAACAAATTTTCTTCTGGTGGCCTTTAACGTTTGTTTTCTGAACTTTTAAAAATATTTTTCACAGGTTCTTGAGTCCTAAATGCTCTTCTCCAAGGGGAAGAACAAATCCTTTTAAGTTGTGTGCTTCGAGGCCCCCAACAGTGATGGGTTTATATTTGAAGAGATTGGACACTTGAAAGCAGTTGCCATCTGTGGGGACAGAGCCAGGAGTGCAGTTTCCAGGCTCTCGGCCTCACATAGAAAAGTGCTGGCTTGGGTAGTAAATGGCCATCAGCTGTTATTGGATGGCCGTCAGCTGTAACCAGTGAGCCATTGGCCACTAATATAACTGCTGTGGCTAGGCTAGCAGAAAATGGGGGCTAGCAAGAAGAGGGTGGCTGAGCTAGCGAGAGCAGATTGCAGTTCGCACGGTGGATTGCAGTGAGCAAGTGAGCAACTGAGGTTGGTTGACAGAGAGAAGTGGACGCCAGGTTGCAGATCGCGTGGCTCCTGCCTCCTGTGTCTCCAGCCCAGCCACCAGCCAGAATATAGTGGTATGACTCCCCCATCTATGGCTCCATGGGTGTTCCTTTTTGGCCTCATCGTATCCTGCGTTCCTATGTGGGGAGCAGGACCAGAGACCCTGCATGACACCATCTTACTTATCCTGTTATGACCTGTGGCACTGCAAGTAGTCAGAGCCCAGCAGGGTGTGACTGCTTACAGGACCTCATGCCTTCAGTCAGGCCATGTGCTGGAGAAATCTGGTTTGGTTTTGCTACAGCCACAGCTCCTGGGTCAGTGCCTTCATTTATTCCTTGTCTAAAAATCTTCTTTTCTTCAGGTAGATTTGAGTTTCTGACCTCTATCATTTTCCTTCTCTTTGAAGAACTTTTTTGAACTTTTCTTGCCAGGCAGATCTATGGGCAACAGATTCCCTCAATTTTTGTGTGAGAACGACTTTTATTTCTCCTTCATTTTTGAAGGATAATTTTGTGGGCTACAACAAATGTTTTAAAGCACCTACTTCGTACTAGGCACTTGTCTGGACATTGGAAACACCTCCATGAACAAAACAAACAAAAGCCCCTGCCTCTGTGGAACTTACGTCCTAGTAAATACCATACGTAAAATAGTATGTTGGAAGGTGGTAAGACTCAGGGGTGTCCAAACTGCGGCCCGAGGGCCAACTGCGGCCCACAATCCATTGTTAATTGGCCTGCAGCAAATTCCAAAAATATATTTAGTTTACTTAAATAAACCAGGTGAGGCAATACGTACTTCACCTCGAGTGAGTGGCCCGGCTGTTTGTGTATTTTACTGCATATGGCCCTTGGTGAAAAATGTTGAAAAAAGTTTGGACACCCCTGTGGTAAGTGATATGTCTATGGAGAAAAACTAAGTAGGAAAGGGAAGTGGGCAGCTGGCAACAAGGTACACTTTCACATGGAGCCACTGGGCCTCACTGATTTGAGTAGGTCTCTAAAGGGGCGAGGCACAGGGACATTTAGGGGTAAGAGTGTTTCAGTGGGAACAGCCGCTACAAAGGTCGGAAGTGTGCCTCATAAGGGGGCCTGTGTGCCTGGAGCATTGTAAGCTAGGAGGACAGTAGGAGGAGATGCGGTCTGGGAGATAATGGGGTACAGGTTGGGAAGGCCTTTCAAGCTGTCACGACTGGCTGGGAACGTGAGACGAGCAGAGGGATGCGATCTGCCTGAGGCGTGGAAGGATCACTCTGGGGCCTGTGGGGACAAGAGACGCAGGGACACAGGGTGAGGGTTGACGGAGAGACATCAGGCTGTAGCTGTCATTCAGAGGAGAAAGGATGGTGGTTTGTTCCAGGGACTGGAGCCCAGGATGTGGTGAGGAGCGTTGGGAAGCAGCTTTGCACAGCTGCATCTGAGTCGCCTCAGAGCCCAGTGATGCCACCTAGCGTGGGCTCCCGGAGAGGAAGGGCCCCCAAATCCCCGAGCTTATTGATGGTGCCAGCTCTCTTTCTGCTTCTTGACGGGAATGTCTCTCAGCTTCCTCTGAAAGGGGGAATGGGGCCAGGAGGGGCGGGCACTGAGGGTGCATGTCCGCTTCCCTCCTCAGCTGAATCAAGCTTCCTGTTTTGTCACCACAGCCCCCCCCCCCCCCCCACACACACACTGTCTGGTGTTGCCTGTAATTCTGCCCCCTTTGGGGTGCCAGTAACTGATGGCTTTCAGGTGCTTTTGCTGCTTCGGAGACTACAGGGTGTGTGCAAGTGGCCTTTCAGCTCTCAGGCGAGCCAGCTTCTTTGCCAGATGGTGTGCACAGAACTCCGCCTTGGAGACGGCCTGATCGCATGCAGGGCCTGTCTCAGGCATCTTGGGGTGGCTGGAGGGCTGTGGGTTTTCAAAGCCTCAGGTACCCTGGAAAGAATGAACAGCTGCTCACAACCTGTCGTTTGCAACGTGATCCCTGGAGAGGCAGTGTCAGTATCCCCTGGGAACTTATCAAACAGGCAGATTCTCGGACCCCCGACCCAGAGCTGCATCAGAAATTGGAGGGGGGGAGTAGAAATCTGTGTTTTAACAAGCCTTTGGGCAGTCCTGGGGCGCGTTCCACTGTCTTAGGAGAAGCCTCCTTGCTTCGCAGCGCCTTCTTTCCAACTGACTTCACTCCCACCCTCGTGGCCAACACCCTCCTCGCAGGTGCAGATGAGTCAAGCTGTAGGAGCGGTGACCATTGCTCAATTCTTTTCGAAATGACAGAAGTTCAAGAATGAATACACCTCTTCCTTATTTAAAGCTTGGGTTATTTTTATTTCATTAGGCACTGCCTCCAACAGGAGTTCTGCAGTATAATTATATTACGATGACATGAGGATTCTTTTCTATTTACTGTTACAACGGACCGTCGCCAAGTATTCCTGGGGAGACACGCCAAAGGGCCCCAACTATTTGTGGGGGAGCTTTATTTTTCTCTAAAATCATGGCCAGCTCCCAGGGGAAAACTTAATTTGCTGACCTCAGCTTTCTGTGGCTCTTCTTCCTTCAGCTGGTCACAGTAAAGCCACCTTGATGGCACTTTGCATTTGCAGGGGCCCCACACAGGCAGGTGGTGCTAGTGGTACAGGCAGCACCTCCTGAGGCCTCAGGAGACACACCCAGGCGTTCTCTCTGGGAGGCAGCTCTGAGTGCTCTCTCCCACACTAGGGACGCAGGAAATTGTTGTAGAAATGTGGTGCAGGACTCCTTTTGAAGCTTTTGGCCTTAATTTTTAAAGCCCACTTCCACCCAGACCCCCTTCTTAATAAAAATAATGTTAAGGACATATCTGAAATAATTCAGCCCTTGTTATCGCCTCTCTCACTTTTTAAAAAATTCACTGGAATTATTAAGCTTTTTGAGGAAAACCAAAAGCTATGAGAATATGCTTACCGCTTCTCTTTCACTTCTCCCGCCCCTTGTGGTATGCTCCTAGGGTTCAGGAAAGGACCTGCTTGCTTCTGATCACTCAAGTGACCTCTGTTGTGCTTGTTTCTTCGCTGCCAGTAAGGCTTTCTGTAACATCCTGGGCCTGAAAGTTGTCTGGGCCAGAGTCAGAGAACTCCCTCCTCCTCCAGGATTCCAAAAGCCTATGGGTTTCTGGAATGTGCCTGAACCACACAGTGGGCGGGAGCTGAGTGTGACTGGATGGACACATTCAACAGACGTCATGACTGCATCAGCCTGTTTGCCTTGGGGGACGTTGGGTGACCCACCAGGGCAGGTGTGACGCTAAAGCAGAGGAATGGACCTGCTCCCAGAGGTGCAGCACTTAAACATCTGATGATGATGGGTCAGGAATTAAAGAAGGAGACTAACATACCACACCACCCCTTCCACAGTTGAGGACAAGTCCATAATAGCGGGATGGCTATAAATCTGAAAATCGGGGACAGGGACCTAATGCAAAATTTCTCCAGCTGTATTTAGAAACAAACTCCTGCCTGGTTGCCGTGGCTCTCAGGTGTGGTCCCAGCTGAACAGAAACCAGAATTCAATCAGTGTGGTCTAGCTGCAGCCAACCAAAATTCTTTCCCTGAAACGTGTCTCTGCAGAATGCAAATTTTAAATCCCTTTGACAAGTTCGACCATCTCATGCACAGCACACTCAATTTGAAAAAACATCTTGGCCTGAAAACAGTCTCTAATGGATAATTTTATGCTTGGAACACAGTTCTGACCTGAAATATACACGAAGAGATTGTACAGTGATTTGAAAAGCTTTGGATCATGGGAAATATTTAGAGGAAGGATAAAATGTCGTTCTCCCTAACCTAATAATTAAATTCCTTCAATGTCCTGGTTTGTTTGCCTTTTTTCCTAGGTACCTCGGGTCTTTATCGGGAAAGAGTGTATTGGTGGATGCACAGATCTGGAGAAGATGCATCAGAGTGGGGAACTGCTGACGAGGCTAAAGCAGATGGGGGCCCTACAGTAATGACAGGTGAGTGACAGGTGGGGCGGGGGCGGGAACACTGGCGGACGGCGGCATTCTGCTGACGTGTTTTCTTATACTCTAGGAAGGCACCCTGGCTAGGGAAAGAGTGATTTGGCATGGTGTGAGGAACTATAATGTCATTTATGAATTTCCCATTTTACAAAGGGATTAACTGTGTCCAGGGGAGAAAGCTTTCACTAAACTTTCATTTCACAAATATTTATTGAACGTTTACTATGTGCCAGACACTATTACTAAGCACTGGGAATATTGCGATGAACAAAAACTATAACATGGAGCTTATATTCTACAGAGGTAGACATACCAAAAATAAGTAAATAATTCCCGAAACAAATGACTAGAATAATGTGATAGAACATGGCAGGGGGTGGGGAGCAAATTTAGCTAATACCATGTTTCCCTGAAAATAAGACCTAACTGGAAAATAAACCCTAGCATGACTTGTCAGGATGACATCCTCTGAACATAAGCCCTAATGCATCTTTTGGAGCAAAAATTAATATAAAACACGATTTTATTTTCGGGGAAACACAGTATGGTAAAGGAAGGCCTTTCTCAGAAGGGATGGCTGAGCTGAGACCTGGAGACAGCCAGGTAAAGATGAAGCAGAAGTGTTTCAGACAGAGGGAATAGCATGTGCAAAGGCCCTGAGGTGACAACAAGTATAGAATACCCAAGGATTAGAAAGCAGGCAAGAACAGACTGAGTGAAGTGCAATAACAAGGAAGAGTAGTAAGAAATGTGGGCAGGGGCGGGCGCTCACAGCTCATGGTAAGCAATTGGATTATAAATGAAATGTGAAATCAAGGTAATTTTGCTTTATCTGTGTTCACAATGCAAATCAATTCAATCTAATGAGCTTCCCAAACAACAAAACAAAATTTTCTAAAGGTGATCCTTGGCTGAATGGAGAACCTTAGGGTGATGAACTCCCCTGTCCCCCAGCTCTTGTTAGTGCTAGCTAGCTTCTAACTAGGCCAATTCTACTGACTCATACACAGAGAGACTCAGTGGTTCTTTTTTAGTCAAAGGAGACATTTGTGGTTCTTCAAACAAAATGTTCCTTGAGGGGTATTTCTGGCCCACTAATTAATAAGTTACCCTTGAGCAATGAGTACATATAATTTATGGTGGTTACTCAGAATAGCAACAGAAGTTAAAAAAAAATGTTCTGAAAAAATACAACTGAATCCCTTGAAATAAAAGTCAATATTATAAACCTTCTAAGCGCAATTCTACATTATCACGGCAGGTGAACACTACATCTGTTTGTGTTAGCTTTCTTATCCCCATGCACTAAGGCACCCAAAACCCAATTAATTGTGGTGCCAAATGTTTTCTAGGCTAGAACACTTCTTAGCAGTTTAGGTTTAGATTAAGAATGGGAGAAAACTAATGACTTCCCTGGAAAGATGGGAAATATAATTTCCCCAATGACCCCTATGTTAGGGAGGGCACTAGAGTCCCCCATAATCACAAGGCCTCTTTATTTGCATTGTCCTTCAGCATTATATGCTCTCTGTATTTTGCTGGTGACTGCATCTCAAGGCCATCTGTAACTAATCGTGTTTAAATAACAAGATTCAGTGTTCTGGTGATGAAAGGGAATTGAGGGGGTATTCACCTTCCCAAGAAAATCCAATTCTTTGTATTTTTTCCTAGCAGAGCAGACCCCAGGCTATCAGCTGGATGTCGTTACAAATGATGGCAGCATTTCTTGGTGGATGGATTTCGGACTACCTTTACCCAGCAACAGCAACTGAAAATTCTGAAATATGTAAACCAAAAAAAGGGGAGAGGGGAGATTTTTGGCAAAAACAGACTTTCCTTGTCTTGACTCAGTATTAAATGGACCCACTTGCCCCAAACCACAAGTCTGAGAAGGTTGATGGATGTCTTGGGTTTCTTCTGGATTGGCCTTTGGGTTCCAAAAGACCATGACCAATTATGGCTCAGGATTCACTCACTGACCCAAAAAGTTCTTTCTCTTTAGCGCATGGTTCCTACTCTTCTTCTTGTGCTAGGACTCCTCTAAGACAGGGTTTCTCAACCAAGTTTGTCCCAGGCCCCCTAGAGATGAATCTATAGTTGGTTTTCTTCTACTGCCTGAAAACGATTCTGTTTAACTTTACAGAGGTTGTATTACGAAATCAGTAGGTATTTTGAATGTGCTTTTACAAACTACATTTGTCTCCCTAGTCACCATCCCCTACCATCCTTTCTGGAGGTGAGAATCACTGCTCTGAACCAGTGTTTTTAACCTTGACAACTCCCAGATCTCACAGCAATTGTACACTTCTGTGAAGAGAGTGAGGACCCAATGTGAGAAACGCCACATGAAAAGTTAAGCACTGTGGGTTTTCACTTGGTGCTACAGGGACCAGAGGTACAAGCACAGATGCTGTGACCGTGTGGCGACACTCTGTGACGTACGATGATCATCCAGGCTCTTCTGCACAAGGGTGCATTCATTTGTTTAGATTATGAACAAGAGTAAAACACAAAATTTAAAACAGTTTTATAGAAAACTTGCAACCCCCCCCCAAGGATATGTCTGTGAAAGTACCCAAATTTGAGAAACACTGTCCTAAATTATTTTCTCTCCTCCCCTCCCCCGACTCTATGAAAACTGAAGGAATCCTTCATCGTGAAGTTTGTTCTAGAATTGCAAGATGAAGTTCATTTCCTTTTGCTGTCTCTCACATGAAAGGTTAATGTCTTTTCTAACGAAGAAGTAGTCACAGATGACAGTGGTATTTGTCCAATTCTTTTCTATGTTCTCGAGACCGTAAGGAATGCTATTACTGTGGGATTCATCGATGTGAAGCTTGGTTCATGTTTGTCCCTGCCACTGTAGATAAAGGCACGTGTTATTATCCTTCACCGAGTACAAATGATTGGTGTGATTTTTAAATTTCATACTGAAATGACAAATCATTTGAATATGTCAACACTAGCCCACTGAATAATGTTTGGGTTTCATTAATCGTCTTATTCCTCTCATATTCCATCTTTCCATTTCTTAATACCCTTGTGCGTTTGCCTTCCTCTCCCTTCCCTTCAAACAGATCGCTGTGGATTGCGCCTGGGCGCCGGTTACAGTACGGTTACGCACCGGTTACGGTTAGGCAGCGCGCAGCAGGACAGCCACCTTCCAGAGGCCGTGCGGTGTGCACCCTGCAGTCCCTGACCCACACCAGACCGCCAGCCCCTGCTTCCTTCACACTCTTGTACCCTTCCTGCTCCCTGTTTCTTCTTTGTTCTACTTTCAAAGTCCTCCTTCAAGCCTGGTTTACAGACTATCTCCCCCATACCTACCCTCTCTCCTCACTGCTTCTGTAAGAAAGCCATCGCTCCCTCTTCTGTCATCCTAAAGCACTCTGCATTTGGGTGCTTGACCACGCTCCTCGGGTTGTAATAATCACCTGTACTGGTCTCTTGCCAGATTCAGAAATACTGTATTCAAAGCCAAGCACCTTAAACATCTCTGTATGCCCAGTTTCTAGCACCTTAGTTCTATTTTATCCAAGCAATACATGCATGTGTTTTAAAATGTCACGCAATACTAAGTCTTTCCTCCTCCACACCTCCCAAACCCCAGTCCTTGCCATACGTTTATGTTTCATGGGTATTGAAGCCTATTTAGAAATACTGCAAAATATGTTAGGCCTATATATGAGTGTACAGCAGGCATAGATCTATTTAAATGAACACCAGATTGGGTATCTGCCTCCTTGGTTAAGAAACACAGCAACTACATAACAGAGTGTTTCTAAGGCACTGGGAAAGGACCTTGGAGGCCACGTGCATCTCCTTCCTCCCTCCACAGAGGAACTCTAGCTCATTTCTGTTGTAATCATTCGGATGCTTCTCCTTACAGTTTTACTCTCTATAATACCCCTAAGCAATACATTTTGGTTTTGAAAAGCAATAGCAAACACAAGCTAGCTGAGCACCAACCAAGAAAGGGCAATATTATCACAATCAGATGAACAATCCCAGGAGAAAATAAACTGAACAGAGAGGCTCAGCTTCCCCGGAGTTTACGAGAGGGGTGGTCCTGAGTGAGTCCTTGGAAACACTGGACCCCGGTGGTCCCGGAGGCTATTGTGTGAACAGGTAACGGGCAACCCCCAGAAATACGGTCAACAGAAGTGGGCTGCTCGGCATTTTCTGCTTCCGTGGTCCACTTTCAGCTTTCAGGAACATGTCAAAGCATACACCACCCTCATCTAAGCCAAGTGTGTGGCGTGGGGAACAGAAATGTCACCTGCACAAGGCAAGCTAAGAACAGATAAGGATCTGCTTCAGGAACATGTAGGCTTTCTATCCTCAGGTTAAAAAAAAAAAGATACAACAGGAGGGCCCTCAACATGAAGGATTACAGTGCTCCAAGCTGGACTGGGAGCCCTCTACATTGGGGCACAGCTCTCTTCCTGGGATCTCCCTTCACTCATCCTGGGGGCTTCCATTTCCCTCTCTCCTCTCCTGGGTTGGATCTCTGTTTCCCGTACCATATACACAGACATATATGTCTATATATACAGGGTGCCAAAAAAATGTATATACATTTTAAGAAAGGAAAAAAACTTAAAATTACGCTGATGGTAACCACTTTGAGCATCTCTTCTAATGGCAGAAGTCAAATGTGACTTGTATTCATCTTTCGCTACTGGTATGTATTGAGCATTACAATTTTAATACAATTTTTTCCTTAAAATGTATATACATTTTTTGGCACTCTGTGCACACTATTATTTATAGCTGTATATCTTTATCTCTCTATCTACTGCTACAATAACGACATAAAATTGTAAACTGTACTAGAAGCTTATTTCTGTCTCTCGTAACCGTCCAGAGGCAGGCAGGTGGCATTGTTCATGAAGTCACGTCAACCCAGAAGCTGCATGCACCACTGCTGCTCACACCCCATTGGCTGCACGTAGCTGCAGGGACGGCGATGCAGTGGTGTCCCTCTTGCTGGCTAACACGAAGGGATGTTTATACCAAAAGGAATTAGGGGAAAATTTGCAAGCTGTGTCTTTCTCTTTTTTAGTCTTCGTTTTCATTTCAGAGAACCGTGTATCCTCCGTAGGTTTTAAGAAAGAGAGAATGGGAAATAAACTTTTTGAAACTTTGCTAGTCTGAAAATAGTTATTCTACCCTCATATTTGATGAAGGTAGTTCGTCTGGTTATAGCTCCTAGTTGGAAGTCATTTTCCTCCAGAAGTTAGAAGACTGCTCATGGTCTTTTGCTTTCGGTGTTGTTTAAGTCCGAAGCCATTCTGATTCTTGATCCTTTGTGGATGACCTGCTTGGTTATCTTGTTTGTTTTATACTCTGGAAGCTTACAAATTGTTCCTTTTGGGCCCTTTGCTCTGAAATATCACAGTGATGTGCCTTGGTGAGGATGCATTTTCATAAATTATGGGGGTTACTTGAAGGTTGAGGGCCCATTAGGAATTTTATTGGGTTATTTTATGGCTACTTTCCTTCCCTCCATTGTCTGTGTTCTCTTTCTGGAACTCCTAGTAATCAAACATTGTCCGATTAATTTTTAGTTGTCTAATTGTCTAATTAATTACTGATTAATAATTAATAATCATTGTCTAATTAATTACTGATTAATTCTTAAAATATTTCCTTTCCTATTTTCTATCGCTCTTTTTCCTGAAGGATTTACTCGTCTTTACCTTATTTTTTTCTATTGAGTTTTTAATTTCTGGTATCATGTTTCTAATTTCTGAGAGCTGTTCAATATTACCTGAGTGTTCCTTTTTATAGAATTGTTTCATAAATGCAGTACCTTATGTCTTTGAGGTTATTGTGATTTTTTGTTTCCAACTGTGATTTTTTTCTTATTTCTAAGAGTTCTCTTGTTCTTGGTTGTTTCCTTTCTTTCCTTGTTCTTGTTTTATGGATGCATTTTTTTTTAAATCTCTCAAAGGATATTAACTATAGTTGGAGCTTTTTGAAAAGCTGTATTGATTCCTGTATCCTCTCTGTTCCCTCTGAGTCCCTGTTTTCTGTTTCTGCTTTATATTTGAAGGCCTTCCAATGTTCTGCATGGAGCACTTGAGATCTAGTTGTCTGTAAATATTGAAGACTGATGCAACAAAAACTGATCGGAACATTTATGTGCATAGACTGGGCTTGTCAACTGGTGGGCTTCACCATAGAGTGTTTGTACAAATGTCACCTCCTAAGCAAGGCTTTCCATATCGCCCTATTTAAAAATTTCACTGGCGTTCCCTGTACCTCTTCCTTGTTTTATTTTTCTCCACAGTATTTATCACCTAATATGTTGTATGCTTTATTTTGTTTACTGTCTGTTTTCACCACTAAAATGTAAGCCCCTTGAGGCCAGGAACTTGTGTATGTGTATTTACTGCTGTATCTATAGCATTGAGAAGACTACCTGCACATAGTAGGCACTTGATAAATGTTTGTTAGGTGTATGAATGAATGAATGAATGAATGAATGAATGAATGAATGAATGAACGAACGAACAAACGAATAAACGATCAGTTGCAGATCCCCCAAGTGTTAGTTCCTGGACATTTTTTTGTTTTTTGAGGCATTCACTTTCTCCAGTCCCACAGCTAGGGGGGATTGGGCCTTGCCTCCATTTCTAACTGCCAAATAGGGGAAAGGGATTTGACAGCCCCCCTGGTCAGTGTGCAGACGCTCCTGAAATCTGTTTTCTGCTGGCTCCTGGAGGAGCAATTCTGTGTGAAATGCAGGGATAGAAAAGACTATCATCCCAAGAACACCGAGAAGTTGGCACAAGAGGTTGGCTGAGAAAAGAAACAAGAATAACCAGGCAAACATTCGTAACCAAAGCTCTACGCTTGTTTACTTTAAGAAGCAAGTGATTCATCTCCTGTGTATGTCTCATTTTAATAACTGCCTTCAGTCTGATGCTTCCAGCCTGGCCCCTAGAGAGGGACAATGGCAATCATTCCTCCCAATTCAAGGGTGTCCAAAGATGGCTCCAAAGGGGAAACAACCACCAGGGATGATAAACGGGCTTGGGTGGCCCAGACCACACTATTCATATCCCCAGTGAGTATTATTAGGCCATTGTCTTGACATTTGGGTGTAAGACAAAGCTATGCTCCCGAATTCACTGCACCATAACAATTGTTTGCAGGTCCTGGGAAATATTTTAAAGAACTGGGCTCCTGAGATAGTTTAAGTAAAATTCCTTTCTTATAATATTACTAGTCATCTTTTCTTATTAAATACATTGAATTGAAGGGGCCAAATTTAATCTTACTAATTAGTGGAAGAGAATTCTGGCTTGGTCCCTTTAAGCACCAGTGATAGTTAAACATGGGTCTGAATTTATGCACAGATTTGTATTTCCCATCCCGAGGTGACTTTTCTGGTGAGCTATGAAGAGCTGAAGAAAGGAGACAAGAAGAGGTATTAGGAGAGCCAATGAAAGCCAAAAACTTTGTATAACCTTTCTGGGTTGCATCTAATATCCCTGGGGCTTTCTTCCCAGTGGCTCTTCCGGACCCATGGGGTTCTCCCTCCTAGCCAGCAGGGCTACAACCTCAAGGCAGCAGCTGCAGTTCAATTTCCTCAGGAGAGAGCAGAGCAACTGCCTTCTCCCCTTTCTCATGTGCCTTGTGAAATTTGGAATACTTTGTACATAAAATTACAAGTTATTTTTAAGGTGGAGATTTTACACCTTTCTTATCAATCTGTTAAGTCACCCTGAGGATGGGTATGCATAGATGTTCTTTAACACAATCTGTCCTGGGTACTAACTAGAAGTGTCAAACAGGAACCAGAGGATCCACTCTGGGAATAGAGGACCAACAACTCCTGGGAAGGCCAAATTAGAGAACTCAGCTGGAAGCTATGCCCACAAAGTTGTACCCCAACATCTAGAACACATGAAATGAGAGACAGCAATGACACAAGGGGCAAGAGGGAGAAATCAGGATTATTTTGTTATTTTAAGGTATTTATACTACCTGTGAACCAGGATAGTGTTATTTGAAAGTGAACTTAGAGTAGGTATAAATGTATATTGCAAACTCTAGGACAAACACTAAAAAAAAAGTTTAAAAAAATTGATACATTACGAAAGAAGGGAAAAAAAGGAATTATATAAATGCTCAATTAAAACCACAAAGGCCAAAAAAGAATGAAAGACTAACATAGGAATAATGAACAAGGGCAACAAATAGAAAGCAGTAACAAATATGGTAGATATTAATCCAAATATATCAATAATCACTTGGACTATCAATGGTCTA
This sequence comes from Rhinolophus hipposideros, assembly GCF_964194185.1. Taxonomy (NCBI): domain Eukaryota; kingdom Metazoa; phylum Chordata; class Mammalia; order Chiroptera; family Rhinolophidae; genus Rhinolophus; species Rhinolophus hipposideros. The sequence continues at coordinate 36,934,536 of NC_138053.1, forward strand.
AATACACCAAGTAAAAGAAAGAAATTGTCAGAGTAGGTCAAAAAACAAGACTCAACTATATGTTGTATACAAGAAAATCACTTTAATGTAATGACATATAAAGATTAAAAGTAAATTGGATGGGGAAAGATATGCTATGCTAACACTAATCAAAAGAAAGCAAGAGTAACTACATTAATTTTAGGCAGAGCAGACTTCAAAGCAAGTAAAAGTAAGGATAAAGAAAGGTGTTACATAAAAATAAAAGATACAGTGTGAGGGATATAAATGATAAACGTCTAAGTATTACTTTGTCTTGTGCACCTGAAACTAATAAAAAAATAAATAAAATAAGTAAATAAAAGATAAATTCTCCAAGAAGCTATAATAACAATGCTTAATATGTATGTGCCTAATAACAGAGCATCAAAATACATCAAGTGAAACTGATAGAACTGCAAGGAACAGTAGATGAATTCACTATTACAGTTAGAGACTTCAACAACCCTCTATCAGAAATGAACAGATCAAGCAGGCAGACAATCAGTAAGATAGGATACAGTGGAACTCAACAACACCATCAACCGACTGGATATGATCGACATCTATAGACTACATCCAGCAACAGCAAAATAAATATTCTTCTTAAGCTCACATGGAACATCCACCAGGATAAATCACATTCTGGGCCATAACAAATTTAAAAGAATAGAAAGCACACAATGCTCTCAGACCATAGTGGAATTAGGCTGGAAATCAGTAACAGAGGGATAACTGGAAAATCCTAAAACACACGAGGATTAAACAACACACTTCCAAATAACACATGACATGAGTCAAATAAAAAATCTCAAAAGAAATTTGAAATGTTTTTGATCTAAATGAAAATGAAATGACAAAATTTGAAATGAAATGACAAAAATGAAATTTATCAAAATTTGAGGGATGTAGCAAAAGCAGTGTTTAGAAGGAAATTTTTATCATTGAATGCATATATTTAAAAAAAATATCTAAAACCAGTTATCCAAGGTTCTATTTAGGAAATTATGAAAAGAACAAATGAAACCCAAATAAAGCAGAAAAAAAGAAATAAAAAGTACAGCAGAATTCAATGAAGCTGGAAAGCTGGTTATTTGAAAAGATTGATAAAATCAATGTCAGACTAACGAAGAAAAAAGAGGAAGGACACAAATTACTAATACCAGAAATGAAAGACGATACATCACTATTGATCCCATGGACATTAAAAGGATAATAAAGGAACGATGAACTCTGTGACCACAAATTTGATAACCTAGATGAGCTGGACCAATTTCTTAAAAGACACAATTTGCCAAAATTCACACAAGAAGAAGCAGACAATCTTAATAGACCTATAGACTTATTAAAGAAATTGAGTCAATTAATAACCTTCCAAAACGGAAAACATCATGCCCAGATGGATTCACTATGTAGTGAATTCTGGCAAACATTTAAGAAATTATTCCAATTCTCCACTATCTTTTTCAGAGAATAAAAGTCGAGAGACTACTTCCTAACTCATTCCTCCCTCCCTTCCTTCATTTCTCTTTTTTTCCTTTCTCTATTCCATCCTTTCTTTTTCTATAACTTTAGGCATATTTTATAACTCATGTGACTCACCCATTTCAGTTGTACAATTCAATGACAGAACATTTATCTAAGCTACACAGCTGCTACAGGAACTGGCCCTAAAAACCTGAAATCGCTGCTCCAAGGGTAGATTTCTATGGTTTTGAAGCAACATGGATTGAATTCAAATTCTGGTCTGGCTGTTTCCCAGCTGTGTACCTGTGCTTAAGCAAATTTCTTCAGTCTGCGTTTTTACTATGAGAATTTAAATTAATGAAATTAATCAAATTAAAATTAATTAAAATGAAGAGAATTAAGAGAAACCTTACTCTCTCGCTGTTGGGGTTGAACGGGCCCTGCATCCAGCTACTTTTCTGACTACTTCATACCAGGATATGTTGGTTGTTTTCCAGTCATTAGCCTTGGGTTATTTACTTCAAATATTAACCACAGGGGTGGTGTGTTAACCAGTCATAACATTTGAAAACTCATGATCAAATAAGACCTTGGAATAGTTTCCTGAGAAGGGAGTGGAGGGAAGGGGATGGCGGTAGAAGAGGGGTGATAACCTTGATGACTCCTTGACCTTGGAGTCAGCCTTTCAAGGAAGCTCAAAGAGTGTGTCTCCCAGGGAAATATCCAGTTTTGTCTACCCACAAAGCCAGCAGTGTTGCATACCTTCAAAGGAGCTTCAATTCCAACCTTAGCTGGATTATTTTACATTTTTCTTAGAATGCTTATGGAGGCTGTTTGCCAGTTGGTAGGGCACGTGGGCTTTGGAATCAGGTCCAGGTTCTTCCCAGCTGTGCCATTTATTAACTACATGGCCTGAGGCTGTTCCTCGCTGTGCTCACTTTAGAACGGAGATCCTGACAGCACCTGGCTCATGGGATTGCTGGGACAATGTGATACCAGTCACACTACTTACAGAGTGCTGACTCTGTGCAAGACACTGGCTTCAGCACATTATGTGTATGGCCTCACTGACTCCTCCCAATGAAACTATGAGGTTGCTATGAGGCCTCTCCCTGGCTTTTGTTTGCTTTTATAAAGAAGCAAACAAAGGCCAGAGAGAGGCCATTTTACCCGTCTGAGGTCATGTATGTAGTAAGAGGCAGAGCTGGGATCTGAATCAATTCACCTGGGCAGTCTGGCTTCCTCATCCCATGTTTAATGACCCCAGGAGACTCCTTTCCTGTGCTACATTCATTGTCTCTTCTAAAGGCAAGAACACATGCAAAATGCCTGGCACTTAGTAAGTGTAATAAATGGTAACATTGAAATAGTAAGTAACGTTTCAATTTCCTCAGCCCCAATCAGTCTATGAAGTTGATACAAACAGTAATAACAGAAAGTTCACTCAATTACAACTCTGCCTGCAGGACACCGGTCCCTAAGTTTCTCGAACTTGTTCCTGGGTGTCGAAGAACCTGGCTCTCCTGTCCTTCCACAGTTGCCCCTCCCTGAAGGGCCTGCCCTTGAAGTCGCCTGAGGGTGAGGCCTCTGTTGTGAGTGTTCTCTGTGCCCCTCCACAGGGCCAAACCATCTCACGTTCCCTGGTTCCTAAGCAGAAATGGGCACCTGGGACATAGCAGTCAACCAGGAACTCTGATGGGTACCCCATCACCTGCGTCCTGTTACATACAACAGACATAATAGTTTCTTAAGCAACTATTATGTTTTGGAAATGGTGCTAAAAGACATATAAAAAAGAAGATACAAGCAATCAGTATGTCCAGATTGGTGCCCTATAGCCGCTTAGGAACCCCTGTTGCCTACTAATACTAAGGCCCCATACAAGATCAGCCTTTCTTACCATGTTCATTAAAATTAGTGAGGGTTATAAAATAGAAAGCTTTGTTGATAGTGGTTGTGGTGGTGGTGGTGGTGGTGGTGGTGGTGGTGTGTAGCTTAAGAAAACACTCCAGGCAATTCTTGACTATTTACTTTATATAAATGAGCATTTTTTTCCATTTGAATTCTTGTCAAGGAAGTATCTTAACTTTTGCTTTGAATCTAGTCAAGGAAAGCATAGGAACCTCTGGGGGGCATTGCAGCATTGTAATCTGCCTTCCTAACCATTACCAGGGGTTCTCAGGAATTTATGTATGTCCTAATTGACTCTGAGGCAATTTATTCCTCAGAGGAAGTCACCGTAAATTTAGAAAACCACCCTTACTTTTCTTCCAACCCAGGGACATAAGACCCAAGAACAATGATGTTCAGTCACCTAGGTGACCATGGGGAGAGAATTAGGTAAGAAATTACCAGGAAAATCAAATTTATGGTATACATAAATTTTATAAAAACTGAAACTGAGGGAATTGTGATCATATTTCTACAGCCTTAAACTTACTAAAAGTGAAGACAGAAGCAAGCTACTTCCAATCAGGTGGAAGAAGAGAAAAGCACTCAGAATTTTGAAGCAGGCCTATGTGAGGGGGACAGTGGCTACTCAGTAACTCCTGTTACCTGTGATAAGCATTCCTAGGGTTTCACAAAACTGGTTTCACCAAACTTTGTCCTACAGGCCCTTTGGCTTAAAAACATTATTTATTTATGATTGTGCTCCAATATTGCTTCCAATTCTTACAGGGAACCTGAATCATTTTTTAAAACTCAGAAAACAAAAAGGTAGACAATTTTCAGGGGGGAAGGAAGTATATTCTGAGAGATAGCAACATGTTGTCATTGTAAACAAGATAGGCACTAAGTCATAGATGAGCAACTAAGCTCAGCCTTTAAGGTCAATTTAAGGTTTTGGTTAGTTTGTTTTTGAGTAAAAGAGTTCTCCTGAGGATCCTTCCAGTCCAAGTTTCCAACAAAGGTGAGGGGCTGAGATCCCACCTCCTTCCCACTTAATTTTTAAAAATAATATATCGTGTCCACCAAATTGCACGCTATTTTCTTTAATGGGAGTAAATAAGAAAGCTCTTTGCTCTGAACATGTAAGAGAATGTCAGACACTCATACTAATGCTGATCATTAGCTCATTGCTGAACGTTAGTCGATAACAGTAGATTAGAACAACTAAGACTTTGAGAACATAGCCAGCTACATGCCAGGAAAATCATTTGCATGAAGTTAAAAGATCATTAGCATACAAACACTATTCTTAACACCGGTAGCCAGTTGCCTTTGTTACGTCCAATAAGAACTCTTCTGTGCCCCCCCAACTCATCTTGCTGCCCAACCTCCAACACACTCCCAGGCAGAGATGTCCCCAAGGATCATTTTGCACATGTTCTGCATCCCCTCAATGGTCTACCACTTATCACTTTTCCACCCCTATGTTCATCAACTTCCCAGACAGCCACCCTAGTCATCAGGTCCCACATGCCAATTGACTGAGACAACTCCTGACACAGGGCAAACTGAGCGTCACGTGTGAGCACACTTATTTACATTTGAAAGTTTTGATCATTGTTCCAGCTGAGGCAATCTGGCCTTTTCAGTGCCATTTATTTTATACACACAGTCTATGTCCGTCCTTGTGCTCGGTGGAAAGTTGGGGATGGGGTCACAAAGATAAATCAAGACATGGCCCCTGCCCTCAAGTTATAGCTAAGTAGAAACCACCAACACATAAATACTTAAAATGCAGTAAATGCCATAACAAAGGTATAGAATAAAAAGCTAAGAAAGACACATGCAGAAGCAATGAATTCTTCCCGGGAGAGTCATGGAGTGCAAAAGAGACACATGGTTTAAGTTTGGCTTTACAGGATATGCAGGAGTTTGCAAAGTAGATAGGGAATGGGAACCCAAGCCAAGCCATAGGAGGAGTATGAGGTGTGCAAGTACATAGGCAATCTGGGTAGACAGTATTGTGTGTCAAGGTACAAAAGACAGAATATGTTAATGAAAGGCGGTGAGGACTGTAGAGGTTCTTCTATAGGTAATATGGGTCTCCCAGAAAGGTGTGTTCCCAGATCAGATTTGTATCAGAAACACAATTCCCATGGAACTGTGGGGGCTTTCACGGGGTTAGTAGCCTTTACTGACAATTTGGGAACCTTCTGGGGGAAGGATTGTATTATACAGGGTGTGATCAAACAATACGGTGAATGTTTAAATAAAAAAAATTTATTACAGTAAAAGACACATTACCAATAATCCTCCAAACACACTTATCATTCTTGCCACTTTCTGAAGCGGTTCTGGAAGTCCTGTTTCGTGAGTGTCTTTAGTTGTGCTGTCGTGGCTGCCTTGATGCCCTGAATCCATTCAAAACATTTACCTTTCATGGTCATTTTGACTTTGGGGAAGAGCCAGAAGTCGCACGGTGCCAGACCCAGTGAATAAGGTGGATGAGGACACATCGTACTGTTTTTATTTGACAGAAATTGCTGTACCAGAAGCGATGTGTGACATGGAGTGTTATCATAATGGAAGATGATTTACAGCACACTTTAAAACACACCCTGTCAGCCATAGCTCACACCTGACTGATGGCACCAAACAAGCTGAAACTTGTCACACTCTTACTAAGGTTCCACACACCGCTTCCCGTATTGAAGATCCTCGCCTTTCTATTGCATCGTACTCAGCAGCAGCATTCACCGTATTTTGTGATCACAATGGAAAGGCTCCATGTCACACATTGCTTCTGGTGCGGCAGTTTTTGTCAAATAAAAACATTACGTGGTGTCCTCATCCATCTTATTCACCGGATCTGGCACCATGTGACTTCTGGCTCTTCCCCAAAGTCAAAATGGTTCAGGACATCAAGGCAGCCACGACAATGCAACCAAAGACACTCACAAAAGAGGGCTTCAAGAACTGCTTCAGAAAGTGGCAAGAACGATAGGATAAGTGAGTTTGAAGCGAGGGGCAGTATTTTGATGGGGATTAATGGCAATGTGTCTTTTACTGTAATAAATTTTTTTAAACATTCACCGTAGTTTTTTATCACATCTTATATAGTGCACACTCCATCCTCATGTTATGGCTTGTCTTTCTCCTTCTCCTATCGGCTCTGGAAAGTTCCAACTTCTTAACTAAACCAACTTCTCTACTTCTCAAAAGTCTTGGCCCAGCCACCACTCAGACCTACAGGGGGCTCACTTCTTTGCTCAATAGTTTTCAAAGCATTTTTCTAAATAAAGGCAGTTATTTTGTTCAGAGAGATTCTGGTAGCAGCTCAAATATAATTTTCTATACAAGCTGTACTGTAAATTTCTTTATCTCATCACACACATATGAATCATCTAGACTACCAATAGTATTCTAAACATTTTACACATAATGGAAACTATCTGTGAAATATAATTATGCTTGAATAATACAAAGCAGTATTCCCAAATTCATTCCAGCATTTTAATACACAAGATAAAATAACTACAGAACACTTGTGTTAAACTTGTTTTTTAAAAAAAGGTTTATTTGTTACAAAATGTTAAATACTAAAGCTAAAAACATATAAATTCAGGTCAGGCTATATTAAAATACATACATACCCTTCTTTGCAAAATTATGAAAGATTGAATTAAACAGACGCTTAAAATAAAATACTCTTGACGTTTCTAACTGTGTCAGTGTAGTGTAATTTTTAAAATTATAATTGAAAAGTTTAGCTGTCTCAGAAGTCAACTTTATCCAATTCTTCAGTTTTTTGCTACTGCCTAAACGAAGACCGCATGCTGGCTTGGACAGGATGAATTTCAGTTATGTTACTGAAACTTCTGTATCACAAGCCTGCTCGTCTACAATATGAACACAGTCAGAAGTATTTTACAAAGGGTTACATAAGGTGAAAACCTGGCCTAGAAAGAAAAGGCCTTAATTCTACAATACCGTATCTTCTCTAATTAAAATGATTGGTAAATATATTGAAGCAGAGACCAGTACAGAGCATACATTCATCTAGAAATAATCTTTCAATTAAAAAACAAAACTCAAGAGTATTTATTTCTACAAGATAGCTTCAAAGTATTTTTTAATTTGTTATTTTAAATTGAGTTAATTCAAAGGTTTTAATCTAGGTTTAATATTTAATTTTATTATAGCTCTGGAGAGCCGTGACCTCTGCGTGTTTGAGTCATACAGGTGGCAAAGAACTTTCATAATAAAAACTACATACTCAACACCAACAGACCACCAACTTCCAAACATAACTCGAAGCAACCCAAAAATTATCTATGGTCTATTTAAAGGTTAAATAGTATTTTCAAGAAAATATTTTGCTTTAGAACCTCTATTTTTCAATTCCCTAGATTAAAAGTTACTAATTCAGAATTTTAAGTGCTATAATTCACATAGGGATAAGAATATGCTTTATGAAGAATAAAATGCTATCATTGTATTTTAAAAGTTCTTAAATGTGAGTGAATTTCTAGAAATATACTACAGTATCTATTCTTTACAATGCTTATCCTTGTCAAATGGGATTTGCCAATAGTTGATTAAGTCAAGCGATTAAAATACAAAAAAACAAAATGCATTCCAGTAATCTTCACCAACACAATTCAATTAAAATCAGGTCTTGGAAGACATACGCAGGGAATTTTTACTGTTTTACTCAGACAGTGTTGGTATATATCTAAGGACTAACTGTATGAGATTCTAACGCCATAGTATAAAACGGTTTAATCAAACCTTTGAACAGTTGGAAAACTATGTGTATTCTAAAATAAGTGGAAATTCAAAGAAAAATATATCCAATACTGCATTACAGATGAAAATGATGCCAACCATAAAACAGTAATCTAGTTTTCCATCTCTCAGCTTGTGAACCTCTGCTGTAACTATTTCTGTTGACATGTAATACAAGAGAAACTATAATTCTGTCCTCTATCCTAGTACCATTTTCTCTACATGTAACAAAGTCTTTCATTTTACCTCCTTTCTTTTAACCTGCTACACAATCTTGAAGGACAAGATTCACGCTACTCCTCATCAAATAACCTTCTGGTCCTCAGAAAGAATTCATACACTAAAACAAAAACGTCTTGAGCCTTCAACAAAGAATTCTCTAGAAAGCATCTTTTCCTATGAGCATCTTTATAAATTCGTATTAAAGTCATGCCAGTCAGTTCCTTTTTACCAACATCCTGGTCTTACAGAATGATCAATAAAATATTTGTTCACCTGTGATAGAGCCAAAACTACTTTAAAGCTAAGACAACACAAGGCATGTCCCACTTGCCAGTTGAGGTGGCAGCAGAGGCCCTGGGTGGTAGACACTTCTCCAAAGATCCTAGGATCCCCATATTCTCCCTCCCCTCCAGAAAGCCCCCTTCTCTTTCCTTGATGTCAGCGCCTCTTTTCTGTTTTCAGGGAGAATGATTTTTGAACAACAAAACATAGTACATATCCTGCTAGGAGACAGACATGATTTAAGGGACCCAGACAAAGTGGAAATGCAGGGTGCCCTTCTTCAAACATTAGTATCAATTTCAAGATTGCGACAGCAGAGCATTGAACAAAGCAGGGGCCCTTCAAAGCGTGGGTACAACTACACAGTACAACTACATGGGTTACCTGATCATAAAGTCATCCCATTTAGGTTTCCTGCCTCCTGGAGTCCCAGGGAAGAGACAAGGTGTCTCAATTGGGTTATTCAGATAAAACAACAGAATTCCTTTTCATGATGGTTCAAATACTTGGACAAGTATTTGTCCAAGTGACATTTCAAATTCAAAATCCCAGGCAAATTTATATTCCTAAAGTCTCAGATTGATCAGTCTTCCCCTAGATTTTTCATTATAGAAATATTGACACTGGGCCTTTTCATACCCCTTATTTTAACATAGCAATTAATCAGACATGATAAAATTTCTGTATTAATCCTATTATGTTTTTTAAAAAAAATTTAAACATTTCTTAACTGGGAAGGTTATTAATATCACTAAAGCAACAGGGCATCTTAAAGGGTAAAAGTAGCTGTACAACAGCTTTACACACTAGGGTGAAGCTTTAGATTTATTCTATGGTATATTTTGCTCCCTTTTAAGATCACAACAGTTTTTTCAAAGGGAGCCAATAAACACATTAAGCTGTATGGTGTTGTTATTATTATTATTTTTAACGTCCACAATTGCAGTCACAAGAATTTTACTGGAAACCAGAGGTATCCCATTCTTCATAATAATAATTTAAAAAGTATATGTATATAAAAGCGCCAGGTTACATTACTAAGCAACGGCATTTCCGGGAGTGAATATACTTCCTGTATTCCGCAAGCTGCTTCAAGTACATATTCGATGGCCATCTGTGCTTTTCAACAAAGCTGCGTTCTTCCACTAAAATTTTTAGAAAAAGAATGTTAATTGAATATATTTTATTTGGGATCAAGTTTAGGTATTAATTGTTGGTTTCTTATTCAATGGATGAGATCCAAGCTCTGCTATTATATACTCCCTATGCTTCCCTCAAGCCTTCCAAAATCATTGAATACAATTTTGGTTAAATCGTTCATCAGGATACATCTCGTTCATTGCTTCATCAACTGGTATTTGATTATGTTCTTTTTTTTTTTTTTCCAAATAAGACTTGTTTTTCCTGGAGATGATAACAAACTCTTTTTGTTTTTCTTTCATATAATTGCTTTTTTTCTTTGTAACTAATTCAACCTTCCTAACTCTTTAAAGTCCTCTCAGGTCTATCTTGCTCCAAGCCAATTACCAGATAATCTATCTCTTCCTGTAGTGGTGTCATTGTTGTTGCCCTGGAGACCCTTTTCTTCAGAGCCGTGTCCCCTTTTGCTTTCTAGGCCTGCTTCATGCTTTTGTGTGGGATCCCTCCATTCCTGGACTCTAGGTCCTTCGCTTTGTTTATTCTCTCGTTTTGGTGAAGCAGAAACTTTATTTAACTTCCTGAAAAAGGGGGGTGCATAAGGAGTATTTTTGAGACCTTGCTTGTGATGAGAAGTCTTTAATCTATCCTTGCACACAATTCATGGTTTGGTTTGGTATAGAACTCTGGGTTGAAAACTTCCTTCCGAATGTTGGGCAGTAGTACTCCACTGCCTTCTAGTTCTCAAGACTGTCAGGGACTCCATTACCACTCAAATTCATAGCCCTTGGTAAATCTTTTCTTCTTTAAACCTGTAAACTTTTTGATTTTTCTTTTTACAGTTGGCCTTCTTACATGTCGCAATAATGTACCTTGTTCATCACTGCTGAGCACTTAGCAGATCCTTTCAATCTGTTGACTCAGATCCTTTATTACTGGAATAACTTCCTGTATTATTTCTTGATAATTTCCTCCCCACTGTTTTTTTCTGTATTAACTTCATTATTCAGGTACTTCACTGTCTGGATTGAGTTTCCAATGGTTTAAAAACACTTTCTCTCATAGTTGTCTCTTTATCTTTTTGTCCTATTTTCTGGAAGGTTTCCTTACCTTTATATTTCAACTATTTTATTTACTTGGTGTTTTGTGCTATCATGTTTCTAATTTCTAAGACTGACTTCTTGTTCTTCTCTTGTTCTTTTTTTTGTAAATTGTGGTAAAAGACAAATAAAATAAATTATTTTAACTATTTTAAGTGTACAGTACATGCTAAGTAGTGTTAAGCTCATTCACACTGTTGTGCAACCAAACTCCAGAACGCTTTTATCTTGCAAAACTGAAACTCTATACCCATTAAACAACTCCCTGTTACCCCCTCCTCCGAGCCCCTGGAAATCACCATTCTACTTTCTGTCTTTGCAAATATTGTTTCTTTTTAATAACATTCGATCCCAACTTTCTTACGGATGTATATCTCTTATTCTTTGAGGGTATTAGAGCTTATTTTAGGTTTTCTTCTACTCCTGTGTCTCTTCATTCCTCTAAGTTCCTTCTTGTGAGATAATAGAAAATATACTATCGGTCTCTGCCCCTCCAGAACTGGGGTCTCTGGAACAGAACTCCTGAAACGCTTGTAATTACCTCAGTAATAAGAGCACTAGGAGCACCCTGTGTTCTAATATGTGGTCTGTGACCCCAGTTCCAGACACAGGGCTCCTGAAACCTTTAGAATTTCCTGGGTGATAGTAGTGTGTTTTGTTCTAACGAGGTGACTCTGAGTGGGCTCTTGGATGAGGGCTGGTCACCAGAAAGCCATTATTAGAAGCTGAGACCTTTCAGCCCCCCCACCCTTGAACCCCCATTTTCTTAAGAAAGGAAAAGGGCCAAAAATGGAGTTAATGATCCACCATGCCTTAGTAATGAAGCCTCCATAAAATCCCAAAGTATGGGGTTCAGAGAGCTTTCAGGTAGATGAACACATCTCAGTGCAGGGAGGGTGGCACAACCCCAACTCCACCGGGGCAGAAGTGGCTTCACTCCAGACCCTTCCAGACCGCACCCTATGTATCTCTTCATCTGGCTGTTCATCTGTATCCTTTAATAAACTAGTAAACATAAATGTTTCCTTGAGTCCCGTGAGCCCATCTAGCAAATTAACTGACCCCGAGGCGGGGGTCACTGGAAGCTGTGATCTACAACCAGCCAGTCGGAAGCCCTGAGCTTGCGAGTGGCGTCTGAAGTGGTGTCGGGGGCAGACTGTGGGACCCAGCCCTTCACCTGCACGATCACACTCTCCTGGCAGTGTCAGAATTGAGCTAAGTTGTAAGATACCCTATTGGGTGGAGGTGTGGAGAACTGCTCAGTAAGGGGGAAAGCCCACACACATTTGGTGACCAGAAGTGTCAGAAGTGAAGTATTCTGTGTGAACAGTAAAGGAGGCACACTGGAGAAAGGCTCCCGGGAGAGAAAGGACCAGGCAAAAAGCCTGTAGGTTTCCCTCTTCACTTCTCTTTTGTTTTCATTCATTTGTTTTGGTTTGCGTATCTATCTTGCATGTTGGACACTGCCTCGAATATCTGTCCACCCTCAGTTATCTCTTTATATTGAAGGGTGAGATACTGGAAAGCTGTCTTGACATCTTTGGGGCATGAGTAGGACTTACTAAGTGGTGGAATGCACCGCAGCACAACTAAGCAGATTAATGTTGGGTTCCCTGAAAGAATTCCCCAATGATTGCACCTGTACATTTTTTTTCTCTGAGGCCAGAGAAGGATGCTTCCATTTCACGCCCAGACTATGGGAGTCAAGGTAGCAAATAACCTGGCTGCCCGAGTTCTAGAACCTGGGCATAGGAAGGAGGTTTATCATATATGCACACTGCATATAATCCCCATGTGTTCAGTCCGGTTCCTTGCCTGATCTCAGCTATACCCCAAGTTCACGATTTTATAACTTTTTTGGTTTAATTTCTCCCAAAATAAACCTTCCATCTCCTGTGATGATGCAGGAGACACAGTTGCCTGCCTGTGTGGTATGGTGTGTGGCAAAAGCTTCTTAGGCAACATTCAAGCAATTGTACTGCTTTCAGCCCCAAGCCTCATCCTACTTTCTGAAATACCCGGTCCCCAGAATTTATAACGTCTTTGGTATTCTGCTGGGTGAATCAGCTTGTTTCTCATTAGTATTCCCTTCGGCAGGCACTCAGATTTCCTTTCGCTAAGTCAGTTTCCATGTCTCCATCTACTGTTTGACCTTAGCTATTATAATTTGGATTAACAAGGTCTTGATCCAGGCTGTGGGACCTGGATCCTAGCTGCTCAGGGAAATTAGTTCTAGGTTTCATTAGGAAGCAAAGGTGACATAAGACTACTCCCTCAGTTAAGATAAAATAACAGAAAAATGTTATCACAAATGAGCTCTGGCCAGCAAACAAAACAAAATAAAAGCAATAAGACAAAAATTAAAAAATCCGTAATATAAACTACATAACACAATATTGAGCTAAATTAAACTAACTGTGAGAATAATGAATGCATAAATGCCAAGGGTAACTTACAATCCTGCATTGCTGTTTGTTTTCATAAGAGCCCAGCATATAAAATACATCTAATAATTAACGAGTTATTTAACTGAGTTCTGATGTATCAGCGCCAGCATTGACAAGAGATCTTTTCCAGTCTCCCCTTGCAATTTCTAAACACTGCTGAAGAGGAAAAATTCTCAGCTAAAACAACTTCCAGAATTCCAGTAATTTGATAATTTTTAAAACGTAGAATGAGAAATTCTGTAAGAAAGCTGTAAAGAGATTATGACAAGAACCCTTTTCAACTTCAAATGACCATGTGAAGTAGGCCAAGTATAGGGCACTGGAGAGGAGCGGTGACTGTGACACTTTGGAGGACATGCTCATTTAAATACGCAGCTACTACTCAGTTCCAAGTTGTTGTCGGGTGGGAAGATTGGCCCAGAGTAGCTAGATCTTCCAACTTCTCAAAAGAAGCCAAAAATTTAGATTTTTAAAATGTGATATCACAATTTTTAAATGTTGACACTAAATAAAACAAACAAACAAAAACCATGTGGCCCAAATAAAATGCCTCGGCAGGCTACATTCAACCCACAGACTACCAGTATGTGACCACCTAGTTAGACTCTCAAATTCTCCCTTATCCACTAGGGTGTTTTTTTTCTCTGCCCAAGAGGATGCGTCACAGCAGATCCTGGACATAGACAGGTACCGCTGATTCAGAGCACTCGTGATACCCTTTGAATTCCCATCAAAGGAACATAAGACAATCACTAACACAGACTCATCTTCTTACCCTGCCTTCTCAAAATACACCCTAGAGTCCTGCTTTTCACTGTGCCAGGTGGTCATAACATACTTTATAGGTAATTGTATCAGTAATAAAATAAAACGTAATAATTCAAAGGATTTATAGAGCATCTTTCTCCCAAGGTTGTAATAGTACTCTCCATGGGTATCATATATCATATACAAGATGGTAAGTGGAAAATAATCTTACCCTTCTTTTACAAATGAAGGTGATCTAAGGTGGTACAAAGTGCTTCTAAAATCAAAATGTTCATTCATTTCATTTCTAATTGACTTCTTAAAGAATAACTGTCTAACTAACAGCAAGCGAGCATAATTTATCTTTTATGGAGTCTGTTTTTTTCTTACACAAAGTAGATGGTTAGTAAATATTTATTGCTCTGCTTTGATTTATTATGTTACCCTATGGCACTAATAGTTGAATTTTGTGTAAGGAGGCTCCCAATAGACATATAATGTTTGTTTACTGGCTGAACACGTCTGTCAACACATCTGCCAAAAACTGACTGCATTTCTTGGTTTCCTTAACTGTACAACAAGTAGATGAATGAAACTGGAGCGTTTTATATCTTTTAGCAGCAGATCCTCTTTTTACAAGTAAAATTTTATGTAGAACTCTTAAGATATGAAACAGATAAAAGTGCAACTCCTTTGGCTGAAGGTGGGATGGAGGAGTCCAAGAACTACAAATTTTAGCCTTCTCTTCCCTTCTCTTCTTCCCTCATCCAGACTCTGCTCTCTGCCCTCACCTCAGAAGAATTTCAGGCATCTTTAAGGAGCGTTTTCTGTTTAGCTTGAAACTACTTGACTAGGTGATCCTTAATTTCCTTCTCCTTTTAACTTGATTATTCCTTGAATCTATTCTAGGTAATAATATGAGCAAACCATTTATCTAAACTGATTGTCTATTCTAATGACTAGTCTATTTTCATTTTCTCTCCTGTTAGTGTAACATTTGATTGGTTTTAATCTTTATAATGTACCTTAAAAATCACATTATGTATACGCTCTGCTCAGTAAGTTTTGCAACACTTTGATCAATAAAAAATTCTGATTTCTAAGTAATACAGTGAACTCATATTGATATACTTAACAGATAAGATATCAGTACACTAGAACAATATATTATTAATAGCACACAATAGTTAAAATTCCTTTACAAAAAAGTTTTTTAAATCTGTGCTGTTTAAATGTTGCTTCTTGACTTGGGTGGTTAAAACCTATATCTTGTTTATCAAAACCAAATGCCACTTGAGGCCACCTTATCACTATACTTCAGGGGAAAAAAATGCATTTAAAAATGGATGTGAGCTATAAAACAATCATTAGATAACTTCTTGTGCAACACAGGTCAAGCTACTTATGTAACACATAAGTCAGTGTCCTCAATTACCACCCTGCATACCGAAAAGGAATGAATTACATTGACTTTTTCAGTTTTAAAAATTACTATTCCTACAAATTATGTCTGAAATCTATAAGTAAAAAACATAATTTTCTTTCAACGTAGTAATTGGCAATCTACCTGAAAGATCCTGAAATTCAGGCTTTTGACTGAAGATGAGGTAGTTAGTGGCAATGAAATGAAGTAGCCAGGTTGAAAGGCAATCAGAGTGGTGAAACTGCAAGAAAAATGGAAAGTTGAAACAATATTGTACATCATGCCCATCTATATGATGATTAGATCAGAGAGAATGGTCTGTGAGGACTCATGGAGAGCCCAAATCCGTGTTTAATTTAATGTGTCTGTACATGATGTTGCCTTCAGCCTACTCTGACAGCAGAAAGGAAAAGGGAGCATTAATAACAAATAATAATAAAATTCCATCAATGAAGACACCGAATCAAATAAATAACAAGCTACCGCTGCTGGAGTGGCTGAATGTCTTTAAGCAGATGTCTGTTGCATCTCTGGTTAACAAAGACTCTAAGGTTCTTGGGAATTGAGTTTAAGCTTCTACTCTAAGATCATGGCCTTCACTACCCACTTATATCTGTTTGGCAGAGATAAGATTATGGTTAGCAAAGGTATATACACACATTTGACCATCTCAAAACAAATCCACCTGAGGAGCAAACCAAACAATATTTTGAGGAGGAAATATCATCAACCTAAAGGTATGTGTACATATTTCTCTGAGGTTATGTCTGAATAGTTGCTTTTACCTCAGAGGTACTCTTTCACTCAGCAGGATTTCTAGAAGCACACTTGTCATTCTGAGTTGTAATAGCTAAAATGGAGGAGAAACTCAGAGCAACTTGGCCCTGATATCACTACCTTGGTGCCGATCCAATGACATTCTATCTAACCACTCAATTCAGATTACAGTAACTTACTGGCAGGCAACAATGGGACATGAGTATAGTTCTTTTTATTATTACTGTACTAAAATATACATAACATAAAATTTTCCATTTTAACCATCTTTCAGTATATAGTTCAATGGCATTAAGTACATTCACATTATTGTATAACCCTCACCACTGTCTATTTTCAGAACATTTTTATCATCGCAAACTGAAACTCTTTACCCACTAAATAATAACTCCCTTTTCCCCCTTACCCGAAGTCTCTGGTAACCACTATTTTATTTTATCTCTATGAATGTGACTATTCTAGGTACCTCATACAAGTTGAATTATACAGTATTTGTCCTTTCTCTGTCTGATTTATTTTACTTAGTATAATGTCCTCAAGGTTCATCCATGTTGCAGCATGTATTAAAATTTCATTCCTCTTAAGGCAGAGGAGTAATATTCCATTGTATGTGTATAAACATTTTGTTTATCCATTCATCTGTTGAGTGACATGTAGGTTGTTTCCACCTTTAGGCTAAATATAGCTATTTTAAAAAGAAACTCAAAAATATTATATAAAAAATAAGTAATGCTAAATTGAAGAAAGATTTATAATCTCAACTCTTAAGGAAGAAACTCAAGTATTGATCTTTTAAAAAGTTACAATGTGGGAGGATTTTCACATACAAATGCATAGGTCCCTCTGATTTTTATTATACAAAATCAGAATTTTTTTGTTCAAACTTTGTAGTGCATCTAATCCCAGACCACATTTTAACAACCTTTTTTCACCTTATCTTTCAGCAGATGAATGTGAATGATCTCAAAGGAACAGAGAAAGAACATGTAGCTATTTTAGTAGAAGCCCTCAGCACTATTGGATGATTAACCCAGAGCACATAACCTACCAGCAGAAGTTCAGAACAAGTACTAATGGCTGTGACTTTGAAAGAGATGGGAGATAACAGAAACGGATAGCTGGCTACAAAATCATAGTTCAAATGCAGAATTTTATTTTTCACGAAGATTTACAATATCATAATTGTGGGGTCTTGGCAAGAGAAGGAATGCATTTCACTATAAACTACTTTTGGGGGGAAGAACATGTGTTGACCTGAGAAAATAGGTTTAAACTGAAATAAACAGCAGACTTTTTAAAAAGGCACTAAAAGAACTATAAACCAAATGCTATAGCATTTAACATTTCTGTAAAGAATAATAATGGTGGACAAAGTACCCAGAAACTCACCAGGAAAAGGTCAGAAACAAAACTGGTGACCTAAAGCAGCCAAATATTAATGCCCAGATTAGAAGAAGGTTGATATAAAGTTTTAAACTTTATAAAACTTTAAGGTGAGAGTAAATACAACTTTACAGGAATCACACGTTTGGCTAGGTAAGGTTCAAAGGGGAGTAGAAAACTTCTATCTCAGTCCGAAGGAGCTGATCTGGTTGAGAATGAAGCCTCTGTTACACGTTAAGAGCTCAAGTTGATGGAAATAAATGAACCTAAATGTAGAATCAAGGTCAAGAATTGAGAGAGGTTAGGAGAGAGTGAGAACAGAAGTGGGAGAATATCAAAACTGCTCATCTATATTGAAGGTCTGAATGATGCTTTCCTGATACACAACAAAAAACTGGCAAAGATGACACCTTCGATGGGAAATTTCAACTATTCAGAGAGCTACTGGAACTGTAAATCTGCTAAAAGACAATTTTACTTCCTAGAAGTCAGAGAAACAATGAGGAAAAGGTTAACTAGATTCTGACCACAAGATGAACTGACCGGTGAAGTGGAACCTCAGGCTAGGAAGTTCAAAGAGAACTTGGGGAGAAAATTCTCCGCTTGTCTGGGACCCATAACTGCCAAATTAGGGGCCATCAGGAATAGAATGGAGGAAAACTGGTAAATATAGGCTTACTCTTAGCAAATGGAAAAGTCTTCAAAAACAAACAGTAAAATTTAAAAAGTTATCTTAGACTTTTAAAATTCAAGGGGAAAAAATAAGGATAATCACACAGTCAGAAACCACACAATCAGGGAGAACAGGACAGGAAGAATTTCTGACAATGCATCATAAATGATGCTAAATGAACCATGTTTGGGGGGGGTATGAGGGGGCGGGACACTAAAGAAATCAGTGCAAATATACAGGAAGTTCTCTTATGCATGCACAACTTAAAAGGATACTACAAGATAGGGGAAGATAACCTTGTGTCCATTTTTTTAAAGTATTAACAGACTTGTTGGAACTGTATTAAAATGATAAATCAAAAATGAACGCAGGTGGTGAAAGTGCTAGGAAGAATAAAAAAGAATTTTTAAATTAAATCTAGAGAGCAGCTATTTATCCCAAGCTCAATGTAAACACATTACAAAGACAGATGGGGGTTACTCAATTTCTTAAAATTTGTTTTTATCCCTCATATTAAATACATATGCTCTTAAGGTTATGAGAGAAATGACTCCAAAATGTTAAGGAGATAGACATGACCTAGATGCTTTAAATGAATCTCCTTCTATGCCCAGAAAAATACATGGTGATTAACAAATTCATCTCAACCTGGAGGCCAGCTTTTAGCTATCAGAGCCGGTCCTTTGCCCCATTATGTGGCTCTATTTCAGCAACTTGGACGAAGACAAATTTACCACATTTTTCTAATTCTGGATGTCCAAGTTGATAGGATTAACCAATTATATTGCATGCCAGATAATAGTTTACACAGTCCTGATAGTCTGTAATAATGGATCAAATAAATTCCTGTGAAAAAACCTAGGAAGATTTAGCTTACTGCAAGTTCAGCACACATTATGTGTCATGACAGCTGCAAGTCCTAAAACTGTCTTCGGGCAAAGGATGGAATGGTAGAAACCAAGGGTTGGAGGACCCATCAGGATAAACTTCCTGTTTCCAGGAATAAGAGAGAACGTGAATGAGGAGATTGTAGATGTCTGACTGGGACAACATCTGAGAGTCCCAGAAGTAGATTTCAAGAAAGCAGATCTGGTTTATTTACAGACCTCGCCCAGTCCTTTGTCAGATTCATATTCTCGGGTCTTTGTAACTACAGTTAGTCACAATTAGTTGAACATGTAAACTCTGAGTGTTCCCTGGAATGTGCAGCAATACAATTACTATTAAAAACAAAAAGGCCCCGAGCTTAGAAGAGGCCAGAAAGCATAGTGTACTGCACTGATTCTCAACTCCAATGTTTTTACTGAATATATGTATATTCCCAGTACACAGAGGCAGACCAACAGAAGGTAGTTTGCGAGGATTAATGAAGAACATACACTAATTCCTCCTCCAAACAACTGGAACTTCAAAGCATGAAGTGAATGAATGAATAATGAACAAATAAATCAGTTTAACCTAATCATCTTGACCAGTATCTGTGCCCCAATCCTGTCATTCTTCCTTTCAGGAACCCTAAGATGTGATCATTTGGGGGAAATTCAATGTAAATTCTGTTTCCTATAATGCCTCTATGACATTATGTAGCACCACACTGAAATGACTCGAATAAGGGTCACCATTCAGTTGAAAAAATTCTGTATCAGCAAATTCTGCCTCCTTAGAAAGGGAATGCTCAAAAACCCTGCTTCAAAATTACCTAGCCACAGAAATTGTTGTGAGAGCACTTTAGCCTCATTGAGCTAAATTTCCAAACTAAGACAGGTACTAAGATAATTCTTAATAAACAGAAATTTAAAAAGAGTAGTATAATTGTTTTATAAGATTTTTTTTAAAAAAAAATCCAACCAGCAGCTATGCAGGGCTGATTACCTTGGCTTTTTTGAGCAGGTCAACAATATCGAGGTTCATGGATGCCAGTTCCCGGCTTGGCATGCTCTGCAGCTGCGTGATGATGAACAGCTCACATATGTGCTGCAGTCTGGACACCTGGTACATCTCAGCACAGATCAGGAGGCACATGGCCTGGAAAATGCCAGCTGATGCAAGAAGGGAGATAAAATGGACAATGAAACCATTTCCTTTAGGACCTAACAGAAAACAACAGCAGCAAACAACAACTGCTCACTGTATCCTCCAATGTAGAATAGAGTGCCTAGAAAACGCCTTGAAGGAATAAGCATTCTAAACTATCACTCGATTTAAATAAGAATGAATGGAAGCCTTCACACTCAGAAGTGAATCTCTGTGTTGCCCCTCGCCCCCACACCATTCTCCAGAGCAGGAGATTCTACAATTACCTTTAATAACCAACTCCAGAGCTAGGAGGTAATTCTTTCTGCCAACTAAACTAAATCCTTGCAATTTTTCTTCTTCTGGCTTTAGTTTCAGCTTTGTTTTGTTTTGTTTTAATTGTGGTAAAATAAACATCACATAAAATACACCATTAACCATTTTTTCCAGTTAAATAATTGACATACATCACTGTGTAAGTTTAAGGTATATGGCTTGATGGTTTGATTTTTATATATTGTGAAACTACCACAATAGATTTAGTTAACATCCATCATTTCATACAGATATGAGAAAAAGAAAAATTTTTTATCCTTGTGATGAGAACTCGTAGGATCTACTCTCCTAACCACTTTCCTATATATATGAATAGCAGTGTTAACTACAGTCATCATTTGTACATTACATTCCTAGTACTTATTTATCTTGTAACTGGACGTTTGTACCTTCTGACCACCTTCCTCCAACTCCCCCACCCCATCCTACCATCAACCATTTTTAAGTGTACAATTCAGTGGCATTAAGTACATTCACATTGTTGTAAAACCATCACGGCCATCCATCTCCAGAACTTTTTCATCATTCCAAACTGAAACTCTGCGTCCATTAAACAGCAACTTCCCACATACCCCTCCTCCCAATTCCTGGAAATACCTAGGTTTGGGTTTGTTTTTTTTAAAAAAAAACTTTCCCATAAGTCTGATTTTTCATGTAATTCTCTTTTTTATCCCTCCTTAAATTCCTAATATTCTTTTGTAGTTAGGAAACAAAAACGCTGTGCATGATAAATATTTAACATAATAAGTAGATTACCTTTCTGTGATTTTTCTCAATGCAAATATTCCAGTATCCAGCTTAACTTTTTGCTTAAAATTTTGATTTATTTTCCCACACAGCTTTTACAATTTTTTAACATGCTTTGTCATATAGTTATTATTGCTTTTCTGAGCATTTTTTTCTAATTACCAAGATAAAACTTAAAAATCGAAGCATCAATTACTCTAGGAGAGGATGACTGAGAAACCAAATTTTCTTATTTCAAATCTGGTCAAATTTTTTATTTAATATACAGATTTGCCAGTATCAAAATACTCAAATAAACATTCTTATTCTGATGAGAATCAATGCTTTCATGTTTATTAAGCAAAAATGAAAACCAGTCTGACAGTAATATCTGTAACTGGCTCCAAAATACTCTAACTAGTTGCAAGACCAAAACTAATTCAATTAAAAAGGGAATTTCTATTTTGGCGCTTCTAAAACCTTTGACTAGAGGGCTCCCGACTTGTTTAAAACTTAAGAGATTTCAATAACAAACATAGGATATCTTCCAAATCTAAAAATCCAAGCAGCAATCCTGCAGGGAGGTATGGTCTGAAATGTGTTTTCTTTTTTTCATTTGGGAGGGTGACTGGCCAGTTTCTGTAATCAAAGTCTCAGGTGCCTGGACGAAGCCACAGGGCCTTATTCTAGCTGTTTGTGGTGGGAGCCATCTGGTGGCCAAAGGGTGAAGATAATCAAAAGGGGGTACGGTGCCTACATCCCCAAGGCTCCAAGGCCTGTTGAAAGAATTTTCTAATTTCTCCAAGGTGCCTCCAGCTAGTGAAAACCTGCAAGATCTGTTCCAACCTGCAGCTGCCACAGATGGTTAGTTCCTGGTCAAAGAGAGTCCTAGGTCAGTGAATAGGGAAATAAACCCTACAGTCCACTGGGCATTCGACACATCTCAGGAAAATTGTTTGCAGAAGTTAGCTTTGGGAGAGTCTCCCTTTAGGAGAGGTCAGAAGAAGGCCTTAAAAAAAAAAAACCCACATCCTCTGGGCCCAAGAGATGACCAAGGAGGTCCCAGAATAGTTCAAGTCCTTAAAAGTGCCTTAGTCAGAATTCAGAGCTATAAAAGCAGTTGTCCAACCCCTTCTTCTTCTCCTGGAAGGAACAGTGCTCCAAGGAGCTCTCTGCTCCAATCTATAGAACTGGAGTAGCCGGCAGGTACCACAAGACACCTCCATTTCCAGGGTACCCACAGTGACCACCATGCTGGTGCGATATGTGAACATATCGGCTGCGATATGTGAACATCTGTCATAATGTGATGGCCCATAAGAGGTATCCAATCACTGCTCTTCCACTTGAATTAACTGAAAATTCATTGTTGTACCAACACTACCTCTGTCTGCTCAGCACATTCCATGATGTCAACTCTGATACACGAAGGACAGATTTTAGAGAAAGCAATTTATCAAAATGGGTGACAAGAAAAGAAAGACGTGTGAGATATTATCTCACATTGATACAGCTCACCTGGGCAACAAGAGTCTGTGTATAAGTATTCCAAGAATGACAAGAAAGTCTCTTTGGAAACACCATAAACCGGAATCAGAACACTCTTTGCTTCCATGTAATTCCCATTAAACATGGCTGCCATCACTTCACATCGGGCCACCAGGATGGCCCTGTGCGCTGGCACCGTTGAACCTGCACGGTTCAAAAGGGAAACAAAGTTAAGTAAGATAAGCTTGCAGTTTCTTCTAGTAATTTTCTTTCTAATTAGAGTGGTACTGCATTAGGCACATTAAGCTGAAATACGGAATCCAAATTTTGGGGTGATAACTAGCATTAATTCAGAGACTTTTAGTTTTTAATTGAAAAGAATTCAAAAGTTGACTTTGAAACCAACAATTTGCAAGTCAGGCAATTTTTTGTTATTTAGTTTATATTTCCTGCAGATAGAAACACTGAAATGAAATATTTTGCTTCATGTGTTTACAACGCAACATCTATCATTTTATTCTTTCCAATTGTCTTGTAATACCACCACCCAACACCCTGCCCATGTGCCTCCCAAGAAAACAACACCATTACCTTTCTTGGCCAACCCACAGAACAGTCCTGCCCAGAAACAGGAAACTGTAGGAAATAAATAAACCATCCCTGGCTTAAGCAGTCCCTAGATCCCAGAAGGAATGTAAAGGGAATCTCTTGTGGAGCCGAGGGGACCATTTCCGATCTTATGGAACATTTAGAAAGGGATGGCCTTGTCCCCTGCTGTCTTCCAGCATACTACCTCCTTAGGGAATCTCTCTTTCCTAAATGAACTGTTTCTGCACGAGTCAGAGCTACTTTACATTTTAAAGGCCCCGCAGCCCATACCCTCACTGAAGCTCATTAAACTAAACTGACTCTAGTAAAAGCTTGCTTCTCTAGCTACTGTGCCACCACACCAAGGCACTGCCCGGAGGGGCACATGTCACCAGGGCTCCTGGTTGGAGAAGCAGTTCTCACCACCCCCACCACCTTAGCAAATCATGAATCCACAACCAGCCTTCAGTTTAGTCCAGACCCATTCAACTGGTTATTATCGAGCACCCATCATGTGTTGTCAACTATCTAGATACAAAGATGAGAAGGACAAAGCTACCCTGCTTAGGAGTAGTCAAGCTTTCAGTTTGGTGGAAGACACCACAGCCAGTGGGAGTGGCAAAGCTGTCGCCTTCCGGAAAGTAACTCTACAAGCCAAACCACCCTACTCTGCCAAAATGCCTTCACCTATGCATGCCTAAAATCTCATACTTCACAGGGACATATAGTTTTCTCTAAAATATTTACAATCATTGGATTCTTCACCCTCTTTAATTCCAAGCAAAACATCTTCTGGTTCAGAAAAGAATAAAAGAGTTCCATCTAAGCCCAGTGGCTTTTCCAAAGCCACTAACCCCTCAGGATTCAGAAGCAACTCCCAGCATCACCAGTTCTGAGCTCACTGCTTGGCAATGTCATTTGCTCAGGCACACCTCCCACAGGAGAGGGAGAAAGGGCCGCAGTACACAGGTCATCACACACCTGCTAAGACACATCCTGGGGCGCGTCTGGCTTCCCCTCCCTGCCTCTCAGTGTTAGTGTCCACCTACGGGACGACCAGTTTCCATACGCAGGGCATGCCAGATGTATTCGTATACAGCAATTAACAAAGAATTCAAACAGGTAATGCAATTTGACTTGGGATTTTTAAGGTTTTAAAATCTTAAATAGGATACCATGAAAAAAAGAAAAGGAAAATTAGAAGCATGGCTCAAACAAACCAGTAGATAACCTATCACGTGGTGAAGCAGAGGAATTTTTAAGATTGGCCAATAATAC